>NC_071530.1:50988514-51592207 GCF_026979565.1 Vidua chalybeata
ATCCAGCAACTAATTAATAAATATTTCATAAGAACTGTGACAAGAATTGTCAGGAATATTAAGGTGCTTTCAAGAAAAAGTCTGTCTGAGGGAATAACTTGTTAAATGCCAAAATGAAGATACAATTTTTATTTCCAGAAATCCTGATATGATACCAGTACCCTTGCATAGATTTGAAGGTATGCCTTATACTAGTAACTTATTGAACAAGTCTGTTGACCATCAAGTTTTTTTAATTAGAACTAAGAAATAAAAAAGAAAATTAGAACTGTACCGTGGTGAAAATCCCTGACTGGAAAAACTATTATGATTTTAAAAGAAGTTACTTGAAACAACGTCATTCACAGAATCATAAATTAGAGAAAGATGTAAGATTGACTATTAAACTTCAGACACCTTGCAGGTTCAGTAAGAATTGAATCACTGCAGTTTTACCATGTTTATCAGGTCTCAGGTTGTACTTTAAATTATATGGTATATTATATGGTATGTCTGCTTTTAAATGTAATCATAACAAAATAAGATTAATTTTACATAATTCTCTTAAATTAACTTTTAGGTGATTCTTCTGTATAAATCCAAAGAAATTACTTTAAGCTGTAGTTATTTTGTCACAATCAATAATTTTTCATATTTATTCTTCAACAGATTAAAAAGAAAATCTAGTATGTGGGAGACAGAAAATAATATTATATAGGCCTGTTAAGATGTCTCCTGAGAACAGTCATATTAACATGTTATACCTGAAGAGAATTTCATCACAGATGCTGAATTTATGCTTCTCTAGATAAAGCTGGTCAGTTTATAGGCAAATGCACTGCTGTTATGGAAGCAGTCTGCCATATTTTCCCTTTCCATACATATTTTTTTGTAAATAAAAAAGATTTATAGCAATATACATTATTACCTCCTCTATAGTTCATATAAACAGAAACTGGTTATGTGTTGTCTAATCAGACAGCAAATAGGGTGCAGTCTTATACTTAGAAATATTAGCACTTCACATTAGCCTTAAAATTTTGGACATAAAATATCTAAGATATCCTCTTCATTTATTATTCCTCTTATTCAAAACTTTTCCAGTAAAGAATATATATATACATATACATATATATATATATATATATATATATGTGTATGCATATATTATTACTATATGCATAGATGTTGCTATGCAGGTGCTTCCAGAGCGCAATAGTTTTAAACAGAAGTAAAGGGAGAAAAAAGACAATTGTTGCATCCTGGAGTTTGGGTTTAGATTAGGGTTTTCAATTTATGTTAAAATAAGTTCTGTAATCCCACGTTTCCCCCGTGTTGTTCCCCCCTGTGGTTTCTGGCCCCACACTGCCTGCTGCCGGATCTTCCCCCTCTGCCGCTCCTTGTAACCACCCCCTTGTCTGGCCCCGGGAAATCCCGTGCTGGCCACCCAAAGCCACACGATCCCGCTCAGCCCGAGGCTCGGTGCCCGCCCCTGCAGGGTTCTCTAGTTGGCCGCTGTTGCTGGCATCACCGCCACGGCAGCCGCCCCTATTGGGCGGCAGGCCGTGGATCCTCTCGCCCTGCCCCTCCATAAAACCCTATCCCGCTGGCACCCAGGCGCCATTTTCTCCCATGCGAGTGATGGGAGCGGTCGCGTCCTTCCATCAAACCGCGCCACGTGTTCAATAAACCGTTCCTGCCAAGCACGGAATAAATGGACAAATTCCTTACCTCTTTACCGGATCCCTAGCGCATGGTAACAGAGGCTGGCCAGCCCATGCGCCCGAGACATGGAGCCGTGTCCGGGAACCCGCGGCAGCCAACCCCGGCAGCACGTGGAAGCTACGCCACAGCTGGGCTCCCAGGAGCCGCGTGCAGCCGGGGAGAGCGAAAACCCACGCTGCAACAATATCCACTCTGAATTTCTCAAGGGAAAAATGTGCTTGGTGTTGTTTGACCAATATAACCTTTTTTCCTGTGGTCTACTACAAGCATAATATGTTATTATATATTTTCCTGCAGAGAGTACCAAGTACCCACCTTTGGTCTGACTTACAACAGAGTCAGTGTAGACAATAAAAAGTAAATGAATGATTTTTTTTTTTAAAGTAAGCACTAGCAAATTGTTTTTATGAAAACTGAACTACTTGCTTCTGTGCTTTAAGAATTTAAACACTTCTTAGCAAGTGTATTTTAAATATACTGGCCGATGCGAAGGTTGAATGGTTAGACAATATTTCTATAACTTATGTCCCTCCACATGGGCAAGAATTCTAATGAGACACCAAAAGAAGTTTAGACAAGTTCTGATTAGACTACAACCATGTCTTAATCAGATTTTGCCATTAAAGAAGAAATACACATAGAGGACAGAGTTTTTCACTTCTGCTTACGATTTGAATTACTCTTTTCTAAGTGAGAAAGAAAAAGTATAATAACCTTTTTCAATGTAATACTAATCTGATATCAGTCCATCTCCCAGTGCCTCTGGAAAATCAGAAATATGATGGTGTGCTGGTGGTGCTTGGGATAGAGGTAATTTTCTTCATGGTAGTTTGTAAGGGGCTGTGTTTTGGATTTGTGCTGTGGAAACAGCGTTTATGATTTAGGGGTGTTTTAGTTCCTGCTGAGCAGGGCTTGCACAGCATCAAGGCCTTTTCTGCTCCTCACCCCACCAATACTGGGGATGCACAAGCAGTCAGGAGGGGACACAGTCAGGACAGCTGATCCCAACTGACCAAAGGGATATCCCACACCGCGTGGTGCCATTTCAGTAGTTAAAGCTGGGCAAAGAAGAAGGAAGGGGTGAGCTTTCAGAGCGGTGGCATTTGTATTCCCAAGTAACAGCACGTGTGATGGGGCCCTGCTCTCCTGGCGGTGGCTGAACACCTGTCTGCCCCTGGGAACTGATGATTGAATTCCCTATTTTGTATGCATGGCTTTTGCTTTCTCTGTTAAATTGTTGGTGTCTCAGTCCACGACTTTTCCTATTTTTACTCTCTCAACCCTCTCCTCCATCCCACTTTGGGGGAGTGAGCCAGCAGTTGCGTGAGACTTAGTTGCCAGCTGGGGTTAAACAACAGCAGATGTAAAAAAGGGAAGCAAAATAATGACTTTATCTACTAACCAGATTTTAATTATGGAGAGTTTGATATTAAGCCAGTTTTGTAGAATTAATTCAAAGAAATCAAATACACAGAATTTTCTAATTTCACCAGTACTCAACTGGATTTTGTCTTCATAAAATATGTGATAGCTTCATATGAGATATGTAAAGTTCACAACAAACAGTGACATTCAATCACAAGAGATGAAAACACCATAATCCCTTGGATCAGGAAAGGAAAAATTGGAGCATATTTTTAAATGTCAACACCAGCAATAAATTATTACTAATTAATAATCAAATATACTTATAATTTTACTTTCCCATATTATTTGTGTTTTCCAAGAAAAACTTAATAAGTTATTATGTTCTCAATTCCACTACTGGCATATGAGTTTACTGCAAAAATATTAAAGTATAAATTATAAGATTATTAGTTTAAAATATTTCTGCTTAAACTGTCATTGTATCAAAAACAATAATACTACATTAATTTTTGGTAATCTGTACTGACATTTGGATTATGCAAAAATGAATTTTGATCCAGGGTTTATAAAATTCATTTTTTCACTTAAAATTGCAAATGCTCTTTCAAAGACAAGTCAGGTCTTATGCATGGAGGCCAAATGAAACAAACTGAAAAGGGGCAGATTTCTTTGTGTCATGATCATAGAATTTACATACAATGTCTTCAAAGTTTTCATATTTATAAAGATTGCTTTTATATTACAGACATGTTTTATGCAGCTACAATCAAAAATATGGGTTAGAAAGCCCTACATGTTGTTAAAGGACCTATGGTTGCCAAATTAAAATCAAGCTTCAATGAGGAGCACCAGCAATCAAAGGTGTGTTATATTGCCTAAGCTAAACACGGATTGAGATGTAATTGAGCTAAGAAATTTATCTTCTTACTTTCCAATGGTTCTTAGTCAGGCAACTCTTACAGGAAATACCAGCAACACTCTAAATAGGGGTAAGGAAATTACCCCTCAAGAAATTATGATGGCTTCCATGAAGCACTCAATACCTCCACAGATAATGCTATTTTCGTCTATGCAGGCACAAGCCTTCTAAAATAACCTTACCTAAAGCAAAAGCAATAAGCTCCATCTGAAAGGTGTACCACAGAGACAAGGCTTTATTAGATTTGAAAGAGTAGGGAATTAAGAGTAAGTGAACTTATATCTACCCTACAAGTCACCGTAAGACTGCATCTATTACCTGTTTGTCCTGGTACAGCCTGTCACCTGAAATGGCAGGTGAACATTCTCCATGAGCCAAGGCAGTGTATCTAAGAAGGCCCTGCAAACTGTGGTTCCACAGTCCTTGTCTCTATGTGACCATTGCATTGCAGCAAAGGTACAGAAGCAGAGAGGGTGTATTAGGAAAACCTGCTAAGAAAAATAAGCCTATCTTTATGTGCTTCTCAAGGAAGAGGGAAATTTGCTTACAAAAATGGTGAGGGGCAAGGAAACAGGAGGTGAAAAAAAAAAAAAGTAATGCCTTGTTAGTATTACCCAACCTGCAGAGAAACTGCTGCATTTAATGAGCAATCAGAATGTTCATTTAGTCTAGCGCCAGATCTTGTTTTCAAGGAGACATTTGTGCGCTTAGATTGTTAATTAGCTACAGCATCCGTAACCATCCCCTGCATATAGGATAAGGGCAACAGTATAATTGAAGCACATGTAGAATTATATAATCCAAAATGAGATTTCAGGGGAGGGAAAAAACTATGAAATTAAGATTCATGTCCCTCTTTAGATACATGTGAACAGGACCTTTGACAGAAAGTATCAACACAAATACCGGCCTTTACCAAAATATAGTGGAAATGAAATCACATTCTTCTTCTCTTGTTTCTTGAAGTTGGATAATGAAACTTTTTAAAAATATTTTTCAGATGTTAGTGTTACAGTTAATGTGTCAGGAAGGGTAGGAAAGGCTGGGAAAAACAGCCAATCAGGAATGCATTTAATATGAGATCAATATGTAATGTTTGTGCATATAGGTTACACCGTGAATTCAGTAGGGGACAAATCATGAGGTTTTAAACTCTGGAGCTTTAATTTTGATGACCGAACACACAGACTACTACAGAAGACTGCATATACCCAGCAGTAGGTTTAGGCTTTATGAAGCCTAAACTAATTTGAACTAAGGTAACTAAAGTAGCCACAAGCAAAGTTACACTGAGGTTATCCAGTTCCTCTTTATTGATTGCGTTGCAGTGTCTTGCATACCTTGCTGACTTCTTACAGGGGAAGTGAATAGAACGCTATACCAATTTTTCACATTCCTTGCACATTGAACACATAGCACTTTTTAACAAAGAAGAAAATATAAACCACATTTTGTAAGATGAATTGTTACAGCTTGTGTGCAAAATCAATAGAAGCATAATCAATAAAGAAGGCACCCTTGTGCCTTGTGCAAGAAACAGAATTAAGATTTCATGTTTGTTCTTCAACTTCTTGTCTGGAAGTGTTTTTATCTCATTCATATTTCAGAAGTCAGCATATAAGTCCTCAGGAACAAAGGATGCACTTCTGTATCATGTTTCAATAGCTGTAGTCATGAGGACAGCACATTCTCTTGGTCCAAATGGCCACCAATTGCTTCACATGACAAGCAACTAAACAACTCTGTTTACCTGTAAGTGAAAAGAAGGGGCAGCAAGACATGCCCTATCATCTTGCCAGTCTTTGACACAGCTAGCTATTGTTAGTGGGATCCAAAGGAAGGTGTTTTCTTTGAACCAGCAGAAACTGGAGGCAGAGGAGGTTTCTGAATGCTGTGGCTGTTCCGGTGTACACATGGTGTTTTCTCCAAGTTACTGAGGGGATGAGTTGCTTTCCTTACTGCCTTCTGCATATCCTCTTTACAGTGTGAATCTAGCACAGGATGCCTGTTGGGTGCCAGGAGGCTCTTTTAAGCATAAATCATGTTGCTGTTGTATTAAGGTAGCCAGACCAGTAGGCACCTGCTAGATATCTGCTGGGAACACAGAGGAGAAGAAGGAGTCAAGGGAGGTCCTTAGAGTGCATGGAAGATGGCTTCCTGTCATGGCTCGTGAATGAGCCTGTGAGGGGCTGTGCCTCTCTTGACCTGATGTTTACAAGCAGAAAAGGGCTGCTGGGAGATGTGGTGGTCAGAGACCATGTGGGGTAAAGTGACCATGAAATAATGGAGTTTTCAATATTTGGTGAGGGGCATTAGCAGAACTTTTACACTGGACTTCTAGAGGGCAGACTTCAGCCTGTTCAGGATGCTTATTCAGAGAGCACCTTGGGAGATATGAGGGATCAAACAAATTTAAGGTGTCTGTGTCACAAAACTAGCTGTCCTGTTGTGATTACTTTCAGTGAATTAATTTGTTCATGTTCACAGCACTTTGCTGTGCCTATGTATGTTCACTTCATTTCTCTCATAATTTGGATGCCTTGTTTGAGGCCACTAAAATCTTGTATTACTCATTTAGAACATATTTGATTGCCTTCCCCTCTTAAAGCATTTCTTCAAATACGGCATCATTTTTTTGGAGCTTTGTTTCATTTAGACTGGTACCAGCACTGTATGCATTTGTTCTCAATGAGATTTCAACAAAGCAAACAAGAATAGAAAAAAAAAGTCAGCAAAATTTGAATTCAAATGACACAATACATTTGAGAAAAGTGAAAATTGGAAATTAGAATGGTCCTGTGTAGACCAATATGGAACCATTATACTCTGACTAATTTTTCAAAACACTGAAAAAGGGAAATAAAGACAATGAAAACAAGAAATGGATGACATACTAATAGAATTTTCTGTTTTCCCCTGTAGAATGGCCAGTTTGAAATGGCTTTCAGTTGTGGTCAGAAGGTAAAAATAAATATTGCCTGTAAAGGAAAATATGTTATGAAAAAAATGCATGTTGTTTTGTTTGAATGAACAATTGTTCATCAAAAAAAATCCTTCATCAGAAAATTCCTCTTCAAAAAAGTATTACTGTGACAATTCAGAAGACCACAGATGACAGTTCAGTGAAGCACAGACAGAGAACTAAGAGTTAATAGAGAGCTACCTCAAGGGTAATAATCTAGCAAGGAAACTGCACATATCACATTCAAGTCAAATGATCATATTGGTCACTCTCTAGTCTTTGGTGGCTGGTTAGTAGTGTCTAGCTGAAACTTAAAAAGGGAGTAAGATGAGCAAAATACAAGGGAAATAGGCTATTTTCTCTTTGGGAATTACTTCTTCAATTATTAGAACTCTGTAATCTCTAGAGGGAGTGGAAATGGGGAGAGAGAGAATGGGGAAGAGGAGATAAAGAAAGATAGCAGAAAACTTCCAGTCTAAATTTTGTATTTTCCAGCTCTATATAAAAAAGCTAAACCTCCAATCTCTAATAATCTTGGAAGTGACTACCTACCAATAACTTCGTGTTTGAAGGCATTTGTCATGGTAATTGAAGACAAAATTTTGTAAAAAGTATGATTATAATAATGCAACATACTCATAGTTCCATATATCCTACACCCTATATAATTCATCTTGATTCACAAAGCTACCTTAGTTATGTCCCTGTAGTAATGTGCTTTATGGAGTAGACAGCTGAGGTCTGAAAGCAATACAGCAATGTGTCCTGACTTGCAGGATATTACTATATATCTATATTACATTATCTATATCTATATTACATGGATACATCAGTGATATGACCAGTAGAAACCTCTGCCCCTCAGACCCCTGAATATCATAAGCTGTAAGCTGTTTGGGGTCTAAAATTCCATGGAAGTTAGTGGAAATCTGTGTCAGGGCCTTTAAACCCTACCTTCATCCTGATATGAATATCTGAAACAGTTAGGGCTTTTGACTATCTTCTCTACAAACCTTCAAAAAAAAGCTAGCTATCCATTCCCAGAGAAGAGTTTTCAGTGTTTCTCTGTCTTCTGCCATGCTCTGGGACTATAACAACTTCAGAGTTATTGTCTTGTGTTACAGTGTAAGATGTATCCAAAGTACGTATTCTACCACCATCTTCATAAGCTGTTAAAACAGGGTAGGGCAGTGTTCTTTATCTTGTCCATGACTCCTCCCTGAATACCCACTCTGGGGAAGTATCTTCTGCTAATGGGCATCAAATCTCATTGCGTGACTGATAAAATTACATCATTGCATTATGAGATGCTCCACCCAGAGGTGGAACCAAGCATTCCTACCTGGATATACTCTGAGGTGTGGAACACCACAGGTGGCCTTATCCACTGGATTCTCAGAGGAATACCGGATCCTTCTACACCACCACTGGACCTTCAGAGGAAGACCACACTGTTCTACATGATCACTGCTTCAACAGAACCACATCTGTTACTCCAACAGGACTGCAGCCATCATTTAATTGGATTGCTACCACTTCGGTGTCCAACAGGATGTCGGGTTGTATCCTGACTCTGTGAGTGCTTCTGTACTATTGCATTTATTTTAATTTTCCTATTAAATTGTAGTTCTGACTTGGAATCTCCCACTAGCTTGCTTTCAAACTAGTACAGTTATTTAACTGGAATATGTCATTTAAAAAGAAACTGATAGAATTAACCATACAACAGTTAAGACCATGTGAAGTTTTATATTCATTATATACTTTATAGGATTTTTGTGAAAGAGTCACAGAATGTAAATCTTAACTGGCCACAGCTGCAACACAATACTTAGCTTCACCTTGACCTTGGTTTTGGGTGTCACAATACAAATTGGTAAGTGGAACATGAAGGTCAGTTAGGCAGTGTGTATTTCTTGTCAGCCCTTTAGAGAACATGAACATCACTTTGAACCTCAATTAGAAAACTAGCGTCCATCAACAGGCAAATTTTTTTCCCCATTTTAGGGTTCTGAATTAATTTGTTTAGGGAAGAGGGACCTATAAAGGAGACAAACTGTTCTGTAATCACAATGATAAAGAATTATAAAATAAGGAATGCACATAAAGAAATTATGACTACCAGTTAAGTACCTTCACAACAGCTTGCTCCCTCTCGTCCCCCACACCAGAGAAAAACCAGAATTGTGGACTGAAGTAAATACAGGGAGTTCACTTAGCAGTTGCTCTCATGAGCAAAACAAACTCATCTTGGGGAATTTATTGACAATTAATGTACATATTCAAGTACTGATTCAGATATTTGGAAACAAATAGTACAAATGCTAAGGGAGAGCATAGTGTTCCTCCATCCCCAAGCTTGTTTCCACTCCAGACAGATCTCCCACCTTTTTATCAGCACAGGTTACACTCAGTCCCTTCAGTGAGGTAATGGGCAGCTCAGGAAAAGATCAGGACATAAGAATTTCTCACAGATGCTCCTTTCTTCTCACTCTCCATAAAGGGCTGCAGTGCCTATTAGAATATCTGCCATACCCATCTGCTGAGTACCTCCTTTTTATTCTCCCCTGACCTTGGTGTTCCTGTTTTTTTTTCTTCCTTGAATTCTTCATCCTCTCTCTGTTTTCTCTCTGCCCTCTGTATTCTGTGTCATTTTGTGACCGTTCTTAAATGTTTTCACACACTTGATGGTGCCTGATGTGCTCATCTGTGTCCTTTGGTAGGGCTGTTGCATGTGTCTGGAATGGGGTAGCCCCTGCTCTGTCTTCATAGACACCACCTCTGTAGTTCCCCAGTGACTACATTTGGATGCTTGCACCCAATCTACGGGCTTTGGAAGAGAAACCAAATATTTCCTTTGCTGAAAGACTGTATACCTGAAGGTGTCATGGGTTTGGCTTGTGATCAATGAGTATATTGCAGTGACAGGTCTTGCAGAGTGCAACACTGAGAGTCTTACAGAGTAGTCACTTCCAGAAAAAGGAAATATCACAAACACAGTAAGTGTGTTCTCACCATATCTTTGAAGAATATAATCATGATATCCTTTCAAATATTTAAACTGCTCTAGTTAGTCCATGCTACAGAAGTCTTACTTCCCCCCTCATTTGCTACACATTCCTTGAGCTAGGAAGTACATATATCTGTTATTGCATGGCACATATTCACACAGCATTTTGGTGCTACAAGAACTTTAAAAACTAATTCATGTCAATGCTTGATTCATTCGCATCTAATTTCACCTACATTTTGTGAAGCATTGCAGACTTGTAACATTGCAATTAATTTCACCTTTTTTGAGGAGAGATTGCAAGTTAAGATTTACAATGCATCCCTGTTCAAAGAGGTCCTGTGAACTCCTGGTACCATGGGCTATAACAAACACAGACAAAAGGCATTCTGAAAGCATTTATACTTTAATTTAGTTAAATGCTGAAATAACTGATGATCCAGTAGGCATATGTATCTGTTAGTCAAGTCAAATCCTACAGTGCACTACAGATGGCAAATATTTTGTAAAAAAAAATGTCTTGTAATACCTCAAGTCCTGATAGCAGACCTTTTCCCTGCTGTTACGTTGTGCAGGACCATATAAACCCTACAAAATTGGTCCTGAACTTAAAGTACCATCTACAGCCTACAGTAGATTCTGCAGTATGAGAGAATTAATTCAATCAATTTCTCTGTAAAAAATATGACACTGCTACATGGCTCTAAAATATTTCAAAGCCTCTTTCAATATCACAATCACAAACTATTGTGCCAAACTCCCTCACCCCTACACCCATAACACCAAATTGTTTTCAGAGGAACTGCCCATGTGTAAGTGAGAAAGTAATTTGGCTTGATGTGTTGTCTTCAACTGAAGAACACAGAGGCAAAGTTCTTTTTCCCTCCTTCTTTTGAATCTTAAGATTGATACTCTAATTATGTGCAATGATGGCTCAAACACCAAACCTACTTTGAGGAAAACAAGTTATAAGCACTGATTTTATTTGTCTCAATTGCTAAAAAGAAAGAGAAGGAGTATAAAAGTGATTGCCTATTTTGCAGGCAAAAGGTGAAAAATATGAACAAAGTAGAATTCTAGACATTAACCTAGTGAAATTGGGACACATTCATTATATATTGATCTCACTAAGTTTGACAGATGAAGTATTGCTAATTTCTAGCTATTATACCTTTTTTTTGTATTATGACAATTTTAAAAACCCAGCATACATCCAGGTGTTGGAAACTTCCCTTTACTTGATAGCAGATGAATTCTGGGGAGAAGATACATGCCCAATATTTCCCTCAACATCTTTTGTTTATTAATCTGTAACTTCAAGAAGTACCAAGCTAGTTTTGAATCAATCACCTATTTTTTCACACATTCACTTTTATGTACCTGCTTAGAGCACAAATTAGGATGACAACATGAATTATCATTGAATCACAGAATAGTTTGGACTAGAAAGGACATAAAAGGCCTTTAGAAGTTTCCAGGGATGGGGCCACCCCTCTGGGCAACTGTTTCAGTGTTTCACCACCTTCATCATAAAAAATGTCTTCCTTATGTCCAGTCTGAATCTACATCCTTCTATTTGAAACCATTTCCTCTTCTCTGATCATACAGACCCTACTAATATTGTATACTCCAAAGAGCACGGCTGTGCTGGAACACCAACAGTTTCTAGATAGAGTTTGGAAAGTCCCTCAGAGGATATTGTAGATATTGTTCACATTTCTGGGCCCCATTTAAAAAGGATGTTGGAGTATGTGAACATGCCCCAAGGAGGGCACTAAGCTGGGGAAGGGGCTGGCAGACACATACCCTGAGGAGTGAAGTCACTGGGTTTGTCTTGTCCAGCTGAAGAAGCTTATACAATTCTGTGTCTAGATGAGAGTAAAGGAATAGGGAGACAAGTTTGGAAATGTTTACATTACTACATAGAAGCTGCTGGTGATGTAGAAACACTCAAACCAGTGAGTCTGAGGAAACTTAGAAACTGAGAAAAATAAGATCTTTTCATTTCTTGAGTTCAGTGATTCAGAACAGACAGAAGTGAACTGAGGGAGATAAGGAAATCTTTTGCTAAAGGAAATGCTGAAGTGTTTTTCTGTTCTTTTCCCAAGTGAAAGTTCACTATCAGAAAAAAAAATATATTATCTGAGATGAGAACTATGCTAGGAAAATAAAAAGAGGGGAGAATTTTTCAGAAGAAAAAAAAGAGAAAGCCTACAACTGAGAAAAAACAATAAAGTCTCATTCACACACAAACAAAAAAAAAGAAAAAAAACCACAAAAAAATTCTAAGCTACTTTTATTTGTGATGAGTTAATAAGCATTACAGTAAAGTAGTAACAGATTCTAGAACTAAACTAAAACTTCCTAATGATAATAGTGTGGTAAAACAATATGAAGTAAAAGATATTGCCACACAGATATGGGACTGTGTCCATCTTTCAGTGCTCTCTAATCTGAAGGATAAATGTATCATTTTGCCACTTTACATATGAATTTTCAGATATGATCTTTCACTTTTTCTAATTGTGAGGTGGCCTTATTTTTTGGCATCAGTGCAACTCAAAAATAACTCCAGTGTACTGAGTTGCCCTACCGTCAAATCAGCCAAATTTTAGAATCCAGCCTCATTTCATTAGACAGAATTATAACAATAAACTAAGAAAAGAATGTGGAAAACAGAAGTATAAATATTTTTTTGTGTATTTGAAAGTGTTTTGTTAATACCCACAATAATTTTCAATGCCCCCACTAGAATTAATTTTCAGTACAAAAACTACTGACCATACTGTGAAAATAGATCTACTATATCAATATTTTAGCTTTTAAATAAGCCAATAAAAGTGGATAATTACTAAATCTCCAACAAATTTGGTACACTGTCATGTATTTTAGTTTGTAAGGGACTGTATGACTAAAGACACAGGAAATTCTACCACTGAGATCAATAATCAGGCTTTGTCTTATTGTGAATTTACTTAGAGCATTGGCAATTATTTTTTGTTTTCTTTTCTCTTTATATTCATAATTGAGTACAAAATGCCTCTACATTTAATGTGAAGTAAAATTTATATCTTCTTAGTGATATTTCTAACATACACAGAGATAGTAAAAGGCTCAGCTGCCTCTTCTACTTTCCCTTTATGTTCACAGGCTCTTGCTGTCCTGCAGTTTTGTTTGCCTCAAAGTACCAATTCCATTTAAGGTCAAAGATACTGTATTTGCACAGACAGTGATCCTAAAACTTCAAATAACCAAAACTGTTCAAAAGACAGAAAAGAAGCTCCGTTATAAAAAAAAAACAAAAAAAAAAAACAAACAAAAAAAAACCACTGAATTAACCACTGCCTGAAACTCCTTTTTCTGTTTCAAAAATCCGTAGTTTCATGTCTGTCAAAGCTACTTCCTTTATGCTTTGTCCTGGTCGCTGTCATTATATCTGCTCGACACAGGATGCATCTGACCTGGGACAGATGCACCTCCCTGAAGTTAGTGTACTTTAGTAGTGCTTAAGCTCTTGATTCTAACTATAAAATTTTTGGGCTTCTCCAGCAGTAGACTCTTAAATCCCTGCCTTTATCCATGCTCCCTCTTATAAGAACTTGCTGCTTAGCTGAGGCTTGTTGGATAGGCACATCTAGCTTGGATCATCAGTGTAGGAATGACTTTGATGTGGCATGCTTCCACCTGGAATATTGTCCATGAAAATAAACCAGGCTGGATTTTTCAGTTCTTACCTGATATGGTAAATAAAATAGAAAGTCACATTATTCTGAGGCAGTACTATATTTATTATAATCTTAAAAGTGATACGATATTTCTGTATGCATGCATCCCTGAAGGGAAAAAAAGGACTACCTAGTCCCCTGTAACCGTGTATCTGCTCTGCTTATTAGCTGTTAGTAGCTGTTTTAGCCTTGAAGCAGGTCCTGCATTTTGACAGCCTCATGAAATTGCTGTGGGACCTAGAGTCAGGAGACTGTTTTCAATATAATAGAGATTGCACCAGTAAAAATGGGAGACACTTGCATCTATAAATACTTTTCACTTTTAGTATAGAGTAAAAAGCATATAAGTGTGCATGACTGTGATGTTACAGGTATCCAAGCCAGTTTACTGGCATAAAAAGCAACGACTCCAAATTTAGTAGTGTAAAGGGCAACTGCCATAAACTGAACTATCAAAATTTCAGCAATAGCTCTTAAAAAGGTTTTCAAAGTTCTAGCTGCAGCTTCATGAGGTCATTAAAGGAGAAAGAAAATGCAGAAAGGCAGACTGGGGACTGTGAGGCAAGAACATGACATTGAAAAAGTCTGCCTGCAGTAGATCTTTCAATGTATAGAAGGGAAGTCTAAAACCAGACCCTTAGATATGGTGACTACAGTGAGATGTATCTGCAAAGCAGACAAACAGGACAAAAGATGTACAGACCTCACAAAATACAAATTAATTACTGAAGGATCATTTTGACTTTGCCAGTATTTTTGCCATGTATGGTCCTTGTGATAAAAAGTTATCAAAAATAATTTCCTTAAACCTGTATAGATTTTTTTTTCATTTATTTATTTATTATTAGGACCACAGAGGGAAAAAAAAATCTTTTTTCCATTCTTCGCAATTGACTTCTAAGTGCAAAATAATACATCGAGCTCTTCAGGTAATGTGGTGTAAATTTTAGGAGCATTTCATGTTCTGTGAACAAAAATGAAGCTTCCATATGAAACCTCCTGCATGAAGTAACACACTAGGCTTTATACCTTCACTTGTCCTCTCCTGCACTTACAGTATAGGGTATTGCAGGGCAAGCAGCAAAGTTTGAAAATTTGAAGTAAATTGCATTCAGGCGAGGTCTAAATACACAGATCTTAATTCATCATGTCTTCTTTATTTATCATTCCTTCTGATGGGTGTTTTTTTTTCCTGCAGTCTTTATTTTTTATACCATAGTGTATTGATGACGCTGTTTACTTAAAAACTGAAAGAACTTCAACTTCTACTGTGAAAAGCACCCAAAGGAAATTGTTACCTTGGATGCTTAAATCTATACCTATCTCTCTATAAAAAGTGAACTGATGTTCAGAAATGTGAATCAGCTGCAATTTTCAAGCAAACCAACACCTTTGATTAAGGGGCACCCACTAAAAAGCACACAGCATGGGCTAAGTAATGGTCCTGTCACAAAGGAAAATACCTACCTGTCATGGGAACGGAGATGATTCCTCATACACTGAGTTGAGAAATGAGTTGTGAGGTTTGGAATCACTGTTAGCTGAATGTGCTTGGAGTTCTGCCCATCAGTGAGTAGATGCCTGCCTCTACACACCCTGTCATTTGAAGATTTGTGGCAGTATTATTTGTGAAGAACAAAACATCTGCATACAGCAAATATTTTTCAAGTTTTAGAGGTACTTTTAATGAATTTGCTTATAGAAGCAAAGAAGACACAAGAAGTAGAGAATTTTCCCAGTCCTTGGTTGCACCAAACATAAGTAACTGAAAGAAGGGGAGAGAAAAGGGAAGACTTTTGTATAACCTCATTAATTATTCATTTAATAATTTAACACATCAGACAGTAAACTAGCTACATATGTGTCAAAAGGAGTGATTTTTTTAGACAAAAAAAAAAAGGATGAATAATACATATTTATAATAACATTGTCTCCCTACCCCCTGCTGTATGCCCTTATGCTTCCTACTGATAATTGTCCTTTTACAAGATGCAGCTCAAGACATGTGCTGGGTTTCTGGAGTACACATTGTCCCTCCCGATTTATTTCTTTGTTTTTAAATTCTTTGTAACATGATGTTATGTTTCCAGATTATGCCTGTATTTTTCTAAATGAACCCTTAATAAGTGACAGCAATTGGTAAGAAAAACTTCTTAAGGAGAAGCTATCATGTTTCCTGTTTCAGAGATAAAACTAAATTCCACCTTTTTCTCCCAAGACTTTATTCTCTTTCCGTAGTAAGCTGTTAGCAAACAGGTTCTGCTTTCTTATGTCCATGAACTATAAGAAAAATTATTTTCTGATAGTTACCTTCTCATTTCATAAAGTTTCTTTTCAAGCCTTTATGCTCCGAACTGAAAGTTTCTGAAAGTCTATTCTCCTGATTATTTCTTCTGCCTCCCTTCCAATCAAACCATCTGAGCTGGCCAACACCAAAATGGAAATTATAGATGTGAAGATGAAGATTAAGCTATGAAAATAGTGCAGATCATATTCTAGGTTTCAGTTACTGTCACCTAGACAGACAATCTAGATCTGTGTCTTCCTTTCATTAAAATAAAATATATTATGAATTGCTTTATATAACTTGATGTGACTCTACTGGCATAAAACTAATGAGTACATGATGCATTTAAGTCCACTTAAATAATAAAATAAAGTACGGAAGAACATTTTTCCTCTTCTATGCAGCATAGTAAAACCCAAACCTCTCCCACAAATGCTAATTAGATGAACTACAGGATTACAAACCCCACTTCTTTGCCACTTGTGAGTGAAATCTTGCATTTTAAAGTGGGAATATATTCCTGTCTTTCTTAATAATTAAGGAGTCATAATTTTTCTGTAGCTGTAAGAAAGCACAATGTAATTATAAAGAAATAAGCAATCTAGCTTACACTTTTCAAAGACGGGATTAATATATTACCTCCTCTTCTGCTCACTACTATTTGAGCCTGCTACCTAGTTTATTTGTATTAGCAGATGATCCTTGGAAGGAATGTAAATGAGCCTCATTAACTCCAGGAGACTGATTCTCTGGCCTGTGTGTTTAACTGTCACAGAAACATTAAGAGCAAGGCTGTTTATTGCTGTTAATTAGGTGAGGACTTGAAGCAAGTCACTGTTGATGGAGATATCTCTTAACAGGACTGAAGTTAGTCACATTCTGTATCCTCTGCTTTGAATTAATGCTGAAACAGTCTTATGTAGTCACTACTTTTTGCTTTGGTGCAAGGACTACTGCAGATGTTTTAAAATTATATTCAAGCATTTGCAGTCTTTCGTTTTTCCAAAAATGACTTTGAGCTGTAAGTTTCTTAGTGAGGTTGTGAAAGGATAGATGATGTATGGGCAAAGTTTGATTAGAATCTCACTGAAGAACACTTCTATCTTCACCCTACATGCTATTTTTTATATAAATCCTTTGAAACATAACTTTCTTCACTCACATGGCAAAATTATGGCAATCCTTTATTTGTTAATTTCTGGTTTTTTCCTTATCTCAGAGAAGGGAAATAAAAGCTAATAGGTCTGTACTGGTTTAAAGTATAAGTTTTTGAATAAATAGTTCACACTTTCTGTGGAGAAACCAGATGAGTGTCTATAGCTATATTCTTCAACATTTTTCCAGTATTGAGCATTTTATAGATTTGAATGGCAAGAATTTTCCCTGCAGTGTTAAGAACTATTGGCTGTGCCCTGGTAGGGATCTTCATGCAGGTATCACCACTAAGAACAGCAAATTGATCTTTCTAGCTTGCACTGTACCATGGCAGAGAACAATTTAAAAGAGGAGTCACCTAAATTTGATGCAGGTGATTGTGCTAAGAAGAATGAAGCAAAAAAAGCAATTGAGAAGAGGTGCCATATACAAGGATCCAGAGTGTCCAGATATCTCTACTGGAAAAATGATGGAAAGCAGCAAATGATCAAGTGGCAATGGGGAATTTGTGACCACACAAGAAGCTGAAAGAAATGATGGACAGAAGAAAGAGATTCAGAGCTGATGGAAAGGTAGGGCCCAGACACAATGATGGAAAAAGTGAGAGTTGTTGAGCAAAGAGAGTAGGAGAGTTTGTTTAACTCTAATGAAGAGGAAATGATGTAGCACCGATCTGATTTTACATTAAGTCATTGTATAGGGTTTCAAATCATAATTTAGGTCTTTGAGGACCTAAGCTGAAATCCTAAGCTTACTATAGCTACTATGGTCTTTCAAATACTGCTGTAAAGCAAGTTCTGAAGATCCAACTTGCTTCACACTCAAACTTTGGATGTACAGACAAGCCTGAACAGCAAGTCAGACCTGGGAAGTCAAGTAGAAGAAGCTTTAAGCTGGTATGGACCTATAACAGTCACTCAGTTCAAGTCCCTGTTCCTCACTAACTTTAAACCATATGAGTAAGAGCATCATCCAGATGGTCCTTGTACTCTGACAAGCTTGGTGCCATGACCACTTCCCTGGGAAGCTGTTCCCAGTGACCAGTGAAGAACATTTTCCTAAAGGCCAAATTGAAATTCCCCTGATGACGCTTCCTTCCATCTCCTTGTGTCCTGCCGCTGTCACTGATCACAGAGAGAGGAGATCAACACCTTCCCTTCTGCTTTGCCCTTTGAGGAAGTTTTAGTCTGTCACCTGCAACCTTAATTAATAGCTTAAAAGTTCATTTTATACTATATTCTACAAGCATGGCATTAGATGCTACTATTACCAGCAAAAAAATGGTATATTAATTTAATATATTTGATCAGAGGTGGGTAAAACCCAGCAGGTTTTCATAAGACCTACACTTGTCTGTTGTTGAGCTAGGAATGTACGGAATAAAGGAGCATGGTTAACAGCAGATCTTTGAATCAGTAAAATTCCTAAGAAACAGGATCCTGTCCTTGCACATGTCAGAGAAATCCAATGTGATTAGCAGTTAGTAGGTAACCAGTAACTTTACTCAGGTGGTCACTAAGAATACAATCTTTATTTTCTGGGAATTTGGCTTGTGATTCCCACATCTTATTTGCAGAAGAAGTGAGCACACACAGCATGAAAGTAGAATTATTTTTGAACATGTAAACTACAACATAAGGTTGGGCAATTAGAAAAAGAATTGTTTTACAGTGATTTGCAATTATAATAGAAAACAGTGATTACTAATAGATGATAGTGATAATACATAAAGAGATTTTTTTTAATCTGAGTTTCTACATGCTTTTATTTCTCACTTTATTATAAAGGGATGCTGTACAAATTCATTTATGAGTGTTAGTGAAACATTAATATATTACAGAGGTGAGCTCTATGAAAAAGTCTAAGAAGAAATTAAGTATTCTGTTTTCCAAGCACAGTTTGAATAGCATGCAGTAAATAAACTATGGGATCATAAAACAAATGGAATAAAGCAAAATATTTAATTGCTGCTGACTAAGTAAGTGGCTTACATTCTGTACCTCAAATGAAGAAGAAGTCCTGTGGAAAAATAGAATGAGACCATATAATTAAATGCTGTGCCATAATGGATCTTCACTAGCATGTGAATTACATTTCACTACTAACATTAAATCTAGCCTTTGCAAACATTTCAGTGCCTGACTCTGCAATTTAGTGCTATTATTTTTATGTGAGAGCTTTGATATATAATTGTTATATAGAATACACTTATGGTCAGTAGCCAGCAGTTATGTAGAATTATACGTGTTAAGAAGTATGATTCATCAAGTGCTAGAAAATTAGGTATATTCCTATAAAGAGGTGCCATATTGTCAACAAAATGCCAGTGGGTGGGATGTGATGATAAACGTAAATGATGTGATAATAAATGTAAAATTATGCACAGGTGGAAATTTAAAGTATGCTTTCACAAAATACAAACCTCTGCACTTAGGGATTTCTCAAGTTTTGTGCTGGCAAGACTTTCTCAAACACTAACCACAGATTCTGGAAAACTGATAAATATAGAAAGACAAGTTAAAGATACCCTTGAAAATGAAATATAATCTCCTAAGTCACTTCAGAATTTTCATATCTTCACTGGACAAACTATGTAATACTTCTGGTATGCATTTTATGGAAGAACAGAGGAAAACATGGGAAAGTCTCACCATTAGAGCTGGAAGTGCCAATAGGGGATCACTGCTGTATTTATCTTGCTATTACTATGCCCTCTCTCAGAATTGACTTATGCAAGACATAAAATTGATCAATTATGCTTGAAATCCAAGAGCAGAAGTATTCCAGTGAAATATTTTAGCCTCAGGTGTGTGGATCTTAGCATTATGCTTTTCTCTTTCAAAAGTAAGAGATCAGTTCCAGTGATTTAATTTCAATATGGGAGTAATTCTTACAGATCATCAATTGCAATCTACAATAAGTAAGCAAGAAAAATGGAGCTGCAACTTCCAGGGCTCCAATATGTGATTAGGAGACAAATTCAGCCCTGTGTAAGAAGAAGAACATACAGGTCCTAGCCATGGGGGAGCACTAGATTAAAATATGTGACTCAGGTCACCAGATCACTTATGCGTAGGAGGGTATGCTCTGCAGAAGGAAGCACTTCTTTATTCTCCAGATGCTTGAATGATGTGGACATTCTCTCTGTATGGACTCTGGGGCAGGGAATAGGCTTCCATTCACCACATCAAAGCTCTTCAGTGTGACTCTCAGTTTCTTTTTGTCAAAACTGAGCATGGAAGAGACACCTCTTTTCAATCAATCTTGCTTTCCAAAGAAACGTAACCTAACTCATAACTATTTTCAATATACTGATGGCCAGTTCTACTTGGAAACCTGTTTATCTGAAGTCTTACAGATTTCCACTAGGCATCTATATTTTACTTTCATCGCACTCAAATTTCCTTTCTCTTAATGCCATTTTCAAGCTTTCTGACCATGGATATTTACCTCTGGTTGTCTTCATCTACTTCCCGCTGTTGAGATGCTGTGCCCAAGGGAGTAGGGATGTAGGGATGCTTTTTACATGGTTTATTAGATGGTCTGTGGTGTTCTGACAAGTATGATGCTCTATTCCATTTGACCAGGAGTTAGAGGCATGCTACAATTTTAATTTTTTTTTAAATTTGTTTATTAGGAAATTTCATCCTCTAAGGTCAAGTGCTTTGTAGTTTATATACCTAAAGTATTTAGATATATAGTTTATATGTTTAAAATTCTATAATTTTTAATATATAATATTTAGATATTTATTTACATTAAATGTTTGGTTATATGATCTTAAAATTCATGTTTCAAAATTTCTTGCTCAGTAGAACTGAAATTCAGAGAAAGACAGAAATGAATAGCAAAAATTATAAAAAAGAAGACCCAAATCTTTGAACAAATGATATCTGGGAAAAGGGTTGTAGCAAGAAAATTGATGGTTCTTGGTCCTTAAATAACATGAAAACAAAACCGATTTTAAAAAAAGAGCAGTTAATATTGCTAAATGAGTAGCTAAATGCAGCTCAATTATGACTGATTAATCATACCAAATAACTTATTACAATAGTAGCATATTTGAAAAGTGGTGGCATTTAAAGAACAGGACTAACAGTGAAAAAAATCAGTCATCTATTGAGTCATTCTGTGTCAATCAGAGTGAAAGTTGGTTTTTTGAACAGCTTTAGTACAAAGAACACATTCACAGGTTTAGTTTGCATTAAAATTTCAAGAATTATCTATCATTCTAATAAAATATTCATTAAAATACTGGCTTTTCTCAAAAAAAATTGACAATCAAAGATGGAATAGTTTGATATTTAACTCCTGAACTTCCATCTCTCCTTAGGGTATGAAAGCTACCTAGCCTCTTTTTTTTTAAATCAGAGCACTGGATCAAATTTGCAATCGTGGCAAAGTCAAATACCTAAAATATCTGCATCTGTGAAGAAATAAATTGCACCTCCCAATGCCTGTAGTTCTAAGAGCAGACAGAACCAGAGGAGTTGTAAACACCATTTGGGGAGCAGCAGGATCAAGTGTGATGGGAAGGTACCAAGCATGAATCAGACACCAGCAAAAGAGAAGGGCTGGCTGATAATTTGAAGTTTTTGAATAATCTTCTTTCCTTTGTCACTGGAAATTCTTATATTTTGTTTTAAAGGGGAAATGTCACTGAGCAGTTGAAAGTAGAATAATTTACTATTTCTCTTTACTTCATTTTGTCCCATTTCCCCTTAAAAAAAACTAATTTTGTTTCTATTGCAGACTCCAGACTTGTATGTAGTTCTTTTGTCATCAGCAAAGGAATAAATTTCTGACAGGATACAGAAATGACATGTTGTCCTGTTGCAGTTGACCAATGCATATAGGTTTTTAATATGGACTTTTTGCCAAACAACTATCTGAATTATCCTCTGAAGTTGGGGTTAAGCACTTCTAATTAAAATAAATAGTAAATATCTGCAAAAATCCATATAAAATGTAATTCAGCATCACAAACAAAAAAAAAATATTTATACTAGTTTGTAGAAACAAAACTAGAAACCGATAGGTGTGTTTATGTAAACTAGCACATACACAGGCATGTCTGCAGAGCTCTCTTCTCTGACCATGCAAACACTGTCAGCTTTGTTCATGGTCATTTTGAAGTTCCAGAAAATCTTTTCAAGGTTGGAGATTTTAGTGGTTTACCATTCAGGAAATGTACAATTTCACTAGAAAGAGTACAACACATCTCTGAACACACTAAAAACATAAACAGCAGATAATATCAAATGAATATTGAAAGAATTTGAGCTAGTTTTAGTCTTAAATGCTAAAGTCTGATCTGTTTTAACTTCTGCTTTTAAAAACAACTGAGCAGAGTGATGTTGTATCACAACTGTTATGGCAATTGATATAACCAAACATTCATTACTAGGGCAATAATCAGGTATTTAATACAGATGAAGGACTCTCATTCAGTGTTTGATCTCTCTCAGACAGCACCTGTACCTCATGTTACCTTGCAAATGTATGCTCCATTAATATATCCCAGGTTCCTCCTTAAAATGAAATGGGAAGAAAAACAAGCTGAAATCTTACCATGTTGATGTATAATATTAGAAGAAGTGGTAGAATTAAGTCCCACGACCTCTATGATGGTGTTGAATGATACTTGCTATCATATACTCTTTGTTGTAGTTCTCATTCAAAAAAAATTCATGAGCTAGCAAGCAACAGAATTACAGGACTTCAATATTAACATATGAAAATGGAAAATGTTGCTTATCTCTGTTAGAACAGTTTTCTTTTTTCCCAGAAATTTTATGTCCTATTTACTAAGCTTTCAATTTAACATATACCTGTCAAACACTAACACATAACATATTAAAAACACAATATGAAACACTACTTAGTACAAATGTTAGCAAAAATGCCTTAGTACATCCCAGGAAGGTTCACCCAATCCAGCCTTTTAGTTATTTCACTCAGGAAACAGGCTGAGTGAGTAGATGGGTTTTAGATTAGCTCTCAACAGTCACAGGTTCTGTCAGACCAAAGGGAGAAGAGAATTATGTTTTCCTGTGCTTTCTATCAACAGTACTTGGTTTTAAGATGTACACATTTAGAAGCTGTACTTAAAAGTCCTGTGTTTAATCACAAATTATATACTGGTTACCTAGAATGGGAAAAGTACCTTAAGAATTCACCTTCCAAATTATAAATCCAAAACAATACCTTGATAATGCTATGAACAGAAATCATGGTTGGTAAGTTATGTCAGTAAAACAGAAATTACAGAAAATTAAGTTATGCAAAGATCTATAAATCTCAGAGCTTCTTCATAATTCATATATAAAAATAAATAAACTTCATCATTTTTTTGGTCTATCATTCTAAACAAATCTGGAGGTACTATGAATTGAATTGTCATTTTTTATTTCCATCACTTGTCATGTCTTAACGATAAATTATTCCCTTCATGTTTAAAGCCTCCACCATAGGAGAAATTTCTTTTGATCATCTTTCTGCTCTGCTACAAATTTTGAAAGCTTCCATTAGATCATGTCAAAATTGCTTTATTTTCTAGATGAATTTATGTAAGAGGCAGAAAACTGTATGAATTCTGATATAAAATAAAGATACTAAACCAATCCTTTAGAATTCCTCAAGTAAAACAAAAAGTGACAGGTGTCATGCTTCTGTCTGGTTACTGTAAACTGTGAAAGTCTCATCTTTGCATTCAGAAAAAAAAAAAAAAAAAAAGACGACAAAAAAAATCCAAAAACCACATTGAACATTCTTTGCTACTAATCTGTCAAGTGTCAACATGTGGATTCCACTGAGCAAGACCAATGCTGTCAATTTCAACTACAGTAATTTCTCATATTCCTTCCATAAAGTATATGATGGGAACAAAGGAGTATTTTTTTTTTTTAATGCTAAATTCTTTACTGGATTGTATCTAGACTAGTAGAGTGTGAAATCTCTCATTGCTGTGGTCAATATGCTTGTAGCATCACTGATATAACAGAATATGACAGTTTTGTTTGTATTCATGGCTGTGACCTTTAGCTATGCACATCATCAATTTCTGATCCCAATCCTTGACTCCTTGGCTGCATCCCTGCCACGTAATTTATGCCAAGGGATTGCCTTGTCTTCTATGCTTCAGCATTAATAAAAAATAAAAGGGAAAAAAAAAGGCAGGGGGGAAGAAAGAAAGGAAGAAAAACCCCAACTAAAATGCAACACCTAGTACAGAAACTGGTACCACTGTTAGTTGAGTGAGTGATGGCCTGTGACAATAGATAGAAATGTCTCACCTGCATGTATGGCATTCTTGTCCAAATAGGAGTGCACACCATACAATTTATTTCTGTGGATGTGGGACTCTGTCATGCATAAACAATGAGTTTCATTTCTTATCATAACCATTGACTAGATGAAATCCCCTGAACTGTTGCCCGTTGTGCCAATGTGTCTTCCCACTGCGATGCATTTCTTCATTTTGTTGAATGCAGGATAATGTTGAACAAGCTCGGAATGGTGTCCAAGAAACCTCTTAATTGTGACAAAATTTTTGCAAGGAGTAGAATAGAGCTAGGTAAATCATTCTCATTTTTTTTTTCTTGTTTAGCACAATATTCAGCTGATTGCCAATACTTCTGTGTAGTGAGCTATGAAGGAATATGAATTATGTCTTTTCCAGTAGAGATAAAGTTCCCTTTCCTTAGAAAACAGGAATCTGGCATTCACATCTGCCTTGCATTTAAGCCTCAGAAAAAATACCTACAAAGGCTGTATCAAGTGGAAGTGGGTATAATCCGTAACTTCATGAATACTGGCTAAGTGAATATCTTCCTGTAATCTTCATTACCACAGGACCTTCTCCACGTAACTGTCTCATCTAATATCCTGCTCTGGGGTCAAGACTTAAAAATGGGAGCATTAGCTAACTGAAGTATTAGCTCCTCAGATGGCTCATCATAAACTATTAATAATGGTCTTGCCCTATTCATATGTCTCATAGATCTAGTAAGAGTTAGCCATGTAATCTTTCTTTTCACTTTCACTTACCATGTATAATGTCTGAATAATTTCCTGGTTTATAAGTTTAATAATTTTCTTCATATTTTCTTTTTCTTTCTGAATTAGTACTAAATCTTAGTGCCTGGGATATTTCATAGGCCATGTGTTTCAAGATTAATAGTGGAACCCACTTTAATCTTATATTTCCTAGGAAACTGCCTCTGTACATAAAATACTACTTTTTATTCTATTTATTAGATTGTATATCATAGGAGATTCAGCACGAAATAGAACGAGGATGATTACAAATTACTTTCCAAACTAGTTGCTAAACAATACCAAGAAAAAGAACATTCACTCTTTTCTTCACAATGATCCAATTTTTTTTTTCTTTTGCATTCTCACTATATATATCTACAGATATCGTTTGGCTTGGAAATAATTAACTTTCTATTCCAGGGAATAAAAACTGTGGTAAGTTTAAATAGTTATATATATTGTTTTATAAGCCAGTGTGATAGTTAGGCTAAACCTGGTGACATTTCTGCTCCCTGTTTCTCTTTGTAACACTTGTTGCTGATCTTGCTGTCATGTGGGAAACTGCTTCCATGGAAACACCCTCTGCACTGTATGGTGTCTGCTTTCAATTTAATGCATTTTTCATAGCATATTTTTTTCTCCATTTTTATGAGGAATTTGCCATGCTTTGGATATTCTTGTAATATTCATGGTCTCCCACCCCTGTTCACAAATACTGTGTGTGTTACACATTTCCACACCAATTTGTGTGATTCCATCGGGGCTGATGATGTAACTTTGCTATCAGTTCTGGTTACAGACACCAAGTGTCTACTTGATCTCATGAAGTACACACTGTGCAGCTCATCCAGATCTGCTTAAACTACCTCAGGATTCACCACTACATGGATCCACAACAAGATACAGCATTTGCAGTTTGGTCAAATGCAGCATTTGAAATATGGGAAAGGAAACAGTCATTAAAAACTTCAGGATTTGAAGTGAGACAAAAAAAAAATGGTAGCTTTTCAAGAACCAAATTTTTGAAAGATCAAAAATAGCGGAGTCTGTGATCCACTGCAGTCTCCAATTTTGTTTATATCTGGAGAAAAATTAAAATACGTCACATGTGGAGAACACCTAGACTAAGAGTGATATAAATGTGAGGTTTTTTTAGTCTATTCCATCTTTTTCATAAAAAGTTAACACCAGACTTTGGTGTCAGCAAGGGTTTCTGGAGGGATTTGCTTTTTAAAAATAACATTAGATTAAAAGAAAAAAGCAGAGAGCAAACTAAAACTCACAACATTTTTTTAATAAACCAACCATGGTTTTCACAAAATTAATAGTAAAAGTAATATTGAGGTTCTTTTTTTTCTTCAAATAAACAATATAAATGTTGTACACAGTAGAAAACATATATATAATAGAAACATTTAATGGTTTGAATGAAAAAGAATATTTAAATATCATCTAGTCCAACTCCCTTGCTGCATACTAAAATTGTGATTGAAATTGTGAAGAGTCAAAAGTTTGAAAATGACACATCCAAGTTTGCTCTTGCAGCAGTTCTACCTGCATGTGAAAAAGCTAGCAGGTACTAATTAACATTCAGTAGAAGATGAGCATTCCCATTAAGCTAATTTAACAATACCAAAGAATGAATTATTTTTTCAAAATAGCTGATTAGCACCGGTAGAGTGCTCTTAAAGGCAGGTAAGTCTTGAGGAAGTACTTTCCAATACATATCAGCACTTTTAAACATGGATTCATGACCCATTTCTTATAGTTTTGTGTTTTCCTTTGTAGGAATTTATCAAGTACGCATTAAATACCCGAGCAATCTTTACCCTTGTAACCAACATTCATTCTTACCCCATTGCTACTGGAGATTTCATGTAAAGTACAGCAGCTTATCCTCTCACATTGTCTCTCCTTCTCTGGTATTGAAGTAATATTATCTTCTCCACTCTCTAAATCCATCAGCTATTTGGAATTCTAGTTAGCCACGTATATGTAAGTGAAGGTGATCTATTAATAGTGTTAAGTGTTGGCTTTAGTCACTGAAAGAGGAAGAAGTGTGTAGAAAATAGGAGCACAGGATTGTAATACAGAATGCACTGATTACAAGCTGTTTATAATTTCAGCTTTTTTAACAGAGCCTTGCTTGGATTCAATGGCTACATGCTCTGCAGTGCTATAAGAGACAAAAGAATAAGGCAAGACTGCACTTATCCAAAGGAATTTGCCCAAATAATTGCCATTCCCTTGACTGTCTCCTTTCCAATGGATATGGGATCTTTTGAATCCCACTTTTCTACTCTAGCCCTGTGATGCTTATGAAAGGACAGTGTCTAAGATGGTTTGCCATTAAATGGTGAAAAGATGGTTTACCATTTATTAAGGATATGTAGAAGGGAGATCCAAATACCCTGAAGTGCAGAGGTTGCTTAGATCCAGACAGAGTAATTACATACGTTTATCTCTAAAAGAGACCAGAGAGAACTCTTCGGATGCAAGCATTTCTGATCTGTTGGAGCCTTCCTTTTGGACAGGACTGAGGTAGAGATTGTTGGAAATTCTTACTCTTCTTTGTCTGCCCAATGATGCCAAAGTTACAATTAGTGGTACATACAGTAACAGGAGAAATCTCACTTTGACCAGCTGCAAAGTTCTTTAGTTCTTTAGCAGCAACACAAGAAGTTTGAGCTACATTCTCTGACATGCTCTGAACCCTTATTAGCAGTGTGTGAGGGTAGTGAGTAGTGGAACAGCAAAACCCTTAGCTCCAAGAAAACCAGCAGGAGAGGCCCTGGCCTTATGCCACTGGAGCACTCTTCACAGGAGTCTCTGAGGAACATGTGCCCTGCTGTGTCTGCCCACAGACAGCAAACAGTGCCTTGGCATCTGTTGCTAGTAGAGTCCCGAAAAAGTCCAAAATTGCTTTAATCTTTGGGCTTGGGGCACAATTGGAACTGTTCTCAGAAGGCAGAAAGTCATAATGCAATCCTTGACAGCACCTTGTTTCATGCTTCAATGCAAACACTCTTGTCTCTTGACTTTAAAACACAGTGACGTGAGATGATCTGCTCAAAGTGTCACACATTTCTGCTGGCAGCCATGGTGTGCAACTAGTCAAGAGCTTTTCTTCTGGCTATTTCTCATTGCTGAAAATCTGCAGGGGGAGTAATTAGAAAAAAAAAATTGTCAACAAAAATGATGTTTAAGGCCTATCTAAGAGCTAAGAGCTTATTCATCCCATCTGCTTAAGAAAATCATCCCTCCAGTAAATTCATTTTTAATTTGAACAAGAACCCTGGTTTAGTCACATCACAGTCATTTTTAATTACGTTATTGAAACTGTGGTGGATCCTTCTTGCCCTTCTGGGCTGATGCTCTATTTCCTCAGCAGTGCTGCCTCTCCTTGACTCTTCATTAGGAAGACAGGGACTCAAAACACAATACACAGAGCAGACCCACTATCTCTTTTTTTAATGAAGGGTGGTTATTTTCCCAAAAATAAACTCCTCTACTTTTCTCATTTCCCAGCTGTCACACAGAGGCATTTTTAGCATCTGTTTGTATCAGGAATCTATAAATAGAAATATCTAGGTGCAAAATAAGGAAAGAGTTTTTCCCTCTTCCTTTGAAATAGGTGGGAATAAAAAGGATATTTGAAAGAAAATAGTAAAGGAAGGGATGCTGCATATGTACACATAAATTTTCTTCTAAATAAATATGTCAATCAGTTAGAGATACATTAAGACTACTGTACTTTAAGAAGAAAGGAAAGTGATACCTACCTGACTCAGAAGCCTCAACAGACATTTGGATCTCACAAGGCATTTTGCATGGGTGCTTATTGGAAAAAGAATTCACAAGCTGAGAAATTTTAAGTAATGTCCTACCTATCTTCAGCTTCAACATTCTGTGTGGATTAAACAGTTGTACATGGACAGCACATTTGCACTATGCTTTTGAAGATTAGATGGTCAAGAGTAGCATTAATACAGCCAGCTCTCTCCAACTACACTCCAAAAATTGCACTCCACCATAATAACCTGCTCTCAATAAAGTCTGCTTCATGGGAATGTATCTCATCAGTGTGACTGATGATACCTCTGCGCAACAGGATATTTCCATTGAAGTGCTATGGGAAATGTAATAGAAGACAATCAAAAGTGTCTGGATTTAAGATATTAGAAGGGACAAAGATAGAATCTAAATCTCAGATTCCTTTCAATTTATGATATGATTCCTTTCAATTTATCACATGATCAGTCATTTCTTGCCTGGCTATTGTTGTTTTGCAGCTATTCCCTTGTGCTACTTTAGCAATGACTGCAAAAATGCAGAGATTTGTGAGGTGGTAGTTAACTTCTTCATGAGAGAAAGGATTCTGGCTTTGCACATCAACCACTGCAAAACTAAGAATATTCTTAGTGTCATGATCAGCAGCTCCCACCCCACAGGCAGCTGCAGCGGTAAAAGAGGAGAATGTTCAGGAGCCATTTGCTATTGACTTGTCCTCCTTGACACAGCACTTTATCTCAGTAAAGTTAGTAGGGAAAGTTAAAGGCTGGAAGTGTCAAATAACATTGTGAATTGTGATCTACTTTCTCGCCCTTCATTATTGCTTTCTGTCTCCACTGGTTGAATTAAAAAGAAATGGCCATCTTGCTCAGTTTCCTCAAAGTATGTTTATAGATACCTGGTCAGAAGAAAGGCTCTTTCTCAAACCTTGATTTGTATCCTGGAAAATAATTTAATTTCAAGGAATTTTAAACTGAGACACAATGATAAAGAAAGGTACACTTGAAGAACTGGAAAGTATTACAGTTCTAGGATAAGGCTCCAGACTGTTGAACAGTCCTTTGTGCAGTGGACAGATTTATCTGGGGAAAAAGAAGGGAGAGAATCTCACCAAGGTTTCATCACCACTACACAGATTTTCTGTTGAGCTGTCAGTGACATGTGATCAACGCTGCCTTAAGCTACCTTTTGTAAAAGAGCTGATTTTATTATCTCTAACTTATTAAAACTTGGTTGTGATATTTCCTTTATATTTTGCATTGTGTTTTAGGAAATAACTTATGACTATGGTTATGAACATAAAATTAATAATTCATGCTATACTATGGAGCATCTTGATTTTTAATAAAACTTGAAGCTTATTTATGCAAGGGAAGTATGCTTTTCATATAGTGGAGTGTGTGTACCTCTGGAAGTTTGTAATAAAATATTGCTGAAAACATGCAGATCACATTTCAATAAAGCTAGTACTTTATATAGAAGAGCAAACAAGATCTCATCACTGTAGATATTTTGGAGAAGTGCAGGCAGGAAAAACAACAACAGGAGAAGGGCATACTACCCAAGATTTAAAAAATATTACCTAGAAGCATAAGTGCTCACACTCTTGCCCTTGTAGTTTAAAGTCAAGTATAACTGTGCACTGTTGTTACTGTCTTTGCTTTCCTGGCTTTTTCTGGATTGAACCTCCACTTTGTTCCGCGCATTCAGAGCTGCTGTGCTCCTTGCCTTACCTCCTGGGGTCTGCAGAGGAACGGAATTGTGAATCACTGGGACCAGAAGGCAAAATTATGAGATTTTGGTGCACAAAATAACCTTCAGATTGTGACAAGCTTCTGCCTCATCAGTTTGTGTGTCAGGATGAGGTTCTACTTACTCTGCTTTCATACTTCATACAAAAAAGTGCCAGACAATCCTGGCCTTTTTAGTCTGGGAGTTATCTAAAAAAGCTTTCCTTTTCTGTCTTACTGCCGAAAGTTGATAAAGACTCTTTCCTTACAGGTTCCTTGATTCAAAGCCCATTGGAAGACTGAAAAGCAATTAAAAACTAGATTTGTTTTCTTACTTTGCATTTTTTAGAACAAAATACTTTCCCAATAGCTTGGAGATGCTAAGTTCTGAACATTTCCAAATTTTGGAAGACCAAAAAAGAGGGTACTTCCATGATGGATGACCTATTTTTTGTTTTTTTTTTTCTGTAATTGCTGATTAAGAGGGTGCAACAGTTCAAACGTGACTGAGCTAGACAGTGGCTAGATTTTCTGGCTAAAAACTGAGCAATAAGACAGAAGGACATGAACTAACAGAGCAGAAAATGATCTCTGGCATTATAAAGATTATTGTAACATGACAGAGGCGCTATTGTGGTGATAAAGCATGCACTGAAGAGGTGCTGCTTTGAAAACAGAAACAGAAGCTAAAGCAGCAGGTTAACACACACTTTTAGAAAAGGACTATTAAGAGTTAGGAGGGAAAGCACGATCTTTGTAACTGAAAAAAGCATTGTGCTCCCCATTTTGTGTCTTCAGAATATGTTAAACACTACTCATGAAAATGCTCATGCCTTGTGAAAATGATGGAGGTTTTGGATTTTGTAAGAGGAAGAAGTGTTCAGAGCTAGACAAATAGAATGAAATTATGACACTTTTATCAGTGTGGCTTCATCTTTTCCTCCATTAGCAAGACCAGCACCAAAGCTCTGAAACTAATTTTAGTATTCATACTCGGAAAACATGAATAAAGTAAAGAGAGAAAATTGACAAAAAAATATGTGCTTTATAGTCTGGAGAAGTCATTTCTAAGGAAAGCCTAAAGGCGTTTAAACAACCTATTGATATGTAACTTTCTAGTCTATACATATGTTTCACATACAGAATATGCTTGCCAATTCCACCTTTTTTTTTTTGGTTTTATCTTATCAATATTTTAAAAATTGTTTCATGTAGAAGGTTAACTTCATCTTCCCTTACTCAGACCATTTGCCACTGCAAAACACTTACTGCATAAGAAAATCTGTAAATCATTCTTCCTAGAGTAGAAAGACATAAAATAATATGCAATAACCAAAACTGGACTGACATTTATTAGAAATGTATAACAATTTTTGGTGGTTTTTTTCATAATGAGGATAATGATGCATTGGAAATCTTAAGATATAAAGAACACTGGGTTATTATTGAATAGATATAACAGACATACTGTACCACAACTGAAAATTTGGGGGCTTGAAGCAGGAACTTCTGTGGCCATTGAGATGCAAAAAGTTATGTTAAATTGTTACAATAAGTCCTCATGTCTCTTTCTGTATACTAGCACCGACATCAGGCACAACAGAATCCTATGGACGCCTTCAGGGATTATGACCTATGACCTATTAGCAATAGTGTTTCCTGGGAATTTTCGCAAAGGAAAAGCAGATCTGTTCAGTACTTCTGTCCATTCTTTGTTATGAGGAGTTGCAGATATGCTGACAGCAGTTGCTGCTGCTTTTCTCTCTGCTCTGGGAAAAAATTTCATCTATGAAAAGAGTCTTTTGAAAGACTTAAGTCAGAACTATAAGGACCACTGATGTACAAGTGAGAAGAAAAGAAATAATATATAGAAAAGATAATACTGAGAAGAAAATATAGAAGTCAGAACTCTGACTTAGGTTTAGGTGATAACTCCAAAGAGAAAATGTGGGGAAAAAAGTCTGTAACAAAAGATGACAGATGTCTTTATATTCACAATAACACAAGAAGCAGTTGCAAATTGGCTCAAGATAATTTTTTTATAGAATCTAAAAACTGACAATGATAAAATACATTAGAGTTCTAATTGCCCTTTAAAAAAATTATATCAATACAGTTAATGAAATCCTAAATGCCTGTAGATGCCTTTTGTTGTTTTTCCCCTTTTTCAGAGTTATAAAAATAGCTGCTTAAAATCAGCATTGGTGGCTCTGGCTCACAGATGCATTCTTTGCTGTTGTAACTAAAACCAACTGTTGACTAAAATTGACACTGATTTATTAATTTACCAGATCAGAGGAAAGTCAGTAATAACATGTCCTCTCCCTCCTTAATATTATCTTCAAGTTTACAGTTAGATCTCACAGAGATTTTCACTACATTAACTATACATTATGGTCTTGGTAAGAAATCCATTTGAGTCTGCAAGAGATTTCCCCCTCATTACTGTTGGATCAGGCTGAGCTGGACTTTGCAGAAATGTCATTTGGCATCTGTCCATACCATAAGTCATACTGTGCTCTATTCTTTGAAAGTATTCTAAATGTTTCTTGAGCACAGAAATGTCTAAATCCACAGAATTTATCTAAGAGAGAACATTTCCTGGAAATATTTTGTGGATGGAAATACAGGAAACAAAATATTCTGTATCTGTAGATTTCATTAAAGAAATTAATTAGAACCCTCCTTCTGTTAGAATATGATCACTTTCCCACTATTTAAATACTCAACCATAAAACTGGCTAAATGTAGCTAAACACTTTTTTGTGTGTTTAAAAATTCCAAAAGAGAAAGTGTACAAAATTCCAAAGAGAAAGTGTACAGCTGATCATTCACCTGCTAAAATGTGTGACATTTACTATTAGGTGTTGATATTACATGCTAGGATGTTCAATAAATGCCATCATGGAACGTAGGTGTGCATTTTTTGTAACATGCATACACCAGCTACTTGACGATAGAAACAAGCAAATTGATCTCACTGTGAATGTGCCAAGTAATGAGAAAAGGGCTGCAGGATCTTTGGGGGAAAAAAGTGGCAAGTAACTTGGCTCCCAGAACAATTAATTTGCTCTGTGATTTCCTCTTGAATCATAGTAGATGGTCTCAGGGAAAAAAAAAATAGCATGTTGGCTGAGATAGTGAATTTTTACAAAATAAATTTGTTTCAGAAACACCAAGCTGGACAGTCCTGTGCTGACAATGGTCCAGGAACATCCATACTATAAAGAACAATATTAGACATAATGATTGCTATGTTTGTGGAGCTAAATATGTGGCAAGTGTCTAGTGAATACAACATCTTCCCAGAAGCTAACAGTAATAATGCTGATACGCAGAGGAGTTATAGATAGAGGTGGAAAAAGAGAAAGACACAGACAGAAGACTAATAATACATTCTTTCTGCAATATCCTGCATGTAACAGAAACAGCATCTTGGGTGGATGCCACACAAAATACTGGTAATTCCCTCCATATATATTTCTTCTGAATTCATATTAACTTCTCAAAACTTTTCAGGTCAGCTCATGAACAAACATTGGTATCACAGCTATAACTCTTCAGCATGTGAGGATATCTTGATCTGGATCTTTCCTCAAAGTGTAAGTCTTATCTCTGCACACCTGTAGCATCTTCACTGACAATTAGCTGATACTTTGAGAGAATACATTTCAAGAATACTTCCTGCAAAATCTGCAAGCAGTTGTTTAAAAACCAACACCATATTAGCATGCCATGGTTTTGCCAGATTTTTACAACTCATTTTGGTTTGTGTGTTGGTACAACCATAAAAGATTATTTTATAAATGTGACTAATTCAAGAGCTCATTATTCTGCATACAAGCTCAGTGTAGTTCTCCATTTTATAGTATATTGAAGGTGCACCTCTGCCTTTCATGAGAATTGGTTTGGCTGTTGGATCCAGAAATAACACTGATCACTTTTTATAAGCTCAATTTTTCAGGAAACACTAGAAAAAAATCCAGTAACAAGGTTTTTTAGTTACTCTCTGCTTATGACAGATGTCAAGAAAGCGGTTTCCCATCAGAAGAAATTAGTTACTAGGATAACTTGGACTGGGAATGAAAGCTAGCCACCTCCCACTCAAAGTGGAGCGTTCTCCAAGGTTTACATTATACTCCCCAGGATCTTGTCCAATTTTGATTTATTATTTTAAGAAATAGAAATTGATATTTGATTAGCCTATTTTAATATATCTTTCTGATGACTGATATACCAATGAATGAATCTTTCTGCAAAGAATACTCACCTCACATTTATGACAGTATTCATGTCCATACCACAGACAATTTTTAAAAAAGATACAACAGAATGTGTCTTATCAGAGCCTATCTCAGTTAACTTCCATTTCATTTTGATGTGCACTTTTTACCATAGCAATGAGCATTTCAGAGATCCCCAAGTCTCCTTGGATGTGATAAAACTTCTTTACTTATTGTCAGAGGAAGCACTGATGCCCACAAATAAGAATCTCTGAAATATTATGCTTCAGACCGTCAATTTTTGACAACCAGCAATGAAGTTTTTATTTTTGCAGAAAGCGCACTTATCATTTTGGAATCCTTATATGGACTGTGATTTGGTCTGACTAGAAAGCCGGACAACTGATATTTCCTGATAATGTTTTTAAGGATTGAGCTCCTGATTGTATTGACATCATCATCCTAATGATGAAAACCAACATTTAGATTATTGCTATAATAAAACTTTTCTTAGAGTGTAGTGATTCTGATTCAGTGGCCTCTTTCTAAACAATTGCAAATGATAAATTTGGCTCAAGAAAAAGATGGTGCTGAAAACCAAAACCAAGACAATTATACAACTTGTCATTGAGAACATCACCAGTTAGAATCCTCAGTAATGCAGAGCAACCAAGCAATATAAGCAGTGATGTCCTTATCACATTGTAAGTTTCACCTGTGAAATTGAAATCTCTAGACATTGACAGATAGGGCAGACATGAGATGCATCTTTTCATCCCATGGCCTTTACTTATAGTATCTGATTTGCCTATCCTTATTAACAATTATCTTGCTCACAGGAAAGGGAGAGAGGACAGCCTGTTCAGGGTCTTGTCTCTTGTTTGCCTTAAGATAATGTGATCATCTTTCAAAATTAGAATATCTAATACAGGTTGAATAACATCAGCCTATCCCCATGACTGCCATTTTAGATAGCAAGCAAGCAGGCACATTAATTTAGATTCTGCAATGGCAACTGTTTAATCTCAGCCTGTAAAGTCACACTCAAGATCATTCTGTACTGTTCCTAGGAGTGGCTCCAGAAGTTCTGCTGCTTGTCATCATCAGCATGTAAACCTTTTCACCAGAAATCTAAGGGCATAGTTATGAAGCACAGTTGCTGGGGTCTTAAATGTACTAAAATATCTTGACCAACCCAACTTAGGGCTTCTATCCCCACTTGGCACAGACAGGGGCCAGGAACTCCAGCTTAACTCTGGGTCTTTAGTGTCAGTCTAAACTATGTCATAGGAGTTCCTGTCCTCAGCTCAGCCACTGTGTTGGGTCTGACCCTGATCTGCAGAATGGCTTCCTGGCTCACCTGGAACCTGTGCTATCACTATGGCCCTGTCTGTTGATCACTGAACTGTGTCTGATGTGGCTATGATTGCTGGACCTGATTCTGCTCCAACCTGCCAATTGTAGCTCCCGGCCTTGACCTCGGACCTGTCTTATTGCCACAAACTTGCCTGGCAATCTGGATTCTTGACTGAGACTGGCTCCATGTCGAGGACTGAGATCTGTAGTGAAGGATATAGCACACTGTAGCAACAAGCAGTTCCAGATCTTACATACAGTATGAAAAAAAAAAATATTATCAAATAATTTTTACATCAAGTCTATCACTTCCATATGACAGGCATTTTTAATGCAGATGACCAGTTACGATTAAAAACCTCCAAGTGAATCTTCTGCTTTCCTAAGTAAAATATTTATGTGAATTACTGTTCTTATCTTTACAGGCTTGTTGGGTACATCTGTGTTTCCCTAGTGAATATTGCTGGTGTGAACTCCTAACTACTGGATTTCATTATGACCTTTTGTTTTGTCAGAATAAAGGAATAATGACTATAAAAACTGGTTTCCTTATGTGACCGCCTGTAGGTGGTGGTCAAGTCACCTTTTAATCTTCTTTTAGATAAAGTAAACAAATCCATTTTCTTTAGTGCCTCAGTATAATACAACAGTAATGCTCTTGATTGTTGCGAGGAATTTTTAATATAAATTAAATGGATGATAATAACAATATAATGAAGATCTGGTCAGAAGGTCAGAGGAAAGGGATGGAAAGTTACCAGCAGAAGGAAAGGAAGTAGTGTCTAGGAAAAGCCTTATTTTTTAACATTTCATTTCTGAGCCTCTGATTTGGTTTCACAATTTTCTAAGGGTATTTTCATGTTGTGATGAAGTTCTGTTTCTCATCTCCCATTATATTTTACTATTAATCAGGTTTGGGCAAAGGAAAAACAGTGATACATAAAACCATAAAGGAAGTGAATTCAGTGGTATTCATTTGGAGTGGAATTCATTTGATGTTTCATTTTCTTCACATATAAATTTCCCAACCATTCTTAAGGTAATGTATAATTAATCACACCATGTTCTATAGTAAGAACACAGGTTTTTCCAGACCATATTAGGTTATCTAATAGATCTGATGCCAGAAAGCATTCATGAGTAGTGACCAGTCCTAAATATTTTAAAAGAAAGAGGAAAAAGTCCAATATAGAGAGATGACTGTGGCATAAAACATTCTCAAGGAAAAAAATGCAGCCATATACCAATTCAAGGCCTTGTAAATGCTTCTCAGGAAGAGCTGAATTCTGCATATGCAATTTGAGGCATCTTGAAAAGAGCTTATTTCAGGACAATTTTTGAAAACCGGGCCCCACTCTGAGCAATGCATTTAAAAAATCCAAAATAACTAATCAAAGTGGAACTTGACCTGTTCTTTGTAGTTGTCTGAATATTTGAAATGTAGATATTCTTCTTAGATATTCTCCTCATGCTTCTTAAAACACACCTATAAAATAGCATTTAGCAGAGTTCACCATAATTTTTTTTACATTTGCTGTAAAGACCTTTCTGGGATTTTCAGGGAACTCTGTATTATGACTCTCCTTTATGGTGAGAGACTTAGAAATTCTCAGCATAATGAAAACAGAAGGAATTGGAAATTATTTCAATTCAAGGGAGTAAATTTTTTCCATCTATACCATGGATATAGTCACAGACCACCATTAATTACAATTAAATAAAGGATATCATGGACCTCATCACTGATTCGTCACAAAAGCTGTTTTCAGGACTAGATATAATGATAGACTACCATTTTAAATTGTGATTCCTGCAAAATGAGTTTTTGCAGGAAAATCAGATCTGAAAAACAAATACTAGGAGTCTGATTAAGTACCTTAATTTCCTAGTTCTATCCTTCAGCAGGATGAAAGCACTTACAATGTCCTCTTACATTCTTGTCTGCTCTAAATTGCCTACAGGTTTTTATATTACAGCAAGAAATCATTTCAGTTAAGTTCAGCTTATTGTTTGGTTTGCTTCTTCACTAATATTTTTAATGTTGCTGGGATCTGTTAGATATCTGTAAAACAGCCCCCACAAAAGGCGATTTAATTTTTTCCTTCTCCTAAACTTTAAAAAAAGGAACTCAGTAAAATTGAGTTTTTGAGAGGATCAGAATACTGGCAAAGAAGAATACTGCCATACTGTTTCTGTTGCAAAACAGCAGCAAGGGTGTGGCCTTCTCTTCAGGTTAAACAAATACAGAGTATTTTCAGGTAGATACAGAGACTTATTTTCTTAGACGTTTACCTAAGACAATTGAAAATTTTCAGAAAACAAGTCATTACTTCTGGCAAATACATGGATGGGAATTAAATAAAAAACATCTTTAGAAGGTGCTTATACTTTACTACCACAATAGATTTGGAACACTGCATGAATCTCAAGAGACAACTGCTATTAGCCTCAACTTACATACAGTAAGGACAATATGGCAGCATAAAGGCTTGGAGTAATCTGCAAGAAGTTAACATTCTAGACAACTTCCTGAGTTTAGCTTCTTATTAGCTAAGTAATTCTTCCTTCACAGGTATTTTATTTTATTCCCTTTGACTGGTTCTTTAGAGATGCATAGCCTTTTCCCTTCCCTAAGATCAAAGATTTAATTTGGGATTTCTGAATTTGAGCTTAAGACATCACACCAATATTTGGAACTGAATTAATCATTTCCCAGCATGAATTTCTAAGTACAGGATTCTTAGTCTTATGGAACCTTAAATTTACTGATCAGGGCTTTTTGTGGGGGGTAATATAATTTTAAACTCAGTAAGTAAGAACAGTAAACCATGGGACTTCAGTCTTGTACTGTATTTATTTCCTTCCAATGTTAATTCTATCAGTGGAAACAAGCTTTGCTCTTTCACCTGAATAAGCAGCTGCAGTTTGATACTGGATGCATCTGATTTTGTTCAGAGGCATATTTTATAAAAATCATTTCCATATATTCAAAAGGAGAAAGCTATTATTTGGCCTAAAATTATTTTTATCACCCTTACTATTAGCTAGAAAAGACTATGAAAACACATTTAAGCAAAGTTTGTTGCTCCTCTTTTTTTCCTAGAGGAGTATGTCTTTCTAGCTTTGCACACCATTATATCAATGTGAAGCTGAATTGTGTTTCATTTGCTTCTGGGACTTAAAAAGAAGAGAATACTTATCTGTGTTCATGATAAAACTCTAGAGGTAGCTGTGAAGTGATAAACCAAGGGAGAGGAGGGAAAGGATACCTTCTTTAAGGGGTCATATCAGGTTGTGAACACCAGTTAAATAGTAGATACAGTAATTCACACCTTTCCATCCAAGTTGTGATTGTGTTGGGTGCCTTCCAGAAGACACTGTGTATGAGGAGTGACCTTGAGCAGACCATGTTTGCTCTTTCAGGCACTGTTCTCCAGGTCAGAGCAGCCCATATGTCAGCACCAGTGACTGCTGCAAGGGACTTCAGTGGAGTGCCCCATGCCAGCCTGCACTGCACTGAGGTTAGGACAGGCAGACCACTTCAACCTGCCTAAAGCATATGGCTTTGATTTTCACAGAAAATGAAATGCACTGTGGCATGGCACAGAGGAAGAACTCTGTATAAGCCAGTGCACTGCATGGTGGAAAAATACACATGGGGTCATTCTGATATGATATTAGAAAGCAGAATTCTCAGCCTCTGCAGAATGTAAGGCTGACCTCTTATCTATATTACTCTTTATTCCATCTTATTAAACCAGGTATTCCATTATACCATTTCTTCTGGGGCCATTTTTACTGAGATTCAGAAAGAATCCTTCACTGTCTTTTTCTCTCTTTCTCCCACCACCTTGGCCCCCCCTGCCAGTGCAAAACAACACTGAAGCTGATAACATCCTGCTCCTTCATTATTACAGGTTCTGAAAAGGTTTGTCAGGTGGTAATCAGTCAGTAAGAATGAACTGTTAAGAGATCTTGAAAGAGCCCAGAGCTTAGACTGAAAGGAATAAGTGCTTGAGGGTAGGAGGAATGGCAGAAAGAAGCTGTAGTGTGTAGAGGTAAGCCAGTGCTGAGTTTAAGGAATGGAACAGTAAGAGGACTGCTCAGGTGAGAAGTTGGAAGATTTGGTATGCATTCAGCATTAAAATTAATGCTTGTTCTATGGAATGGTGTTGCAGCCTAGTAAATCTGATTTTTTGCCATTACCACAAAAGGGCCATGGGCTTCCTGCTGACTGGCAGCACAGGGTTCAGGATTTCTCTGGGTTTGCCTTTGCCTGAGAAGGTAATACCTTGTAGAGCAGTGGCTGACTAGTGCCCAGCTAGTTGTGAGCTTAATTTCTGAGACTATATGATAAAAGTCTGAAAAACACATGTAGTCACTGAGTAAGAAAAAATAGCCCTGAATGTTAACTGTGGCTGCAGGGAAGCCACTTTGTGATTTTTTTAGCCTTAGTTGGGAATCTGTGAAAAGAAAGAGTGCAAAACCAGACTGTTTTAAGAAAATATTTCAAAGAACTACCTTTTCTAAAGGTTCACAGACACGAATACAGTGCTTCCCATGGTTATTGGATTGATCAAAGCCCTCTTCACGCAGGCTAAAATTTGTTGCTTTGTACCTCTTAGATCCTACTTAAGGCTCTTAAGGCATATAAGGGATAAGTGCTGTACAAAGCCTCTACTGGGTTTTGGTAAAAGGATAATTTTTAATAATAACATTGAAATAAGTCCTTCTTGAGCGCAATTCATCCTACTTGAATCCCTTCTTGTCACTGAATCCTTCAAGCTCCTTCATGACAATGTCCTGTATCTCTAGTACTCATTTATGTTATTTGCTCCAATGACCTTACTTGACAAATTACTCCACGTGTTTACTGTTCTTTGAACAAAGTAGTTCTGCCTGAATTCAGGTGCAGTTAAGCGATAATAGCATTGCTGCTCTGTTTTATGAGGCAATAAGCTGAGTAGTTTATCCCAACAAGGGAACCAGAATATTGAAAAGTAAAACACTCACATAGCTCTTTGGCCGCAAAATATGTTTGTAACCAAACACTTTAAACAAGGAGCAGCTTAATCAAGGCTACATCACAATTTGCAAGTACTTCCCTGTTGTACTTCTAAGGCAGACACCTCCCAAACTGCACATGTTACTGAGCTTTTTGGTTCAGCAGAACTGCCTAATCTGCAGCACCGATTGGACCAGTGGATCTGGATCCTCTTCATCCACTGTACTAGGTCAAAACCTCACTAAAACACCTTAAAATATTTGTCTTACAGTCTTATTACTCTGAAGAAGGGGAGAAATATCTCAGACAATTAATGATAAGAGAGGGATCCACCTATAGAGACTTCAATTTTGAAAAATGGGAGAAGTTCCTTGCATGCCTTGCCATCTATGATTATAAAAACCTACAGAAAGCACAGGGTGAAGGTGAAAGCAAAAAGGAACTGCATAATCTTTATCAAAAATTTGAAGTGATATCTGATACTGATATTCCTTTTAATACCTATCAGGCCTCAAAACCTGCCCAATTATTTGTGAAAATACAATGTTGCTGTATCAGCAGAGGAAACCTACTGTCTTACCATGTCACTAGGAAACAAAAATCCTTTTCAGCTTTTGTTACAGATGTCAAATGTCTTGCATATATTTTAATCCCAAATCATGGTAGGTACAGATGTTTTAATTGTATTTGAAAATAAGGAGCAAGGTACTTTGAGTTTGAATGTGAAACATGACTTTGCTGAATGAAGATGTGTAACTTCTAGATCACCATACAAGAGACTTTAACATTACTGTTTCAAATTAAATCAGCAATGTGATTGTATCAAGATATTTTCAAATTTTAAATTGAAATTATAAAGCAATTAGTGAAATATGAATTAATTTATTTTTTATTTCACTTTTGAACTTAACAAGAAGTTTCAGTTCACCTTTGCCCTAGTACAACCAACAAAGGTTTCAATCTACATTCCTAGAAACCAATAACTATAACAACAGTTTTTTATTTGGTTTTGTTCAGAAGGCATATGTGATAAATCTAGTAAACACCAGGGAGTATTTTATTAAAGTGTCAAGAAATAAAAATCAATGAAGGAGATAACTCTGCTCACATGTCCATTCTCTGTCATTTTTATTTAAAACTCCAATTAATTTAATGATTATAATATTGATTACTAACTTTTGAAATGTCATATTAGACTTTTCAGTTCACACGTGGCATTTAATCAGAAAAAAAATTAACTGTTGCAAAGAGATACAGAGAATAAATTAGAAGATTAATCACCACTTGTAGAATTTTGCGACATTTCATTATAAAATCCATACAATGGCTCAACTAAGCTGGTAACAAGGTTTATTATAAATTCAAAATCTAACATAAAAATTTTAACTGACCCTGGGATAATAAGTTTTCATTCTGAAACCATGTAAAGCACTGGATTTTGGAAAACCTGCAGAGTTTGTTCATTTGGACACCATGCTGTTCATCTGTTTGAGCTGTTTGCTGAGCTTCACCTCTAAAGCTGCAGTGAGAATAGATGATGTAGACTGGATAGCTTCAATTAAGAATTAACATCTGTAGTCATAGGACATATTTATTTCTCTTGGAGAGCATAGACACAGTAAAAGCTAAAGAATGAAGTGTAATTAGAATTTTCAAAAATGCAATAACACATTATGACTTCATGTGCTTTGCTTACAGGAGGTAAGGTTAACTTTGTACTGATTGAGGATCTTGTAGGTCCTCTATAGTGGTTTGAAGCCTGAGCAAACTCAGAAGTAAAGGAATCCAGGGAGATTCATCATGTCCCAAATCACGTGTGAGAGAAAGGGACTCTGGCATCTTGTATCCTGAAGTCAGAAACTTTTTTTTTTAATATTAACGTTGCCATGATTGTATCATGTCAAAGACCTTTAATGAGTCTTGTTTATCACACCATAATCATGAACTATATTGAAATTTGAAAGAATGCTGTACTCAGTTCAGACTGACATCAAGGATAAACTATTAAAAATGTTTCCTCTTATAACACCAAGCAGCAACTTTGCTAAATCCAAATCCCAGAGGTTATTCTCAGATCTAATATTATTGCAACATATTGACCTATTTGTCAAAGTCCATAAGTGGGTGACTGATCAGGGCTATTGAAATTAACTACATGTCTCTTTGCAGACTGGACTTTATTCCACAGTGTCTAGAGCAGTTACACAGATAAATCTCCAAGTGCTAATTGAAAGTTATATTGCCTATTTTAAAGAGAGAGAAAAATGAAGACAGACTAATGGTCAAAAAGGAAAACCTGACCCAATTTAAATTTTATTACTATTACTCTTTTAATAGTAACACAAACTACACCTAGACATTGCTCTAATCCAGTGAGAAAACAAATAGAAAAGTGTCCACAAGGTCAATAGTGGCTGGATGAGCTTGACTTTTCAAACTTTGTATGCAATTTCTATTTAAGGTCTTACATGAAGGTTAAGAAAGTGATCAAGAGTAGTCAACTTGGTTTTACAGAGAGAAATCCTGCTGATCAACCTGATAGCCTTCTAGAATGAGCTGATTGGTTTTGTGGAGGAGGAGTGAACAGGGAATACCCTTTATCTTGACTTTGGTAATGCATTTGACATTGTATACCACAGCATTCACATAGACAAACAGATGTACGGGTTATGTTAACAAGTTAGATTGACTGAGAAATTATTTAATGCCACTCTGAATGAATCAGTAGCACAAAGTAAAGATGGGGATCCCTATAGTATCCAGTAGTGATTAGCACAGTCAGTATTGATATTGTGATGGGACAAAATGCACACCCAAGAAGTGTATCTAGTATATAAAACTGGGAGGAGTGGCAGACATACCAGGGTATTGTGCTGCCTTTTAGAAAGATCTCTACAGGCTGGAGCATGGCAGGAATCACCACAAGTTTAACAGAGAAATGCAGAATGCTGTATCTGAGGAGGAGTAATAACCCAATTCACCAGCACAAGCTGGGATCTGACCAGTTGGAAAGTAGCTTGGTAGGAATGACCCAGCAGGTTCTTGTACAAAAAAAAATTATTATGAGCCAGAAGTACATGCATGTGGCAAAGACGAAAAACACCCTGAGCCATATCAGTAGGAAAAATGCCAGCAGTTTGAAGGAGGTGATCCCTCTGTTGTACTCATTACAGGAGGGGCCACATAAGGAGTGCTGTGCCCAGTTCTAGATGGCTGTAATGAATTTGACTGGCTGACCATTGTACATCAAGGAGTTAGCAAAATACATAACAGTTAATTTGAGTATTTTCAGGACTGTTCTGGGCTGCATGACCAGTGTGGTCTTCAGACCTGTGCACTTTTTCCCACCATCCAGGTCATCAGTGACTGTGTTTAATAGAATTGCCTTCAGTGCAGTGTTGTGCAGCACAAACTCCATGGTTGCAGGACAAACTCATCCAGCTCATTGTTATAGAGGATCTTCCAGGCAGCTCCTGTCTGGTACCAGCAACTATACCACCTGTGAGTACTTGTATCTAGGAGAGTGGCAAGAAGTTGCCACATGAGCATCCTTTCTGTTTGACACTGAGAATGATCATTAGAGCCATTTTCTTGGAAGAAAAAAATCCACAAGAGCTTGAGTGACCAAGGGTGACCAACCTCTTCCATGGAAAAGGGTCTGCACAGTGTGCAATGTATGGATCAGGGGTCTGTTTGATGTTACACCACTTGTGGTTCCAGCATCTGAAGGTACATAGTATCATCTATACTATTCTCTCCTTATAGTTATAGTTAGCTCTATATAAATACCTTTGAAAAGATTTCTTAAAAGATGTCAGTGCCTTTTTTTACTGGAGTCGTGAGAGATATCATCTTCTGGTACAAAATATCTTCCAAGTGTAAGAAAGATATGAATATATGAATATATGTAACTGAGGCTAGTAAAGGGTTGCAAAGATGTTAAAAGACTTGAGGCATCTGTCCTACAAAGAGACTAGACAGATGAGACTGTTTAGTCTTGAAGGTCTTGCCAATGTGTATGAATACTGTGGGAAGGAGTAAAGAGGAAGCCAACATCTTCTCAATTTTGCCCAGTCACAGGACAAGAGGCAACAAGCCTCTTGAAATGAAATCCAGGAATTTGCATTTAAACATAAGGAGAATCGTAGTTGGAATGTGGTTGAGCTTTGTAACAGCTTGCCCAGAGGTGGTGGTGTCTCTGTCCTTGGAGGCAGACAGGACCTCATTAAATATGATCCTGGGCAATCTGCTGTAGATGACCCTGATCTGAGCAGGGAGTTGCAATACTGATTCTCCAGAGATCCCTTCCAGCCTCAGATTCTGTGAAGCAAAGATTTTGAGGACATGTTTATTTTTCAAGTGTCTCTAAAGCGCACAGTTCATCTGTATCTGTCTTTATAATGGTAAATATCTATTTCTTATATTGAAGTGAGCACCTCCTTTTTTTTTTATATAAGTCAACTATATTAATGCTTTCTACTTTCCACATTTTAATTTCACTAAGCCATTTTTTAGAGAAATGTCAACAAGTAAGAAATACCTTTTAGCACTTGATCTGCAGCTCCATTAATATCAGGTTTATTTACTTACCTCTTTACACATGACAAATATTTAGTAAAGGTACATAATGTGCTACTAAAATTTACAATATTTACTTTTGTGTAATGACAATCTTTTTTATGAAGTGTTTGGTAAAGCCTTTGTAATTTCTTTCCAGATATTCTCCCTGGTTTCCAAGAAGAAAGATTTTTTATCTGACATTAGAATTTATGTGAACTCGGTACACTCCTAACAATACTCTTTCATTAAAAGAGTCATGGGCATGTAAAAAATGTTCAAACACCTGAAAGGACAGCAAAATGGAAAATAGCAATCATGGTTTTTTTTAGTGGAAAATCATGTAAAGTAAAAAATCCTTATGGAAGTAATGACCAGAAAAGAAAAGAAACTATTATGTCTAAGGAACTTCAAATGAGTTATACACTAAAGCTGGAGAAGGAAGTTCTGAGACAAATAGTCAGAAATTCTGATTGAGGATGGAGGGAGATCTCCCTTTAAATATGACATTTAGACCAAAGCTGACAGAAACCATGTGACTTGCTTGGAACTCAGAATGGAAAGATGCAGGAATGAACAAATAAACTAATAGATTTATGGAAACATCTTGAAAAAAATAGATTTTTAGCTGTTTTAAAAAAAAACTGGTGACCATTTTTCTGAGTAATACAAATACTATGAATAATTTCTAAAGGTACAGTAGAGAATGTAGAAGAACTTGCAATCTAGAAATTGTTTGATCATACTATGTTCTACCAAAGGAAATATATAGTAAAGTAACTGGTAAACTTTAACACAAGTTATTATTTAAATGCATTTCAGTCAGAAAAATGTTTTTTAAGGCAAAGCAATTATTAATGAAGAACTAACACTAGCAGTACACAGGCAAGATAATGATTGCTTCCATCATGGCTTATTAGTGTTATGTGTTTATGTTTATATACTTCATTTATCTAATGTTAATGCAGGATCAGTCAATCCTACCTGTAAGCAACTTCATTAGTATTTTAATTCTACTACAAAACTAGCAAGCTCACAAATTTTTATGAAGATGTGCTTAATAGACATTTCCTCCCATTTCTTCACTTCTGTGTTTTGTTGGAGCATTTCCACTCTCTCTGATGTAGCAATGAGTCATCATCATCACCTTTATGAATACAAAGGAACTGCTGCAAAAGTAGCCCCTGGAGAAAATTACGTTTCAAGGGCCTCACTTGACAATGCTTGGGAATTTCCTTCAATTATGTAGCCAGCACAGATCTCCTGGAGACACTGTACTTGTATGCTTTGTACTTAAAGTTAACCTGGGTGGTGTGGTGCATGACTGTGTGTCTGATAGTACTCAGACTGTTAACAATTTGAATTGTTTGATTTTTCTGAAGACAGACAGCAAATGTAATGTTTGGAACTGCTAAGATCCCTAAATCTGTTGCAATTTGCTGAAATTGCTGTTTTGTATATTTTAAAGTTTATCTCAATGTAATAATTTTTTGTATCATATCAAAGCAGTAAAAGTTTGTCATTTAGGCCCTGCGGCTCTCCATTGTTTCCCCTGGCTCCAGGCAGATCCAGCACCTTTTGGCACCACCTCCCTCTGGAGCTCGGGCTCGCCGCTGTCTCCGACATGTGCCACTGCCATGGCACACCAGTTGGGGCTTGCCGGGTTCTGTCGCCCGCATGAGGGACGTTGGTAAAGAGTGAAGGAATGTCCAAATCACCCACAAGGGAAGCGGGATGGTTTTAATAACTGCAGAGAGCTGCAGCGGAGGGCCGTGACCCGCGCTTCCAGTGCCCGCATGGGGGAAATGGCGATGGGACTGGGGGGGAGCAGGATGATATAGGGGGTGGGATGGGGAGGGCAGAAGCTCTTCCGCCCAATTGGGACAGGTGCTGTGGCGATGACGTGGACCATGGCAACCAACGGGAACATGGCAGGGGTGGACACGGGGCCCCAGGGCGAACGGGGTTGTGGGATTGGGGTGACAGACACAGAACTCTCGGGATGGGACAAGGAGTGGCCACAGGAGTCACGGGGGGAAGCTCCAATAGCAGGCAGCCTGGAGCTAACCACCATGGGGAGGGGGAAAACATGGGGGGTGCACGGGGGTACACAGAACTCTGCTAGCTAACATAGATTAGAACCCCTAATCCAAGGGTTAGAAACCCAAACCCAGGATGCAACAGGCCCAATATTTGAATTCAGTACTTCTAATTCCTAGATAAGTAAAGCTGTGTTGTGATGCAGGATGGAATTTTTTGATGTCATGATAAAATAGGACAACCCTATCAGCACAGAAAAAGAGGTAGCTTTGATGAAGTAATCTAGTAATGACTCCCTATTTCACTTGAAAAGTGTCAAAATATGCACCAATATATGCACATTACAGCCTCAACATGCTATTTGAACTCTGAGTTGACAAAACATGCTTACTTAGCATTACATTGTATTTCTGTGGGTATTTCTATGTTGTTTCCTTTAAGGATGCTGCATTGTATCAAAAACTAATATAATAGTGGTGGGAACAGATCTCCAATTTTAAGTAAATTGAAAATTATTGGAGTGCCTTGTAAGTGGCCATCTCCTTGAAATTAGCTTGTCATCTGTCTCCTCATGATTCAATTCCCAACAAGTTGCCTTTCCCCAGTGACATTCTTGGCCTCTGTAATAAAGCCTGTGCCATTTTATTTGGCTCAGGTGGATAGCCGCTTTTATTTTGTAATGTCCTTAAATATTTAGGAGGTACTTTTTGAATAATTTAAAACTTCTCAGGAAATCTTTATGTCATATTGGTCTTTAGAAAGTATAAAGGCTATAGATTCCATTTTTAGTGGGCAGGCATCTATGCAGTGTTGCAGAATTTCACTCTAATTGTCTCTTGCTTCCTTATCTTTTCTGTTATTGGAATATCAGTTGAATTCAAGGAAGCAGCTAACAGATGAATTGAATATGTGTTAGAATGAATATGCCAATACCTACATAGGTGTGTTAATCAATGTACAGTAGGACTTCATATGACTTGAATGATATTTGAAGACTTCTCTTTAGTGAAAATAACAAATCTTTAATATAAGGGATTTTGAACTTAAATTAACTTCTAATGTGTTTAAAAAGATTTTAAATTCTTGTTAGTGTTCGATTGACCATGATTTCATAAGGAAATGAAGCTTATGCAGAAATATTATTTTATTTGCATGTTTTAACTGTTTTAAATATTCATCTCAATTATTGTATTTTCTGCCAGTCTTCTGAAAGCATACAAATGAATAATGGAGAAAGTCTGCTAAGATTCCACTGAAACAGCATTTTACACTCACCTCATATTAGATGTGCGGCAGGCTGCTTCTTGAATGACAATTGTTTCCTTTATCAGTTTCCGATGCTGAGGTTTTTCATATGTAATTTGACTAAAATATTCATTAAATCAAAAAATGCAAATAAATTTAAAAGTTTTTCATGCTCAGGGAACTAACTCCTATTTTCTTGTAACTCTACTAGAGAGATAGACAATCCAGGGAGGAATTGATTTATTAGAAAGAGCAAGTTATGAGATATGTGAGCAAAAAGAATTTAGCACATACCAAAAGAAGCAAGCAGAAAGAACAATAGGAGACAATACAACATAAGAGAAAAGAAGAAAATTGAGCTGTCAAAATCATTCAAGAAAGAGAGTTTTTTAACAAGATGTTTCAAGACTAAAGGGACTTTTGTCAACAGTATAAAAATCTAAGTGGTGACTAGAAAAAATGAAGACCTTTACTGGTAATATGACTAAAAGCCAAATTTTGCTTTGGTGTAAACACAGAGAAAGCACACTGTAGAATTCTCAGAATACCCTAGAAAGCTAAGAATATGAAGATTAGTCTCAACCCCCATCATTTTCTAGGGATGGGGGAAAGGGTCTCTTCCAGTCACATATCTTGTTCCACGTTTTTTTCACCTAGTAAGATTAAATTTGCCAAAATACTTACATGGTGCAGTCCACTTATTCAGGATGAAGTATGAAAGTATTATGTGATAGCAGTAGGTCTTTGGTTCCTCTGCCTTGTAGTTGCAATGCCTACAAAATTTGTGGTGCTCTACACGTTTCATGTATTTGTATTACATTTGCAAAACACTCTATCTGTGTACATATGATTTTCTCCTAAGTTGACTTGCCCTCTTATTTTGATTATTTTTTTGCTTTGACAGGTCTTTTTCTTTGGGCCTCATTACAGCGTGTGTTACTTTAAATTATGTTGGCTGCCTGAACTCCCTGCCGATCCAGTCATCGGACACAGATTCCTATGTTAGACAGCAAAATGGATTTATGTTCCTGCTGAGCAATCATTTCTTGCTGATTTTATATTTCCACACAGTCTTTTTGTGTGTGTAGCTCTGTGTCTATGGCAGTATATACCAATTTCCCCCTTACACTTTTACTAGATAGTTATTGTCACTGAATTAATTCTCCATCATACTCCTACCTACATCACATTTAGTAGAGAAGGAACCAGATTCCCCGATTATACAAACTGGTAGTCAAAGTCCAGGAGCCCTGATTCAATTGACAGCAGTGTCAGACCTAAGTAATCTTCTGCCACAGCATTTCTCAGAGGCCTTGCATTTTTCCTTAGAGCACTGACACACAAGCAAGCTTCCACATCTAGGGAATTGGAACCAGGTCAGCTGAGTTAGAAACACTCACCGGCAGCAAGGTAACAGATATGACGCTCAAATGCTGACTATCACATACAAAAAAGTAGTTTGATGGAACCCTTCTGATGCAGTGAACGATAAAACAGTACAGTGGATGCACTTTGGCTACCTTACACATGTAGCTTGAAACAACTATCCAGAATAAAAAATTATTTAGTATTAGAGATTATGTTTATCGGGGAAAGGAACAGGCAATGTATATTCTCTAAATAAATTAGCCTTTAACATTACCATTCCTAAATATAAAGCAGAGGACTCCTATCATTAGGTCAGATTTATTCAGATGAACATTTTTATTTAATTTGCATACATAATTTTATAACATTAGAAAATAAGAAGGAGTTCCCTCCTTTCAGAATACTAGCCCTCATTAACTCTACAGAAACAAAGTAGGTGAGTGGTATTTTTTAAAAATTGGAATCTTTATAGGCATTCAGATATGTCATAGATTTTCAGACATGTAGAAGGCAAATTTAACAACTTCCACTTGGATTTTCAGTTCTAATCTAAACTTCATACCTGACAAACTTTCAGCATTGACAATACTTAGTTTTGGTCATTTAAATGAAAGAAAGAAGATAAGATTCTTTCCCTCTACAGTCCTGATTGAGAACAGTATCAGAGCTGTATCTTCAGGCACATTTGGGCACTTAAACCTTAGAGGGTCAGTTTTACAGGCAGGAATTATAAACAAACAAGCAAACAAAACCAAAAAACCCCTCAAGTTTTCCCCACTGTTTCTATGTAAGCTTAGATTCAGACATTACTCAGTCTATTTTATGTTTACATTGGCAATAACAATAAAAATGACATTTCTTAAAATGTTTTGAGGTTCAAAAGGCAGAAGTCTAAAAAGAAGGTAAGGTTATTGTAAGAGTTTTGCTCCAGCAAATAACAGTTTAACATAAAAATCAAGACATTTCTATAAATAAGTAAAAGAAACCTTATTTATTATTACATCCATTTTAAGGAAAACTAAGTATGACTTGTATGATTAAAATTTGTTTACTTTTGAATTGTCTTTGAAAGTAATGTATGCCTTGATTTTTAAATAATTTCATAAAGTTTTGAAAGAAAATAGGTATCAAACTCTGTCTAGTTTCCTAAAAGGAATGCTTGGTCAGCTTCCTAAAATAATGCTGTCTTTTAAAGCATAAAATTATGTCAGCTTTACATGTCTTTGAATTGCAGCAATAGCATTCTACTTCATGTGAGTTTTAAGAGCAGCTTTGGGATGCCAGTCTGACTGTGGGTTTTTTTCTTTCTGAAACTTGTTGATTTCTGGTCAAAGTAGCCACCACATGCAATCACACTGCAGCTGCAAAATTCCACATTGCAGATAGAATCAAGTTAGACAACTGCAGAAAGACCCGTAAAATTTTATTTTAAAAAGAATTTAGCCTTACTTAGATTTAGTATTGATGTCAATGAAAAGAACATGGGAATTTTTTAAGGATAAAAAAATCCTGCCTCTAAATTGAATCAGTATATTGTGATAGGCATTATATATCATCTTTGGATGTCTCTGCAAGTAAGTTTGTTGCTGGATATAGGGTCAAGATGTTTAAGAAAGGGTTGTATAGTAACATATACCTGGAAGCAATTTATCAGGAATAAATATAAATGTGAATGTCTGTAATCATACAGCACATATAAACAAAGAAGGAAGAAATTCTGCTCTCAAACTAAATTATGGGTGGTGAGGACCCATTATTCCTGATTTCTGATTCCCTGGCCTTTTGCAGCATTTGGTTTTGGACCTATCTTTAGCTTCAGGTTGTATCTGGTAAAGACCTGACTTACTTCAAAGGTTTCAATTTTTGTGTGTTTCCTATCTCAAAATTTTCAGAAAAGCTAGATTTATCTGTATCTTGCTTCAAGCAGCTTTTTAGAAAGTCAGAGAAGGATTTTAGCAAAAGACATGTCTCAGATGCCACTTTAAGCTGCATCTCAATGGTAACAGCCTATTTTTTTTCTTAACTGCCTTTTTCTCCCTAGAGCTTTTAGTTATATGGCATGTATCTCTGAAGTCCATTCACATGCAACTCAGACTAAGTCTCCCACTGACTTTCCAGCAAGACAGCTGAATCAGGGGTAATGTACAACTCCCAATTCAACATTTATCTAAAATTAAATGAATGAAGAAGAAAATCCTCTTATTGCTGAGCCTAGGAGTGGTAGGGCTAAGCCTAGCTGAGAAGAAGGGGAAGGAAGATAAGAAGGGTAGGGAGAGACTGGCAAGAAAGCACACAGAAGGCCTGGAGAAGAATGATAAAGGGAATTTTACTGAGCATGACAATTTTTTTCCCCTTTTTAAATCTTCCATTCTGATTGATCACTAGCTACTGTATACAAAGCCTTCATTGATATATTGATGATGTGAGTCATCCAACACAAAAGAGCCTAACCCAGGCAGTTATGCTGGGTTAGTGCTTAGTAATGAAAACTAATAAATTGGAATAGGAGATTTCCCACCTCAATTTAATACTACAGTGCCTCTGTATACCTTTTTTCATCTGTATGGGCAAAAGTGAAGGTGTTATCAGCTGCATAAATTATGCTGTCTGTGATGCTCAGATCTCTAATTATATTTTTTATTGCTGTTCAAGATATGTAAAGCAAGCAGACAGAGTGGTACAAAAGTTCCTGTCTGAAATTGGTCAAATTTCTACTTCACTGCACTTCAATGTATCTCAGCTTTTTTATCCATGTCACAGAGAGACATTCAGAAGCAAACAACATAATCCTTACAGGAATAGAGCAAAATTATATAATGTAATATCTGTTGAACAGTGCATATCCTAAAATGAATGTTTTCAGCATTGTTATCAGAGCCAACCCTGTGAGAAGTTAGTGAGGAGAATCACATCTCCATGGAAGAACAATAGGAGGTTCCTGGAGGTTGAAAGCCCCTAATCCAAGCAAATCTCCATTAGGTAAGGTAGATCAGGGCTATGTCTATTTGAGTTTTCAAGAATGGAAGTTCCACTACATCTCTGTAGTGGTAAGCTGTCCCTGTATTTCACCATTCTTACGACAGAAAATTTTTCTTTAGTACAACCATTTCATTTGGTGTGGGAGAGTACTGGCTGATAATTTTGAGACACTGGTTTTGGGGAAATGGCTGAAAATCACTTTTTCTTGATTTTCTCTAGCTTTATCCAGCATTTGGACACACTCAGGGTTGTCTGCTGAGAGTTGGGTAACAACTTCAGGCCGATATTCCTGAAGAATGAAGGTGATGCCTGTGCTGACTGTGTAGCCTTTGTTCTCAAAGCAGTGTGCACTTCATCATACTGAAAACTCCGCTGCACCAAAAAATTACCTGTTCTTGGTCCTTTGACTCCGGTAAGAAACTGGTTGCAACTTGAATTTCTCTTCATAAGCAGCAGGTCTAAGCAGCTCTACTTTCCATCTGAGCCAATCAAGGTGTTTTCATCCATTCATTCCTTCAGAAGTTGTGTACTAGACAAGTTCAAAATTATGAGAGATGCAAAATTATATTTTCTCTCCCTAGGGTGGTTTGGTTCTTCCAACGATTTTATGAGAATAACATTCCTGGATAGATTTGCATTTTAGGAGTCCTGGGCAAAAAAGTAACTGAGAAAGGGCTATCCTGCCCCTGTGAGCCCTCCTTTGTTGTATCTGGTAGCTTTGGTCACAAAGGAAAATTTGGAGTTGAATGATAATACAGAAAGGAAAATGTGCCACTATTATTAATATTTTTTCTCTAATTTGACTGGTTAACATTGGGGTGGATTTTACAGAAATAAAATAAGCTTTCTATCTACTTTTTTATAATGAGGACCAAAAGTCTCATTATAATGTTGCACTGGGATATGAGCTTCTGTAGGGAGTGATGGATTATATGGTTACTACTTCCTGAATGTCCCTGCAGGGCAGCAATTCTGTGGTATTTGCAAGATAGTACAGAAATTCAGTCAGAAGCCTCTGGTTTTGAAAATGAACTCCATAATATATATGCTCTCCAGCTCTGGAAGTAAACATAGATATATCTACTATTGTCTAGGGGCTCTGCCTTGCAACTGCAACTTGCATAATCAATCCTAAAAATGTACATAGAAAATTAGCAGTCAACAAGTTTATCTAAGAAACTGGATAATTAGCTTGAAAAGGATTTGTGTGGTGTAAGAATATAAAAAGAGAGAAGTCAAGTCAGGGCATGATTCAAGTGTTATTCCTTCCCTCATACTTTGTTTTCTTTTCTGAGACTTTTCCTATTTAAGTTTCTCTCTGTATGGTCAAAGCATGGATGTCCTTCCTAAGACTCTTCCTTCATCGAATCAGAGAGAATACTTTGGGTTGGAAAGCACCTTCAAGGATCATTCCTGCCATGAACAGGGACACCTTTCACAAGATTATGTTGCTCAAAGCATCAACCAACATGGTCTTGAGTACTTCCAGGAGAAGGGCATCCACAGGTTCTTTGGATAACCTGTTCCAGTGTCTCACCATCAACTAATTGTAAAATATTCCTTGTGTCCAACCTAAAGCTTTCAGTTTAAAACCATTGCCCCTTGTCCTGTAAGTTACAAGCCTTAGTCAAAGCCTCTCTCCATCTAAAGAGAGCCCCCACTAAGTATCAAAAGGCTGCAATAATATTTATATCTAGCTTTCCAAAAACTGTAGCTTGTCTAACATTTGATTCTTCAAGTGGTACAATGTTTTGAGAGTCTATTTTGATTGCTATGAGTCATGAACCATGCTGGAGGGGTTGTTTCCACATCTTGTTAATCAGGTGTCAGAAGAGAGCATATTTCTTTTGTCCTACATATCCTGTTTATTTTGTTTCCAGATGAAGTTATTTGAAATATGTGCTCATCAATTACCCTTATACAAACAAGGATTTAGCTGTTCAGTATATTTATCATCCTTAGAAGTGGACAATTTATACTGAGAAATAAGTTGTTTTTGTAAATATTTCCTGAGGTCATTTTGGAAGCTCTCTATCTTGTCAGTCATCAAAAGTTTTGGCCTTAAGATGTCTTCCTATCCATATAGCAGTAGTAACTCAATAGCTGTTACAAAAAGGTGTGTTTGGCATCCAGTATAGAAAAAAATAGTATTGTTGTTTATGAGAGAGTTGTTTCATCCAGGAGAACTAACCATGTGTCTCTCTTTTGCAGAGTTTATTGAAGGCTTTTGTCCATTTTAACTACCATCTGAACTTTGTCATTTGACTTGTATGGTATAACAGTGCAGTATTCAAAAATAGTTCATAGTGTCCTGTGAATTATGTGGGAAATATAAAGAAGTGTTTGCTTTAAACTGTTGCTGTAATACTACGCCTGATGAAATCTGTGATTTCTTTGTGGCATTGTGCCATAGTTTATTTCCTTTCTGGTAGCCTAAGTAATATGTTTCTGGTTTTGTAGCTCATAGCAAAAAGGTCCATCTGTCCCCAGGTCTCTGGAGAAAATTCTGGATTTTCATTCTCTCACTTTGTCACTTGGCCTGCATTTCCCCACTTCCACCATAACCATTTCCTAGCTTGCAAGCATCCTTGACTACAATGTTCAATGTAAGGTGTGTGTACTGTCTACAAGTCCAAAAATAGCTCAATACAATCTTGGCAGAACTCTCTGTTTACAATAAGATTTTATTCTGGTCGACTGCTTTTATGTATTAAACCTGTTGGATGCTTACTTCTTTCTAGCTTGCTGGGAAACAGCTGGGTGTTTTTCATTCAGAAACGGTCTTTCTGACTGTACAAACAATACAAAGGCCAGAAGGAACCCTCACTGTTTTTTGTCCTTTCTCTTTCTCTCTTGGAGTCTTTCTATCCTTCTCTACAAACCAGCAAGTAATGAGCTTAGTTTAAGATTTCTTTGTATTTCAGTTAGACATAATTCTTTATATACTTGTTCAGTTGCTATACTTGAATACTGCAAAATGATTTTGGAGAAGAAGCCAGCATGTGGATACTAATCCTTTTTATATATATTTAAAGAGATCACTTCCAGTTTCTTGTCCATAAGCTGTCCATTTTCTACATGGAACAACTGTGACAAGTTGGTTTTTTTGCACTGTTTCACTGCCCAGAATGTCTCTGATGGAAGAGCACTGGTTTGTTGATAAGAGTTAGGTGAAATAATTAACCAAGTATACAACTATGGAACATCTGTTTAGGTTTATTTTTAGTTTCACATATTTGTTGCTTACAGAAAAATTGTACCGCAACTTCTATCATCCCATGTCAAGGTTTGTACAGGGGACATTATCATGGCTGACAAGTGCTTTTGGGCCACTAAATCTACCTGTTGACATACAAAATTACTGCAGTAGCTGCCTGCTGTAGTAATCATTGCTACCTGCCTTTGGTGTTTTATCTGCACTGGTTTTGCTTCAGTTAAATCAGAAAAAAATATTTCTATTGCAGAAATTTGGCAGTGAGAATTTTCTGAACCGTTTGGGTTTATGCAAATAAGCTGTTTCAAAGGGCTGTCAGGCAGCTTTTCCACATAATGATGTTCCTAGCTTTTGCAATAATGTAAAGTTTGTCTTGGTTTTATTCTCTCCAGTGTATAGTATTGCCCTCTTTTTTTTTTTCAGTTATAGCAGTTGAGCTATTTTTTGCATGTCCAGGTGTCATGCTTTGAAAGTCATCACAGTCTTAACATTTCCACAGTCTTTTCTTAGCTCTGCTTTGAAGACCCTACCATGATTGCTCTGAATAAGTTTGCTTACTTTTGATTGTGTGTTTGCTGTGTGAATCTTTCCTTCAGATCGAGTGAGATAGGCTCTCCTCCTATTGTACATCTAACCAGTATGAACTGAAATCTCTGACTTTGTAGTTGTCTTTGGATCTTCTTTATCCTGATATTTATTTTGATCCTGTTAGTACTATGACCATACCATTACAAAATAGCAATTTTGCTTTGCAAGATTGCAGTCCCATTTCCCTCTTGCACATTCTGAAGAAGTCTTTAACCTTGTTTACGCTAGAGAGGTTCTGCTGTGCCGCCAGCAAACCCCCTTCGTGCAGACATGAAGCATGCTGACACAAGCTCTTTGGCCTGCTTAATAACACCACATCCTTGAATAAGAGCAAAAAGCATCTTCTGTTAGCATTGCTGCATCCACACCAAGGTATTGCTGGCCCAGTGAAATCATCTTTCGGGGACGATTTTTCTCACACCTTGGGCTAACAAGGGCAGGCCACACTCCATATTATAGATATGGCTTCAATTGTCCGATTGTCTCTCTGTGTTTTGCTTTATTGTGTTTGCATCTGGTGACGTATGGAATATTAGTTGCCTGTTTTGCACTGCATCACTGTCATACACAGACTCAGCAATTTACTGATTTTTTACCTCCAAAAAATTTCAGAATGCAGAGAAATCTTCTTGGACTGAGTAATGACATCAGCTGTAATCTCCAATTCTCACAAAACTGTTTTCTAAAACAAATGTAGAGCTTTTCAGCAATTCTGGTTTTCAAATTCATTCATAGCTTTAAAACAGTATAAATCTTTATAAAAATGTACCCAATTATAAAATATTATGATTAAAAATATCCTAGAAAAATATCTTGATAGCTTCTTAGTTTTTTGTTCAAATGTGAAAAATGAAAAAAAAAAGATACCTTCCTCAGAAAAGGAGTTTTTGATCACACATGTTTTTGAAATTCCTTCCTCAAATTCCCATCTAGTTATTGTAAAATCTGACTTGTGTGATATTCTCTTAATGAATATGTGTTTGTTTTTATTAGACACGGCTTCACAGAAGGCCTTTGATCCCAAGACCATGGCTTTTTCCATAAAAATTCTCTGTGTCCTTCAACCACAACTCTTCTTTATAATTGTGAATTTAATTTTGCATGCATTTTGATGACATTTTCCTTTATTTTCACATTTGCATTAGCAAATTATCTTAACTGTGATCTTGCTTTAGAGGTGAGATTGTTCAGTAAGTTTGCTCAAAGTGATACTGTGGTTTCTTTAATCACTCTCTTTTGATCTTCCCTATAATTCATAAAATGGTTTTATTAGAAAATACTTAATCTTATTTGGGTTTGATAATTCCAGAAATTGGACAGCTTTCTATGTTTAGCAGTTCATGGTTTCATTGTTTCTTCAAATCCTGAGTTATTGTGGTGAAGACACCATTCTTAGATGACACTTTCTGTGCATTCCAAATAGTCTCGGGTCATGCAGAAGATTTGTCAGAGAACATTCAATATACTGTTTATGTATTCAGATGCTATTTGAGTGTGTCTGTGTCAGCCTCTGTTTTGCTGTCCTTTAAAGACAACTTCTTGCAATTTTGTAGTCTCCCTGTTGTCACCTACAGGCCCCTAGCTGGTAAATACATCCTGTCATGGCATCTCCCTGGGGACAGAAAGCTGGGAAATTGCCATGATTTTTACCAAAGTTACTCCAAGGCTTTTCTGCAGTGCAGAAAAGAAAGGAGGGCCAAGGGCTGCTCCTGCCACAGGTAGGGATGAGTGAAGGAGAAAGGACACAACTGGTATGGAGAGCTGTGGGGAAAGTCCTGCAAAGCCAGACCTTACATTTTTTCTACCAGTGGGAGGGAAAATGTGGATCTGAGACCTATTGGTTTTGTTGGGAGGGACCCTTCTCTGCTTAGGTCCCCCACAGCAACCAGCAAACAGCTAAACAAAAAATCTGTTTATCCAAAACTTTAGCAGCATGAGTATAAAGCAGGCGCAGTAGTCTGCTGGGGGTGACCTGTTTTCTGTAGGCAGAGAAATGACCCAATCACAGCCTCTGCTCTGTTTTTCCGTCATTCATCACTGGTGTTGTTCGCTTACAGGAGTAAATCTGCAACAGAAAGAAACAGGATACACATGAACCTCTCTGTCTCTGAGGGTGCTCTGTCATCAAAATAATGATGCATCTTGTAAAGCAGAAATCCCAGAGTTTCTGGCTGTCCTTAGAGGATAGCACCCCAAACAATAAGGTTTGCATTATCTGAGCTGTCCAATTGTACAGTGGGTATCAACAAGCTGTGTCATGATGTAAGAAATGAGACCACATTCATTTAGGGACCTGTGGACTTCGTAGGAATTTGAAACTGACAGATTTGCTGTCAGTCTTAAGTGAAAGATTCCTTACTTCTAAATGTTTGGGAAACTGTAAAACAAGGCAGTATTTCCATCTTTCTCAATAACTAAAAACAACCTTATCTTCAGAACAGCTCTGAAAATTAAAAATATTTTCCCTTAGAACAGGATGTGGAGATAGAAAGAATACAAGTTTCCAAGAAATCTAAAGGTCTTTGAAGCCAAAGATTCATGGAAGGTCAGCAAGATATACCCAAAGAGAAGACATGCATCCTGTTAGAAGCAGAAGTTACCTCTTCTCTCCTAAGACTTGAGATGACAGTACAGAATGTCCAGTTGTGCCTCCTTTAGTACTTCAGCTCTTTAATATTTGTTTCAGTGAGTGTATCTGGCAAATCCTTATCCCTTCATAAAAATAAAAAAGCTGGACAAGATATTAAAGTATAGAATTACTTAATGGCTATTATATATGGAAGACAACAACGTAGCTTTGCAAGCATTTTCACCCATACAGTATTAGCTGTAATACTGTAGACTGTGTTTTGAACATTTTGTAGTTCTGAAACAGGATGCCTCTGGCAGTTCTTCAAGGTAGGACTCAGATCTAAATGATTTTGTTTAGCTTGTGAGTAATTTTAGATATCTGCCCAGAGCTTGCCTGCTCCACAACCAAGTATTTCCTATGTAGAGGTAATAAAGACCTGCATCATCAAAAGTAGGATTGTCTTATTTTGCACAGTGTTGCTAGATATTAATAGAAAATAATGATTTCAAGAATATGTCTTGATCTAACCTCCAGACTAGATCCCTACCTGTCTTTGAAATGGTAGGTTTTAAAATTCCTGTAGTAGTCTTGATAAATCATTAGATATGGACAACCCGAAGCCTGGACAAGGTTAAATCAGATTTTCAATGTCCTATTCTGTCCAGGGAGATAGCTTGCAAGAAAGTCAGCAATTTACAGCCAGAACAGTTCTACTGTTTCAAAAGATACGAAGAGTGTATAAAAAAAACAAAATTTTGGAAAAAAAAAATAATAACATAGACTCTAAATTAGCAGGAAAAATGGCAGAGCATGTAACTAGTTTTTAATTTTTTTGTTAATCTGGAAAGCTACAAGCAAGTAAAAAACTGGAAAAGTTAAAAAAAATAAAATTTATTTTGAAATATTTTTAAAAATTTGAGTTATGTTTCCCCATATCTTTTTCTTCTGAGTGACAGAGTCTGTGTCCTCAAACCCTGTGACTCTAATGAATTTCAAGACTTTCAAATGGCACTATTTAAAACTGAAATCAACATATGGGGGAGGCAGGTGGTCATTTTCCTCAATAATGGGATATGATATGAGTTCATTTAGAATACTAAATTGAATAGCAATAGGTTCCAAAATACAGAAGCAAAACAAGCACAACACTTTCCATGTTTTAAATTAAATTATTAGGGCTGTTTCATGAATGGGTCTGTCAGCGAAGAGATACTACTATTTCAAGAGAAGTAAAGCTGCAAAATCAGTGAATTTATTGTTATATTTCTGAAAAGACCCCATGACAATAAAAAGATAGGCCTCAAAAATACATTATAAATTAACAAGAAATAGGAAACAAATTAATGATAACTTTCAGGCACCATTCTGTACCTCATGGTCCATTATCTTATCTGGAAGTGAACAGCATCAACTAAAGAAATTTGTTACATCTATCAGAAGAATTAAGGGTTTTTTTTAACTTTGCTGAAATGCTTACAAAGAAATAAGAAACACAAAGAGCTCCTTAAAGTCCTGCATGATTTATAGTCTAAATTTTTCCATGTACCACATTATGTAGTTTGCAGTGAACACTCTAAGAAAAATCACATGGTTCTAAATTCCATTACAACTTTTCATCAAGTCATTCATAATTGTATATCCCCAAGACTCTAGGAGCTACCATTTCCATCAGAAGGCTATTTTGTGCTCTCACAGGATGCCCTGGCCAAAAATTCCTCCTTTTAGAGAACTCAAGCTCAGAGGTGGAACTATTTCAGCCAGAAGCACCCTGTTCATCCTCTATTCATTTACAACATGCGACTGGACTCATTTAAGGAAGTGCATCTTCACTTCATCTTCACTCATTTCAATAAAGTGTCTCTTCCATAAACTTGTACTTAAGTTTCCTTTAGCAAAGTACGTGTGTGAGAGAACTTTTATGTGTTTGTATTATGCACATAATAATATAAGAAAACAGACTGTACATGGTCTTAACCCCTTGCACTACTCCCCACCAAGGCTAACAAAAAGAGTGGGCCTCCTCTTAAGAGGATCCTGTGCTACATTTAGGGGACAAGAAATATAGACCAGGAACCTCTAATAGAAATAAGAGCTGTGAAAAATTTAAGCTCAGGGTTTGTTTTTTGTTTGTTTGTTTGTTTGTTTGTTTGTTTTTATTGTGCCATATTATTACATGATTTTATTTCTTCCTTCTCTGTCTTATCAGCTTAGCTCATCACTAGTGGTGTCTCAGCTGCAGTTGCATTCCACTCCTATTGAGGATGAGTGAGAGAGGAGAATTCTAAACTGCTGAATAGAAGCCACTGCCACTTAGTGCAAAATCCACCAATGTCGCCAGTAGAACAGTCCAAAGCAAGCAGCTGCTCCCTTGTCCCTTTTCATCTCTGTTCTGCGTCAGCTCTCGAAAAACACGCTAACTTTGGCATAAGACCCTGCAAAGGCTGCTGCTGTTATGAAGAGCTGGAAAGTACAGATTTTGATCCCTCCCTTCACAGCATCGTGCATTTTTGTAGCTTTTTTTTTTTTTTTCTGTGTGATTGTTAAGATCCAGTTGGTGAGAGATGCCTCTGTGCCTCTGTCCAAATTAAGGTGCACACAACACCGTATGTCAAAGACAACAACAGGGATTTTATTTAACAATATAGGTGTGGTAGAGAGAGGGGGTAAAAATAGAGAAAAAAGAGGAGGGGAGAGAGAAAGAGTGAGGTCAAGTGAAAGACAGTCACTACCTGTGGATCCAATGTTGTCCTGTTTGTCCTTCTTCACCCTGGGCTTCTTGGTGGTGGGATCCTGTAGTTGTTCTTCTGGGGGTACCACCTTTATACAGTCCAAGTTCTGGGTACCCATGGGGTTGTCACAGATGTTCCCATAAGTTGGGGCAGCACATGCATGAGCAGTTGCTTCCTTTCCCACAGTTTGCCTCAGCAGGAATTTTTGTCTGAATATATTGACCAGGATGTGCTAAGCAGATCTTGCCTCCACCAGGCCTGGAATGATCATCTTCTTGCTGCAAATTCCTCCCTTCTGTGCCTCCCTCAAGTTCTTACTGTGGGGCTTATCTTTAAGTTAGTTTTTTCTGTGGCCTTGACAGTGTTTGAGACAGGCAACTGTGCTCTTTAAGACCTTACAAATAATGATAGTTTGGCTGAGGGTTCTCTGCTTTCTTCCACAATTTTTGCTTATGCTGAAGTCAGAGACAAAGAAACAAAAAGGATTGTGATAGAACTTTTGCAAGGAAAGCCTTTGCAAAACTTCTTACATCTAACAGGAGGAGAAGAACTTAAATCTGTTTAAAATATTATTATTAAGCATGCTGAGTAATTCCCCCATATTTCTAAGTGTCCAGAGCCTACAAGAGAAGTGCATGACTAGAGAAAGAAATTTAGCAGCGAGAAATGAGCAGATTGCTGAATGTTATTGATGTAAATTTTATGGCAAAATGAAAGCACCTTCCCTCTACAAATTAATAGAAGCATAAAACCCACGTACTTTGATTAAATAGAGCTGCCCTAACCATTATGTCTACTTCTATCAACATTCATTAGCTCATGTTGTGCTTTACTAGCATTCTGTGAAGCATGTCAGACTTTTCATACATCACTTGTCAGATTTCCTAAAAGGTAAATGTACTCTTCTGTGTCAGTAATAATACCTTGAGATCTGGAAAAGCAGAGTGATATTTTTGTTATTGCTGTTGCTTTTGTTGATATTAACCATTGGCACACTCTCTCAGTCTGGAAATGAGGGAAAGAAATTTGTATTTAAAGGTATCAAGTAAGGAATATCTTAAAAGTACAAGGAATTAGGGTGTGCGCAATTCCCATGGCTTTAAAAATGCTTTCTGTGGGGTTGGTTGTTTTTCTCTCATACCATAAATTTTAGTTCACAAAGCCTTAGTAATAGAGCTAAATATTATGGCAGAAAATGACATATTTTGTTAATGCTGATGCTTTGTTTTTATTTTTGTGGGCTGTTCCCTCTGTCTTCCTTGGAGACATACCACACAACCCACTTTCATAACTAATGACAAAATGAAAAGAAGTAGTATATGACCTCCAGAATCCATTTTTTTTTTCAGAGAAAAATAGTGGCATTTTCGAAGCTTTGAGTTTCAAAAGTTTAGCACCAGTCTTTCAAGCCCTGAAGTGGTCTACTGTTACATGTTGTAGGGTTTTGTTATGCAAAACATGCACAACTTAAACAAGAATGGTTCTACAGAAAGCCAAATTTCAATATGCTGTAGGTAAAGTCATGTTTACACAACTGTGTTTCAATAGACTTTTCAATGTCTAATTCTCTGCTGTGTTCCAAGGAACAAGACTTAAGGCATGACCCTGAGTGTTGCATTCCATACCTGAAAAAACTATAAAATTCAGTACAGAGAGTTCCAACAGGAAACTGATTCTGTAACATGTGAGCAATTTAATCCAATCCAGAAATACTTGCATATATTAATAGACCATCATAAAGTTTGTTCTCAGCACCTTTCAGGATCAGTTCTTCAGAAGTCATAGAAAATATCACAGCAAGTGTTAAAAGAGTAATCAGATCCAGATTCTGCATTTGAAAATCCATGAGTTTAAGAGTTTCATTATTTTATCTCATTCCTGCCCTCAAAAGCAATGCCATTGCTTTCTGGATTATTTAATCATCTAGAGGTGGAATAACAAGCTCCTCACTTGCATGTTTTCTCCCATTCAGATATAAGAGGCATGATGAAACCCAGGATTATATTACCTCTATTCTGTTCTTGGCTGATATTTCAGTCTTTCTGGGATTGCTGGTAACCATTCTGTTTAAATCTTAGCAAGGGACAGATGCTTTCTGAACTGCACTAAGAATTGCTAAAGGAGAAACAAAATGTTGCATTATTTAATTTCATCGGCTTTTCTACAAAGTGGAGCAAGTATTTGGTTACATTTGAGGGCATAATATGACAAGGAGTTACTCTGAAAGAAAATATGACCAGCCAATCAAGAAATGGAGCAAAAATACAAAGATTTTAGCATATTTGAAAAAGTTTTACAACTATGCTACTTTTTGTAGCTGTGCACATCATTAGTTGTAAACTTGTTATATAATTGGACTGTCCAAGGACTTAGGGGTGAGCATGTGCTTAAAAATCTGTAGAATCTACCAAGTTTAAAATCTATCCATTTTTGCAAGTACTTATAGTAAGGTAACACATGTGCTCTTTTTTATCCCAAGTATGCATGTAGTACTCCCTTCCCAAGTTGTACATACCATGATGCTACAAGTCCCTTTAAGAGTCACCTTTAGTGGCTTTAATTGTTTAATTTTATTTTTTAAAAATTTTAATTTATATTAGATAAATACATAAAAAATGACTTTACACCATCATGCATTTCTCAGCAAACATTCCAATAAAAGGAGAAAACTAATGGCTGCTGCCAAGTCACTGCTGGCCATCAGATATAATTTTCAAAAGTCTTTGCAAGGCAAGAGGGGTGAGGTCACCAAGTGGTTACATCCAGTTATCTTACTGTGACACATGTGAACTGTACATTGTGTTTGCACAGAGCACTGAAACAACTGAGGGTTGAATTGATGTCTGTATGGTAACACTGGTGCTATGAAAAGGTTTTGCCTGCACATGTCAGAAAATCTGCTGGAGGGAGCTTTGCCAATGAAATTGCATAGATTTAGAGAGAAGACAAAAAGAAAACAACTTAAAAAGTGAAGACATTGCAAAGATGGCAGGTGAGTTTATTCAGGGAGGAAGTCCCCTCACAAGTTCCCAGCGGTAGCTGGTGAGCGGATCAGCACTGATACCACACACTGACTTGCACTGAGGCACCAAAACCAAAAGAAGTCCTGGGTTTCCATATGGATTTGGAGTTTTGCATAGTTATGAAAAATATTATTAAGAATTCATGACAATATTTATGATATTAGCATTACCATAATTGCTACATTTCATATATTTAAATTATATATTTGTATAGCATATTGTTCATTTTACCTCAGGAAATTGAAGACTTTCTTAAAAACATCAGAAATAATTTTTGAAATGAACCTCATCTTTGTGGATAGAAAGTAAATGCTTTAATTGCCATTGTAGCTGTGATTCAAGGGCAAGAATGTAGAACTGGAAGCCAAAGCCCATTAAGTTTTCTTGGGGTGAGCAGGAGGAAATTGGAAAGAAGACCCACTGGTGTGAATGCTTATATGAAGGGATATCAGAGGAATTAAGAACTGGTCTAGAAAGAGGAGTAAAAAGTACTTTTTCAGTTCTTTATTGTACAAATTTTGCATATGTGGCATTTTGTTTGGGAAAAAAGTGCCTCTTACCTGAAATTTCTTGTTGTTCTAAGAAATAAGCATGCAATCACCAAAATCCATTTTTTGTGGTTGCTTTCAGCAGTAATATGTGTTTAATTCTAAGATGGTATCAAACTATTTCTAAAATAATTGTTATGTTGTCTGGAGAAAAAATAGCTCCCCCAGTGTTTTTTTCATTTTGAGTGGGTAATTTTTTACAAGAGTCTTGCTTTACTTCAAAAGAGTAATACCTCTTTTGAAGACTGCATTATGTGACTACTGAACCTAATAATCCAAGGAACAACTCTATTCCAGATAAATAAATTAAATTTTAGGAAATAGAAAGTTTTGCTAATTTCATTCATTTTGTAATTTAGTAAAATATTAAGCATATATTTAAAAATTTATTTTATCTCCATACTGCTTCTATGAAGTTCATAAATTGTGTACCTGCTGACATAAAGGCACACAGATGAAACCCATTACATTTGTGTATTACTAAGGAAAATTACATTTTGATTGATGTATAAAATGGGCTTCATCTCCTAAAATGAAATATTTACAGTGAGTCTACTAAATACCCTGCTAGTTAGCTTATAATGTCAACCTTTCAGAAATAATTAATAGGACATGAAACTGAGTTTATTGATTAAGATTGAGACTTCCCAGGAAATAAAAGAAAATTACCTCTGTAGGGTCGAAATACCAACAGTTCTCAACTCCAAATATGATAGAAGAAAGGAAGGCTGAAAAATGCTAAATGTTTTAATAGCTATGCACAGACTATCAGGATTAAAATCTATTAAATTTATTCAATGTGTTTCTGATTTTTTTTTGTATTGGATTGTATTTTTCTTATTCTGTGTTTGTGAGCATATCATATTCTTGAAGGATAAATGAGGGGTTTCTTATTTTCATTTTTCTGTGTAAAGAAAAGCAAGTTCAGCTCTGAACTTGAGTTTTATTTTTTAAATTGTGATTTGCCTTTCTGTATGAAATATTTAATCTGTTCACAGATTTATAGCCAGTGTTATGAATTTCTTGGTTTTCTAATAGCAAAAATCTTTCTGTTCAGATCACAGAAAAAAAAGATTAAAATGAAAAGGATACAAAAGAGGATGAAATACACAGCAGAATTATAAAATGGCCAATTTAATGAGTTTCTTCATAAGCATATTTAAACAAACAAGGAAACTTGAGAAACCCATGGATTTTCTATGGCAAGCAATATTTCACTAATAAAATTTATTAATATTTTTTTTTATTGTAGCCTGTCCCCCAACCTCTTTCTTTTTTTTTTTTTTCAGTGTGAGTCCTTTAAATGTTGCGTTGCCACTGTGTTTCTCTTCAGTTTCTCTCAGCTTCCTTATTACTGAGATCAGCTACTGGTACTCCCTTGATAATATCTTAAGATGCCATTGAGAACTGCTCTGAAGAATAGCTGCTCTACCTTTAACTTACATTTTTTGTGTTTGCTCTGTTGCATTGCATCCAAAGAAGAGAGGCCTGGGAAGGAAGTTGTCAGTTTGGGTCCAGGATTCAGGCAGGAAGGTGTACAGTCAGTATTGCTCTATTTTATGTCACTATGGGGAAAATGGACTCACAAGTAGAAGGATAGATCAGAATATTTCATCCTCCCGCCACAGCCCCATTAACCACAGAATACATTGTTTCAACCAGAAACTCAGCTAAAGAAAATGACCTCTCACTGGTCCCTGGTTTCTCTGGGATGGGACTAAAGTACTGTTTTGATACCATAAGGAAATGTCACTTCAGTAATTAATATTTTAGAACTCCTTATATCTGAAATTTTTGAGGAAAGAGCAAAACTTGGGAAAGCTGTATAGGAATTCAAGGCAAGAACTGTATCACAGGAACAGGTTGCACAAATAACATCCTTATTCTCTGCTTGTAAAAGCTGACAATGATGATTGGTTCAGCCTTGGAAAACATTGAACAAATACAGCCTTGAGGCCCTCATAATTTAGGCCAATGTTCTTTTCTGAGAAATCAGTGTCACAGATTTTAACTGTCTTTGGTAATGTCTTTTATTTACAAAGTGTTGATAGCTCTATTTTGAACAGAGCAGGCCAAGGCAATACCAAAGCAGTTCCAGAAAATCTCACCTTACATGCTACTAATGCTTCGGGTTTTGTAGATGATGGATTACCTTTTTAAACTCAGTCCCTTTTCTTTATTTTTGCAATACACTTCTAAGATGCAAAAGCATCCGTGATGGAAGTCACTGGTCATAACTAATTTCCACAGATTAAAATTGTCATTCTCAGTCAGAGGGATTTTTTTAATAAAATTTGAGATTTTAATTGCAAACTGAAAAAAAGAAATTAATTTAACAGTGGCATGATGAGTTCTTTTAATTTTGATGAAAATCCTCTGTAACAAGATGTTTCAATTCTGATAATACACATTTTTGTAGATATATAGATTGTCATATATATTCTCTTTTGAAACATGTTTGCCACTTCCTGCTAACTATTGTCAGATCCTAACAGAATCCTTCACATGGGAACAGGTACTTAGCTCATCCTCTTACAATATTATTCTGGAAAATTCCTGTGACCTGTCTATTAACCCATCTGCTATAAACTTCTTTGTTAGTGTTCACCTGGATAAATGACAATTTCTAAGCCCAAATAATTACCTTTGACAGACATGAACGTGAGAATCAACACTGTACACCAAATAATTCTGTGAAAAGGCAAACTATTATGCTGAATGCTATTACCAGCACTCTCTCCCAACTCTCTCATTACAATCACACATAATGGGGTTATATTTAAGATTTGGGCTTGGAATTTTTTTTAGTCCAACAGAATGGTCTTAATCCCCAGCACCTAACAAATGCTTTTAGGTTCAGATCACAGCATTTCCTCTGGATAATAAGATAATGAGGTTCTCTTGATAGATTTTGAAATTATTATATTTTTTAGCCCAGTAGAAATCATTATAATCATCTCACTCAGCCTCCTGCACTTGGGTCACAACAACCCCAGGCAGTGCTACAGGCTGGGGCAGAATGGCTGCAAAGCTGCCTGGCAGAAAAGGACCTGGGGGTGCTGGTTGACAGCAGCAGAACATGAGCCAGCAGTGTGCCCAGGTGGCCAACAAGGCCAATGACATCCTGGCCTGTATCAGCAATAGTGTGGCCAGCAGGACCATGGAAGTGATCATCCCTCAGTACCCAGCACTGGTGAAGCCACATCTTGAAAACCTCCAGTTCCAGGACCCTCAACTTAGGAAGGATGTTGAGATGCTGGAGCATGTCTAAAGAAGAGCTACAAGGCTGGGGAAGGGTCTGGAACACAAGCCCTATGAGGAGCAGCTGAGGGAACTGGGCTTTTTAGCCTGGAGAAAAAGAGGCTCAGGGGAGACTTCACTGCTCTCTACAACTACTTGAAAGAAGGTTTTGGCCAGGTGGGGGTTGGTGTCTTCTCCCAGTCAACTAGCAACAGGGTGAGAGGACACGCCTCAAGTAGAGACAACCTCCCAGTAGGGGAGGTTCAGGTTGGACACAGGAAGAATTTATTAATGGAAAGTCTGTCAAGCATGGAACAAATTGCTCAAGAAGGAGGTCAAGTCACCATCCCTGGAGATGCTCAAGACAGAACTGGATGTGACACTTAGTGCTATGGTCTAATTGACAGGGTGGTGATCAAGGAATGGACTCAATGATTTTAGAGGTCTTTTCCAACCTAAACAATTCCATGATAACACATGCCATGTAATTCATTCCAAGATTTCTGTCTTAATTTCAGCTACCTGTGGCTGAGCTAGGACTTAACTTGTAATTGAAGGTATAATTTGGTGTAAAGACTAATTGAATGCTCTACTTCCCCCAGTGATGTGCTCCTTCTGTTACAACTATCAATAAATGTATGCACAGAGTAAGCTGAAATGCTTTTGTATAATGGTAAAGTTTTCCTTGAAGCAACTTGGAAGACTGTTAAGCACTTTTAAGTTTTTTGAGAATTTTGAGACAATGCTTTTTACTCAGGCAATTGAAATATATCTGCAAGGCAATAGTAGTTCAAAGTTGCCAATATGAGGAGAGACAGGTGCCTTTTAAATTATTCATAGATCTCTGCTGGCTACCCATCTTTTTGCAGATGGGATTTTTGTTGCTGGTTTGTTGGGTTTTTTTTTCCTTTCTCTCTTTCTTTATCCCTGATGGGTTTAATGTATTTATTGCACTCTTAGCTCCATGAATAGATATGAGAAATGCAAAGGCAGAGCTTTAACTAGTAAGAGAACAAGAAGCATGTTCTGGTTTAACAGATTCTCTGTCTGTTTATCACAGACAGCTATCTTAGATTGTTAAGGTGCTTTCCAGGAAAGCTTTTTTTTTTTTTCTCATGACTTCTCACTGATTACTATGGTTCTTTGTAACAACAACCCAGACAACAATCAGAGGTGGAAGAACAAAACTGCAAAATTGTGTATTATTATATATTTGATCAGTCTGGTAAAAAAAATATTATTTTTGAGGAGAGAGTGCAACAAAGTGAATAGTTTGCTAACTGTTAATTTTAGTTGTATTAATTTTAATCATGTGGCTGTAGAAATAAATTCACTTATTCTTATCGCCAATGTTTCTTTCTCCTCTGTCCTTATAGGATTTATTGTATTCATCAGCGTTTCTTTAAAAAATTAGATTCTGCATTATAGCTATATCTTTTTTACATCCTTGTCTTACTTCAGGTAAAAATACCTTCCAAAATTCTTTTCCTTTCTTGTCTTGCTCTCTGCTTAGTCTTCAACTCTTTATGTATTACACCTCCATGAATCCAGTCAGAGATGGATCAACCTACTATAGTGTGGCACATGATTCTGACATCTGATGTCAAGTTTGAAAATGAAGTGCAAAGTCAATGTATATTCAAAAAAAAAAAAAAAAAAGAAGACCTTGAAAATGAAAATCTCAGTCAAGAAAGGTACCATCCCAAGGTAGGCCTAAATACAGATGCTGTGCAGGAATATGTGCGTGAGAATATTCACATGTAAGAAAGGTGATCTATTGCAGCTTGCATTTGGCAATGATCAATAAAATAATCTTAGCTGTTTTTAGCTGGCTTCCCAGGTCTGACCTTCAGATGTTAGGATTTGAGATGGCTTGTATTTGGATTGACCTCAGAAGGTCTTGAAGGCTGGAAACCAGTTCAGCCAGGTGCTGAATGTTAGGTTTTACAATCAAATATGTTCAGAAAAGTTACCTCTTACCACTGGAAAACTGGAAATGAATTCTCAAGAATTTTTCCACTGAAATACTACTTAGCCTAAAATTGTAGTGTCTTGAGATGTTTCTTTTCTGTTCTTTTCATATTAGCTGGAGTCACAGAGAACAGAGGTATTCACACATAAACATTTCAGCATTCTATTAATCAACTTTAGTTTCCTCTTGCATTCGTCTCAGCCTGCAGTAGGTAGATATTGAGACTGTGCTTTGGTCAGCTGTTTATTTTTGGTTTTGTGATTTTTTTTAAGGAATATAAAATAAAGGTCAGATGTGCCTTTATGTTTTGGGGTTTTTCTTTGCATGGACACCAAGTGTTGTTATAACTTGGACTGGTGTAGAGGCCAGTAAATACTCCCTATTCCATTAGAATAATCTTTTTATATTATGTTCCTTGACCTGGGGACTGTAATACTGTATTTCACTGAGGAGCAAAAACAGAGAGTAAAACATCAGCATGTGCACCAAAAATTTCAAAATAAACCTTTTATCTCTTCAGCACCTTCACATCATTATACTCTGTAAGTCTTCAGAATATATATCCTACAAGGCAGTGGCTTACCCTGTCAGTATGCAAAAATTGGTTTTGCTGTCAAGATCTGGATTAGTACTGTGGTAGATATTCCAGGTTTTAACTTTATTTTTTTATTATTTCAACCTATAAGAAAATATAAATTATTAGAGACTGTGAATAAATCTCCACTGACCTGAGATTCAGTTTATCCCCAGAACATTTCACCTAAAAATGTTGTTGCTCCATAGCATTGCAAATGATATCAAAAACCTCTGTGTTTCTTTCTTGTCATGAGAAACATCTATATAAACATTCTTGGGGGTGCAGGTAGTTAAGTAATTAAAACTATTTTATAATTATCCAGTATTCTAATAAGCAGGAATTCATCATAAGTAAATGGAAAAAATCAGCTGTTGTTCATACCTGCCCTTGAGAGCAATTATCAGTTCACAAAGAGCAAAATTGTGTTTTGGGTTTTTTTAAACACAATATCAAATGTACTAAGTGTACTATTACATCTAGGCAAGTGCTTCTCACATAAGGATTAGATGTTTTTTCTTTGATTTTATTTTCTTGCAAATATTTAAATCTGAAAAGTGTAATAGTGATGGAGAGGAAGTATCTTTAAAACTACTCTTGACCTTGAATAATTTGAATGATAATCAAAATCCCTGTTTTTTCAGTATGAGACAGTCATAACTTGAAATGCAAACTTTATCAGAGTATATTGCTGTATATGTTATATAATATTTAAAGCAATAGGCATAAGACAGCTCAGGTGGTCTAGATCCAATTCCATGGCTTTGTACTATTTGTACTATTATGTGGTCACAAGCAAAGAGGATGGGCTGATCCTGGCTGGATGCCCACCTAAGTCACTCTACCCCTTTCCTCCTCAGCTGGATAAGAGAGAAAAAACCTAATGAAAGGCTCATGGCTTTAGATAAGGGCCAGGGAGAGATCATTCACCATCACAAACAGAACATGCTCAACTTGGGTAAATTGCCTGAATGTATTACCAACTAAATCAGAGAAGGATAATGAGAAATAAAACCACCTTCCCCCTATCTCTCTTTTACTCCAAGGCTTAATTTTTTTCCCAATTCTCCACTTACTCTCCTGCAGCAGCACAGGTAGGTGAGAAATGGGGGCTATGGTCAGGAGCTCACATATTAACTGCTCCAAGGTGAGTCCCTCACTGGGTCACAGACTCCTTTGGACATATTCACCTGCTCCAGGGTGGGTTCCACACGCTTCTGGTGGATCTCTGCTCCACCATGGACTCCATGGGCTGTAGGGGCACAGCTGCTTTACCACGATCTGCTCCATGGACTGCATGGGAATTTCTGCTCTGGTGCCCGAAGCACCTCCTTGCCCTCCTTCACTGACTTTGGTGTCTGCAGAGCTGCTCCTCTCACATATTCTCACCCCTTTCTTCTCTGCCCACAACTGCTCCTGTGAGGTAACTTTTTACCCATCTTAAATATGTAATCCTGAGGTGCTATCACAATTGCTGACAGGCTTGGCCTCGACCAGCAGCAGGTCCGTCTTGGAGCTGGCTGGCACTGTCGACATCTGAAACAGGGGAAATTTCTGGCAGCTTCTGACAGAAGCTGCCTTTGTAAGTGTCCTGCTACAAAACCTTGGCACCAAACCCAACACAGCAAATCATTTAATCCTTCAGTGCCTATGTTTTTTCACCTAATGATTGGAAATAAGTACTGTTTTTTTCCTGTTAATCTGATTACTTAGGTTCTTATCCTAATAAGTATGAACTGCCTGTTGGTCTGTTTCACAGCGTTGATCACATTTGGCCACAAACCGCAAGGAGAGATTTGAGCAAAAAAGAGAATTTTCATTAGAATTGTAACATTATCAAAAGACACATGATATTGCTATTCTTCACCTGCATCCCACAGTGTTTTCACTCCTTTGGGGACTTCAGTAGTTTCAAGTACAACAGTTGCAGTCATGTGTACCACCTGTCTGTAAGTTTCAATTCAGATATGATAGCAAATCATCTGTCCATCCCTATGTAAGTTTATGCAGTTGTCCTCATGCTCTTTCAGCAAATTTGCATGTGCTAACTGTAGGACTCTACATGAAGTTTGGTTTTCCCAGATGAAAATATAGTCTAATATACCAAGTTTTCATGAGTAAGTAAAAGCAATGTTTGATTGTTGCCTTTCTTTTCTTGGATGTATAATGCATGGCCTCGAAGATAGTGAATACTTGGATTTCCATGTTAAAGCTTTGTGTACATTCAGTACATGAAGGTATGTATATTTTTAAAATTATGTCATGGCTGAAAATCAGGAACATTGTCAGAAAACCAAAAGCATTGTCATTCCCACTCAAATTAAATGAATTGTAAAATTCATTTATAGAGGCAATGTTTTTCACTACATTTGTATTTAGTCAATAAAAAAACCCACACTTTCATCAATAATGAAATTAAATCTTTCCCAAAATACTGCTTCTTTTCTTGGCTGAGACAAACCTAGTTCCCTCTGTGAAACATGTCAGTAATCGTGTGTTTTTCTTACATCTTGCCACATGTTATGCCAACATGAAATCTAACTTCCAAACATTGTAAAAATGAATGAAAATCACTAGGTACATTATATATGACTGGAATTTATCTAAGAATACATTAGGTGCACAAGGCCCCTCTACACTGCAATAGCTTTCTTGCACTTGAAGATTAACTTACACTGGGAAGATCCTTTTCTATGAAGTTTGTTTAAAGCAAGGCAGAGTCTAACATCTGCTTTGCAAGAGTCTTATGTGCCTCATATTTGAATGTTCATTCAGTTGTGCAGATTGATGCTGGTGAAGCTCTGCTGAGGTCAGCAGAGTGACACTGTTTAAGCCAAGCAATCTGGGATCCTATACAAAAATTCTTCCAATGAATACTGGCAGTTACTTCCCTAATGGATTCTAATTGAAACAGAAAATTGAATGAATTAAACTGAACTTAAAACCCATTATAATATTTGGTTTTCTTGAAGTTTTTATAACCCATTAATTCATTAATTAATTTTTAATTGGCAAAGTTTCCTCTAGCATAAAACTTTTTTTCAAGTGGAACTCAACGTAAGTATCTGCTTTTATGTGACTATCAATTTTTTCTCAAAGCACCATCCTTATTCATACTTGAGTGAAAGGTAAACTGTGAAGTTAGTCTGTAGGGAATCAAGTTTTTGCTTTTTGCTCTTTTTTGGTGTCCCTATTTGCAGTCTAAAATGTTAGCAATTGTGGGGATCAGGCAAGTGTGGTGTGTTCAGGAATCCATCTTAAATGCATAATGCTTGAACACTTGTACTAATCCATTCTCTATTCCAGCTCTACAGAATCATATTTATTTTTGTACAATTTATATAACATTTTCTTATATCTCACTGAACTACAAAATCATTATCTGTAACTGAAAGATTGTATTCTAGTTTTTTGAGTAAAAGACGTGTAAGTTTTGATTGAATTTGTAGAAAAGAAGGTTCACGTTTATTTTTTTGGTGCTCTGAAAATTTCACAGCAGATGGTAGACAGTGCAGGGGATGTGAAGGTCCCAGGGAACTGGACTGCTAACATTTTCTTCTTCCAGCTGTATGTCCAGCCTCAGGGACATTAAAAAGACAGCTATTATCAGTCATATCTCACTATAACCCTGATGTACTACTGCTAAATGGTAAAGGAATTCCGGCTCTGGGCCCTAAACAGAGAGAAAGGAGGCAGTGTGAATCAGTAGGAATACTGTATGAGGGATGAAGAAAGAACCTAATTAGGCTTGGCAAAGAGACAAAATATCATATGCTAAATATGGGTTAGACATATGAGGAAGATTTCTCACATTATTCAAAACTTTTTTGAACCAGTTAGCTGTAGGAGAAATTCTGTCAAGAAGTAATACATGCAAGATAAGTAGCAAAATGGCATATCTTAGATACAAAAAGTTATGTGTCTAATGATAAATTTTTCAGGCAATATAACAATCCAATCCTGTTCCACAATATCATGTGCAGAAAGCTCTATGAGAATGTAGTCACAGCACAAGGTTAAAGCCTGAGCTGTGACCTTCACATCAAACCTGAGGCAGAAGGGACGTTACACTCTGAAAATGGAAAGCACTGAGGACTTTCACAGCCACCATCACTTTTGAATGTTGCATAACAAATACAGGAAGAAGCCCAATCTGCTGTGAACTCAACTGAGCATTTCCCTGTCCCCTAGGAATGGGCTTTATTCCACAGTGTGCAACAGAAAATGATGAAAAGACTGTTTTCATTAATATGATGACACAAATCTACACATTAGTGAAATAACACTGGCTGCTTTCTTTAACAGTCTTTAACAGAGCTTCAAAAGGAACTGTACAAAGTAAGATCCTGGAACAAGCAAGGGTATTTATGTCAGCAGTGATTTTTTCACTGAAGATAGATATATATATGATAGAATTAAGTGATCCAGTTGAATACCCATTGTTGCTGTTCTTTCAGGTGGGAGAATATGTGTAATTCTAACAAGCTGGAGCTTATGTGGTCTATATTTCTATGCTACAAAAAACTATGAACCAAAGGTACCCAAAAGCTAACTTCTATGACTATATTATGGAAGGACTCTTAGCAGACACGTGCACACATGGTAAATGGGTCACTAGTGTCTAATGACAACAGATGTTAGTTCTGTGCTTTCCTGCCACTGAAATGCAAATTATACTTTCCCTTCTGCCTTATATAGTCAAAGCTGGCTGTAGCCCACAGGTCCTATTTAACTTGATACTATTCCCTACAATTTTTGCAAGGGAGTATAACATTTTGCTTTCAAACCTCTCCCCATCAAACAGGGAAGAAATCATTTGGTGAATATTCAGTTTTGTGATGTTGTGTTCATCTTCTGTGATCAAGTTCTATTCTTTCTTCTTACTTTAAACAAAATTGTTTCAATTCATATGATATACAAGGTATTTTCTTCTTCTGTTCTTGTACAAAGCACTCCAGAAAAAAAACGCAAAGTGTAATCAAGTTGTGTAGGACTACATTAACAACTTTAATGTAAAAGGAGGCACAAAATGTGCAATAAATCACCTGGTTAAAGCCTGAAAACCACTTTTTGTTTATACATTTATTGATTTTTTTTTTCCTCTAATCATGTCTAGCTCCTTTAATCATCAGTTGCTTGCCTGCCCTCTATTATCCAAAATCAAAGTAATAGACTTCAGCTAAACAATAGTTGCAATTTATAGAGTGACAAGGAATGTCTTTTATCCACCAGAGAGACTCCTTCCAACTTCAGGAAAGGACAAACTCTTCAGATGTTTTTCAGTCTTCATGAAAAAAGTTGCCAAGCAAAAAGAAAACATTTCCTTATAAACCATCACTGAAACGTCCAGAGGGGGGATCAGTGATTGTTTCATGCTGATTTTTGTTGGTTTTTCTAAAGTAATTACATGAAGTGCAGGGTGAGCGGGATGTAAGGCAAAAGGTCATGATACTGTCATGCCCCAGAGTAAATGCATTCTCCTGAACTCCCCCACTCATGCTGCAGCCTTCTCTCTTTTATAACATGGAAAAGAGGCCCATGCATAACTTCTCTAGTTTAGACAGACCTGGTTAATGACAGGTGAGATAGTTGCTAATTTCCAATGAGGAATGTTGATGAGTGGGTAAGGATGGTCATTAGTACTGAATGTTAGGACTGCAATATGTGTATTCAAGTCTGACTCAGCATCAAAGGCTAGTGTAGACTTGAGTACTTTCTGCTTGTGCATTTTTTCCATGCACTCAGTCACACTGCATGATATTTAGAGAATTAGAGATGCTAACATGCTCACATTTCCCCTTATTCCTTTTCCCTTCTTACAAACAAATGTTAGTTGAATAAAATGTCAAAGGTTTCACGCGTGGCTTTTAATCTACGTTTCTTGGTTTGTTGGTTTAGTTGGGTTTTTTTTGTTTGTTTGTTTGGTTGGTTGGTTGGTTTTTTTAATAAAGCCAGTGCAAAAACAAAGGGAAAACCTACTCAGTATTTCCTTCCTTAACATTCTCAGATGTGTTGACTGACAAGCTGAAAGTGTGGGTGGGCAAAAGAAATTTTCATTAAAATATTTCTCCTATAAATGCTTTTCTAAAATTTTTGAAATAGCCTTAAACAAAAATTACTCCCAGCAGTGCTCCAGGGTTGTTTGAATACCCCACTGATTATAGTTCCCCAATATCTATTGTTTCATCATTACAGCATCAGGGAGAAATTAAATAGCTCTTGCCATGTATCTTATTCTATTATTTCCTTCATTTTATTTCACAGGTCATTTGCAATCTCTTGAATGTGAAAGGTAAAAATCTTTATTGTGTAAGCAGTAGCATGGAAATAAGGTATGAAAGTGGATCAGAATCTTGAAAGACAACACTTTTTCCTTCTGATTGCTTTGGTAATTGCTACTTAGGACTCTTCCTAAGTAATGCTGGCTTGCTTATGATGACAGTTTTTGGTAGTAGCTCTTAGGATCCTCATCTTTCAATTCCCACTGCATAGTGTACTGCCAGCAGAGAACTACAAAATGGTTTCTGCCCCAAAGAGCTTACACTGATTTAAATTGTGATTGATAGAATACTATCAACCCAAGTGCTTTCAACTTCTTTGGGTCTTATAGTAAGAAAACCAGATAAAAAAGAATAGGAAAGAAGCAATATTTAATTTTGAAATTTTAAGATGCAGCCAAAGGTTTTTGTATAATGGAGACTGGAACAGATCAGCTTGTGATCTTCAGCTTTTCCTTTGGCTATTGAATCAGGAAAGGAGTAATTTGGTACCTGCTTTTCTGAGCTAGCTGTATCTTGAAGTGGCCACCATCCTTGTATTTTTGTGTTTGTGTAGTCAGCCTGCAGAGAGTGGCTGATTTTTTCAGGATTTGTGGTGTAGTTTTTGCCCAATAGCAGTGCAGAAGCAACTCAAAGTTCACACCACTGTTAGTCCAGTGATTGAAGTGGATTCCTGGACGTACCGAAGTGAATTAATAGGCAGCAACTCACTCTCATATTAGAATGAGCAGAGTAGAGCATGTAGTCCCCTTTCAGTAGAACATGTGATACTATATGTTGTCATTAATGCATACAGTTTTTTATTAAAACACTCTATAGAGAAAGAGAATAAGTGATATATTGCAAATTGATATAACTGGAAGAACAGTCAACATGAACAAACCATAATTAAATAACCACCTTTAAAAAATACACAGGATGTGGGAAATAGGATGATCCAGGTTAAACAATGTGTGAACATAAATTTCCCAGAAAGTTATATATGCAAAATCAAACTCTGCAAAGTATATTTATATTTCTTAATAAGAAAAGAGGAAAATGGGTATTGAAAACTGACAGAGTAAAACCAGCCATGAAATCTCAGGATTTTGAATAAAAGTTACAAAAAGCCACCAAACCAACAAAATACCAAAATATATTATTGAGCAGGAATGAAACAGATTTCTAGCATTCAGCTAGAAATTTTCACCCACCTTACACACATCCAAAATCTGGTCCAGATAGGCTGCCCACTAAATCATCATTCTTGCCTCTTAATATTGAGAGCTCTGAATTGTCATTCCATAGAGAATTTCATGGAACAAAAATCTCATGGGAAACAACAATCTCTTGACATTCTTCAAGGACAAGCTGAGGTTACCTGAATAGAAAGAGAGATGCTTAGATTTGGGTTCACACATGCATTTCGGAACCTAAAGAACATTGATTTCAATAGGGCTCTAATTCATAAATTTATTTATGTATGTGTATCTTAATTATGTCTATGAACTAAAGTCAAAGCTACATGCTAGTTAGGAATCCTGTATTTGGAGAAATATCTGAATAGTCCAAGGCATCGAAGAGTTCCGGTTCAATCCTATATGCAGGAACAGGTGCAGTTACCATATCTGTACCAGACTGACTCAGTGGTAGGTGAGACATGTATCTCCAGGCCTTTGGGCAGTTGGATATAGTATCTTACTTGATTAGCCAGAGTTTGGTGTATTTGTATACTGAATTAGATCCCCAGAATACATTTTTTTCCCCTACTCTCTGAATTACAGTCCTGCTACCAAAACCCTAAAGTAGTACACTGATTTCAGAAGCCTCTGTATACCCTTTTCCAAAGAGGCCTGTAGAATACAAATCCATATTTGATATTGGTTAATACATCAGTGAGAAACGGGAAGAGCCAAGAGCCTCTATGCCAAAGTCCCATTCCCATACTACTGCTGGTATGAAACTTCTGTGCAGACTGTGAAGCGTGAGGAAAGAACTGATACCTGTGCTATGGTAGGCTGAATTACATGTGCGGCACAACAGTCAACAGTCTCATGTGACTCTGATTGCCCCTGCCCCTGGTTCTCCTCTCCCTCACACTTCTCCAGGGTTACTGCAACCTGCACTGTTCTCATACAATTTCCAGATTTAACACCATAATTTGTCTCTTTTCCCCACGCCAGCCTCCATAGAGGATAAAAGCCCCACAGTCTCCACCGCCTCATATCCACTGGGCAGTTTCATTTCAGAGATGACTACCCAGGAGCTGTTAGTGATTATAAGAACCATCCATGTTATGCCTGCTGCCAGGTTCCCTCCTGGACCACAGTGTTGAAAATACATATTGTATGATCAGCAAGAAATTGCTGTTAGCTTAGGATATACTTAGACCATTGTTTTGAGAGGGAATATTAAGGACTCAAGGCAATGGAAAAACAAAGGTCTCTTTCCACCTCAGGAGGTAGAAAAGTACCAGAAGGTGGATATGAGGCTTTTGTAAGCTTTGAGTTTGTGAATTCTGCTCTCTGTCTCAAGGTTCTAGCTCTGTAGTATGCAATTGAAAGTCTCCTCTAGGTGCTTATAATTTAATTGTAAGGTGTTTCACAAACATCTTAGCAGGTGCAAAGAGGATGTGAAGTAATCCTTTTTTCCTCTCTCCTCAGCTGGAACATGAAGAAGGCACTTTATGATCCAATTAGTGCTTCCAGGAGCTCTCTAATTGCATTATAAAGCAACTCAAAAAAAAAAAAAATTAGAAATTGCTTTTAAATCCTAAAAGAAAAGAAAAAAAAAAAAAAAAAGGAAGTGATGTTTAACTATTTGCCCTCCTGGTAACTCAGCAGTGAGAAGATCCAGCATCCTTATACACCTCATTTTGTCTGTAAGTTCCACATATGTGAAATGCATTCTTTTGTCCAGAGCTCTGAAGAGTGGAGTATCCTTTATTGGGTTGTAATCAGAGCTTGAAGTGTGATGGGAAGCTCTGCACCACAAGTAGCTTGCGACATTAATGCATGTTGTTCATTCAAGGAAACTGCAACTGTGCTGCTCTATCTGTGGCCATTTTAGCCTGCTAAATATCTGTTCTATTGAGTTTTTATACCGAGCTCATTGGCATAGTGTCTGAGAGATATTATATATAACGAGCTATAACATGCTTTCAACTTAAAAGCTCAGCCTCTGTGTAAAAATTATCACATTACTTTCCATAACTCACATATTTTACTTACAGAGGGGGTAGGAAGAAGATACTGAAATAATATTTAGACTTATGTAGTGCTTTTCAGCTGTAGATAACAAAATATTTTCTGTTGGCAGCTAAGCATTATCATCTCCACTGTGAAGATGGAAAAGACTAAAAGGCAAGTAACAGAGATGTGAATAAAACCCTAGCTTCTGATCTTTGGTGTACACCCTTTCTATTCATTCAATTAGTCCAGCTCCCAAGTACTTTTCTTCATTAGCTGACAAGAGTTATAGGACTTTCATCCTTTTTCCAATAAAGGAATGAAATGTGCAAAAGCAAAACACTTGAATATGTCTGTTATATCTCATATATGACAGTAACACTTGCTTTCCCTTACACCCACATGCAGATGAGCACAATACCAGCCCTGCGTCTTCTGTTTCCATCCTTTTTTTTTTTTTCTTTTTTTTTTTTTTTTGCTGGGATTTAATCAAGCCCATTGCTGCAAAAAAAGGAACAGTAGCAGGACTCTGAGATGAGGTTACACTGTGAGCAGGGTCCTCAACCCATCCCCTCTGAAAGAGGATAACAAGACCAAGGCTGTCCTTAAGGACCTATGTATCCTTGAAATTACGCTGAAAGGGATATCAATCTAATTTAAATATGAAGCGGCGCTTTTCAAAATTCAGGTATTATGTTGCCTGAACCCAGTCCTCCTCTTCCTGGTAAATTTGCACTCATATTTAGGAGAGCCTTTTGTTGGCTGGTACTGTATGCTGGGAACCTCCTCTCCTTCTGGATAACAGGGACTGACTATCTTTCTGTATTGCAATAATAGGAGAAAAGGGTGGCACCTCTGGGATGAAAGATTCATTGTCAGGTGCCATTTCAGGAAAAGGGTAAGGGACAGCTGACAGCTTTCATCTTCTGTGCTGACTTACTGTTACGCGCCTATGCACTGGCATACCCATACAAACACTGCTTTGAGTAAAGCCACAGATAATGCACAGTAAGTCAAGAGATTTTACCAGAATACTCTTTTTTTTTTTTTTTTCTTCTTTTCTGCAAAAGTTCACCCCTGCTTTGTCTTATCTGAGTTGCAACTCAAAATTCACGCATTCTCAGAACTCAAAACCAACATTAGTCCACAAAACCAAGAATGCTGCTCACAGTAAAACTCCTTTGATCCAACAAACAGTGCATCATCTTGTTTCAGATTTTTCATGGCAGGATCCCAATTTCTGGCATAAAATTCATGGGCTTTAATAAATCTTCCACAATAATGGTCTGAATTTTAGGAGTTTAACAAACACACTGAGTTTTAGGTTTTATTACAAACATTTCATATAATTAGCATGAACAGATGGCATATGATTCTACCATTAATCATTTGTGTACAACCAAAATACAGTAATGTCAGTATCTCCCAGAATGCTTCTTTGAAAAAAATACCTGGCTGCAATCCTGATTTCTCTTGCACCCTTCAGACACCATGACTGTAGTAAAATTACTTCTGATTTATCACAGAATTGAACAATGGTAGAATGAAGCCTTTTTCATTATGCAAACTATCCTCAGTGGTTTCAAGACTTACACTGAGTTTTATGCAATATATAATCAGTAAAAAAAACAACTTCCCTGTGTAGGACAAAAAAGAGGAATATTAATGGAGAAATCTTTCAAAGCATTTCTGGAAACAATACCCTTATGTATAAAAGGAGTCTTTTTTTGGCATCTCTGTGTGGTAGTGTTTTCAATTCCAATAGCTATAATAAGAAAAAAAATCTGCCCTATTTGTCAATCTGTCAGGAAATATATTTCAGCTTCAAGCATCATACTCCTGGGGTTTATGGAAATCACAAAACATCTCATTCAGATGAAGAGGCTGAAGCTATAAGCAGTGCAATTAATATCTTCAATTTCTGCCTTCAGCATGAAAAGAAGCTCAAAAGCTTTTTGAATCTGAATCCCAAATGCTGTCTAATAGCTCACATCTGGCTTGTGCTATTTGGGAGAAACAACAGTTGTTGGTGTCAGCAGTGCATTCAGTGACACACTAACCTTGCTTATCCAGGGGAGCACAGAGGTCATGGAAAGGTTGCTTGGCAGGTTCAGCTGGGTGGAAGTGTAGCAACTCAAATGTTGCTATTGTATAACTTGGTGATGGAAAAGCCCGCAGCTCTCTGAGAGTACACAACCATGGATTACCATGTGTTTCCACATACTGGACACACAGAGTACAGCCAACAAGAGTCATGCTGTTTACTGGCAACAATCTCTGCACAGTGATAAGTTTAACCTTTTTATTTGCTGTTGGCACTTCAGTAGAACTCAACATCTCCTCTCTGACACTTCTGTGTTCGATCCTATGCAAGCACCTAGACAGGGATAATTCATTCCTTAAAAGAACCTTCCAGTCTAAGCCTTTTTGACACATCTGAAAGAGCCACATTGTTTTTTGTGTTATGTCTGTGCGACTCTTGTCTTGCCTCAATAATAGATCCAAGAAAAACTCAGGAAAGACAATGGCAACTGCTGTTTCATTACTGCAGCTGGAAATTTGATCAGTCGTTCCAAGCAGATATTTTCTCATATAGTCACTTTACCACAGAGTGTTTCAGAAGAACCCAGATCATACAAAAAGCATGCTGCTATAACGGAATGTTGTATATAGAGAGGAAGAGGGTCACTCTGAAAATTCCACAGCAGAAGTCTTGGTAAGCTTCTTTGCTTGTAAGGCTTTCTTCCAACTTGTTCACTTTACAACACTAAACCCATCCTTTCTCCCCCAGTTCCTATCTCCAAAAAGAGGCCTGCCTTTTAGCAGAGAAATGGAGAAAAACATAGATTTGTATAAACATTACTTTGTTCCACTGAGATAGGTGAGGTGACAAAGGAATTTGGGTCACACTTGAGGCATGGATTTGCACTAGGAAAATGAGTGGTGCCAGCAGTGTCTTTCAGGACCCTACTGAAAGAATTCTTATCAAACAGGGTTTGTTGAAGTGCAGCCTCGCTTTCAGCAGGAGGCTGAACTGGATCGGCTCCCGAGGTCCCTTTCAACCTGAATTATTCTATGTTTCTAAGAAGTCATGCCAATATTCAGGTGCCTGAAAAATGGCAAACAACCATGCAGTAATTAATTGTTTGGCACAACCCAAGCAAAATTCTGTACCTCCCATGGCTTTCCTTCCCTTCTTATTGGGCTTTTAACCAGCAATTTACATTTTAGTTATTCTGAAAAATCTGAAGGGAGAAAGGCAGAAGAAAACAGCTTAGATGCTCTTGCTGATACTGAAGAATACAGATGCTGTATTACAGTGTGCTGTGAAATGTTCTCCACGAGAATGGTGCATGACAGTAAACCAAGCATGATTAAGAAAGCTGCTAACAGGCACAGGCTTCTTAATATTCCTGCAGTCTACAAAAGACAAATGTTTTCCCAATTCATCTCTATTTAAGCATAATAAAGCAAGAGAGAGAGAGAGAGAAGGAAATATGTGCCATCTTGGGACAAATATCTTTCCCTGAACACCAGAAAAACCCACTGCCAAAGTTTGTTGGCCAAAAGCCCATCAGGAGATTATTTCTTCACCGTGTTTCAAGCTTACTGAAAATACCCTTTTAGTCAGTGTTAAATTTATCTTATGCTACAGAGAAAGCACCTTTGCAGCCAAATTTTGATCAGAAGTGTGTCTTGTGTGAGCAGTCACAGGACTGCAATACATGAAGGGCTACTGAGCAGCAGAGTGCTCATGCTTCTGAGCTAGGACATGCAGTTACAAAGCACATAAAAGACTACCTAGAGAGAGCCTAACAAACTCTTGCTCATGATTATGAATAGCAATGAGAGCAGTGTTGAAGGGTATTGTGAGGGATTTTTTTTCCTTTTATGAATTTCTACATTTAAACATGTATTTCTACATTTACTTATTTTGTACATATGGCTAAATCCAGAAGAGGGTAATCACTGTAAGCTTTATGCGCCCAGCTTTTTTTTCTAAAAATACTCAGGACAGCTGGAGGAGTGAGACTGGATCTCTATTTCTTTGTCACTAGTGCAAAGAGGGTGTGAAACAAGGCCTTAAGGTCTTGATAACTTTCAGGTACAGCCAATCACATAATATATGCACACATATCACATACATACAGGTGATTATCATATAATCCCAAGTACTGAATATTGAGGCCCTGAGTGTTATTGTTTAGCCAGCCTATCCAAGGCTGGGATCACATCAGAGAATCAGGGAATAGTTTGGGTTGGAAGGAACCTTAAAGATCATCTATTTCCCACCTCTCTCCCATGGCCACAGCTACTTTTCACTAAATCAGATTGCTTAGAGTCCCATCCAGCATGGTCTTGAACATCTCCAGGGGTGAGGCACCCACAACTTCTCTGGGCAAACTGTTTCAGAGTCTCACCACTCTCATAATGATTTTTTTCCCAATATCTAACCTAAACTTATTCTCTTTTAGTTTTGATCCATTGCTCCTTATTCTGTTACTATATATGTCCTTCTAAAATGTTTCTCCCTTTCTTTCTTCCTTGCAGGTTCCCTTCAGGTACTGAAAGGCAGAAATTAGGTCACCCCTAAACCATCTCTTTTCCAGGCTGCATAATCCCAGTTCTCTCAGCTTTTCCTCACAGGAGATGTTCTCTATCCCTCTGACCATCTTGGTGGCCTCTTCTGGACTGGTTCCAACAGGTCAATGTCTTTCCTTGGGACCCCAGAGCTGGATGCGGCACTGCAGGTGGGATCTCACCAGAGAGGAGCAGAGGGGCAGAATTCTCTCCCTCACCCTTCTGGCCACGCTGCTTTGGAGGCAGCCCAGGACACGTTTATCTCTCTGGGCTGTGAGTGCACATGGCTGGGTCATGTCCAGCCTCTCATCCAGTAACCACAGGTCCTACACCCCCAGGTCCTTCTCCCCAGGGCTGTTCTCCATCTGTTCAGACCCCAGCCTATATATTATCTTGCAACATTTGTCCACAGCAGATCAACTCATTATTTAATAACTTTGATGGGTTTTCTCCAGAGTGCATTAAGGGCCAAAATTTGCCTACATGCTGTATAAATGAGAGTGGAACAGGCAACCTAAACACATCTTATAAAAGGGGTGAGCTACATTTCAGTTTTTACTCTTCAGAGATGTCTGTACTGTCCCCATTTCTCTGTGGAACATTTAGGCCAGGGAGCATATGCTGGAAGGAATATGGTATCCAACAACATAGAAATGGAATTTGTGCTGGAACACTAAATATACACGCACTGGAGTGCTGGAAGTATTCTGCTTGCGTGGAGTCTTCACAGCTTCAGTTGGTTTTACAGGGCCTTTTAACTCACCATTTGCATTTGTTTTTGGTTTTTTGTTTGTTTGTTTGTTTTTTTTCCTAGTGAAAAGTTGCTATTATCTGCAGAGTTATAGTTATTTTCTTTTGCTTCAAAGGCCATTCTTTCCTCCCTCAGAAAAATGATTGCTTCCTGCTCATAATAAAATTAGCTTATATACATGAATGAAACACTGTAGAAATTTAGAGACAAGATTAGGAAATGTCTTGCTTTTCACAGAATCAGAGCAAACACCTACGATGTTTGAAGATAGAAAGAAAGCAAGATCTCCTTGACATTTATATGTTTCCATGAAGATCTGGACTTGAGCCAACAATAAAGTTTTGTTTTGGTGGATAATAATGATGCTTAAATGGAACCAAATTTACATGGAAATATTTTCCTGAATTTTAATTATTATTATTAGGAAGTACCACAACATAAGAAAATTACAGTTGATAACTTGATTGGCAAGAATTCAGTCCACAAATAAAAAAGGCAAATTGCCTTATTTGAGGTGGTTTGCTCTCTTGGTTAATAGATTTATGTAGCAGGGAGTATGGAGGGGGAGGAAGTAGCTGGCATTCCATCCACAGGTTGTTGGCTCCCAAGCCTTCCTTACCAGGTATTGAGGCTGAGTCAGCTGCATATGATATTCAGAGAAAGGTTTGAATTTATGCCTTAGATCTGCATGGGATTTTCCTGTTTTCTCACACTCTTTCACATTCACGTTGATAAAAAATAGAAAATACACAGTCTTTAGACATATGACTCTCCTCTTTTCAGGTGCTGTTCCTTAAAACATCGTTGTCTTCGAACTAGAGACAAGATATTTACCAATCCCTTTACTTGAATCACATCATCTATCTACCTGTTGATACCTTTCCAAGAGATCTCTAAAAACATTATTTTTAAAAATTTATTCTTTCTTTGTTGCTTTTTTTTTCCAAGATGAAATACTGATTTTTAACAAATGTGTGGTGGTTTGCTGTTTTATAATTGTTCTTTTGAAGCATTTCTCAAATGTTTGTTGTTAATCAGTTTATAATGGTTTGCTTCATGTACCCCATTTTGTCCCCCTAATGGTTCAGTCCTGAGTTGTTTACTTCAATATTTTCTCACCAAGTGGCTGTCAATCCCCATGTCAGTTTCCCCAGTACCTCCCTTGTCTCCTTATAAGCCCTTGTCAATCCCCATTGTACTGCCTCCTACCCCTGTCTGTCAAGTTGAGCATGCCTCTTTTGTTCTAGAAAGTTCCCTTGTCTGTTATCTCTTCTTTAGTAAGCAATTGGACTGTTAAACTTTCTCCGTCCCCTGGGTTGCCCTCATTGGACATCCCCAGTCGTGTTCTCCTCCTCTAATGCTTCCCCATTGGTCAAAGGTTGTTTCCACCCCCTCATACCCTCTCCTCTTTAAAAGATGTTGTAAATGTTCAGTTGGTTGCCACTTGTTACTGACTCCTCTTGGTTGCTGAACTGTCTTGGAACACACACAAGTGGTGCCTCTCTGTTTCTTTGCCTTGGACCTTCATACTGCTCTGCTGCTGTGCCACCCATGCCACAGCTTGCTGCAGGGAGCTGCAAACCCCTGTAACCACTGCCACCCAAAGAAGGTCTCGGAAGAGATCTGGGGGTGGTCACTCTTGTAAGTGCCCATCGGTCACAGGGAGCGTGCTAACTGGGGATCTTCCACCCTGTGGCTGCAGCGTGCTCTTTACAGAAATGTGTTTACTGGTTTATTACATGGTTTCCTGCATGGGAAATTTTCTAAGTAGATGAAGAGGTATGTCAGTTTCCACATCTTGTATTGCCACAGGATTGGTGATGGGAAGGCTGCAAAATGGGATTTAAAGAGGAATGTGAAAGTCCTTTGCAATAAAAGGTCAGAGAAAACATGTAAAGACCTTATGAAGGATTTGTTTTTGGAGATCAGGCATTTAGTATCACTTGAAAACATGCTTCCCAGAAACACTTTGGTTCTTTTTGGAGGTCTATGGGAAAAGAATAAAGGACCAGAAGAGAAAAAAAAATAGAAATTAACAAGTATTACTATGATTCTGGTCCATGCACACTTTTATATCTTTAATTTGTGGATTTCAAAAATGTAATTTAATCTGGTTTGATTAACCTAAGGAAATCCAGGAGTTAATTTACAACCACTTGCCAATTTGCAAGCCATTGAAGTGCAATGAAGCTGAGCATTCTTCTTTCAGCACTTTCATAATTAAGCATTTGACTAATTTAAATATTAAAACTATTTTCCTATAATGGCATAATATTAGTTAAATACAAGCAAGACAAATTCATGCGTGCTTAAAAGATCTGAGATCTGTTTTAGCATAACACCCACTGAAATCAGTGGAAAGATTCTTGGGGTTCTGCCAGCAAGGTCAGAATCTTAAGAAGGACTGGCACCAAAGTTACAGTGTAAGAGCAGACTTTCATTGCATACATTAAAGGAAGTCAACAAAATGGATTGTTTTTCTACTAGCATTTTCTGAAATTATTTTAAAATAGAAAGGCTGTTAAAATATAGTTACGTAGTTGCTAATTATTTTTATCTCATTTTGCTCAGATGAGACATTGGAAATGGAAGAGTAATTTTCTTTTTCTGTTTCTATTCTTGTTCATTTTCAGCTGAGATTCATGAACACAATTCAGATGCTGGCATAGGCTCGTCAAAGAGTTTGTGGTAACATCCTTATCCTTGGAGATATTCAAAACCCAACTAGACAATGTCCTGAGCCCTACCTGACCTCTCTTTGAGCAAGGGGAGAATTGGACTAGATATTCTTCAGAGATCACCTCCAACTTCAACTATTCTCTGACTCCTTGAAAATATTTAAATACTAATTACAAAAATATTTCACAATGTAGAAAATTATCCTTGGAAAATTAAATACATTATTCTTACAAACCCTAAATTCTGACTCTACTGATATCTCCTACTCCTACTAGGAGGAAATTTTATTCCTACTTTTTGACATATTCTCAGTTCCATCTTACAATTCTTATAATTTTACTTAGTTTTTAAATTCTCTTGTACCAATGCGCCACAAAAAATAGATGATTTGAAAAAATGCAGTGAATTTCCATTGCTTTCATACAATGCTTACACTTGTCCCAGTAAGGGCAGATAAATTCATGCCCTGTCCCTTTTTTGGGGAGGTTTAACCTCAAGAGTAATACACATATATCTTCTAGTTCACGCTCAGAAACAGAGGAGCATACAGACAATAATTTCCCAAGGCAGTAGTGAGGTGCAGGGGTTTTATTCCCTGTGGCATGAAACCAGGTCTTCTTTACTTCCTCTCTGCCTCAAAATTTAAAGTGTAGGAGTACAGTAGGATCAGAGTTCCTTTACATGGCTTCTGTGGGTGCATAGCCCTGTCCTTGAGTTGGCCCATGGGTAAATAGCACACCTGACTTTCCCCACTGCTCTACAAACAGTCAGTGCAAACTATGCATCACTTGAGATGTACTTCAATTATCAAAATAATGTTTTATCAGGACATTGTTTGTGCATAATCTGTGTCCTGGATCTGTGCATGAGATTTAATTCATCCAGAGCTCTGGACTACTTCAAATAGCTTGTCTCCTTATCTTCTCTTAGTACCTCCAAACAGGAGTTCAGTCTCCCAGTTAGGAATCATGCTGATGATTCAAGAGCCATCCACAGAACAGTACTTCTTTTTTTCAGCAAGCATTGCAATTGCTGGTAAGTGTGGGTAAATCATATGACATGTAAAAGAACATTATGGAATTACAGAGTGCACTGTATTATTACCCATCTGGAAGATTTATTTGACCAATATATCAACTATCAGAGAACTTGAAACACTGTCACATGTTTTCAGAATTAGAAAAATTGTCTAGCACAATATATGTATGTACTTCATTAGGGCTGAGGATGTGTCATTTTAGCAAAGTATAGGAAAAATCAAAGTCAGAGGAAAGCAAAACCAATTATCTAAGAGATAAATCTGTGGTTTTTCAGACAGATTATGCGACTTTCCTGTACTAGGGGAGACAAGCTCATACCGTAAGATCAATACACAAGAGTTTGATGTAAGTTTGGAGCAAAAGTTCAAGTTCTAGTAAAGACATTCATATACCTACATTTCTTTATAAATTTAGGTACTACTGATCACACCAGTGAAATGCCTCTGTTCATAGAAATAAAAGAATATAAGGCCAGCAAGTATTGATGATGTCCTGATTCTTCTTCTGACAGTTTTCTTTGAGACATTTAAGTTTGCTAATGTTCAGGATGTTCAGCAAAGTTAATTTTCTTGTGACAAATTGACCAATAGCAGTGCTTGGAGACACACTGCGTGATGGATTCAATTATGTAACCTTGTCAGTAAGCAATTTTTTTTGCTTGCCTAAAGTAAAATCTAATACTGAAAGAATATTTCAAGAACCTCAATTTCTATTTTGCTTGAAAGTTCAGAAAAGTAAGCATTAGTAGGCTTAAATCAGATTTTGACTAGTATATACCCTTCGTGAAAATCAAACCTTCACTCTTCAGTCACTGACATTAGAAAATAATACCCAAAACACAAATATATCAAACTGTCTGTCAAGATTGCCAAGGCATTAGTTATTATTCATGCAGTATTCAGTTGCTCTGTTTTTCACAAATTATGATAAACTGAAAATCTGGGACAATGTCACTTTGTATCTGTCTTTCAAAGTGAGATACTTTTGGTCCTTCATATGCATGTGGTTTGGGGAAAAATTGGTGGAAATATAATATTACTAATCACTGGTAATATTTATTTGACAATAGAGGGTATATGTAATTCCAAATGTAATTTCAAAAAGGCTGTCATAAACTTTTTTTTTTCTCCAAAAATTAAATAGTGCTTGAAACAATGCAATAAGATGCACATGAGATTGTTTACTACTTTCTGCTCTGAGGAACTAATTTAAATACACAATATGGACTTTAAGGGGTTTGTTTATGTGTTTTGGGCTTCCTTTTTTCCCTTTGGCCCAGCTCCTAATTTCAGAAACAGTTGCTATTTGTTGTAAGCACAGGAATAACACACTCACAATTCCACCAGAGACATAGGCAGGTTATTAACAGCTGGGGAGTAAATTCCAAGTCAAACAGTACCATATTGTTTCTGTTCCTCAAATACTATTTTCATGCATATTAGCAAAATAATTACACTTTCCTTTCACAAGGAAAATACTTATAACAAGAATTATGATACTTCAAGGAAACTAGAGTCATTGCAGCTAAACCTAACTTGTGTGCTGACTATTTTTCACTGGAAAAGGCTTGATAAAAAGTTTACTAAAAATTGTACTCTATAAAAAAAAATCACAAAGTAATAATAAAGTTATGAAGGGCTAATATCATTCCTTCTCTTTTTCTATTATCTTTATTTCCAATGATGGCAACTGCAGGAAAGAAGCTGTATTAGAGAAAGGTAGTCCTGTAGAGGGTTCCCTAATGCTCTGAAGGAAAAAGAGTTAAATTTCTTTCTTTTGTTATTAGTTCTTAAAAGATATGTACTGAGTCACACAGGATCCGAGGTAATATAGTTCCAACTGACACTGCAGTTAGATCCATGGATTTGAGCTTGGCAGAAGCTTCATTTCATGCCTACAGAGACTTCTCAATCTGTCAGACCTTTGAGGGTCTGGGCCTGAACCACTCTGAGTGAAATTTGCAAGGCAGTTTTAGCATCTACATATTACTAAATAATATGCATCTCCAGTGAAAGGCACCTACATGAGACATAAACTAAGAATGCCTGTCTGCAAAAGAGAAAAATACTTCCATGAAATAACCACAACATGAACCATTCAATTAGCTCATGTTTTTTTTTTTTTTCTCAAGCTGTTACAAGGACCAATGAAAAAAAAAAATCCATTAGTGAGACCGCAGTGGTCCCTATGTGATTTTAGTCTGTCTTTATTTAAAGGTTAAGATATGTAGTGGATCAACACTACCCCAGTGTGAATTCACATTCGGATGTCAGCTGAAGGGGGAGAACATGCTTAAAACAAAGTAACAAATAAGGTTTTCCCTAAAAAACCTTTTTCTGAATTTTTAATCAATGTCATTTCAACAATACTTTTCTCACGGCATTGACACACTGCTGTTCTCAACTGAAATGCAGAAGTCAAGGACCGGACCTTATTTCTATTCTTGCCTTTTATGCTACAAGTGGAGTTAATGACTGGTAGAATACTAAAATAAATTGATTTCTGGAATGTTGTTTTAATGCAAGTTCAGCAGTGTCCATTCAACAGTGATTACAGCAATCTTCCTATACTGGCTTTATACCTATTTCTGTCAGAAGTGTGTCTTCCATTCTGTCAGTACTTGAAGAAAGAGACCAGAAAAAAAATAAGACCCTTCCAATTACACTGCAAATTTTATATCCCACTTGCTGTATATCATCCATAGAGCTGGACAGGTTAAGATCCTCAGATAATCTCAAGCATCACTGGTTTAAATTGCGTTAAATTGTCCTATGATGCATCTTTGCCTGTATTGTCATGAGTGATGATGTGTGCCGGGTGCATTCAGACTCACAGTTTTCTGCCAGTCTCTTCTAGATAAATTCAGGTGAGCTGTAAGGTTATCAAACTCAGCTAGCATAGCCTGCTCTGCCTGTGCTCGTGTTGGTTTAAAGTTCACCAAGCTATTTTACTGTTCAAAATACCTTGTTAAAATTTGAACCAAGATGTCTTTGTTGAAAATATGTCAGTTTATCTTCATAATGCTAAAGTCCTAAAACACCAGAAATATGGAGATCATCTGAGAGGTTGAGGGAGATCTGATCTTGCTATTTCAAAAATTGTTAGAATTTACTGCAATAAAAATGAGGGGGGGGGACATTTTAATAACAAAGAGTACCCTACTTCATAGGAGGGCTACAAAAATGTTTCATAAAACAAGTGCTCGTTTCACCACTCCTGCAGAGTTGTCTGAGCAAACTTTAACCCTCTAGTTAAGAATGTATATGAATGCTCATATGGATGAAGACATTTTTCTCTGAGCCTTTGGTTGAGGGATGATGTAGATGGACTGAAACGACTGAAGATCAGCTTTCCTCCCTGCAGGTGAGTCCATGTGTGCAAGTTTTACAGTGCCTGTAACATGGGATGCACATCATCTTCCTAACATTGAGCCTTCTCCTATTGGCATATGCTACACTCAGTCACCAAAGTGCTCTGTTAGTCTTTGGTGTAACTTGCTCCTGCTATATTTGCCATTTATCTGTCACAGAAAAAAAAAAAATGAAGGCTATAGGGTTTCTGAAGAGAAAGTGGTTGAAAATTTTTAGTGAGAAAATCTGAGTTAGTAAGTAAGGGTCTTGTTTTGGCGTTTTTTTTTTTTTTTCAGGGGGAGGAGGGCTGAGTAGAACAGGAATTGCTGTTAATATTTAACTAGCTCTTCCTTATCATCAGAGAGTCATAGCTTGAGTTCTAAGTCTGCAGACTTTCCTCACAGGATCATAAGGAGTCAAATTTTTCACAGCACCCTGAATCTGCCAAAGACAAGGAGTAGCTTTCATGAGGAACTATTAAAACAAACACCTTACACTCATATTTGGGAAGTGCAGGTGTGTGGGCCTCCTTTTTTCAGGGAGTTTACTTGTCATTTTTCTTGGATCCTACTTTCCCATAGATGTGTTCTCCTGAATTCCTGCCTCACAAGTCTGTGAAATGATTCATTGCCTCATAACCTGAAAATGCCCTTCCCACCTAAAAAGTAAATCAATAGGATCAACTCAAACCTTACCATATTTTTTTAACCTTAAAGACTAGAAATTATAATGAACAGAAAATCACATTTTGAAAAAAATCGACAAATACTCTGTCCATTCTCTCAAGTGGACACAAGGTACTGTGCACTCTGTTCTCAGTAAATGGATGTTTAGCTTTAAGCACTTGAACAGTCTCACTGAGTTAAATAGGACAACTTACCCACTTAAAGTTAAACATCTAAGGTTAAGAATGTGCTTTCTTGGTATATTTGATAGCACAGTGACAAGATTATCAGCCATTGGCAAGCACAAGTCTAAACATTTTTCTTTTTTTCATTTTTCTTTTCTTAGTCATTTTTCATAAGGAAGGAAAAGTAAAAAAATTCCAAAGGTAAAATATGTTGATTGGAAGTTGAAATGTTTTAATGGGAAAAAAACTTCCTAATACATCATGGCAACTATATTTTGGTTGCTTCATGCTTCTGTATTCTATACAGCCTTGATTATTTTCCCATCAGGAATTTTGATGGAGAGGAAAAGCAATGTATGACAAGAGATTGTTCTCCTTAAAGCCTCTGACCTATGGACTGTGGTGGAGGTCTAAGTTAGGTAAATATACCTACTGTAAGTGACTATCACAGCCTTCCCAACTGAAAATATTTTACCTTTTAGAACACAGAGTCATAAGCTTCCAAGAGCTCTATGAAGAAACAGGGATTTTTTTGTGGAGAGGAAGAGTGTGCTGATCAACCACACTTGCAAAATGCATATACAAGAGGTATAGCATGAGACACAGTAATTTATTGATTTTTTATTGACCTTGTGCACAGTGTTGAATGACCCCATTTCAAAATATTCCGTGATTGTTGCAATAGAAACTGTCAGAGCTGTCATCAGTTTCAAAATGCCTACCCTAATGTATCATTTCATCTGGTTTTAGCACAGGTGTTTTTTCAGCAGGCATATATAAAATGAGGCATGCCCTAAAATCCTTTATTTAGGAGATTGTGACTAGATGTTGCTGCAGACACCCAGCATTTAATAAAGGGTTTATGTTATTGCTGCAGCTTGAATACATACTCGGAAAGAAAGAAAAAGTTTTTTGCCTTTTTAGTTGCTTCATAGGCCAGTGACCTTTATAAATGACAACAAATCTCTGCTGAATGAAGGATGAGGGAAAAGGGGAAAACATTAAGATATTTTGTCCTACTTTTTTGTGGCATGTTGAAAACAATCACAGTGCCTATTTGTCATGTTCCAGCTTTGTCTCCCTTTTGCAGTAGTCTCTGACAGGCTGAATGAAGAAAATCTAAGTGAAGATGAATTGGCAAAGGTATCACTTCTGGTCTGTCTAATTCTGAAGCAGATGAAAAACATATATAATACCAGGATGTTAAAGTGAAGGAAACATTACCATCAAGGGACTGCAGTGATAAAATAGAAATCTTTGGGCAATTTTGGCAACAAATGAATAATCTAAATGTGTTTCTCATAATTCAGGATCTTCAGTCTTTGTGCTATTTGTAACATTACAATAACAAGCAAGCTGTTCACAATGGAAAGGAGTGAGCAAGGTGAACAAACATAGAAATAATAGCTCTAAGAACAGAGAAAAATATGAAAAAAAATCCCTAATATCAATAGTCATTTGTGCTGAATTTTTTTTTTTCACTGGGGGCAGGTGTTTCTGTTTTGACTCGTTTAAAACCAGGTGGGGGAAATACTCACAAGCAGATGACACAGAAAAATCCTTCCTCAGCAGTGGGATAGATGGGATGAATATCATCACATTTTCATGCAGGAGTTGTATACCTGAAAGTCTAAAAAAGTCTGGTGATCCTGGGGAGTGTGACAAGATCCATAGGAAGCTGCCCCAGGGCAGTCCACATACTGCCAGGAGTGTGGTATCCAGCCAAATGCCGGTGCCCGGAGGATACACCCTCATGAGCCCAGCTTGTCAGCTTCCCTCTTCCCTTCACTACCTAAAGCAAATATTCAAGGTCTCATAATGGTGGCCACCAGGAATCAGGGGCTAAGGATCATGTCCTGACCATATTCTTTCATTCAGAGAGGGAAAAGGGATATCCAGACCTCAGTCCTGTGCAAGAAAACTGTCCAATATGTTATAGTTTTCAAAATGTACAATAATTGAGCTACTAATCCTGTTTCTTTTGTGCAGTCCAGTGGCAAGAAAGCTACTCAGCCGTGCTTGTACATGCACACAAAAGCTTGCTCTCTCTCCCTCTCCCTCTCTCTGTAGATTAAAGCTGGAGACACATTATTCCATAAATAACAATACGATCATATACAAATCTCTGGGCAATTTACTACAGGTGCATTGTGAGCCAGACAAGGTAAGAAGTTTATAGAGATGAACTGAAAGACCTTTATGCAAAAGCTTGATAGTCTTCCTCTGAGTTCTGAGGAAAATTTTACTAGTGGCCTGTGTCTGAAAATGATTGAACCTTAGTTAACAAATCAAGTTAAGAGAATTTCAAAGCTGGTTTATAGTAGGGTTTTCCCATTCAGTTCAGTAGAATAATTCGCAACTGACAGCACTTTCAAACTTTTTCTTCTATAGCTTAAAAGATAAATATCACATCTGAAAATAAATACAGAGCATTAGAACTACTTGAAAGTCTTCAGTAATTATTCTTGCTCCAAAATTGTCCTTTACAGAAAAAAAAAAAAAAAAGAAAAAATATTTAGAAAAAAATCTTCATATTTTTGTTGCTATAAAAAAAAATATTGTTTGTGTACAAGGTTTTCTAATGTCTATTGGAAATATTATAGATTTTTTTTTTCTTTTTTGCTGACCTGATTTTAGCAAAAAGAAACATCTGGATATCTGCAGGGATATTTCCAATTCAGCAGTTCAAAAGAAAAAAATGCAGATGCTTGCATTTTTCAAACAAATTGCCAACCCCCCAAAATGAATCTGTTTCACACAGTTTCAAATGTAAATTACATCAAGTAGTTCAAAATGTGTCATGAAACCTCATATTCTTTTTCAGCCACCTGTACAGACTAATTGATGTTACATCATCTCTGCCTTTTTTACAAACTGAATTTCTGCCACAGTCACTGTAATTATGAATTTGCTGCCTGTTCAGGAGCAGTCACAAAGGGAATTTAGCAAACAGAGGAATGACAGTGTCTCATTGAAATTACTCTCCGACAAAATTGGTATGAGGCAGAGAGTGTGGGAGGCACAGAGAGGATTATCTTCAGGTTGTAGATTGATAGGCACCACATGGCCTGATTCTACGAGGCAATGTCTGTGACAGTCACTTCATACAGACAGATCTTAATGCACTCTCTGCAATGATTTCTTCAGGCCTGTAACACCAGGGAATGATGTCACGCAATGCTCTGATGCACGCTTTATTGAAAGAAGTCTGATTACCTTTTCATGGATGCTGATTAAAATTTTGCTAGTGGTTTAAATGGAAATAAAAAATCCTAAGTTAACAAATCACACACAGCCAAAGAAATTTTGACTTTATTTCTAACGGCTTTAGATATACTGGTGTGTCCCCAGTGAGTTTGTGGAACTATTCTTGATTAATGGCCCAAGAAAATTACCATGGGTGGCAAGCATAGTATGAAAGTCAGCATTCTGATAGCTACCCTAGTGGGAACAAAATTTCAGTAATGTGATATAGTTATGCTTATTAGGCTTATCATCTATTACAAATGCAAGTGAAAGTCTCTACTGCACTCAGTTGATTTCAGGAACCACCAAGACACTGGATGAAAGACAGCAAATGAGTTTCTTCTTTCATACCTTTTCTCCACAGCCACCAATAGTTCATCCATCCTGAGATGACATCTTAACTTGTGTGGGCAAAAGTGTTTTCCAGTGACTAGATCATTCCCAGTCCAGGACACATCCTTCATCTTTAGCTTCATGCTCTTGATTTTTCTGGTGGCAGGTCACTTATTGTTGCTGTGTACTCTGCTGGGTGTCTTCCTCTCCTCCTGAAGAATTGTTTGGGGTTCTGAGCATCCCTGTCCTTAGGCCCCTTCCCTTCTTCTTCCTTTGTCTCATTTCCCTGCATTCTCTCAGCCGTGAGTAAAATTTCACCTCTTCCCTCTGTACTGGTGATTCCCGCATCTTGCCTTCTCTTCTAAACCAGGTTTAGGTCTAGGGCAAAATATTAACTTGTCTCTCTAGCTATTCACTAGCAATCTCAAAGGTAAAAATAAAATTCCTATTTTTTGTCACCAAGACCTCATCAAGACCACCACCATTATTGCTCCCACTGCTCAGGCTAGCATGAGACATCATCCTTCAGCACAGCTTATTCCTTGGATTCACACATTTAGGGAGTAGCAATGTCTGATAAGTTGTCATTATTAAGACAAAGCCTTTCCTGTTCATGTAAGCAATTAAAATTTGTCATTCTGGCATCCTTTGTTTGGGGCTTCAGCTACTGCAGGTTACTTTTCTCTGGCTTTGAAAAATGTGTGTTTGCCCTGAGGACATGCATGCAGAATGCAGCTGCAGACAGTATTTTTTATGCTGTGACACTATCTGTCTTCACTGCTGTGACAGACGCTTGGCTCCCAATTCTCTGCTGTGAAAAGCATTCACAGCATCTCCTCATTTGTAAAGAGTACTCAGGCTGGTTCCCAGCGCTCTGTCTTTCAAACATAATTTCATATTGAAATAAAGCTGCCAGTGGTAGCTCAGTGAGCTGAGCCACCACCATAGTCCGTACAGAATTTTCCTCTTTCTGCAGCAGTGTGGTGCCTTGTTAAGACCCAAGAAGTGGGTCATTCAGGTCTCTCCATTGTCTCTTGCCTACTTCTTTGAGCCCTATGGGAGTAGAAAATTTTGCTCTGATGCAGGGTCCTTAACTGTGTACTCAAGTACAACCAGTAATAACTTGGAAAAAAATTAGAAAACTTGCTATGTCAGCACAGAAATATTCTTTCTCAAAAGCCCTAACTAGAAGAGGAGTTGGGGATCACTGTCCAATAACTGTCTAGCTAACACATGGCAACAATTACAGCTTGAAAAATAAGACAAAAGTGAAAAGCTACTTTTTCATCCATTTTAAATTCTTCCACACATAATGAGACAGGTGAAAAATGTTTTACTTGGAGGTAGATGTTGCTTCTGAAAGCTTTTAGTCACTAATTACAGAGAGGCTTTGCTTTGTAGCATACCTAATGTCAATTCTTCAGCAAATTCTGGTTTAAAAAAAAAAGTTGTTCTATTAATTGATAGGTGATTAAGTTGCCATTTTTTCTAGGATTTCTGTGAAGTATTTTTCTCGTCATTGTAGACCTATTCATGTTAAAAAACAATTATCTCTAAGGGGTTGTTTCAAGAAGTTCAGAATGTTTTAACAAGTTGAAATTTGATAAATTAAACTATACTTAAAGAAATATATATATATATATATATACATATATATATATATACACATCACATTAGGCTGGGCACTTCTCCATAACACGAAAAACATCCCAATATTATTGTCTTGCCTCACAATTGCAGTGATGAACTAATACCTGGGCTGCTACAAAGTAGATTTTGTGATTTTGACATGTTATGTACACTAATTTGTGTTAATGAAGAGGGATAAAGGCTCCACCAGAATGCAGCTGAATTTGAGGTGTAGTGGTTGCCATTCTATAATCACTTATTCCAGGGTCTAAAATTGTAGCAGTGAAGCTTGTCTTGAATTGTATGCCTCAGTTTTTGACTATCTAATAGGAATAAAATTGTCTTTCACTATTGGTTTAGGTTCTCCAATTTGAGATTCTCATCCAATGCACCAATTAATGTGGTGGGTTCAGTGCTGGCCAAATGTCCATGTACCCTCTAGAATGATTTACACATTCCCTGCTGTGAGACAGGATTAGGAGGAAGGCAAAGCAGGCTCAAAACTTTAAAAGGGTACAAAGAAACTTTATTAACAACAACTAATGTTGCATCCCGGAGTTTGGGTTTAGATTAGGGTTTTTAATTTATGTTAAAATAAGTTCTGTAATCCTGCATTTCCCCCGTGTTGTCCCCCCCCGCGGTTTCTGGCCCCATGTTGCCTGCTGCCGGCTCTTACCCCTGTGCTGCTCCTGTAACCACCCTGCCGTCCGGCCCCGGGAAACCCCGTGCTGGCCACCCCAAGCCACACAATCCCGCTCAGCCCGCGGCTCGGTGCCCGCCCCTGCAGGGTTCTCTGGTTGGTCGCTGTTGCTGGCGTCACCGCCACGGCAGCCGCCCCTATTGGGCGGCAGGCCGTGGATCCTCTCGCTCCGCCCCTCCATAAAGCCCTATCCCGCCGGCAGTCAGACGCCATTTGCTCCCATGCGAGTGCTGGGAGCGGTCGCGTCTTTCCATCGAACTGCGCCGCGTGACCAATAAACCGTTCCTGCCAAGCACGGAGTAAATGGACAAATTCATTACCTTTCTGCCGAGTCCCTAGCGCACGGTAACAGAGGCTGGCCAGCCCACGCACCCGAGACACGGAGCTGTGTCCGGGAACCTGCGGCAGCAAACCCCGTCAGCACGTGGAAGCTACACCACAGCCGGGCTCTCAAGAGCTGCATGCAGCTGGGGAGAACAAAAACCCACGCCGCAATTGGCGCCCCAACGTGGTGCCAAGGCCAGCACTGAGCTGATTGCGTGGACGGAGGTTCACCGCGGAGCTCCAGGAACAGCGCCGGGAGCCGCCGCCGCTGGCCAGGGGCCGCGCCGCCGCCAAGGGGGGAGCGCCGCCGCCAAGCCAGAGTGGGCAGCGGTCCGCGCCGGATCACAGCTCCGTGCCGGACGGAAACCGAGAGCAGGGGCTCTACAAAGTACGTCAGTGAAGTCTCCGTCGCCCACGAGGGACCAGACAGTGTGTCCTGTGTGGGACAGGAAGTGCAAACTTTAGCAGCCAAGAGGGCAGCAGAAAGAACACTTCCCGGGACTCCCGGACCCTGGTGGCAGCTTTTCTTTGCAGAGACTTCAGTCTGGTAAGTATTAGTCTTGGAAACGTGTCCAGCTAATACGGGGAGGGCTGGCCGTGTTCCCGAGGTTGGGACATGCGGCGCACAGCACGAACGGCAGCCTCTGGAGTCGCCTGCGGTTTTTTGCTTTTTTTTCTTTTTTACTGCCCCAGGGGTGAGGTGGTTTGGGTGGAAGAAGCACGGGGATCGTGCTATCTGCCCAACAAAAGGAATTTTATTCCCAAGTTAAAGAAATCCTTTTAGTGAAGGGCTGATACCCAAAAAATTTAGTTAAGAAATTTGTCCGGTGGTTGTTCTTTGCTTTCCCCCGTCTGTCTACTGAGGACGCGCGCAAAACAGAATTTTGGGAGCAAGTGGGAAAAAGGCTAGCAGAGGGGATCAGTAGGGATCCCTCCATAGATGACTGCTTCCCTAAATTCCATTTGTTGATCACAGATGTGGTAAAATCAGACCCCACGCGAAACTCAGTTGGGGAAAGAACCATCCAGAAAATCTGTTACTCCCCCTGAATCTGTTTCCCCATCCCCTTCTCCTACCCCTTCTTCCCCTAACCCGGGTGAGCGAGGGGGGGCACCCCATCAGTCTGAGACGCAGGGCAGCTCCACAAACGTGGACCGTGCTCCTGGCTCCCCCAAGCCACCCCGGCATCCCTGCCTTAGCGAGATCGGTCGATTCGCTGAGGCCACGACCCTAAACCCCTTTTTCAATCCCTTTTTCCCAGTTGAAAATCCCAGTTTCAGCGCTACCCCGCGCAGTTCTGTTTCTTTAAACCCCTTTCTTTGTTCCTCTGAGGAGGCCGAGGCCACGTGGTTGATCCCTTTGTCTTCCCAAGATGGAGGGCGGCCACATGGCAGGGTCTCTTCTTCCCAAAACCCCTTTCTGTTCTTTGTTCCCGGTGTCCCCGCCTTTGACCCAACCCCCACCTGCCTCCCTGTGGGCGTGGGCGCCGCCCCCTCGGGAGTTCAGGTTACTCCCTCACCCACTGTTCCCCCTCGAGTGGGTGTTCCCTCCAGTCCTTTGCATGTCCTCCCTGCTGAGTCATTGACCCCGCCCTCCCCCACCGGGGAGAGCTCTGCCATCTCCACCCCGCTGCCTGAGGGAGGCAGCCCCCGTCCTGTTGCCCGCACCCTGTCCCCATCTTCCCATGGGTCCCGGAGATCCGGGCAGGAGGGAAGAGGGGGGAGGGAGGAGTGGGAACCCCTATCCCCATCTTCCCATGGGCCCCGGAGAGCTGGGCGGGAGGGAAGAGGAGAGGTGGGGGGACGGGAACCCCTACCTCCAAGTTCCCATGGGCCCCAGACGTCTGGGCGGGAGGGAAAAGGAGAGGGGGGGAATCGGAGCCCCTGCCTCCACATTCCCATGGTTCCCGGAGACCCAGGAGGGAGGGAAGCAGGGGGATGTGGGTCTCTGAGCATTTTCCAGGTTCCGTGGAATGGGTCGAGCCGACAGATGAGAGGCATGTAGAGGGATCGGAGGTTCAGGACAAGTTTGTCCTGGAAGCGGCATCCATGAACACTGCTGCCTTGGATGCCGTGCCTCCAAAGAACGCTGGTCCAAAGCAGCCTCCAGCAAGACGCCAGTGCTTCCACTGCAATCAGAGAGGACATTTTGTGGTTCAATGTCCGTTTCTGGGCAGGGCACCCCCAGGGACAGTGGGGGGGGGAGAGAGATCCCATTCCCCCAAAAAACTGAAGAAACAACGCGCACCTGCCTCGCGTGAAGATAAAAGTAAGGCAGGCCACAGCACCTTAAGGGGAGCTGTGAGTTATCAAGTAACTGTGCAGGTGGTAGTTCAGAACATCAGGGTGCCTTTGAGCGTGGCAGATGACCCCACCAATCGGGGGGTTGCATCAAACCGCAGGCGACACAAAAGAAAAAGGACCCTACAATCTCCTTAAAAAATGTTTTTCCCCAAAGCCCCAGTCTGTGTGTGTCCCAAATCCCCATGTTTGTAATAAAGTTGTCCCGGTTTCCCTATCCCTAAACACCCTAAGAAGAACCAGCCCCAGCACCATCTCCAGGCCCTCTCCACCTGCGTAGCAGTCAGTCACCGCAGCTGCAGCAGCAGAAGAAGCTGGGAGAAGAGGCCACCGCTTGAGAGACTGAATCAACACCACTGCTTTCTTTTTATATTTTATTAAGCAGGGAGATGTTGCATCCCGGAGTTTTGGTTTAGATTAGGGTTTTTAATTTATGTTAAAATAAGTTCTGTAATCCTGCATTTCCCCCGTGTTGTCCCCCCCCGCGGTTTCTGGCCCCATGTTGCCTGCTGCCGGCTCTTACCCCTGTGCCGCTCCTGTAACCACCCTGCCGTCCGGCCCCGGGAAACCCCGTGCTGGCCACCCCGAGCCACACAATCCCGCTCAGCCCACGGCTCGGTGCCCGCCCCTGCAGGGTTCTCTGGTTGGTCGCTGTTGCTGGCGTCACCGCCACGGCAGCCGCCCCTATTGGGCGGCAGGCCGTGGATCCTCTCGCTCCGCCCCTCCATAAAGCCCTATCCCGCCAGCAGTCAGGCGCCATTCTCTCCCATGCGAGTGCCGGGAGCGGTCGCGTCTTTCCATCAAACCGCGCCATACGTGACCAATAAACCGTTCCTGCCAAGCACGGAGTAAATGGACAAATTCATTACCTTTCTGCCGAGTCCCTAGCGCACGGTAACAGAGGCTGGCCAGCCCACGCGCCCGAGACACGGAGCCGTGTCCGGGAACCCGCGGCAGCAAACCCCGTCAGCACGTGGAAGCTACGCCACAGCCGGGCTCCCAAGAGCTGCGTGCAGCCGGGGAGAGCGAAAACCCACACCGCAAACTAAAAGAAAGAATAATAAGAATAAAACATTTAGTAAGAACACTTCTCCTCCCCCCTACAACCTTTTCTTTCCCACTAACAATATACAGAAAGAATTCAGTCAGTTTATCACCTCTAGAATAGTCTTTCTTCAGTTCACTTTGGGATAGGAGTCTCTCCTCTCCTGCTATGGAGACTTGTCTACAAAAAAACAGTTCTCTCGTGGCTTTTAATTTCCAAGAAGAGCGGCTGGCCAAAAATCTGCAATCGTGAAGTCCCTCCCATCTCTTGCAGCTTTCCCACAGCTGCATTCATGGGCTAAGTCAACTTATGGGGTACTATTCTAAGGTACCCCAAAGTTGACATGAGCTGTTCAAGATGAGCTGTTCAAGAGCAAAGGTTCTCTCTATGTATCTCTGAGATCATCTTCATCTCTGGGAACAGAGGGCTTCTTTTTCTTTCCCTGGGGGCAAAGGGTCCTCATCACTCTTCTCTCTCTGTTCAAACTTCTCATGGGATCACAGCTACTTCAATATCTTCTTGCTTTAGGATAGATGCCTTTGCTCATATCTACAATTTGAATGCTTCATCCCCCATACCTTTCAATTAGTTACAGGGAAAAAGAGTCTGATGTATCTTCTGTATTATATCTTCTCCACAGCCTTACAAGAGGATTTCAGCCCAGGACTGAGGCATCTCCTCAATCCCTCCCATCTGAGACTTGACTTCTTCTTATTGACCTTCATGTCCTACGTTGTTCTCTCTGTATCTTCACTCTTTTCCTTTTCTTTCACTCGAGAGAGAGAATTGATGATTGTAGGTTTCATCTGTGCACTAAAAGAGTTAATATCTTGCCCGGGGCCTGCAGATGGTCACACAATCCTTGCCAGGCGATCCTTGCCAGGCAGCGTCCTGAAGTAGTCGCAATGATGGATCTTCAGGCCGCCCTGGGGGGGCTGTGTCAGGATCTCAGGAGGCCTGGCCAGAATGGTGGCAGCCGTTCTGGCCACATGGCTGGTCTCCAGCCCATGCTTCATTCAATTGCAGCTGCAGGCTGATGGCTTTCCCCTCCCCCTGCCCAGCAGCCACTAGGGCCAGGCCTGGGCCCCGCCGGGCCGCACGGGTGGGCAGCGGGGCAGAGCTTAATGTCAGCGAGATGTTATCAGGCACGGGCGGGCCCTACCTTGGCTGGGGGCCCCGCGGCCTTTCCCCCACCCGGCCACCAGGCCGAGAGGAGAGGGGGAACTTCTCTCTCCAAAGGCCAGAAGTAAGAGAATTTTTTCCAGTGTTTGTGCGTTCTAACAGGTGTGTTCACAGAGGTGTGTCTAGCTTTCTAGTGGTTGAACAAAGTGTCAATATTTAAAAGTAGCCACTGATTGGTTTTGTCAGGCAAGGAGGAAACTGCGAGCAGCTTCTCTTAGAAGATCACTTCTGTGACTGGCTTCTTCCCTGCTCACCAAAAATTAATTAATACGAAACCAGCACAACTATGTTTTCTATTTAGGCTGCCAGTTATTTGGAGCAATAATTATTTTAACAGTGCATATGTGTCATACCTATAATAGGACTTATCTTGCAAGTATTTCCCAATGTTACCACACTACATATTGACAAAAAATAGGAATTTTTTTTAAAGGAAGTTATTCTGTGATAACTTAGAAGTCATGTTTAATTTTAAGAAATTTCCTTGAAATTTTTGTCCTCATTGCCCTGTTAGTCCTTCTACAGTCTCTTTGCCTGCAAATAAAATTGCGAGTATTGTTGCTTTTCCCTCTGGCAAACCTGGGCTATGTGTTCTGGCTTGTAGAGTAGATTTCAACCCCAGCTTCAGTATTTGCCCTAGTTACTTCTTGGTTACAAAAGTGAAAAGACTAAGCACTTTAGAGTGATTCTACCAAAGGGATAATGAAGACTTCTGTGGAGTTGTAGTTTTAGGAATGTTTTTCTTTCTTCCTTCCTTTTGGAAACACCAGAATGAATGAATGAAAACATAAACCTCATTTCCTCATATAGGAATGAATACTTACTAAATTCCACGTTGGTCTAGGGTGTTTTTTGAATCTTTTCCTCTTTGAAGCAGGTCTAAATTGAGCATGTAGCTTTTGCAAAACAATTTTTCAAGGAAAATATGTTAGGAATCATTAACAGGCTACAGGTATAACTCTGTTCTGATTACTAATTTTGTTCTGTGGAAAACCTGAGGATAATTTGGATGCATGAATTTACAACAGAGACTTGCTTAAATCTCCTCACCCTGTGGTTAGCCAGAATTGATCATGATGAAATAAACAGCAAGGTAACTTACTAAAGTGTGAGCTAGAAAGGCGGCTAACTTGGTGGATGGAGCAGGTTAAAAAACAACTTTTCTCTGCAAGAGCTAAAATTGCATAAATGGCAAGTGCTTGACAAGAATTTTCCCCTCCCAAAAGAAGTCATTATCCAGTACAGGATTTTAGAGAAGGTAGGGCAATAATCTGATTAAAGATGGGTAATTCCTGTGGAAGTGAGATGGGAAAATCTCAAAATTGATATGACTATTTCCTGAGGAATACAGTAAAGCTATGCAAAAAAATAGTTTAGATGTATGATTTCTTTTACATTTTCTTTTCTGTGAAGAGCAGCAAAAACCTTGTCTGATATTTTTGGCGTTGTTAAAATTCCTTAGACCTCCTTGTAATGGAGAGTTGGAACCTTTTTTCTTGTCCCAGAAATGGATTTTTCAAAACTCTCTGGTGGGTCTTGCATCAGTCCATATCTTTGCATGACCTAGTAATAAAGGAGAGGGAAAAAATAACAAGCTTATATTTTATATGAGGTAATCTTACCTCTATTCACAGCCCACAAGCTGTGATTTCTTCATTGTACTCTAAAGGGCTTTGCAATGAAGCCATTCTTGAAGGCCATAATACTTAGTTTGCTGTTCCTAGGTCACAGTTTCCAAGGTATTTTGGTGGTCAGGTGAAACTGCAGAATCAGGCTATTCTGCTGTGCTACCTTTATCACTATAAAACTGTTCTCTAAAGGTGCTTAACAAACTGAGGTATTGATTTAAGCTTCCTGATTAGCAGTCTGATATAAAACACAGGGATTGTAAATCTTTTGTAATATTTGAACAGGAGATAAATATTGAAGTTTCCAGATAAGGATACTTGCCTTTCTGGAGGAAATGCTACTGTGGTAGGGTAAGCTTTACACATTTAATAGCGTATTTCCATAATATTTGTTACAAACTTAAATATACTGTGTTTCATTTTGATCTCAGGAATAAAACTGGGAAAATTAATTTATCAGTCTGAGGTGTTAAGTGAAAATCTGCTCATTTCTTTCAGTAAGCAGCTCTTTGGGCTGATAAATATAGTTTTGGCATAAATGATTGCCATTAAAAAGTCATAATTTACCAATAGATACAAAATGTGGAGATATGTACAATGCTTTCCCTGGCACTTTCAGAATGCAAAGCAACTGCATTAACTCAGATGCTGTGAGACAGCAACTACTCGTGAATTTTGATTTTTTTAGATAAGACTTGCTGTGAGTCTTAAATATCCTCTGTTCTCCCACAAGTTTATTGAAAGAAAAAAAAAAACAATAAAAAATACACAAAACCAAACCAAAAGAAAAACTAACTACCAGTGAAATTTCTAAGGCTATTAATTTCTATTTGATGTTTACTGAGGCATATTCCACTGCTTAGAAATGTATATAATCTAACAGCATACACCACCTCAGCAGAATTATAAATAATTCCAGAAAAATACAATAATTTTGCTGAGAACCTGCTTGTATGAACCCACTTTCTACAGCACCTTTTGACAAAGTTAACCCTTCTGGGTTAAGTTTAGCCTAAAGGTACAACATCAGAAAATTACTTGGATAGCTGTTGAGAGCATGTTTTAGAAGGCTTCCCCTCCTGCTACAGCTCCTAGTGCCAGGTGATCCTAGGGTGAAATTCCTTTTCTAAATTTATCTATGTCCAGGTCACTGGCATTTGCTCTTCCACAAACATTATCATTTAGCTTCAATGGCTCTTTCCCCTTCCCTTCAGACAGAAAGATCTGTCTGACTTTTCTTCTATACCCTTTCAGAAAGGAAAGCTGTGAATTGATGGTTCCAAAAACCAGAAAGAACCCTTTCTCATATGAATTATAGCGTAGTTACAGACAGTACAAACTAATACAATTAGTAATTCCTGTGGGAAGGTAAGATAGATGTTCTTCTGCCTTGTGCATCATCCTCAAAAAAACAAAACAAACACCCACCTTCCTAAAAACCCAAAGCCACATTACCAATTTAATTGCAATTTCAGAATTATGACTGTAGTTAGTGATGTGTAGATGGGAAGACATCACAGCTAGATTTTTTTTTTTTTTTTTTTTAGGTCAAGCTGAGCATAATGTTTTGACTTTAAAACATTTGTAATGTGTAAGTAATGGGAAGAGAATAAACAGATAATTAAAGCATCATTTTCTTGAAAAATTATTATGACCAGGGCCACATTTAAATGCCAAGTAAAGGTTCAGTCCAATGATTAACCCAGGAACAAGATGCTGCTGGTATATTAATTGACCTAATATTCTACCTTAGGCAGCCTTTGTTGACATCCATTACATTACAGAGCAACCAGTCAGAGTAGTTATAATTCACACACACAAAAACTCTGTTAAGATAATGGATGTGATGTGTCAGCCTACATAAACTGCCAAAATGGAGCCAAGAATTCCACCCCTGAGTCAACAATACTTTGAAATGTAGGGGACAAGATTTAATCACCCCATTCTTAATTTATTCTGGTTTACCAGCATCACAGTAATGATTGCTGCACAAGAAAATGATACTTCCTCAGTTGCTTCAGGATGGTAATTAAAGTCCCATAACTTCCCTTTTCAGTAAGTTCTTTTCTATTTTATGAGTTCTTTTATTATTATTAGTTTAAATGTTATTTTCACAAATCCTGTGTCAAACATGTTTCTCAGGACACGTCACTAGAAAAATACTTAATAAGGTCTTATGATTTTTTAGAGTCAGTGTAACTCTTTTTAGGATTAACCAAAACTCCAGATCTCTTGTATTAAGGGTCTCTGAAAATCTTGAACTTTTCATATGGAATTCATTGCTAGGTAAGTGATGGCCATTTAACGTTTCTCTCCACCCAGAAGATGACCAGAATATTGGAGGCAAATCAATGAGAGAAGGTGTCAAAATATCCAGTGAGTTACCAGTTCGGTCACTCCGTATAATTATCACATAACCATAGCTATGACAGAATGATTGTGATTCTTTTTATTACAACATCTACAAGCAGAAAATAATCAGTAATGCAGGGATTCAATTATTTAAGGAATAATCACTTACCTTAACGTTACTCTCCAGAACTGCAAAAACTTGGTCAGTTGTTAAATAACCTGACTTTACTGTTGTGGTTTCAAACTGGGCACCTTCACTAAATTAAATAATTTAAAAAACATTATTATCATTTTTAGAATTTGAATGGTTTCTAGAAAATAATCTCCAATGAGAATTATGTGTTAAATAATAGCTTTTGGGGTTTGTAACAATTTTTTTTTCTAAAATAATCAAGAAACCAATATACTAAGCAATTGCCTTTGGAATTTGTGTTCTCTTCCTTTGCAACTATGTAAAATGGCACTTACCTGTAAATCCAAAAATCTAGCGCATACTCAAATTCCCTTTTGGATCTAATGGAAAATCTATTTTAATTTAAAAACATAGATTGCCTTTGTATTTATATTTCCCATGGCAAAAAAAAAAAAAAATGCAAACAAAACAAAAGAAAAAAGATAAACCCCACAAACAAACAACAGCAACTGTTGCAACAACAAAAAAACCTACATATAAAAACTTTCCCAACAATGTTTTTATACTTTTATTTTGTCCAGAAACAAAAGGGATACAAGGGAATAAGGCACTAAAAGGTGGAGAGCTGAGTTGAATTCCTTGATCCTCTTATGGGTCAGTCATAATTACACTTACAAGCTATGAATTCTCTTGAAATTTCTTCAGGACGAAAGTCAGAGAGATGAAAGGAAAGGAAGAGCAATCGTCTTCCTAACAGGGCATCACACTCCCTTGGCCTGGGAGGAGGTCCAGCCCTGTGGGCTGAGTTACTGCCCTCATTCTGAAATCTTCTGATCTTTTTATTTAATATTTGAATTGCACTACCCCAGAGGCTTTGGCTGTGTTTCCTGTATAGACTTGAGTAGGCCCTTGATCTGTGTGACCATGTTTTTGTTTGGATTTTGTGGATGAATTCTGCTGTTTTTATGGTGAAACTTATTAAAGAAAATTTTTCCACAAGGTACTTGATAGAATTATGGCACTTTGCCATTGCTGGGTTTCTGCCATCATATATCATACTGTAGAGCTTCAAAAGTCACAGAGAAAAATAGAGACCATTTATTTAGCTACCCCAGAAGACAATTCTGCTTTCATAGGCAGTGGCACCAATCTTAAATTTTCTGACACCAAACCTTGGTTGATTCTGTCCTAACCCTTTCTGTCCCTTACCAACACTCCTTTCATTCTTCTTCCCTGCTTTCCTGTGTCTGTGCTCTCCCCTTTCCACCTCAAGAGCTCATTAGACCTTTTGCAAGCCACTTTGACTCACTGCTGTAACAGAAAATGTTCAATTCTCTTTTTGTTCCCCCTGGAGTTAGTGAATTAAAGAGGCTGTCAAAGAGGATAAAGTGAGCACCAGCATGGAGAACATGTGGGAGTGGGAAAGGGGTAAAGGACATCCCCTTTTGGCAGTGGTTATCTGTTAATTCTTACCATATTTCACTACACCATGCCCCAGAAGATGGCCAGGAAACTCTAGTATCACTTTTGATGTTTGCAAATTACTAAATAACTCTTCTGGATTGTAGAGATCCTCTTCTATGCCACAGTTCCCTGGTAACAAAATCAGTCGTACCTTCTCTTGCCTTCAGCAGTCATTCCCATGACATTGCCTGCCATAATATCATAATATACTACGCCTTTCACTTCTGCCATTTCACCTCTTTGTACAGTGGAATTGCAACCAGATTAATAAGGGGAAATATGTAGGATCAAAAAGCGGGGGTTTTATCAGTTGTTTTTTAAAAAAAAATTTGATCAAGCCTGTAAACACCTTGATAAATCTTGGAAATTTAGTGACTTGCCAAAAATCCAGAGGCTAGCAAGAATGCACTAATCAAGAAGAAAATGCAAATATTCTTTTAGGCAAGCTCACAAGTATGTAGGAAGGGAAAATGAAATCTAATCGCAGAAAGCAAGGGAGGCATATTTCTGTTTTCCAGTCTAGCCCCTACCACCCACATCCCCCACGTGCCCCACCCCCCCCAAAAAAAAAAAAAAAAAAAAAAAAGCAGGGAGAAATCATGCTATTTCCTTGCCATATTTACTATAAATACTTAAGTGAGATTCATTTTACAAGATGAAAGAAAACAGGAGGTATAACTTAAGAAAAGACAAGTTGGGAGATTAGGTGTATTTAGGTGGAGGAAAAAGGAGATTGGAGTGATGGTTCTGAAGAAACTCAAAGATACTTCAATTATAAAAATGAGCAATTTGAGTCAACACTGCTAATCTAACATGGAGAAAGGAAATCTAGATTGCTCTAAAATTCTGTAAGAGCTAAAATCTTACTTTTTTCATAGTTCATATATCTAAATGTACGCTGCAAATGCCTGCTAGGTACTGAGACAGTGTTCTGTTCACCTAAAAGAAGATTTGTCACTGGAAGTTGCTTGGTCATGGAAGTAGACTTCATAGTACACAAAATCCTTAATCAAGCAAACTTGTATCTTAAAAAAAATAATTAAAATGTAAGTGATATTTTTCTTTAGGCACCTTTCCTCAAGCTGTCTTAGTCTTAGAGTCATAACAAGTAAATTTACTAGGCCATATATCACTGCCAGCTTAATTCAGAATGAGCTGTAATTCAGTATTGGCAGCAGTGGTAAATTGGCTACAGTCTACTGAAGCTTTCTATTTTTTCCCATATAACTTCTGGCTATCTTGGGGCACAACTTTGTTGGAAGCACAGATAGGACTCAACATTTCTATTCAGCTTCTTCCATTTCTAGGTTATTTCATATTAAATATAATTTTGAATGCATCCTAAATGCCTGAACCTCACGAATCTGAGTCCAAACTTAGATGTGATTCTATAGTGTATGTCATTAGGTTGAATTCACCTGGCTGAGGCAACTGCCAGACCAAACCAAAGGTGAATAACCTCCAACACATGCCTGCCATGCTGTACCAGCGGTGAAGAAAGAGGGACCAGCAGTGAAGAGTGGACAGGGACAGGAACTTCTAATTAAGATGGCAAAAGAACATTATTACTCAGTCAGAGCTTGCAGGACTGCATTTCTAAAGCTGCCAGTAAGATTTAGTTCCTTATTGTGGGGGTAACAGGCCCACAGGAACAGCAAGGATACGCATTTTGCTACACCACCCGATTAAGGTTGGTCTTTAAGCTTTATCAATGATCCCCTGGGAGAAAACACCCCAAACCAGTGCAATCCTGCCCTACCACCTCCTCTAACCAAGACCTCATCTCTCAAAGGCACCACTTGGGTTTGCCCGGGAATGAAGTGAAGTCACTGAGGTTATTGCCTTCAGTGGTTGTCACCCTCTCTCCAAACTTCCTATCAGGTGGTTCTTGTCCTGGGTTCTGAATGCCCAGAAGTGAATTCAGGCCAGGAACTGAAAGGTTCAAGAGCAGTAAACTGCAAAGGAGTGTGTTTATCTTCTTCAAATTTACAAAAGCCTTAGCCATTCCTGCTGGGATCTGAATTTTAATTCCCAGGAGTCTGGAGGAAAACTGCATCCCTTCTTCAACTCCTTTTGTCTCTGGACAGCTAAAAACAGAGATGATTTTATCCCTAAATGTTTTGAACCTTTACTTTAAAGCCATAAATGACCCCTCTGGCACACAGAATAGGTAGAAAACATACTCTGTTTTCCTTCATTTTCCTCCCACACTTCTGCTCATCTCATCTCCATTTCTTCTTCAGTCTCATTTATTTTTTTTCCATACTATGAAGCTGTAAGTAGTTGAAGGAATGACAATGATATAAGGCTGCTTCTTGCTGTATCCTGCATCCTTTACATGGGTGGATGGGTCCCTGTAATTGCAGCTGGTTTTAATCAATTGCTCTCAAATACATACTAGTTGTCCTTTTTTTCACAAGTATTTTGAAGTTTAAGAGTACCTATTACCTATTAAAAATTAATACAAGCTTTAAATGCACACAAGTCCATGTAACTTTTCATTTTTAATTTGAATCTATTCTCCCTAGAGGAGTCTAGAATTCTTTATGAATTTAGCAGTGTTAACTAAGAAGAAAAACAACAAACAAATGCTCATATATATCCTAGATTCTCCTCTAGGTAAAACTGTTGAGAGTTTACACTTGAAAAATGGTGTTTCTCATTAAGTTAAGTTGTTTTGAACTGTAAGACTGTTCCACCACTCAGTAAAGGTCTAATTTAATGCCCATTGAATGCCAAAGAAATAATCTGATTTATTTCAGTAGGAACTAAACCAGGCTTCTCTTGTAAATAATTTCGATTCACATAGTAGCATTCCTAAAATCGAGAAATGGGTTGAGCATCAGTATCCATGGAAGCAGGATGAGGATGAGTTCTGTTGCATAGATGAAGCAGAAACAATCTTGTCATCATTAGGCAGAAGTGACTTGTGATTATTTATAAGGGTCATTCAGGTAACTGCAACACAGTGAAAGCAATGGGCAGACAGTTAATGTATAAGAAGGTCAACAAATACAATAAAAAAGGTGAAGTTAGAATTTGCTTATGTTTTATAGAAAAAAAAATTAAACCTTTTTCTGTAATTGATAAGTTTGTTTCTCTCTCTCAGTGCCAGTGGATTTGCTAGAGTAGGGTTTTTGCTGGTCGGTCAGGTACTGTGTGTTATAAATTGTACAGAACTCTGCCAGCTGAATAGGTGAAGAAGATCTTTGATCACAATTTTCAGTGATGAGACTAATTAAGAAAATAAGTCTAACCAAGGTTAAAGTTCACAAACCAACAACCAGTGATCAAAGAATAAGAGTTGGAGACTGGGGAGTTTAAGAGCCTGAGTGAGAGATGCAGGACTTCAGGCAACTCTTCAAAGTGTAGTTTATTGTATCCAAGATGTTACAGCAGTCCAGGGTTGTGGGTGATAGAGCCTGTGCCTACAGCTGTCAGCTCCAGCTGTAATTTTGGTTACAATGCATTATACACTTTTCTTTGCTGAGCATCTTAATACAGAAGACGCAATCTATACCTTAACTTTTACCTATAGCCTATCATTACTACTAGAATTACCATATTCATGTTACTATTCTCCAATCACTAAAAGTTACATTACATTACATTACAGTTTAAGCTAAAAGTTGTTTTTCAATTTTCTTGCAGTGGAAATTTCTGAGACTTTTTTTCTAATTGCAACATCTGCAGTCTTGTTTGCCTGTGCTATCTTTCTGCTTCGTAAAAACTTCTTGTTTGAGGTGGGTTTATCCTTTGCTCCAAGCCATAAAAAGCCTTTCTAACTAACATACCCTTTGCCTTCTTAATTATCCAATAAGACTGGCTCAGCAATTATTTTCTTCTATATTAAAACTTGCTTCCATCTCTCTTTCATTCTCAGGTTCTACATTCAAAAATCTTTCTGCCAAGCATACATATCTGTGAGACTTTCTTGCAAAACTTTCATACTTCCCAACGGGGAGCATTTATCCATTTCTTAAGTGTAAAAAATTAAAAAAAAAAAAAAAAAAAAAAAACAAAAACAAAAAAAAAAAAAAAAAAAAAAAAAAAAAAAAACCAAAAAAAAAACCCACAAACCAGCAGCTGTTGCTACTGAAATAATGGAGTAAAGATACAGTAATTGGAGGAATACCATCCCAAAGGAGGTATTCTTCACTGATCATGTGCTTAAGGCTACTCTTCTGTGTGGCAACATGTAGAAGTTTTGAAAGAAATTATATTTTAGGGCTGCAGCTGGAGGTGAGGGTGAACTATGTGATTTAAAGACAAAATTCAGAAAGGGAGAGCTGGATAGTTCAAGAAATACAGATATTTGCTGATCTGAAGAGCCCAAAGTGTAGATCACCAACTGACCTGGATCAGTGTACACTTGTAGGACATGATGTTCAATAGTGGAAAACCATCATTCTCTTCTGGAGGAAGTGTGGGCAGAAATGAAGGTACAACAGAAGATAGAAAAAGCAGAGAGCTAGTTCAACAAAACTGTATGTTAAAATAGGCTTGCCACCAGAAGCACTCCAGAGAAAAGGCACAGTACTGCCTATGAAACAGAAACTGAAAAGGAGTAAGTGGTGAAATACTGTGATTATCCTGCATCCTGGGATGACTGGATACAGCTTTGGATGACTTGTGGTACTTCTGCTTCATACCTCTTCAGTTTTGCATCTCTGAGAAACTACACCTGAGCTCTACAGAGAAGCTGACAAGGAAGTTGACTGTGGCTGGTCATTAGGTATCAGATGAAAAGACTCAGTGTGCACACACAACATTTTACATCCATCTCTACTGTCATGTGCATGAGATCCTTTCATAGTGCAGCAGATGAACTTACCTTTCCTCCCCAGCACAGCTTTGGCAGCTCTCCTGCAGCAGGAATTCGTCACTTAAATCTCAGTCTTTATAATTTTCTTCTTCCTGGTGCTCTCATAAATGAAACTGGGATAGAAGTACTGGTAGATAATAGGAAAGAAATGTGGTGTCAGCCTTCAAAAAGAGAAAGATCGTAGTAATTACTGTCAAGAAAGTCTAGCTTCAATCCATTTTAAAATACTGGAATAAATAACAGTTTCTAGCCATTTGGAAGATAGCAGAGGCATCAGGAATAAGTGCAGCTTGCAAAAAACAAACTGTAGCTGTTACTTTTTGACAGAATTACCAAATGAGAAGACTATGACAGACCCAGTGTAGGAATTTTCTGCCTGTAATAATTTCATGAGAAAAGTTATATTTGCAATTAATTCTTAAAATGAAATGTAATACCAGAGAGTAAAGATGGAAATAATACAAGAGATAAATGTCTAGTGGGACTGGGGTTGGGCGCCTGAGACATATTTATCATGGTCTCTAAGGAGATCTTCAGTGTTTTAGAATGGCTTTATGCTTGGTAAAGCTCTACTTGGCTTGAGTGTGGGGCCCTGGCGTAGCCTTTTGTTTTAACCCACTCAAAATGCTTGTCTGAGGTCCTTCTTTCCCACTTGCACTACCAATTAAATACTGGCTCAAAATTGAAGGTCTTTATTACCATTGCCTTCTTCCCTGTGTTCATGTCAGTTCCTTCTAGGAGCACCCTGTCATTCTCATCCAGGGAGTCATGTCATACCAATAAGACAAATAGAAAGAATGTATGATATTTATCATTCATTGCCTGCCTTAGCAATGTTCTTCACAGGGGAAAAAAAATACATGGAAATTTTGTTTTTGCAGATAATGTTAATATGGAAAGAGTAGCAATAAAAATGATTGCAGAAATATGTAAAAGAAAATTCTTAGAGGTATAAGGATAAAAAAGACTCATAAGAGAGGATCAAACAATGCCACCTAATAATTCATCTGGAGACGAATGACAGCTATCAAGAAGAGATATATGAAGTATAAATTAAGGAAGGGCAAAATTTGGGCCAAATATCAGGAGAGTTTTTCTACTAGTGGGATTTAGAAGATGCTGCAAAGGAATGGTCTACATTCACCACTTTTTAAGGGAAAAGCAGATCAAAGTATTCTTTAGAGAAAATAAGCAGATGGGGAGATTAGGCTCCAGGTCTGCAATATATAAGCTCTGATGCCCAAAAGAATTATTTGAAGAAATATGAAGTTCATAACAACCTTCCCTTTCTCTCTACAGCATGATGGAGTAAGTACCCCTACCCTTTTTTTTGGAGTAAGACATTTGAAGTGTTTTTGGAAATGAAAGTGTTAACAGGTCTCCTTTACCTTTACAATTATTTATACCTTGTTTTACAGCAGTATCTTGCAGTTCAACTCCACGTTAGATCCCACTGACCTAAGTGCTGTCAAGAAATACAACAAAAGTTATTTCTATATCCCAGAGCTCTAATAATCTAAATATAAAAATAATTCATTTAGTAAGTTTTATAAATAGTTGGGTATGAAAGCGAGGACAGAGTAGGTAACACTACCATGACAACAAAGTAACAAAAGCTAATTGTTTTTCAAGTTGTTGAGTTTCTGCACCCAGAAACTCCTCATGAACATTCATTTCTCTATGACCACAACTGTCTCTGAGGGCAGGGTTGTGCTGCACAGTTCACAGGTGTGAGGATGGGGCTCTACAACTCACCTTGCATCTATAACTTCTGAAAGAGGTGTTCCTCCTTTGTATTTTTGTAGATGCTGCTTTCTTACAAGGTCTTTTCAGATTCAAAATAAGAAGGAGAATTGTTGGTTTTTCACTACTTTTCTACTCATGTTCATACTCAGATATACTATGATCTGAACCATGAAGTTACCTTAAATCTAGGGGATTTCCTAGAAAGAATTGTTCTAAATCAATGGTATTGGTGTTTCAGGTCAGATCTCGTTCCATACACATGCATTTAATTTTAAAGACCCTAAAGAAATCGATTACCCCACTTTTTCTGTCTTCGAATTCTATGTTCTGCACTTTCTTTTAATTGCAGTGATAGTGTATTTATATAAAGTTTCTCCTTTCCCAAATACTCACCAATAATGTAACCTTCAGCACAAAGGGCTTTGAGAAGTGTTTTTTCCTCTCCCTGAGAGGAAAAATAAACCCTCTGTTTCTATATGCATGAGGTAACACATGTTGGAACATGTGATAATATAACATGAAGGTATTCCTTCAGGTTATTTTGCTTGATGCAGTTTGACACCATCCTGTAAGTGATATTCTCTTTGTTCATATTGTTCTCAGTATTCACTGGCAACAAAAAAAGAGTATTTTTCAAGCTTGACAGAAAGGGACCTTAGGTCTGCACTCCTCTTGCTCTTTTTCAGGACAATGTCATTTGATATTTCCTCCAGATAGACTGCTAAAAAAGCACCAGACTCAGCCTAGTGATAAAAAATACTATTTATTCCTTATTCTTTTCAAAATCATGCAGAGATAATTGCAGTCCTTTGTGTCAGCCTTTGTGTTGCATCACTAGATTCCAGATACAATCCTTGTTTTCCTTCCATTATCAATATAATTACACATGGTCAGGAGCAATCGGTCCATATATTGAAGTTTCAGGAGCACAGGTATATCTCACTGTGAATAGGAACTGAAGAGATGCAGCTAGTGGCTATTCAGATGAATGTCAATGGGAGAAAAGAGCCCTAAGGATGTATAGCTACACTTACTCCCATCTGGATACTTCCTCCACTTCAAAGCATAGACAAAGCTGGAATCTCTAGCTGCAGGGTTTCACTCCATCTTATTCTGAAGAAATTTATACAGCCTACAGTCTTTTAAGTGCATGCTTTTAACATGAGTAACTAAAATATGGAGGAAAAAAAAAGTTAATGATGAGCTACTTTAAATGTGGTTCTGTAAGAACCTACAAGAACAAAGAGAGCACATTTCTGTTGATGTCAGTCACAAATTTCCACTCCACACTATGTAGGTAAATGCAGTGACTGGTGAAGGCAAGGGTGGCTTGGCAGGGAGCACCACGAGCAGCCTGCTCTGCCAAGCAAGTGGGTAGCTGAGGGTCACACCAAGAGAGGAAGATGCAGCTCCTCACTTACAAGGGTAGCTGTCAATGAGGGCTTCTCACAGCTCTTTTTCACAGATTTGCTGTTTTCATGTCAGACTGGTGTAAGGTCATACAGCTGTGTCATAGCCGGGAAGGGAAATGAAACAGTACAGAGAGAGATGGTACAGGCTCATAAAAGATGGATGATGCAGTCAGGACACTGTAATGCTGTTTATAACATGTCCAGTTTATTTTTAGCAGGTGATTTTTAGGCAGTCTGACTAATGAGAGATGAAATATATCTGCATTACCATGAAAGCTGATTTCATGGTTATGCGGACATAAGGTGGAAAATGCTGTATGAAGCTGTATACAATCCACATATTTGAAGAGTCCCTTGACTTGGGTGTATTCTCCATATACACATGTACATCTAGCATTTCATGTCAAAATCCCTCTTAGAGCTCCTCCATAACCTACAGCATGGAAACTTGCCAGAAGCTTTTTAAAAACACTAATGCACAATGCAGTAGATCATTTCTATCTACGTGCTGTTGACACTTCCACAAGACTCTGACATATCAGTGATCCCAGACTGCCCTTTTCGCAAGCCTTGCTGCCTTTTTTTGCCCAAAAGACTTTGTTCACTTCCAGAACAATGGAATTCACTTGTCATTACAGACTCTCCCATCTCACCAGGAGTGCTCAGCCGAGCCAGACTGCACTTTTCAGGGTATTCTCCTGAAACTTCGTGGCAACAGAAGTGCTGCTGGCAGTCAGCCAGGCCTCCATCACAGATGATGTTTGAAGCAGTTTGCATGCTTTGGTCAGCAGTTCTGTAATTTCACATATGAGTTGCCTAAGAGCTCCCCAGCGAATGCCATCAGTCTGGGTGACTTATGAACACAGCTTCTCTGCTTGGTCTGATGCTTCCTGTGTATTTACTTTAAAGTCATCTAGCTCATCTGACTTATTTACTACGAAGTAAGTGTAGACATATTTATGTCATGATTTACACTGAAATCACCAAACCTAGAAGTTTTCTTCAGGCTCCACTGTAGAACTTCTCAGTGTCATCCTATGAAAAGACATTAGCATTTTAAATTTAAAAATATAAATGAGCCATGGCATGGATAAACCTTTGACCTGGTATCTTTGAAGGAATTTAGGATGGGGTTTCCATGCTAGCTGGACTCTAGAGAGCTCTAAAAGCTAAGAAACTTCTAAAATACTGTAACGCTGTTGATACCAGAAGATACCAGGTAACTCCCGTGGCACAGATGAGATAAGAATCTGGCCCTTGTGGATAATTCAAAATTATCTTGTCTGCTGAAGATACAAAGTGTTCACAATAGTGAGATCCCCAGGTTTTTGTTATCTAAAATGATGGCCAAATTTGTCTATAAGATGGTACATGATCTCAAAGGAAAAAGTCTCGTGTAGAAAAATAACAAATACTGATTATTACATAGTAACAAAGCCATGAGACAGATGTTCTGCTAATCTAAATCAGTGACTGCTATAAAGACTGTAATAGAGACTTAGCAGAATTTGACATCTAGTGCTATACGTGTTCTTTGGACTTTCTGAAGTCAGTAAATATATTTTCTGTAGAAAGTTTACACAAGAGATTGTTTTACATTTTATTTCCTCCAAAATTTATCAAAGCAGTGATTTCCACCACTGACAGATCCTCATTCAAGTGCAAGTATTGAAAGTTGGAAATGAGATTCAACACCCATTTTGATACAGATATGAGAATGTACACTTGTCTCTCTTACATAATCCATCTACCTATCATGTAAAAATATTCCAGCAAACATTTGTTCTCACAAGGCTATGAAAGTTTAGTGAAGGAATAGATCTGACATTTTGCAATTAATTATTTCACAACTATCTTCTTGTTTGGCCACTCCAGTTATTGTTTTGAAATAAAAGAAGAAAAAAAGAAAAGAGAAATCCAGTTAAATCATGCACAGAGCTCCTCAGAGGGAATAGGTCTGAATTATTGCTTACACGGCAGCTTGCCTCAAAACTTGAAGTTACTACCATCATAAATAAGGGCAAAATGTCAATAGCTATTTGAAGTTCTACTGCTATGCCAGCCTTTAATTTCTTTTCAAAATAAGGAGTTTTGGGGCTAATATAGTCCTCTTCTGGACAATGCACGGGACAGGAAGAAATAAGCTGGCTGTGGTCTTTTTTGTGGGTCTGAAGCTATTCTACCCCAAAATGTATGGTGACTGACTGCAGGAGCTTAGTCCTCAGAGATAACAAAATGATAACATCAATCACTACCCAGAGAATAGTAGAATTATGCCAGTTTAGTTTAGCAAAGGGCCCAAGCATAAAATTATGTATAATACAAAGTAGACTTGAGAGTTTCAGAGTTGATTTGTTTTATATAAACAAACTAAAACTTTTCATGTTCAATTGCGAAGCATGAGGAAAACTTGTATGTCTAGATGACCATTATGTCCAAAATATATATTTAGGAGGACATAATAAAGGACCTGGCAAGTTTCCTTTTTATGTCCAAAAAGTAAACTATTACAGTTTTCTTGATGCTTTTGGCACACCCAGAATCAAGGTTCATCTCTTTTTCAATTTAAAAAGCATTTTTTGCCATTCTTCATAGGGAAAAGAATCTTCAGTTGCTAGACCTGAAAGCCTGTCAGTGTGATTTTTCCTAAAAATCATGGCTTTTCAGAGTTACTCTCCTGAAAGGAGCAAACTTTTAAGGCATGTTATTTCATAGAATTGACACAAAAGGATAGATGCTTTTCACAACCTATTTCTAAGATCTGTAACTCAAGGAAAGTTCACCTAATTCACCTACAGTTTTGACAAAAGGGAGTGTCTGTGCAAATCTCTACATCCAAAATGTGAAGTATCTGCAAACCAGTAACAAGGAGTGTGGAAGAGGGAAGGCAAAGGTGAATGTATCGTGTTATTACAAAAGTTAGCACTCAATAACTAAGACTGCAACTGCAGAAAATGGGTTTTAAATTATATTTTTCCCAAGTGTTTAGGGACAGTTACATTTTAAAAGGTGTACTTTCTATTTTTACTTTTTGTCAAATTTAACAGTGGCCATTCACAGCTCACATTCTCTTCTGAAACAACACAGGAAAGCCCTGTCTTGGATTCCCAATGACTTCTCAACCTCAATTACAAGCTCAAATGACTTTGCAAGCTCAAATATAGCTTCACGTGTTGACAGCATAGGAAACTTAGCTGCCTGCAGCACAATCATATTACTTTCCAGATGTTGGAAATAAATATTCCAAAGGGTTTGGACTAATGGAATCCAGTCTGCCAAGGTACCTCATGGGTAGCTGCAGCTGTTAAAGCCACTTTATAAGCTGACACAATAGAAGGAAGCAAAATTCTTCCTGAATGAGTATTCCTGCTCAGTTTGTACTGCTGTCATTTCAGTCACTTTTCCAGACTGACAAAGTCCTGGCCATAAATTGGAAATGTTACAGCATATAGAATGTGGAAAGCTAACAACTATAACACATTGGGGTAAGACAGACTTGGATAAGTCTTGGGGGTGCTTGTTGAGACAACTGCTCCACATACCTGTGTTATTCAGCATCCCTGCATCATGTAAATTTTTCACATCTCTTGAAGTCAAACATCTGCTAGAGAATTTCATTTTTTCCTTCCTTATGTGCAGAATATCAAGAACCTTGTCTTCTCACAATAGCGTGGGCTGATGCATGTGTTTTGGTAACTGCAGTAACCAGCTTGAGGATGGAAATTTTACAGATGACTAAAGTCAAACATCTCATGATTCCAGAAATAGTCCTAAGTGAGGCCCTTTGACTTCTCCTGGAATATAGAGGGATGCATCAACACCTCCCTTTCAGCAGGACTCCTCTCAGAGCTCACAAACTCTCAAGTTTATGATACTCAAAGGACAATCACCAAAAGCTGACAAGGCCTGGGCTGATACCCCTGCTCCTCAAGGCTCAGCCCTCATCCATTGTGAATACTAAGTCCACATGAGCATTTCACTGATACTTGAGGGGAATTTTTCACTTTACCTTTGTGCATACTTCATTTCGTCTGTGTGCCAGCGTGTGTGAATTTATTTGAAAGGCCTATAGCAAACATAGCAAAAATACTGTCATATCAGATCTATAATTGTCACTATTTTAATTGTAGTAAATTCTATTGAATCACTTTAAAATGTTAAATTAGTTGGTTGATTAAAAGTTGCTAAATCCTTTAGCCATAAATTGTCAAGTCTGAGCTGTTTGCCAAAGGGTTCCACTGCGTCTTGTGATCTACCAGAAGGATCTCTCTTATCCCTTTTCACCCTTACCCTTTTCTATCCTTACTGTTTTCATTCTGACCTCCTGTAAATCATTTGAAATTGATTCTATTTTGATTTTCCTTTGTATGTTTGTCGTGGGTTGACCCTGGCTGGAGGCCAGGCTCTGACCAAAGCCACTCTATCTCTCCCGTCTGCAATTGGACAGGAGAGAGAAAATATAATGATGGGTTTGTGGATTAAGATTAAGGGAGAGATTAGTCATCAAACACTATCACTGGCAAAACAGACTCATATTTGGGATATTAATCAAATTTATAACTAACAAAATCAGAGCAGGATAAAAGAAGTAAAACAAATCTTGAAAACACTTTCCCCTCTGGAAGGATTGTTGGCTAAAAACTTTTGTGCATGTGTATGGAGAAAAGGGGAAGTTTAGATATTGCTCTGATGGGGCAATGTCCTGCTCCAGACACCCCGTCCCTCTGGGCCTGTATCCCAGCCCCACAGTGGGCACCAGTCCCTGGTATACTGGAGCCAATACTCCACATGGACCCCTGGAGCCCCAGTCTAGCCCAGAGAGGCCAAATGAGCAGAAGCCCCACCTGGGAAAATGGCCCAGGAAAGCCAAAGGGTACTTAACCCAGGACATAAGGCAAGTAGGTCTTGACCCTACATCCTCTTGGAACTTTTATCAGTTGAACAACATTGCAACCAGGATTGGTAGCTATAATTATTCTGTTCTATATCTTTTCTGTCTTTTTCTCTTTCTTCCTCTAAAATTCCTTCTTCTTGGAGATTTGAGTAACTTAAAATTGGACAGGCTTGTAGTTTGCAAAGTTGAATGGTCTAAATTAATGTTTTGTGAAGTGTTTTATGTTGATTAAATGCTGCTCCAAGCTTTTGCCAGCATTCTCTGATTTTCTGAAGTTGCCAGTAAAGTTTGGGTTTTTGTTTTGACTTCTTGAAAATATCTCAATAGTATTTCTCCTATGCATCTAACTCAGAGTATATTAAAAACACCCTGAAACCCTTTTAAGAGGCTCATTGAGCCAGGTTTTTTTCTGCTTGACACCCCAACTCTCTCTTCTTCCCAGCTCTACTTCCTCTCCCTCAGTGACATAGGGAGATGGGGAATGGGGGTTACAATTCATCACAAGTTGTTTCTCTGCTGCTCAGGGAGAGGAGCCTTTCCCCTACTCCAGCATGGGGTCCTTCCAATGGGAGACAGTTCTCCACAAACTTCTCCAAAGTGAATCCATCTCACAGGTGCTGCCCCATGGGTCACTCGTCCACAGGGTGCAGTCCTTCAGGCACAGCCTGCTCCAGCATGGGCCCTCCACAGGTCACAAGTCCTACCAGGAGACCTGCTCCAGCACGTGCTCCCCTCTCCATGGAACTGTAGGTCCCTACTAGGAGCTTGTTCCAGCATGGGCTTCCCACAGCTTCACAGCCACCTTTCAGGCATTCACCTGCTCTAGTGTGCACCTCTTCCATGGGCTGCAGATGGATCTCTGCATCCCCATGGTCCTCCACCAGCTGCAAGGGCACAGCTGCTACACCATGGTCTGTACCACTGACTGCAGGGGAATCAGCTCTGGTGCTTGGAGCACCTCCTCTCTTTCCTTCTGCACTGCCCTTGGTGTCTGCAGAGCAGTTCCTCTCACATGTTCTCACTCCTTTCTTCTCTGGTCACAATTATATCATGCAGTAATTTTTTTTCTTAAATAGGTCATTACAGAGGCACTACCATCATTCCTGATTAGCTAAGCCTTGGCCACCAGCAGACCCATCCTGTAGCCAGTTGGCATTGGCTCTGTCAGGCATGGGGGAAGCTTCTGGCAGATTTTCTGAGAAGTCACCTCTGTAGTGTCCTCACTACCAAAATCTGGCCACGCTTTTTTCAAATTTTAGTTAAACCTTCTTTTGCTAATAGTTTTAATGATTATTCTTTAAGTGACATAAACCTCTCACTCAGGGGTTGACAGTGTGTTGTCAAAAAACACATGTAATGTTTTTTTCCCCTTCCTCAAAACTTAAGAACATAAGGCACTTAAGAACTTCAGAACATAAGGCATATCAACAAATCTTAAAAACTCACATTCTTAGGGAAGCTTTCTTAAAGTTTATGAGAAATTACTAATGAGGAAAAAAACCCTGAAAATCGCAGATCAAGCAAAGCATGATTAGATAAAATCTTCCTATAGCTTTAAAATAACATAATTACCTCCTCTATCTGTGCTTTAAAAAAAATGAAACAAAGTTTCATCTTTCCCTAAAGACATAAAGCTACTTTCCCTAAAGACATAAAAAACTGAATTAGAGGAATCACTGATGTTTTGGCTGATTTCTATTCCTCTTCACAAAGCAGGCAGGAATGTGACATATGGAGTATTTCTACTGCTTCTGCAGCAGTGTATTTTTGACTAAAAACACGTTAAGAGATATTGCAGGTCAAACTGCCAACTGGTTTAATTTACTGAAGTGGGGAGGAAATGAGCTTGGGCAATTAAAATTAAAAGATACTAATCTTCCAGGTCACCTGATGAAACACTGAAAGGAGAAATATAAAGTTTTATTTCATAATCATAATGAAAACAATGGGCTCTTCTCCTTGTGTACTTCATTATACTTCTCTGTTCATGGATTTTCTTTAGACTCTTACTGACTACCACATATGAACTTGAGAGGAAAATCAACCTAATGAAGGTGGCAAACAGAAAACAATATGACCCTTAGAAAGTGGCCCTCTGCTAGATATTAAGAGAAAGATTTGACCATAATTTGTTCCTATAGTCACATATGATATTTCTTGCCAATTCTGCAGTAATAGTTCTGAGGATATTTGTATTGGAAATCTGGGGAGAACAGTATTTCAATAAATATTAATTTATTCCCAAATGAACCTCAGTTTTGTATAAAAAATACAAAAAATTTTGCAAAATTTATATCTATGACAATTTGTGCATTAAAGCTTTGCCAGATGCAATATGCTTTAAAAGTTAATTTTGAACTCAAATGTTGGTGCAAAATTATTATTTTTATTTTGGCATTTGAAGTTCAAAAGACATTTCCAGTAATCTCTTAACACTTATATGTGTGTTTCATAAACACTTCAGCAGTCCTATTGAAGTCATAGAGATTGCTCATGTACTTCAAGTTAAGTGTTTTTCAGTCAGGAAGCTTCTTTTTAAAACTACTTTTCTTAAAGGCTAGAAGTAGGGAAACTGAAAAATTCAACAAATGTATTGTGAATTATTCCTTCCAGTAGCATTTTGTTAGTGACAAATGATCATAATTGAAGCTCTGAGAGCTGATAATAAAGAAAAGACTACCACTTCCAAAATGTAACTTACTTCTTTGTTACCACTAGCAAAAAGCAAATGCTCGAGAATTTGTTTAAATTCATTCTTTTGTGCAGAGAACTGACATAGGGCATTCAGTTGCAAAGTAGCATTATCTCGTGCTGAAAAGTGGAGAAATTAGTAATTCCTATGTTATCACCTCTCCTAACTGACTGTGGTGTGTGGCATCAAATAACTCACTTAAATCCTTATGTTTTGGGAGCCCTGACTATTAGGTTGAGATAACTGAAGTAAAGCCTTCAGGACATTATGAACATGAAACCTGCAAGCTCCTAGTCCACCTGTGGGTGTTTGGTGATGTTTAACACAATATATAATTTGACTGGGAATATTTTCTTCCAAGGATGCCCACAGTGTCCTTCATCAAGACAAGTTACAATATAGAAATAATATAACATATTATTCTCTATATATAGTACTTACTTTTGAGGTGCAAATCAACCCCTAAGCAAAAGCCTATCAACAGCAAGATTTTAGTCTTTTTTTATACCTTTCATAAAGTCAGTGCAGAAAAAATGTTTGCATTTCTAATGCAGAGTAAGTGAAAGGCATTAGAGATGTGAAAGACAATACAGAATTCCAGAGCAGTGACATATTACTGAAGAATCCAAAAATCATTTTGGCTCTCATAGGAAATAAATGCCTAAAGTCAGAATGCACATAAAATGAAGACCAAAAAGAAAAAAAGTCTCTTAAAAAAAGAGAAATGTCTTAATCATAGCAAGATGTTATTGCTATGATTAAATTCTATTTTCATTAGATCTTATTTAATCTCTCAGTAAGCTGATCTACATGGAGAAAGATGTCAAAAATATATTACATGAATTCCCAAAATCACAAATTTAATGTGAGTTTATTTTGAAAGGTCGTAAGTTGCTCAGTGCCCTCCAACTCTGTATCTGCTGCAAAACTTCATGGATGTTATTTATCCCACATTCAAACTCTTCAAGAAAACCTGTCCATCCTCTGTTGTTTTATTCACAAAGTGCTAATCCCTGTGGGGCCTTAGTCTGGGTTTCTTTGCTTTCAGTTGTAATACAAATACAAATTAATTTTTATTTATGACAATGATATCTTCTGAGAATCACTGCATTCCCTGTTATTTGGATAAATGAATATAAATCTGTTTTAAGAGAGGAAGATTTATTCCTAAATACAGCTATTGAACGTATCACTGCATGTTTTCAGCTTGTATCTGTTCAGAATGCCGCTCACAGGACATAGTTTGTTCATTTATGTTGACAAATATAATGTTGTGGTTTAATTATTTATGGATTTTTAATTATTGAAAGCATTACTTAGCAGTCTACCAGGAAATGTATCATGCTATATATTCTGAAGGTAATAAAACCTTAATGATCAGAGGGCCAATGGCAGCAGTTCCCTGAAATTAAATCTTTGATGAGAAGTGTCAGTGTGCTTGCAAGTTTTGGGACAGGGAGGAAAGAAAAAGGGTAATAGGTAACCAGGTAACAAATGTTTTCAGCTATGTGAAAGGTTAATGAGCACATAGCATTTGCATAATGTGACCCTTGGGCTTGTCTAAACTGCCCTTTATTTCTCCTTAAAAGTACCCTATCAATGTGAAGTCTACTGTGACTCCATCAAAAAAGTGCTAGTGAAAACAGTGCTCAGGACTTGTTTTAGCTCCACATTGACAAGGTTTAGACAATGACATAGCAAAAATATTTTTAGATAAAAGACATGTATCTCTACCTAGGCCTATTCCACAGAGGGAGCAAAATCAGCCCAAGTTGGGGTGGAAAAGATAAATGGAGATGAGGCCTTTATGGTTATTTTTTTTGTTTTGTTTTGTTGGTTGTTTCTTCTTCCTGATAGCTTCCCTTTTAATCCAAAGTAGATGCTAAAGCTGATTTATTATTTTTAAAAAAAGAACAATAATTGAACAACTCTCTGGTCAGTCTCTTCACACTGTGGTAAGGAGTTAATTTAGTAAAATAAAAGGACTACAAGAAGGTGTCAAAGAAAAATAGTACACTTCTTCTCAATTACCACTATATAAAATATGATTATAAAGCACAGGAAATTCAATAGAACAAGCTGGCAGGCACATACACCAGTGGAGTGAAGTCTGTTTTTTCTTGCTCTCCTTTTAATAGAAACATTTCTATTAAACTCATACTTCTGAAGCAATACACAGAATAAATAAATAGACTCCACAACCTGGGGTAGTTATGAAGTGAGTATGTATTGTCAGCGCCCGGCACAAGTGAGATACGTCTCCAAAAACTTGTGCCCTGAGCCTCAGTCTGACCTACACTTTTATTCACAGAGGTGTTCCATATGCAATACATTACACAACTTTCCTATGCATATTCAACCCTTGGCCCTGCCTGTCCTCGCCTCTCATGCTAAATAGGTCCACGCCTTTCTAGGCATGCGTGGTTTGTCGTGGTGGTCTTTCAGGGGTCTCTGGTGGTCTCTTGAGGCTGAAGATTGTGGTCTTCTTCATGGTTGAACTTTTGAACTTTTCTCCTTTGCACGTGCGCTTTTGGTCCTTTGGTGCTTATCTGAGTATGTCTGTCAGTCTTGGTGGGCTTGGAGACAGAGGAGCCTCTTTATCTGGGTTCTTTGCATCTTTGGTCCTTTCTGGTATTGTTCTTTATGCAAGAAGCTTCAGAAATTTGCATTTTCTTATGCCCTTTGTACCATGGCAGAGGTTTCTTAAGTAAAAGATTAAAATTTAACACATAACTCTACAAGCTAGAATATAAATGCTTATTTCATTTTGTTAACTTAACTCCAAAAATCTCTGTTTCACTTCTACTAAAATATTAAAGTTTCTTAAAAACTCACCAGGCTGCATTGATCCAAAGTATATCACTACTGCATTAAGTTACATGCTGATTAGAGGTATCCATTCAGGAACATGTTATACTTAACAGACTCAAGCAGTTCTTTTTTTTTTTTTTTTTTTTTTTCCCTAATGTGCTTAAGTACCAGTAGAAGTTACTTTAAACATAGAAGCAGACATAATGTATCAATTCAGGTTTACTTCTGTAACATGTTTTTGTCAGGAATTAGCTGGTAGCAGCAAGTGATGCTTCTTAACCATAAATTCTTGTACAGCCCAAAAGTTGGAAAATTAAGCTAAACTTTGTGGTGCTCCCTGGAATAATTTTCCTCACTTTCAGTCATGAATTACTTGACTCAAGCAGTATTTTCTTAAAAGAAAAAAAGCACACAAAAGGCAAGAAAACAGAGTAATATATGCTATCTTAAATGTTGATTAACACCATTTCACAAACCTGTTCTATGGTAAGGCTTTTGCCTAGCCTGCTTCATTCACATTTTGTGACTGTCAAGCATCACAGGACTCCATACAAGCTGTCTCAGATCCTGTGCTCTAAGTTGGTTTTGTTGCTATAAACTCCTTCCAGCCAGCCCATATTTCACCAATTGTTCTAGCAATGGTCCCCAACATTACAGCTCTAACAGTTCTCTGGCATGCAAGAAATATTTAAAAGCATCATTGCTTTTCAAGGAAGACTAGAGTCTTTTGTCCTTCTTATTTTTCCCCATAGCTACACACACACACTTCTTTGCCTTACTCTACGATGAGCTTTCAGCTTAACTCCAAGGAGCATGATTCTTCCACTCAGAAATCTCTATCATATCATAAGCACAAATTTTCTCCACTGTTTGGTATTAACAGAAATTCTTTCCAAGCACAACAAAACATACAGAAAATGGATGTGGTTTAAATCTATTGATCTGTTCTTTGCGTTTTTACCTTCCTTTTCTTCCTCAGAAATCAACAGCATGCACCTCCCTTGCCTCTTGCCCCCAAGATTGCCTGAGGTTTTTTGCCTTTGCTTCTAGCCTCAGCTGCCAAGGTAGCACAGGCAGCTGGAACTGTGGGCTGAGAAGCAGCACCAGCTCCACCAGCCCAGACAAAGCCCTGAGCAGTTATCCTGTAAATCACCAGTCCTTCCCTGCAGTTTCCTTTCTTCCGAGATTTCACACTAGATGTAATGCGTTTATTTATAGTCTGGTCTAATTATAGATCACAGAAGGTGTGGTCCCACTCAAGCTCCTTACTTTTTCTTTTTCCATTGGCTCTGGCAATCAAACTGCCACTGGATAAATGGGGTCAGATTAATCCAACAGGGAATGAGCCTGCCATAAGAAATTACTCATTTACTCAGGAGATCAATGAGCTTTTGAGGTCACCCTCCAACCACATGATCTCCAGGTCTATCTCAAGGGAGGAGGCAGTAGTACATGCCTGGGGAGAAAAGAGATAAGGAAACTGTGCGTTTTGGCATCAATCTGGTTGAATGTAGGTTAGTTGCACTGTGAAACACTTCAAATATGCCCCTCTGGAGAATACATTCTCCTAGCCCACCTATAATGGCATAAAAAGGGAAAAGAGTTTTCATCTTTTTTTTTACCTCTTTTGCAACCTGCTGCCGAGAGAATTTCACTAACATTATGTCATTGCAATATTACTTCCCCTCATATAAGATAAACCCAAAAAGAACTGCCAAATCCTCCTTCATGTATTGGTACTCTTCTGAGTACCCACGTAAATGTTTGCAAACTCCATATTTCCTTTGATCTGCCTGTAATATGAGCTCACCAAACGATGCCATTAGCATTAAGCTATATCTAAGAATTTGGATGTTCACTGAAGAAAAATTTTTTTCTTCAATTGCCGAAAGGCTCTAAAATCTATTTCTAGAAGGAACAGAAAGCAGTAGAAGAGCCAGTAGATAACAATAAAATTAATTTATATATTGCACAAGTGATTTTTTCCCCCAGTGTTTTGCCATATTTACCTAAAAAGCAAAGAGAGTTGTTTCTGAACTCAGGTTATTTATTTTGGATTTCCTTGTACAGTTCTAATCGCAAGTCATGAAAAAATTAAATTCCTAGAAATTCTTCTTCACCTAACCAACACAATTTCATTGTTCCTTGTTCTTAAAAAATCAGAAAAGGGAAAAAGGAGTTTGGGGCAAATGCATAGTTCTTTAAAAACCATCTCAGTTCATAAGACATTAAATGTATTCCAGTTAAATGATTAGGAGAACACATACTCAATACTGTTCAGCTTCTAAAATCGTCACAGAAAAGTAACATCCTTTCTCAGCTTGAGCTCAGTCCTTGCTTTGCAGCCCTCAGATAAACTGGAAGGCTGCAAGTAACACAAAAGTGAGGCTCAGAAGAGCTGAAGGAATGACTGAGTTGTTTCTTTCTATAGTGAGCCTCCAAGGAACTGCCCAAATAAGCTGGGAAAAGATTTATGTGTCTGACAGAAGACATTTATAAGAAAAGAGAGGCAGGAAACAGCAAAGGAGTGGGAAGAGTTCACTATAAATGCTTTATTCAAGTTTCTGGGCCAGGACCTGGAGGACTGGAAGAGATGGAGGTTTTTCCTTTAAGCTCCAGTGGAAAGTGCTTCTAATATTGGCTGAATCAAGAAAATGAGTGCCACACAGCCTAATATAGAGGTGATAGATTTCTGTCCTTTTAGCTCCCTACACATATTTTGAACACATATTCTGAGTGGGGAGGCAGTCTGACCAGTGTGCAGTCAGACAGAAACACATTAAAGTGTTGGGGGAAAAAAGTAACTCATGGAGGAAAGGAAAAACTGCAGCAGCATTCCCCATTCCTAACCCTATTTGTGAGCATGACTATTACAGGATCCAAATAGATAATCATCACATGAGCTACAGCTTAAATTGCCATTTATAAAATTTTTAATTCACATTTTTAAATTATGCAATTCACTAACTTCATGAGAGAATAGCTGATATGATACTAGTTGGTCTTGTGCTACCTGTTCACCCTCAAACCCTGAAATTTTAAGTGCTGAATAAAATGAAGACTAGCATTTGACCAGATATGCAGAATCCATAGAATACACATGCACTGATCTGAACAGTCTTTGAACTAAAGAAATAAACTACAATACATTATTTTTAAAATCAATAACTGCGGGCTGCCCTGGACCGTGTCCTGCAGGGTGACATGCAGGGTTGGCGACGTTACCGTCCCATGTCCCACGAACCGATCCCCCAGCCAACCAGTCGACGGTGCCCGGATAGAGTAATCTTCCACACCAGGAACAAACGCACTCCGTGTAGAGTTCTGTGTACAGGAAGCGTGATCCTTATAGAGTTCCAACTGGGTTTTATTTGAGGGTTGAGCCGAGGGTCCACAAGGGTAGGATGAAGGTAAGCTGAGAGGGAGGCAGGTGAAGCAGGAGGGAAACAAACTGCAGGAGGAGGGATCCAGGGATGGAGCACAGGCTGACAGCAGAAGCCGAAGCTGGAGCTGAGAGCCCTCGGCAGCGGGTGGATACAAAATATATAGACTGGGGGAAGGTAGGCGGGGACAGGGTACAATAAACCAATGGGGGATAAGGGTAGAAGGAGGAGTTGAGGTGGGGTGACATATCTTTAACAAATGCTGTAACAGGAGGGGCGTGACTATCACACAGGAGCCAATGGGGGAACAGGTGGAATAGAACTTTCTGGGCTGCGGGAGTGAGTCCCAAATGACTGGCAGATAGCTATCAACATGCAGGAGCAGGGAGCCTCGGGAAATCGACAGTTACTCACTCTAAGTTAAACAAAAGTATCCTCCCAAGGCATCCCAGGCATGCTACTCTCAACACCGACTCCCACAAATAACTACAATGTTTTCCTTTTTTTATTATTTTTTTAGAGTTTTGTTCATCTTGGCAAGTGTTTATTATTATATCTACTTCCTATGGGTGTTTGCAGCTCTCTGTGAAGTGAAAGGCAGTGACAACTGTTTAAGGTTTTTAAACAAGAGTTTTCAGTGCTGGGTCCATATATATTTAAAATGTATTCATGTAGAGATAGACTGTTCTATACTAGGAGATAGATCCCAGGCTTTTATCATGCACATTTCTGGGTATCTTGTAGTGTTTGCTTTTCTAGTACTGCAAGAAGCCTGTTTGTAGAAGAATTTATAAAGGTTTCCATTATGTGTGACAGTGTTATAAAACACAAGGAGGTAAAATGTGTGTTGCAAATCCAGGCATGTCCACTGATGCAGCCCTTTCTTTAACTCTGTTCATGAATCAGCAGAGCACCAAAACTGCTTCACGACAGAAGATTATCTTGTCTGCAATGTGGTGGTATAAATTTGATATGCAGAGGAGCTGTGCTGTCCTGTTTTTTTGCCTATAAGACACCACCAGTAGATCTGAACAGACTACAAAGAAGGCAAAATGGAAGAAAAAATACATTTTTATGCCTAAAACTGAGTTTAAACTCCATATTCTGTTTCTTTAAAGATTGTTCTCTCATTTTGTTTGGGAGTTCTTTGAGGCACAAGTTTGTGTGGTCAAATTTAATGGCAGGGCAGCTCCAAATATTCACAGCCAGGGTCTGATCTCTGCCTGCACCAGCTCATGTTGTTGTATTGCCTTGGGTGGGCTTGTACTGTACCTTTTTCAAAAAGGCAGGAATTCAATAACTTCTGATAGAAATGAGGAGTTAGAACTTATTTCTAGAAAACTTAAAGCTTCTATTAAGACCATAGGAGATACAAGATTTAAGCAGTTACTTCCTTAGTAACTTCAGATAGAAAAGGTACATTTTAGCAAAAATATGTATTTTTGCACTTTGTAGCAAAAAATATAAGGTAAAATATGGATTTAAAAGAATTGCAGTCAGAAAAAAAAAACTGTTCAATCAGTCCCACAAAAAAAGCTCACTAAAAACTCACTAGCTTCTAACTGTTAGCAAGGTTAGAAAACAATGGCATTTGTGATATTTGACTTGCTCATCATTCACTGTTTCAACTGAGTAGATGCATCAAAGGCTCCAAATTATATTCTTACGACCAAGCACATTCTCCTTGTCCATACAAGCAAATTTTTCTATTACATTGACAAATTTCCCCAGATATTAGGTTAAAATATCCCTCTTTGAAATATATTTCTAGTTGAATTACATCAGAGCAGTCAGGAAAAATAAAATTATGATCATGTAGAAATAAAGTGTTTCTTGCTCTTAAAAATTTCTGAGTGCATCATCTTTAGCAATGTGTTGCATGTCTTTAAAATCCTGTCACACGATGTAGGATGGGCTATGAGATCACTGAATCTAGGGAAGAGACAGTGCTTTAGTGTCTTTCTCCTTGTTCTGTTCATTTTTTGTGTGTTTGCAGTGCATAAACCACAATACACATTATTTTTAACAGGCTGTCTCTTGACATTTCTTCTTAAATAATAGTCGTAGGTGAGGCAGTACAGAACAAATTCTGGGAAGAGAATCAGGAAAAATTTAAATCAGCATCACAGAGAAAATAAACTAAACATGTGGAAGCAGCAATGTGCATAGACATAAACAGACAACAGATAGACACACACATACAATGTGATTAAATTCACCTTGTGTTCTGCATTAAGACTTTCATTCATTGCTATAATGAAGCCATGAAATTGCCTCCCTCAAACAAATCTAAAATTGTGTTTTGAAGCTGCCTTTTTTCTGGTGAGGGTATTTTGTCTGCTCAGCTTCTTGCCTTTCCTGTCTTCCCAGACAGGGAATAAAAGGACACACTATCAAGAAAATGCAAGAGAAAGTTTTGTACCTTTGTGCTGGATTTGGGCAGGAGGCTGAGACCTGCTGTGCACACCACAGTGTTCTTCTCCCAGCATAACTATTTTGACAAAAACACTGTTGGGAAGACAAACACGATGACAGATGATGGGATTCTTGAGTTCACGGTCAAGCCTAACAGCTGCCATGATTACCAGGATGAGGCACAAACAGCCACATTCATCTGTGGTGCAAATCCATTGATGTCAGCAGATGAAACTGGCTCTGAGAAATGTGGCTGCTCTGCTGTAGGTTTGTTTCTGAGTGAAGGGAGGGTAAGCAGTAGAAAAAAAGGAAGAGCATTAAGTAAATATGCAAATTGCAATCTAATATGCAAAGTCTCTAGTTTGTTGCTCCAAACACTCCAATAAATAAAGAAAGCTCTCCATTTGGCAACATATTTGCACATAACACTGTGTACTTTCCACATAAAGCCTTCCAAGTTGACTGGCTAATTATTATTATTATTTTCTCTTCTGCTGTTAGAAAAACACCTTCCACAAAAACAAGAGCCTTGTTTTGTTGATCTCTCTTTGAGGATTTATATATCGGATTAATTAGCAGTTGGAAGAGGACTCACTCCCTCTCACAGCTTCCATTCTCCCATTAACAGTCTGTGGCTTGGTGCTAAATCTCAGAAGACAGTCCTGCTATTTACTGTTCTGTTTAGTGTGGGATTGCTAGTTCTTATCTATTTAAACACAACTGATGATGTCAGGACAGTCAACAAGTAAAGGCAGTTTGTAATTACTAGTTGTAATGTCACTGCTGATCTTAACACTTTTGTAAACTAATCATCTTTCTCTTTATTTCATTCCTAAGTATTAAAGCACTATAAAAAAACACTTAGTATGAGAGTTTGGGGAGAATAACATCTTTTTTATTTGTTTTGCTAATTTTGTAGACTACAGTCTTAATTTGGAATTAATTTTCTGAAGATCTTCTTTGCACATTGTTGTCCCTCTGTGTGTGCTTAATTCCTCAAAAATGATTCTGCATTAGAGAGGGGCCATTTTAACATTCCTAAGTGGTCTCACCGCTCTTGCCCCCAGTTCATAGCCAACCCAGACTGAAATATGTTTGTGACTTGACTGAACCATACTGCACTTTGCCTTCAAGGCATCTGTGTGAGGATGAGCCAGCATCCAGATGAAATTGCTTTAACTGCAGCAGGATTGGACTAAAACAACTACAACCTGAGAGAGAGCATGTAAAGCTGAGCAGGAGATGTCACATCCTGCCTCCATTTCTGAAGCACTGGTGTCTGACAGTGTCAAACAGCTCAACTGCCTGACAAGCTGCCAGAGGAGCTGTAAGCAGCAGCTCAAGCAAGAGCTGGTGCTCCCACTGCACCCTGCAGCAGGGTTCTCCAGGCAGTTACACAAGCTGCAGCAAGCTTTCTTCAGCAGCAGGGACAGAGCATGTCTGCAGAGCAGCATACTTTTTTCTGGGCCAGCTGGTTCCTGGGGACAACCTCTCAGGACCTGTGCCTCAGGTGACACAATTGGTTTGTACCCAGCCTGCTTACAGGGCTTGTGGAGAGGTGCTGGTCTGCCCCCTGCACCACTCAAAGGAATCCCATTCTTAAAGCCTTAAACACTGCAAAGGTTGTAGTCAGATGCTGGGTGAGTCACTTTCGTTCTTTTCCCTCATTTTCCCCATCAGAAATGATAATATTCTTCTCTGGCAAAAATACGGAGGGAGGATTCAGAAGACAATATCCCTTCCCAAAAGCCAGCAACAATAACAAGAAACTTAGACATCCTAGGTGCATTGAAGTGAATATTAGGGGATTTCCAGACAATTGCACTTCCAGCTTCAGCTCCATCCAAGGAGAACATTTAACACAGATAAAGAGAAGGATTCATATTTGATTTTGCTTATACCAACAAAACTAAGATCCAAATCCAGTTCATTACAGTTAATTGCAGAAGTTGCACTGACTTCAAATTGGATGCCAAATTGAATGCCTAATAAAAGACTTAATAATCTGCATTTTAAACATGGCACTGGGTACCTGTCCTGTGCAGAGATGCAGAAATTTTAATCTCAGAAGATATATTTGCACTTGGCTACACATCACCTTTAATTAAATTTCACCCAATAGGTTTTTTCCTGTACTTTTTTTTTTAATTTAAAGACAAAAACAAAAGTCCTTTCAAGAACTAAAAATCTGACCTTTTTTGAGAGCTGCTTATATTGTGTGAATTATGCTCTTCCATAGATTTCGATTAACTATAGTGATAAACTCTTGTGAATAGCCCATAACAAATATGAGGTTATTAGTCTTAACTCATAACTTTAAACTGCTCCTATTTTTAGTAGTCTATTATGTCTATTAGCAAACAATTAGGAACATATGTAATGTTGAAAGTATTCCTGTATCCAGTTTGACCAAGAGGGGGGATTATGGGTCAAGTTTTAAAAGCCCAGTGGTCACAATAAATTGTCAAATGTATTGGTCTTTCAAAATCCAGTTTCTAGCAATAACTGATTATCAGGGATGAATGGTAAAATTTATATACATATACATCTAAGTGGGCTTTGTACATATTTTGAAGTCTGCTTTATTTTTTTGTTTGCAGCTGGAAAAGAGGACTAGAAGGGCCCTATTCAAGTACCTTTTTAGACTGAACTGATTAACCATATAACAGACCTTAACAGCATAAACCTTGTTGTATATCTACTTTTATCATTATCTCAGCCTTTCTACAGCCAGACAGTTCCTGCAGCCTTCCATTAGAAGCTGAAGAGTTTTCCCGATTTTCCTTTCTTTCTCATTCTGTGATTCTGTGATGCGTTCAGTATCCTACTTATTTGGTCTGCGATTTTCCTTCTTGTTTCCTTATTGTTTTCCTTGTCACAGGAAAGAAACAGTTGTTACAACAGTTGGAACTTTCTACTAGTCTGATATGTGAATGGCTAATCTGTTTATGGAGATTCCTTTGATTTACTAGCAGTAAACTTTGCAATCCTTCTGAGTTTGTCTGAAATGAAAAATAATCCAAACATCATGAATAATCCAATAAATGAACTACTTCTGGAATGTAGGTGGGAATTTTTAAGGAAATTTCAGAAGAATTTAAGATGAAAGAAATCAGATTTACAAAATAGGTCATTAAAGCTATATTGGCCTCCAATGGCAGGAAAAAAAAAATGGCTAAAATATATCACCCATCTTTATCTGCTCCTGATCTGCACTACGTCAGGTGCAATCTCCTATGTAGTCTGCTTCCAGACTCTGCCCATCATTATTTCTTTTTAATTTCCTACTTAAAATAAAGCAATGATGATTTTTGAATAATAATCACCTTATCTTCAGCTGAGATTTAGCATATACATTCCATTCTTATCATGCCCAAAGAAACTGCACTCACTACTGTCAAGGAATAACCTGCTTTACAGTGTTTCAAGTTCATTAATGACTGTGCTTTTTCATGGGTACCTGTGAAAGCTCTGTGCCATGTTGATATTTTTATACAGAGGAAGCTGCAAGTAGGTTTAAGGCTCCCTGAGAAATGGAGACAATGTGAAAATGCACAGAGGTCTAGTAGTACTATTTGGCAACCAATTTGAAATACAGCAAGAGAACCCAAAAGCATCCCTTTCCAAATGAAGTTCTCAGAGCAACTTTCACATTGTGCTGTACTGTGCTGTAAATGTTCAACACCCCAGTATTAAACTTCTGCAGTGGGATTAAACATGTGCACCAGCAACAGTTTCCAAGAAACATCAAGACCTCCATCATGAGCACACACCATTTGACTTTGAGTGGACAGACAGGCAGACAAGATCTGAGTTTCCTACTGGGACATTTTGTGGCATTTGTCTCAAAGATGCTGATGATTTCTTCAACTCTCAGGTGCATCAGGTAACACAGTTACCTTCCATACACACAGCTTAGCCTGAAGGGACCACAACAGGTAAAAATGGTTGTACCCTTTTCTACTCCCTTGTCACACCCAGTCCGGTCACACACACCAAAATTTTTTATCATAACATGTAAAACCCTTATACAGGCCAATAAACTCTGCAGTTCTGTATGGCATGCACTGAATTTCCCTCTCAATTGCTCTGCCTGGTGCCAAATTGAATTTAACTCACAAGGATATGAACATCTTTCCCTCAAGAAAAATTGTGTTCCACACTGAAGTTTCAAAGCACATTATTTCTTTGTACTCTGTAATCTCTCTGCATTACTGAGAGCAAATCACTTCCTGGTATGTCTTACAAGAGTTATTTCCTCATCATCCATAATGCTTACCAATGGTATTGAAATCTTGATACACTATTTTCGTGGCTTATAGATATATTACCAGCTAACTGTGCAAGAGGCTCTCCCTTGCAGAGAGATTAACTTGCTTTGCCTGGAATCAAAATTAATGTCATCAAGTAGCATTAAGTGGTTGATCAGTTGTTGGTAGCTGTGATGCTATGACTTCCTCAGTCACAATCCATCACAGCCCACTACTGACAATTTGATTCACAAAGCCCAGCTAGTTAAACTGGAAGTATAGTTTGGATATTATGGGACAAATCAGGTAGCACCAAAACAATTAACCTGAAATTTACTTACTGGTATTTATGTGATTTAAAAAAAATAAGCACTAATTTTGATACAAAGAAGATGACAGAGACTCTCGGAAGACAAAGACTCTGTAGGGAAGGCACTAATTTCAATTTTTGTATTATCACTTGTATCATGACTCTATAAATCCACATTGTTAAAGATATTCATCAAGCAGTGTCAAATCTCTTACAATTATGTTTCCTTTACATTGCTCGTAGGGACCATAGATTTTTACTTTGCTAAATAATTACTTCAGGAACCATACACTAAACTTAATGAGATGCAGTCTGCTCTAGCCACCAACATCTGGCAGACCTTATCAAGGTGTATTCCTTCTTGTTATGACTTACACTGGTTTATAGCTTTCCATGTTGAAGACTCTGTTTTAAGGCTTTCCTGCCATAACAAAAAGTATTTCGAATTTTTTGAAGAACACTGTAAGTATTCATAAAACAAAACCAGTTTTTGAGAAAAGTCCTATTCTGAAATTAATGAAGCATTTTAACCAACAAAAACCTAATTCATGAATTTGTCTTGATAAGCTTCATCTCAGGGCTCTGAGATGACTGAAATGCTAGGTCAAGTGGTATCTTGGGAGATGAAAGTGTCATTTACGGCAACTATCTGCAACATAAAGGATTTTAAATCACAAGATATAGCTATCCAAGAAGCATGAGAAGCAGCAATGCAGTCAAAATTAAATTTTTCTCATTAATAGGAATGTACATTAATGTGCATTTGTCCCCAGTATTTACCCTGCTTTAATTGGTTTAGTGAACTAAAAAGGCATGCGTTTCAAATTACATGGAGATAACTGCTGATAACTGCTGTTCACACTACAGGGATCCTTTGTTTAACAGCAATATTTGCCATGCTTTGAAGGGTGTTGGAGAAATAATTTTGAAAGAACAAAGTCACAAACTTTTGTTCAGTATAATGCAGCTGACTTTTTTGTTCTGTTTAAAATGTATTTAAAATTTTAGATTTATTTTAATATGTCTGATAAAATTGTCCTATCATTAACTCACATCTGTATTTATTTTAGCATGTGAAATGCATTGATAACTTAAAAATTATAAAATAATTATGAAAGAATCAAAGCAGGTATATATGTATCATGAAGTGGTCTAAAATAATGTGCCTTTTCATAGCAGCCTCTAACAGGACATGTTTTCCATGGTAATGGCATGAAATTCTATATATAGGTGGGTGCAAAACCAGCAAATAGTTATTATTTCTCTTTGAAAAAAAAATCACATCAGTTTGAACTTCATGGTTTTATTTCCCTTCTCTGTTCAGTTACTGGTGTCAAGCAGCCATATGTAGTTAACAGCAGTAATGTAAGTATTTGCTCCACTTCAAATGAAAATAGTCAGATACAGTTATCAAGACAATATATATTTAATGAGTTCACAGAAATATCATCTAGTTTTCCAAGGGATGTGAAAACTGTCATAGTACAAACTATCTTCAAACTATGATCTCCCCAGAACAAATAAGACATCCCCTGATTTAGTGAAAATTTCAGTGTCTACAGCATTAATGGGAGAACGCTCACAACACATAATCCCCTCAGTACCTGCGCATTACTGAGACTCCAGAGATAAAGTCAGTTTTATGATTTTGAAAAATAACTGCCAGCACTGAAGAATGAACCAACCAATTATGCCCTGAAGCAACCAGTGTGACTTTGAATAGAAATAAGGCATTGTAAGGTTATTTAATACAATATTTCAAAGAGAGTGTGACGATTTGCTCATCTTCTGCATGTAGTCAGTGTTTTCTTTGTACAGTGCAGGATATCGTGCTTAAATAATTGTTGACATTTTATGCACATGGTGCATATATTCTGGAATATAATAATGATTAAAGGAGCTTCCTGGGCCACTGGAGACATTATATGTCATTGATAGAATGCCAGAAAAGAGAAAGCATCAACAAACCAAACTCACAGAAAGTGTTCTATAGCTAATAACAACTGTCCTGTCACCTCAAGATGAGAGGAAGGTTAGAGTACAAAAAAAATCCTGCCTACATTCTAGCTGAGGGACTCTTAGGAAGTGTATTCTTTGTACTCTGGCCCCTTCTGCCAACTTTGATTAGTGATCTCCAAGGATACAATGACAGTTCTGCAGATTTGCTGTCCATAGGTTATGTTGCCAGAAATATTCTCACTCATGAATATGTTGTTTTGTTAAAATATCCACGTTATATTTCAATAAGAGTTTCCTAGTTTTTATAATAGCGCTCATATCTACTACATATCTATCTACATATATAATAGCGGACATAATCTACTGCGGTGACACCCTGAACTTCTGTATTTAGGAAGGAACAGTCTATTGGCAGACAGGACTGTGGAATAAATGTTGCTTAGATGCCTATTTTCCTGAAGAATATCAATTCTGTGAAATTGATTTACATATTTTTAAGGTCAGAAGGAAACATTAGGATAAACTAATCTGAAATTCTGTGTTAAAAAAGTTCTACTTGTAGCACACTTCTGTATGTAGCACATATAAAAATAATCTGATAATGCTAGAATATTCACCACCCATATAGAATTTTCTGTCTAATACCAAGTTACATGGCATCACCTCTGCAAAACAGAGAAACAGTTGTATTTTGTTGAACGGAAAAAGACACATGGATGTATAAATACACATGGAGCTTGGACATAGCACAGCACATAGATTTATGCTGTCACCTAATCAGAATTAAGAAATACCTAGTTGCCATATCCATTTAAATGCTCACTCTACAGAATCTCATTGCCAGTCAAAGCAATGGATATGGATATGGATATGGATATGGATATGGATATGGATATGGATATGGATATGGACCAACCATCTGTTTGAGAGATGATGGTGTAAGTATCTGAGCATCTGACACAACTGCTGTGTCATGTATTTCCTTAAACTCCAGTACTGAAGAACAGCATAGACTTTTTAACCCAGTTTCTCACTACTGTTCCCAAACTGAAGCAAATGTGTCATCTTTATGCAGAGTATAGTACCATTGCATAACCTGGTCTTAGAGTTTCTTCAGCTGCCTGGTTCCAAGTGCTTGAAAATTTCCCTCCAGAAAGGAAAAGTCACCACTTCCTACTAAGCAGACTAGAAAAACAGTTTACTTTAAAATGGTGGTATTGAGCCTGCTTCTGAAAGTAGAAAGCAGCCTTAGAGTGAGAAACGCACAATACAATTGTTCAAATACAGCACCCTAGAAACCATAGTGGGAAGTCAAGGAAATTAAATTAAATTAAAAGGGCCACAAGAATGCCCTTGTTGAGGGCTACATTTCCCTCTTTCTATTCAGAAAGAGCTGTTCCAAAACCAGGAAGAATAACTGGGATTCAGAGAAGGCTTTCATGACACTTACCTTGTTAGTTAAATAGATCTATGAATCCACACTGGTATCACTACCCTTGGGCTGTGGCAGCCCTGGGATTTCTAGGAAAGGTAGTAAAGCCCAAAGATGTAGTGTATAATTTTCAGCTAAATTTCTCAGAGGGAAGTGCACATCTTCTGCAATGAATTTTCTTTACATTTTTTTTTTTATGTGGGAGGCCAGAAGGGGGTGTGATAAGGGATCTAGTTGTGGGCCTTGGCAGTGAAGCAGAAATAAAGACAGCAGTTTTGGTGGTAATTCTAGTTCACTTAGACAGATAATGTTTCCATGATTCTTTACAACTACTTTACTTTTCATGCCACTGAATTTTTCTAGTCTCTAATGCTACTTTTCTTTCTACGTAAACATGTAACAAGTACCTTCTGTATTTCCCGTAAGCAGAGGAGACAGATTGCAAAACTAGCTATTTTCCCAGTAAATGGAGAAGGACAAAGATTCACGTGCATGTTTCTCTGTGTGATAACTGGAGAGGGCAGATTCAGTCTGCAGTGGTTTCTGTATTAATATGCCCCAAACTTACCTTTTTAGACTTCTTCAGTTTAGCATTTCTCATCCCCTCCTCTCATTTCAGTGCCTGAAAGTAAGACTTGATTGTGAAAAGGATTTTCTGTTACATTCTATTTTTTCATTCGATCTGCATAACCCTAGTAAGATCAGAAATTTAACTTACGTGTTCCATTAGTCCTAAACTCAGTGCATCACAGGTTTCTTGATTTGGGATGGATGCATTTCTTGTCACTTAATTCATGTCTCAGTAACAGCATTTTTCCTCTTCTGCATCAAGGATTTCTCCGCTGTTTCTCATTTTTGTTTTTTGTGAGCCCTTAAGTTACCATCCATTAAAGCATAAAAAGTAGAATCAAAGAATCACAGAATCATATAGATTGGAAAAGACCTCTGAGATCATTGAGTTGAACCTTTGATCACCCCTTTGTCAACTAGATCACGACGCTATGTGCCAAGTCCAGTTGCTTCCTGAACACCGCCAAGGATGGTGACCTCACCACCTGCTTGAGCAATTCATTCCAATGTTTAACAACCCTTTCCATGAAGAAGTTATTCTTGATGTCCATCCTGAACCTTCTCTGGCACAACTTGAGGCTATGTTCTCTCATCCTAAGAGGTATTAAGTATCTCAGCCTTTTCCTCATCCTTGGTGACTATGGTCCCCTCTGTTTCCAATAAAGATGGAGATTTTCCTTGGCCCTCCTTTTGTTGTTAGCATGTTTACAAAAGCACTTGTTATCTTTCACAGCAGTGGCCAGATTGAGTTCTAGTTTAACTTCCACCTTTCTAATTTTCCTTCTACATGGTCTAATGCCATCCTTATGCTCTTCCTGTGTTGCCTGCCCCTTGTTCCAAAAGTCATAAACTCCCTTTTTTCCTGAGCTCCTGTGAGAGTTCCCTGTTCAGCCAGGCTGGTCTTCTTCCCCAATAGCTCCTGCTTCAGCACATAGGGTTGGCCTGCTCCTGTACCTTGAATTCCTAACTTTTTAAGAGCCCCATCTTAATGTATATGCTTCTAAAATTTACAATTTCATTTTCATTCTTAATGCTTTCAGTCAAGAAAATTGGTGGTCATCTGTGTAAGAGAATCAATGTTATGTTATATTATTAATCAATGTGTACTAAAGTACTGAGAACTCAACTTCTAAGTAAAATGAGACTGCATGAGCTGGCTGCTAAGTCATTTTCTTGTACAATGTTAAGGTTACACTCTTTCCTAGGCCTGGCAAATGAGTTAAAAATTGAGATGTTGTTCTAAGACAGACTGCTAAATAAGGTTAATTTTGAAAGATAGGATGTGCAAGAAAGTGAAATGAGTGCTAGCATAACATAATTGGGGCTCAGCTTACAGATAAAACAGTCTCCAGTGGCTTCCAATGCCATTTCAGCATAAAACTGCTCCTGCCTTTTTCCTTTAACTTTCACACTTTCACCTCTTTAACCTCTGCAGAGGAAGATCCCCAAGAGGTTGTGTCTGTTTTAAAGTTATCATCCAGAGTTTTTCAAACTACAGGCTATTCTATCATTGAATTGAGTGTATGCATATATTAAATGTGCTGAAATAACAAAAAATAACATAACTGTGCATTGAGATGTTCATAAAAAGCAATGTAAGTTTTCCTTTCAAAATGAAAAATATGGCATTACAGTACCTTTACTTCACAAGAAAATGATTTCATATATAAATGGGTACAATCGAGAAATGTTCAGGCAATCACATTGCTTCACTGGCTGAACATCCCTAAGTACATTATAATTTAGGTCTTAAGGTTTAATTAGCAGAATACAGTTTGGGCAAATGAACAGCATGGAGGTGCCAAAATATGAAATTCTAAAAATAGGAACCCATAAATCTTCCCGCTGTGGTGCACATATGCAGCTGTACAGTATCTGATGGATTGAAAACTCTGCCTGAGAACAGCATTAAGATTCGCAGCAGCAGAGGAAATCAACTGAACAAATTTCATAGGGCAGCAGGAATTTATCATGTTTGTTCTGTCAATGTAACTCACATCTCACTTGCTAAACCCCATAAAGGAGCACAGGAAGCAAAGAGAGAAAGGCTGAGGAGAGGAAATGGAGTGATATCAAACAGGGATTTTTTAAAGAGATTTATACATAAGCTACTTTGAGACTACATTACTTCTTGAGAAAGAAAGAAAATGTAAAACAAAAGAACCATTAACTAGTATATGGTTTTTATTTTGCACTATGTTTCATGACATAGTGCTTTTTTGAGGTGCTCTGTCAAAATACCAATTCCCAAACCTTTTCAAAGGAGTGCATACAGTATTTCCACTTGAAGAGAAGTAGATCATAAACCCATAAGGTATGCTCCTACAGCAATTGCTTTGACAGTTCTTAGGACAGTAGCCAACAGAAATGTTTTATTCAGAAAAAGGATTTAGAATGAGTCTATCCAATTTTTCCTGTTCTTGTTTGGCCTTTGAATCATGGATCCTAAAAAACAGTCTTCCTTTCTGGATAGGATACACACACTCCTCTGTGTGATTGGCAAGTAGAGGTATGACAAATCATACCTTGATTGGCTTCAAGATCATTATATAAAGCCTAGCTTAGAGGAGTCCCTGAGAGAGAATTTTCTGCCACCATACACATCTGAAGATGGAAAGTAAGCATCTTTGGTCAGCCTTATTTACCAGGGTGACAATATTGTTTCACCCATGAACCAGCTAGGTTTCATCACTGGGGGTAAGATTTGTTTTGGAAGGGTAAAGGTGAGAGTGAACTGCTGGTATTGAACTCCAAAGGATGTCTGAAGGAGGATGTGTGCAGGATATGCCATGGAGCAAATGACTTGAAGATTATGAGTAACAAATAAGATTTAATATCAAACTCCAGATCAGTATAGCATTGTGGATTGACTCTTCGGAGCACAAACACTGTCCTAGGAAATATTCAAATCATGTTTGTGTAGACAGAGACCCCCCAAAGGTGGTTTTTCATTGAAATAGCAATGCTGTGAACTTTGCAGTCAGTGTCACCAGATTGTTAGCAGCACACAGTTCACTGTACAGAGATGTGGCAGATGGTGACTCTAACTCCTATAAGACAGCAGGAGCAGAGCTGATATCCCAGTACCAAGCCAACTAGCTCAGCATCAACAGAGGACTTGACAAAACATTTCTTCATAATGGGCTAACCAGATAGGGAAGGAGGGCCAGCCTTTGTGAGGAGACTTAAGGCACAGTCTATCCCTCTCAGTACAGAGAAGCTCAGGTATGGAGGTCTGTATAACCTGCAGAAACAGAAGCAGGAACAGATGCTCCTAAGCTGTACAGAGCAATCAAGCCAATTGAAGAGGTGCTAAAGACCAAACAATTTTCTCTACATGGTGCTGTCGCATACAAGTTTCTATTAACAGCTCTGCACCATGCTCCATTTTTTGTGGTACTGGTGTCCTAAAAAACTGCTCCTATCTTAAATGGATAGTGCTTAGCCATGGCTGTGCAGTGACTAAAGTCCAGGGGCCCACCCTGTCTTCTTAATATTTTTGGACATAAATAGATTTTCCCAATTTCCATGTGTTTTTTAATGTGCCTTTATTATTTTTCTAAATAAAAAGATTGCAGTGAATCCATAAACTCAAGGACTTCTTGAACTGTTCCAGGGGAATTATGTCTCCAAAAGTGACCACAGAAAGTGGACTTAAAATTCAAGGAGCTGCAAGGCAGGAATAATGTAGCAGAAAGGGGTTCAAACCTTAATTTTATTAAGAGAAAGTCCTTTTGTGTAATCTGATTCAAGTCTTTCTGCCTCTTATTGACATCTGACAAAAGATTCCTGAGCTAAATAAATGAGGTCTCAGAATGATTTTAAGAGACATTAGGCGTTTCTTGGACCTTTTCTTGAGAAAACATTGCTTTTGACTAATGTCTTAGAACCTATCTCACAGCGATCACAGTAGAGGAAAGACAGTGAAGGATTGTGTGGAGTAAAGCACACGCCTTCAGCTGGGTTTAATAATGGATCAGGTATTTCTGCTGTATACAAAATGGAAAGTAAACTCAGCGCAAACTCTGTCTGCCTGTGGAGATGTTTCTTTGATTCTAGAGAGTGGACTAAGGCTTACTTTTAAACTTTTTAATTAAGACAAATGTTGGAGGGATTTTTGTTTGATTGGTTGGGTTTTCCCCAAAAAGGCTGTTTTAGGTGTAGACTGTTAACACCTGTACAGGAAAAAAACCACAAAATCTCAAAATAGACATGACAACTTGTCTGTTTTTCAGATATTTTTTCAAGTACAGCCTAACTGGAATGTAAGAATCATCTATAAATTAGCCTCCTCATGTGTTCATGTGTGAGAAAAAGCTCGGTACCTCACATCTAGAATACTACCTTACATTGTCAGAAAATGCAGCTTGAGGGCAGTGATTTAAAATTACTCTGACCTGTGTTGCATTGTTTCATTCCAAAACTTCCCTGGATGACCCCACGTATTTAAAAGCAGTATGAAATGTTTCCTTTTTGTCAGTTTATTTCTTTTGAATATTTTTTTAATATTCCTAAACATAACTGACTTGTGACATCATGCTGAACAAATATACAATAATTTATTTTGCCATTTAAAATGAGCAAATTTCACTAAACAGAGTACAGGTCTTTTCTGCATTTTAAGGAAACAAGAAGGATTGGAGTCATCAACATAAAAAGACAACATTTGCAGCTTGCTATCTCTACTACTATATTCTTCCTAAAGGACATTTCTAAATGAGGAAAACAACTGGTATCACTATAAAATACTAACCCACACCATCAGCTGTAAGTCATGGAAGCTTGGAGCTGTAGGGTTCATTTTATGTTCATTCACTGGGGGTGGAGTTTGGACTCCCATTTCTTTCTGTTGCTGCATCTCAACAACCTCAGAGGTGCTCAGAAATACACTGAGAGTAATTCACATGCAACATAAAGTAGAGCCAGGTTAGACCAATTTGGGGCAATATTTTCAACTGGATTTTCTCTTCTGTTCTCTCTGAACAAACTCTTCTCCTCTTCTCCGTTCCTACTCTCTGTTTTCTTTGTTCTCGAACACAAATTAAAAAAGCAAAGCAAAACCAAAGAAAATTTGTGACTGCCCTGCTTCTAATTCTGCTGTAACCCACTACCTGACCAGCAGCTGCTGCCTGGCACTGTGGCAGTGCTCTGTGGCTTTAATGGTTTGAAGAAAAGTAGGTTAGCACCCTTGCTATTATTAATACCTCATCAAAAAGGACATGAGAGCAATCAGAGAGAAGAAATGAGAGCAGGTGGGAGGGGAGAGGTGGAATGAGGAAAAAAGTGTCAGGGAACCTTTTGTTCATTCTCTGATGACCAACCAGTTGTTTTCCTAACCCCAAAGAATGAATAAGACCTGACAACATATCCTGTAATACTAATGACTAATTGCATATTATTTGGCTGCAATTCCTTTCTGATAATTCAAAATGGGCAGTATACTATGTCATGATAAATGCTGTAAGGGACATAATCTTCCCAGTCTCACAGTTTGGTTTGCATTATGTCTAGGGAAAGATGTTTGCTGGAGAGAGAAGAGGAAGCACATCAATTCTTCTTCTAAATCCCATATCTTTTCTCCCCTTCTCTGAGCCTCACATTCAAGTTAGTTGTGCTCATATCCAACTAGTAAATGGTGAGGGCTGAACTCACAAAATTTGACAGGATGAGAAAAAAATCTGTTAGGTTGATAAACCCATAAGACATACAGTGACCAAGAATATGATTTAACAGATCAACAACCTACACAGCATAGATACTAACAAAGAGGAAATTGTTTGCCTGTTATCACACCTTTATTAAAAGGTACTGTTTGGCTTTTCCCAAGTAGATTGAGGACTAATCCTTCCTAGCTCTAAATAAAAGAAAGTTTTCCAAAATGAGATGGCATAATACAAAGACCAAAACAAAAACTTAAGGGGGAAAAAAAATTACCCAACACCTACTGTTCAGCATTAGTTCGAGGCTCCTGTGACAACTCTGTGTTAGGTGGCTTCAGCAATTTCTGCCCCATGGTTCAGCTGTCTGCAGGATTATATGAGAAGTAATAGTGGCAAAGTACTCTGGCTAAAACAGGAGGAAATTTTTGTCTCCAGATCCCTTGTTGTCTTGGTTCCTTGTAATGCCCAGCAAACAGCAGGACAAGCACAACAAGCATGGCACGGGGGCAGGGGAGCAGCTCTTGACAAAAAATGCCCAAACTAGCCTTGTTTCTCTGGCAAATGTCCATGAAAGCACAGCCTCAGGGCATAATCACTGATGTGGCAGAGATCCAACCCAGCAGAAGGAAAAGTGAGTGAGCCTGCCAGGCTGGCTGGCTGCATCGGTTTGCTGTGCAGGCAGATAATTGTTCAGGCAAAGACAAGAGAAGTGCTGGGATCTACAGGTGGGATCTGAGGATCGAGGACAGGGCAGGGCAAGCAAGAAGTGTCTTGGCAGATCCACAGAGGGGAGAGCAGGACTAGGCTATTCAAAAAAGCAAACTCTAGGATGGGGGTAGCTGTCCAGTCAATTGCACTCTGAAAAGGTGGCCTAGGGGTATATTTCCCCCATTTCTCCTGATGAAACTGCCATAAGGAGGTCTGAAAGTCCCAGGGCTGCATTTCATGCTCCCTGCAGGTGAGCTTTTGCAGTGCTTGGAGACCTAGGCTTCACATTGAGGCATCAGTGCCATGATACAAACAGAGTGAAAGCTGCAATTCCCAGGGTGACTCCTAACCCAGTGATCCAGTGGTCTCCCCAGCAGTTGTCATTTAGGTGAAGGAACAGAGAAATGCAGTCCAAAAATGGGGAGAAGTTGTTTCCATGGAAGACACAGGTGTGAGTTCAGAAATTTCCTACACTGGATTCACCACAGAAGAAAGCACGTAATGGAACTGCAACTTAAATCCATTTAGTGTTCTGTCAGTCAATGGGGTTAAGTTGAATTAACCTCTGTGTGTGGAGTTCAACTAATGAAAGCTCCAAAATTCCTTATACTGAATCTCTGGTAAACTTAAACTGACAGGCTTTTTGTTTTACTGTAGGTCTTTTTGTTTTGTTGCAGGATTTTTGTGTACATGCTATCTCATAATCAATAGTTGTACTTTGCTGAAAAAACAGAATAAACACTATGTGCTTTAGGGAATAAAGTGGTTTTAGCAGAATTGTTGAGCAAATGTAAAAATTCCAACTACTCAGCTTGTGCCTATGAATCCACAGTAATAAACTTGTCCAACTCCATGCATTCTCAGCAAGCTGCAAGACTTAATCTTTAAATATGTACACACACATATATATAAATGAGACTGGTGAACAGTTGCCCATTCATTTTGGGCTGGAAGAGGCTTATCTCCTCACAAAAGGTAATCAACGTGGTGCCAGTCTTCCTAGGACTTTGTGTACACAAAATACCATCCTTTGATGTTGGACATCATGGAAAAACCTGAAATTAACCACTTGCACAAGTCCCTTCAGTCCCTGCTAGTTATCTCTATCAACAGCAAACACTAAAATTGGAAGCCCCACTGTCCAAGGTTGAAATTGATTTCCAGATAGTAAAACATCAATGCCAGCTTAAAACTGCTTCCCATAAAGCTTCTCTAGTGTGATGCTTCATTCTTTAAGGATGAACTAGAGTGTGAGTAAGAGGTTCCTAGGGTTTACATACTGCACTTTCACTTTTTGAATACTTTTTATGCAAACTTTCTTCTTGTGACAAGATTTTTCCAAGCTTTTTTACATGCTACTGCATTTATGTATATACATAGGAATGTAGCTTCAAGTTTGGAAATTGCTAAGAGATAGATCCTACAGCATGAAGAAAGCTGCTCTCTGGGCCACCTAAATTCCTACACCTGATTCCATCTGTAGGAACAAAGATTACATGTATATAATTTTTATTTGGACCTATGTTTTATATTGTTATTTATTTTAAAAGCTCAGTACGTTGTCAGTCTTTTTTTATTCTTTATACAGGAACTATTCATCCCATGTGCTACCTGATATTTTTTAGAGTTCATCTCCTAAATACGGTTTTAATGTTTTGGAGTTGCTATCCAGGGACTGTGAAGCCTTGAGAAAGATGAACATCGTTCACCTCTATGAAATAGGAAGAGACTGAGCACAGTGTAGCAGAGACTTTCTCTGGGCAGTTGATGGATATATTTGTAGCCATTTGGATATACCTTGAGAGGAGTTGTCATTAGATCATCTCATCTTCCTCTATGGACTGAAGTTTGCATGTGGACTTCACCTCCTGTAATGAATGGGAAAAATAGTAATGTCTGCAGTTCTGTAAAGGAGACTTACACACCAGAAAGGAGGTTCTAATGGATTCAATTCTGTAGAGAACTTCTGGAGTCACTCTCACAGCAGGTCTTCAGGAAGAGGCTAAAGAGACATGCCAGGAGTTACACAGGCACAGCTAATCCTGTTGTGAGGCACATCAGAGGTGAGCTGGGCTCCCTGGGGTTTGATTCTGTGTCTATATACCACGGGGGCCATGGGAACTCACCCCCCTCCCTACTCTTTGTCCTCAGCCTCAGACTGCTGCCAAGGGGAAGGAGGAGGCACAGCCCCATTCTGGAGCCTCTCTAAGACTCAACAAGAGGCGTGTGGAAAACTGCCATAGTAATTTACACAGTTTGTGCCCATCTTCTTCTGTAGCATTTGTCTTCTAAGGGGGGATAATTTTTCTGAGCCAGCCATCATGCACATTTACTAAAAATAATGCATTTTACTTTGTACATTGATGTTGCAGTCTTTAAGGGGAGAGGCATTGCTGGTTTTTGTTCCAGGGCTTGAGATGAATCCCACCGAAAGAAAAAAGAAAAAGCTACAGTCTCAAGTACCAATAAAACAATCAATTCACACCAAATCAAGACAGTTTTAAGAATACCTGCAACCTCACAGAATCAGAAATAATGCCAGATGAGACAGATGTGCTAGAGCATAAGAGACAAAGATTTGTTCAACAAGTTGCAATAGGATTTTTGATTAGAATGAGAATGCAGGCACTTGACTGGAATATTTTGGGTTGATTATTTATTTAATAATTTTAAAATTCACTAAAATAACAACATTCAAAAGAGACCTCCACTGAGCTCTGTGGGCAAAAGAGGAGCATGGGTCAATAAGATAAGCAGCTGTTAAATGCCCTTTTTTGTCAATAAAACACCTTCAGAAGCTACTCTGCCAGACCCACTATTGGTGGTTAAAAGAGATTCTGAGCCACTACTATCTAGCCCTGTAATTTAGATGCCCAATACATTACATCAACAACAGCAAAGAGAGAGTGACACTCAAAGACATGAAGTTGGATGCCAGTAAATGCCTCAAAATAATTTATTATTAAAGCTTGTCAGAAGAGGGAGAAATGTGAAGAATAATGCCAGAAATCAGATAAACAATTAGTAAATATAGCTGGAATACATCACCTTTTCCTGTCACCCTCATTCAAGATGCTGCTTACAGTAACTGAAAGTGATAAAATCTGGCTTACTGTGTTTTAGAAAATCCTTTTGAAGTTATGTTCTGATATATTTGCCTTTCTACAGTCAAACTGAAATAAATTTGAGTACTGTGAAGCTACACAGTTCCAGTTAGAGATTAACTGAAAATGCTTCTTCATCGCTTTGATACAATAGTACATTACACAGCTTCTAGTTAAAATTCAGGGGGATAACTCCAGTAGCGACTTGTTGAACACAGCTGAAAATGTTAAAACATGACCTCTTAAAAGAAAAATTCTGTCCTCAATCCATCTTACATTGTCCTGCTATTCCATTTCTATTTGCAAATTCAAATGATCACTGAAATAAATATTACTCCACAGAAGGAAGTAAAGACTAAGATAGCCTTAGTATCCTAAATGCTAAGGTCATCCTCACCATTATTAACATGATGTTTTCTTTTTCTTTCTATGTTTATCAAAATGTTCCCTAGTAAGTATTGATGTGTCTCATGACTCTAAGATGCTATCTCTTTTTTCTACTTCTCTGCTACAGCTGATAATCTGACTAGAAATAATAAGAGATAATTAATATTTAATTAAATTAGTGCTGGCTGAAATTAAGAAATCTTTTTCTCCATCACTAGATGGAGAAAAATCTCTTTTAAAAATTGCATTTTTGCAGCTTTAAAATTTTGGGGTTTATTGTTTTGAAATGAAAAAGGAGCAAATCATTTCTACATCAAGCTCACAAATTATGTGAACCAAATTGAAACATATTTTGGGTACCTGTCTGAGTAACAGCAGAAGCTGGTTCAGGTCCAGACCACATTTCCGTTCTGTACAATGGATACAGCCTCAATCCTACTGGTTTTGTCTTTGATTCCAATACTAACAGAGGTTGGGCACTGCTTAGAATATATTCCTCAATTGATACACTAAGGTTGGTGCAAAAACATCAAGTAAGGGAATACATGGTGGAAAAGTACACCAAAGTCTTGATAACATACACAAAAGATGATACAGAAAGCAAGCTGTTATCAAGTTAAGCTCTGGAATGTGATGCAAAGAGACACTGAACGGTCTCCATCCTTACAGATTTACAAGAGTCAACTGGAAAGAGCCCTGAGAAAGTTAGTCTGATCTCTGAGCTCTCCCTGCTTTGGGCAGGAGGAAATCTTTCAGACCAGAGCTGTCTCATGTCTAGGATTCTGTGCTCACAATGTAGAAATTACAGCAAGGACAAAGGTTAGAAAACTTTTGTTCTAACAAAATTGGGGGGGGGGGTGGGGGACGACAGTGGCTGAAAACAGTTGAAAGGAAGAATCAGAGCTACTCCTACTCAGCTCTGGTCACACTGCTTACAGAATCTTCTGGAAGACAAACTGCCACACCTGCTGCACTTTTTTTCCCAGAAGAACACACATCAGTGTGTATGGTCCATATCTTACTGCCAGGTGACAGTAATCCAGAAAAAGATCAGGAGATTAACAGATTATCAGGTCATAAATCTATGCTGCTTTAGGTTAGACATTGTTTTGTGAAGGCACTAGTGAGGGGAACTAAGGGACCATGGATCAAATTCAGTAATTAAAAGGGTAAATTAAATTCACTGGGGCAAATAAAGGAGAGACTCAATAGATGTCAAAGGGAGGAATACAAAGCAAAAGGAACGTAGAGGGATAAAAAGGATCATGGAAACCTATGATTCAGTTAATTAACAGACCTATAAAGGGACAGAGGAGCCTTAAAGTTAAAGGAAAACAAATTAGATCCAAGAGTGACAAAGCAAAGGAGTGGCTGAACACAGGAAGAGGAAAAGCCATGGTGTACCCTGGGGCAGCAAGCTCAAAGAAGATGAGCTTTTCCAAAAGACCAAATCAAAGAGAGAATCAAATAAAAACTGTAAAATCTGCCTTAGTTCATAGCCTAACATCATCCAATTCATGCCAAGTATAGGGTCAATAAAATTAATGGAGTTGGTCAGAGCAAAGAGCTAATAATGCCAAGGTTGTGGGTTTGATCCTTATATGGGCCATGCACTTAAGAGCTGGATTCAGTAATCTTTGTGGGTCCCTTCCAATTTAGAATATTCTGTGAAGTGTCCTGAAACCTTCCAGGTAGTGAGAATTTGTAGTTCTCCTCGACTGTAGAGTACTAATTGCTATCTTAAATGCTGACAAGATATAAATTGGAAGAAAAGGGATTCCTCTAGATTTTCTCAGTACCTTCAATGCATATTTCTAAGAGACATTAAAGGTTATGAAGGAGGCTACATTTATATTTCCAGCCTATGTTATACAAAAGCTTTGTCTCCAAAAAAATTACTCTTGTACACTTGAAAGTCTGCAAGGGTTCATGTTTTCTCACTGAGCATGGAAAGCTTTAAAAACGACAGTTGAAGAGTTTCAAGGTTGACTACTACTTGACTACCACTACCACTGATTTCTATTAATTCCTCACCAGCAAAGGTGTTCCTCACAGTTTGTAAGTGCAGCAGAAACCAACTTCAGCACAAAGGGCTAATCTCTAGTTGTTTTATAATCCATGACCAGACAGGGATGCTGACATTGAAAGAAATGTCTGAAGATTATAGTCCCATTCAAAGCTTTTCAAACACATGCTGAAAATTACTCATGAGTGGAATTTTTGATTTAAGCAAAAAATTGTTCATCTGCTTAAACTTTAAAAAAACCCATGTATCTTAAGAACTGGGTCAGGTCAAAATGATTTCTCGCTTTTCTGCATAGACCATTGATTTATACAAATAAATGTTTAAATCCCTCTCTGTCAAGGAAATGATTAAAGAAATGGTATAGCAAATCAAGTTCCAATCTATGTGTTATAGAGTAATCTCAGTGTTACATTTTAAGTGGTCTGAGAGACACTTTGTAAGAAATCATGTGCTTTATCATCAGCAGCATGCACAGCACTTAGTGCATAGACTATTTTATAGAACAAACGAACCAAGCTATTATCTTCAAGATGCTCACAAGCAGAGATATCTGCCTGAGCAGCTTACACTGAAATGTGCCAAAAATAAAAATAAACATTTCAAACAGCAAAAAAAAAAATAAAAAATAGCAAGATGAACCATTTCACTCAGTTGGTACCTACTACAGGAAGAAATATTCTGTAGTGTTAAAGCATACCAAGAAAGGTTTTATTGGTCCATTAATGCACATAATGGGAGCATTGCAAAGCATAGATATGATACAGAGGTGAATGAATTTCATTCAGTGATGGGTGAAATTGTCCCTCAATATGTAATCTCTGCAGTCTTCTGTGAAATATTTCTCTGTGAAAGCAGGAGATAAATATCATTAACTTTTGTTGCCTTTGCTTTCAGGATGATGCAGTGATGTCAAATTCCTCAAGACATGTGAAGTCATCTTCAGACATGTTCTGATGTGTTGCTTCCCGTGTGCTGGCCAAGAGCTGTCTAAGAAATTTCTGTAATGGAATAAGATTTTTTAAAATGTCTGTGCTAAAACACAAACCTACATATTAAAAAATGTAAATAGCATGTCAAGCTACCTCTGCCACTCTACTTATGATGTAAGAGGTTTTTAATAAGTGTTACTGAAATAGACATGGAAAGGTATTTGAGAGCACAGAGGTCACAAGCACATCTTTTTTATTTTTATCTCCCAATCACAGATGTTTAGAAAGTCTGTGGATTGCTCTAGGAGTCTGCAAACTGTGATCAAAGCAGACATATTATTGGTAGCCTTGATTCACTACACTAGGGTCAATGCCATCAGTGGAAACTTTATAAGTCAAAAAAAAAGGTGGAAAACACAATATAACAGTATAACAGTGAGACTTCATAAAGCAAGCTCTTTATTAATCCACCCCAAACACATTAGCATGAATGATTAGCCAATATGCAGAGTCTTGCTGACTTCTCTCTGTTAGAAAGAGAAACTCATGGTGCAGTCCAGTATTGTTTGCATGAGATCGTTCTTTTTAAGGAATGCATACAAATTTTGTTTCCCTCAATACAATAAAAATAAAGAAGAAGAGGAAGTTTATTTTTCCAGCACTCCAAGCTGGCTCAGTTTTCTGTCTCACTCTGAGCACCATTGTACCAGCACACCTTGAATTTTCTCCTTGTCTTTCTGGGTTTCCCAGTAGTGGTTTTTCTCTTTGTTTCTTCCTGACAGACAAAACTCAAAAGCGAAACTGCCGCATTGCAGCCCCAGCCCCAGAAACCCATGGATCCTGTGGCTCAGCTTCTGTTCATCCCACTCCAAAGCCCTGTGTAATGTTCCTGTCGTTTCACCTATCCTACTCTGCACGAGGCTAAAATGCTTCTTATGGTGGTTAGCACACCTATTAACCTCTCAGGTATTGAAGGTCTTTGCCTAGCAGCAGCTGCTGGTAGCTCTCAGCCTTCCTTAGCCTGACAGGTTCATATGGAAGCTGCAATGTTCAGAGGGCTGGTGACCAGGAAATTATGACAGTGAGCTAAACACAGAAGTAGCCTGTGGTAGAAATCCTACAGTAATTTTCAGAGGACTAATAATTTTTTTTAAAAATCTATTCAGTTTTGTGTTACAGCTCCAAGAGTGGCAAATGATAGCATAAAGTGAAGAAAATTATTTGGTTTTGACCTGTTGTGTTTCGTGGATCCTGTGGAAATTTCTCAAACAGGGAAATTTGCAGTCTTTACCACCACCATGTCAAGTAGACTTCATATAATAGCAGCTTTTGTAGAAAGTTTTTGGGGGTCAGGGATATTTTACATTAGAAGTTCTCACTCTTCTCAGCATTTGATTTTCTTTTTATTCTGTTATTCCCAATGAAGTACAGACAATCTAAACATTTCTTACCAAGGAGATCCCTTTCTGCATCACAGCTAGAAAAAAACAGAGTGATTAGTCCTGTTCTGTATGTGCCCCTCTCTGTATCTGGATCAGAAGCAGAGAGAAAACTGAGAGGGGAAAAGTCACCTGAAAGTAATTGGAATAGAAAGGAGGGCTGGCTCACACACCTCTGGCAGAGCTGGTGTGTTCCACATTTGACAGTTACCACTAAGAACCTGGGGATGACAGTAAGCAATCACAATTTCCCCTGATTTTTCATATGCACAAGGAATAGTGCACAAAGAAATAAGAAGGGATACAAAAACCATAGAGAAATAAAACATAGCAAAAGGAGAAAGCAGAGCTACATTTTTGTTACTGCACTTGCCTGCTCAGTCACCTTCTACTTTTATTTTCAGCTGTCGAAGCTGGGAAGCTGAAGTGCAACTTTTGATGTTCAGAAGCACAGGACTGAATGTCAGGGAGCAAAGTGATACTTCTTTGGAGGAAAAAAAAGAAAGCCACAACAAAACCATAAATCAACATAAAAGTAAGATGCCTTTATCAGGTATTTTCCTTGGGGGCATTTCTGAAAATGCAGACAGCACAGCAGTGGTTGGGAGAAACCTAGAAAGCTGATCTGAAAATCTGAAGAAAACCACTGTTTCAGATCCTTTATCTGTTTAGTATCCTGTGACTGTCTTCTCGCTGTACAGTAGCCAAAGGATCAAGTAATTTATAACTCTATAATGAGGAAGGCAAAGCTCAGAAATCTGCTTCGTCTCTAGAAGTTCAATATGTGTCAGACTAAAGTTGTGTCTTTGCCCTGACAGACACAATTCCAGCTGCCAAATATAAACCTACTTTTGGATTTTTTTCACCTCCTGTCTGAACTGCCACATTCTGTCATCAGTAACCCATCTAGACTCAGACCAGAAAGTCAGGTTTGCTGGCAAACCTTACACAGAAGTATGGACTCAAAGCTGCTTCTAGGAGTGTGGTCAGAGAATTCCCAGCATGGCACAGCACCAACATTCTTCTTGCCCACCTCAATTCCCTATGGCCAAGCCAACATGGAGAAAATCCAGATGGCCACAAAATTCCCTTAATTTACCAAGTTTCAAAAGATCTTGCCACATTTTCAGGTAATAAAACAAGGACAGGTGGAAAAGATACGTTCAACACCATCTGACAGAAAGGATTTGCTGATGGTGTCGCTGAATAACTTGCACAGTGTAGTGTACCTAGATCTTCAGGCCAAAAGTTTTGTGTGTGAAGCCTACTCATACAAAGGACTCAACCACCAATTCCAGTGTGGAATATTGTGCAGAAAACCTTACCAGTGGAGCAGGGGCAGGAGGCAAACTGGCAGAGCTGTACACCTGTGCTAGCAAAATGGAATGGTCACCAGGGGACCTACATAAGCTGTGGAGAAACAGAGGATGTTGATTTCTTGAGAATAATCTTCCTTAAACATCAATCTATTTATTCTCTGATCAGTTATTTATGGAGATTGAGCAAGACAAAGCTTAGTTTTATCCTTTGCAGATAGAAGCAGATTATTCAGAATAGTCATCTTTATTAGTAAGTGTTGACAAAGTGATATAGCCCATCCCATCCAGAACAAGTTGCTAAATTTAGATATAGCCAAAGATACTACTGCCACTGGTGTAAGACACCATTTGATTTCATCTGGGGGAAAAGAAAGAGGAAGAAAGGGAATGTAATGGTTGCAAAACATGCTCTGTAGTCAGATAGTTGAAAGACAGTTGTTTCTTTCTGAAAAGGGAAGTGGTAATTTAATTTTATACCCCATTCACAGAAAGCTTTGTATTAAGATAAACTGGAGCTTGATTATTTGCAGCACACCATGATTTAGGTTGGAATTTTAGAAGGAAAACATCCTCCTTTACTATTTTGTTAGTCTTGCAGTTTTCTTGTAACTGGCTGAAAACGCTACTTTGCTAAATAATGTTTTACTTGCTTTTTTCAAATAAATATACATGGACTTGGCTGATATAGAGTTATAAAAATGCAAAATTACCCTGTTAAGCTTTAACTCTAAGTAACCACTCTGTATCAAAATAAAGAAGAAAAACCTGGAGACAAGTCAGCATAAAACACATGGCACAGGAAAGCATGCTGAGAAACAAGAAATTTGGGTGTAAACACAATTTCCAATATTTGTAGAGATCTAGGATATCCAGCTTATCAGAAGGATCAAATGTGTTCTGGGATTTGGGCAAAAACAAAATAAGAAACAAATGACATTTCATGCAATGCCAGGGTTTTGTTTGTTTGTTTTTTTTACCAGGAGGTTGAAGCTCTTTGGAGGAGATTTCCTTTGAGCACTTCAGATAACATTTTGCCTGCTGCCTGAGAACAGTGTTTGATAGGGAACAGTAGGTTTTAGGTTTCTGAAGGTTTTTTTGTTTTCTTGCCTTGTACAATAAAAAGAAGGTAGATCTAAAAAATAGCCACCTCATTTTTTTCTGTTGCTTCTGTTGTAGCACTTTTGCACTTCAGTTTCAGGGACTTTGAAATCTTTAAAGTCTTTGGAGCTGGAGCCAGCCATGTACAAAAGGTGTGAGCTTTCCTCTACCCCAGAGGTGGCAGCTGTCAGGAAAAGGCTAATAGCTTTTTGCAAGCAAAGGAAAGCTTCTGATGTTTTCTCATCTAAGAGACTACAACTGAAGCTACCCCTAGCCAAGTAAGCATAGAATTGTGTTCTTTTTTTCTTTTCCCTGGGTTTTGTGGAAGAAAAATCCACAGTTTGCCAGGATCTGACTTTCCATCCGTTACTTGTGTTCCTGAGGATGAGGATCTTTCTCCATCCCTGGTGCCTGTCTTTCTTTATTGCAACATGACTGTCTCAAAAGTAGAGCCAGCAGGAGGGAATATGCACTTGTTGTTCAAGTCCTGCAAACCACAGTGCAGCCTAAGCTGCCAATTTATGTGATTTTGCAAGAAAATGCATTGAGAATGATGAGGCAGGCACATGCTCTGCCTGTAGACCCTCACTGCAGGGTGATTCCTCACAGCTGGGGGAAGGAATTTCTTGCACAACCAAGCACTGGCTCAGCGCATGCAAGTTGAGAGTATGTAGCTGCTGTCTTTTATTCATTTAAGTAAAGCAGCAAAATTATTCAATGCAAATTAAGATCTGAATCCATTAAACTCTAATCATGGGAATGCTGGACCTGGTTTCCAGCAAAGTACTGTTAATTTTTACTTTTACAGGTACAGAAGAAATGTGACAAAGCAAGCGTGTGACACATCTCACTTGTGTCATTCATCTGTTTTCTTCTCCCTTGTGTGCTTTTGGTGTCAAGTCATGTAGGAAATTTTTTTACTGCTTTTACATTATGTTATGACCCTTTCTCTTCTTTGTAAGGCTGTTTGAACAGTAGACCTCTGCAGAGCCTGACTTGAGGTGGGGTCACATCTAGTCTCATCTAAAGCTCAACCCACTTTGTCCCACTGCTTTCTTAAGAAAGAGAGCTTCCCTTTAGTTTGCCAGCATGAATGGTTGCAAAACAATGTATCCAGCTATGTGAACTCAAAATTGAAAGAAAAGAATAGTACAGGTTTTATTCTATAACTGCAATAATAGTGAAGCCATACTGCTGTTACTGCACATCTCAATATTATAACATATCTAGGCCTTTCTGCAGGCTGTGTTATATAACCACCCAAAGATATTACAGCAATAGTTGTCTACTGCTGATTCTTAATTGCTGAGGGTAAATGCTTCTCTTCAGGAAAGGACTTTAAACCTAAACATTTTTATTTCCTCCAGGCATCTCGCTACACCTAAGAGCCATTCACAGTCTGGGAATGTTCTTTTTTTGGAAACAAAATTTAACAGTGTCTTTGGGCTACATACCTGAAGAATTTTCTTCTACTTAAAAAAACATGCGCTCCTCTTCCTTATTTTCACTTGCTCTCTCCAACTGAGACCACTTCTCATGTTTAGTCATCCAGCAATCAGAATTGATAGTTCTGGTAAGGACAGAGTTCCCTTCCTTGATTTTGTTTTTATTTTTTGTTGGTGTTTTGGGTTTTTGTTGGTTTTGTTTGTTTGTTTGTCTCTTTGGGTTTTTTTTGTTGGTTTTGTTTCATTTTGGGTCTGTCAGACTTGTGACTAGTCTGAGTAAAAAAAGAAGTGCTTTCTGTAATTGTCAAGTCAGACAATGTAATTTGGCCAGTAATAGGACATCTTCATCTCTTGCATTAAAATACAAAATGTTCTTTTATAGAAATACCATTAAAAATGAAGGAAACTATTTAATTATTACTACGTATTTATTTTCCTTTGAGATGAAAAATATGTTTCTAGAAAACAGAATTCAAGTTTCAACAGACTGGCGCTTGTGTGGGAGCCTCTGTGTCTACACAGAGTATGTATTTCCTGTGCAAATTGATATTTATGTATTCAAAAACATATCTAAACCAATTATGTGAAAAACTTGCAGAAGGTTTCAGGCTTCCAGTTGTGTAAATACTTCTTTGACTTTTAACTATATTCGTCTCCTGATTATTTAAATCCCTGATGATGGAAAGTAGTAATAACAGTGCTGTAGACTATGTGAAATAATAAGAAAGACTGGAACAATCTGTCTAATCAGGAGAGGAGTTATTATAAATAGTATTGATATATTAAATTTTGTTTTTTTGATAACTTTTTATGAATTCACTATAAGTCTTAGAGGAACTGCTGCAGACATCAGGTATTCAAGTACCATTTAGAGAAATTCATGCATGGTTTCTCTTTTTTTTCCCCAAAAAACTCTACTATAGGAACTATGTTGTGCCCTTGTGTCTCACAGTAAACAAATGTACTGCATTTCAGTCTAGAAAAGATGAGGGATGTCTAATCTCCAACAATGCATCAAATCCATCAATTTCTTTTATAATTTTGTTTCTTCTTGATTATATTTTCTTTATTTTCTCACCTGTTTTTCAATATTTTGTCCTTATCTGGTTTCATGAGTTCACTTATATCAATAGGCACAGATACTTCTGCTAATCCAGCAAAGAGTTCTATTCTTCTGCTCTTGATGCTTTTAGTCTTGCAGTTCATGAATACATCTTCCACTGCTTTCTGAAATTTTCATTCCCTTATCCACTTTTACTGCTACCATATATTTTTTTCTCACTTCATCACCAGACTTCCTTTTTTTAATTTTCTTACTGCTTGTTCTGTATCCTTGTCTGTGTATTCTAGCTTTGTGCCCATCTTTGCACTAGAGCCCAATTATCTGCAGCTCTGATTTGGTTATATTCCACATCTCATGTCTGCCTACTTCATCTTGTGTTCTCACTTTATCTGTTTTTTATGGAAACTTCATATCTGAAGATTTTTATAGCTATAATTTCTGACTCTGGTTCATCAAATTTATGTTTTGAATTAATAGAACTTGAGTAGGTCATTTGGATTAGGTTGATGGGTATTTTTGGTTGTGGTTTTTTTTGTGGTTTTTTTTTGTTTGTTTTTTTTTTTTTTGTTTGTTTTTTTTTTTTTTTTTTTTTTTTTTTTTGTTTTAGTGGTTTTTAGGTGGGGGTTTTTGATTGTTTTAAGGTTTTGTTATTTTGGGTTTTTTGACGTTTTTGTTTGTTTGATTAATTGTTTCACTAGCCTTTCAAGTTTTGTTTTCTGCTTCTCCTGTAAGTAAGTTTGGGGTTTTTTTTTTAATAGGTTGGCTGCTGTAGTTAATAGCACATAGGAAGTAATGCTAATCCATTAAAATAAAGATCACATAGAGCAGATGTCTATCACATCTAGCCCTTAATTTCAAGTCATTTTCAAACTAGGATCTACAAATAAAACAGCAGGCAGTGAAAAAGGCTGTGAAGGGAACTGTGGAGCAAAGCCAAGCCCACCATAGTAGAAACTCTGCTACAAGAATAAGGATAGATGCCATTGGCAGAGATTTAAAAAGACCTTCCCTTTCCCCTACAACCCAGCAAAAAGGAAGATGTGTTCTGATTTTTGAAAATTTTGAAAATTTTCTAAAAATAAAGGAGAGAATAATAAACCAAGGAATTTTAAGTAGCAGCTGCTTTTCTCAAAGCTAACTGCAATGAACTGAGGGCTTTACAGACCAAGGACGTTTTGAATGCTGGTGATGCTGGAGGTGGGGAGCACCCAGAAATTAAAGAAGATAATCATCTTTGAGGGACACAGGGACCGAGAGTCCTTGAACCATGAAACTTGACTGAGCAGCAGATGTAGGTTTATGTGAGACGCTGAGCTGCCTGCTGTTTGTTTATCCTACTCTTCTCAAGGAACCTGCACTTTGTGCTTATTTTCTGTAAATAAACAAGATTACACCAAATGATATACCTTACTTCTATTTTTCATCTTAAGAGGAATGAGTGCCAGGATGTATTGGCTAACTGCTTCAGCAAAGTGGGTAATAGTATGAATTTGTAGTGTAAATTTAGAGGAGGTGACAAAGTTATTTGAAAGATAGAATACAGTAGATGACACCCATAAATCAGTGTTCTACATTCACATGGCTTTTAAAACTAGCCTGTCTCTAGTTAGCAATTTAATATTTTTCAAGAATATAAATTTATTTTTAAAAAAACATCTACAGCACCACTTGAGATCAAGCTTCCTGTCCTAAAGAAACTGTAAATAGGGAGAAGAATATTGTTCCTGTACAACAAAAGGGATGATTTTCAAATAAGCATATGAAAGAAAATATTCATGGGGCTTTGAACTAATTTGATTTAACATTGCCAAAAAGTACTGTCACATTTGTCTTGTACCTTTCATATGTCCAGACATTTAATATATCATCATGAAGAATTTTAAAATTAAAACAGTCAAATGCAACCTCGTTGGGATTGCATCAAGCTGACTTGCATTTTGTAAAGCAAGACCACCTTTGAGTACTTGCAGTATGATTACTCTAGTTTGTCCTTAAGAAGTAAGTGTGCTAGAGTCTGAATAACAGTAACCAACCTGACTTTAGAAGGTGCTAATGTCTTCTCCTGTTGACATGTGTCAGGTAATGCATATAATTGCTGTTCAGTCACAGTGAGTACTGACTGAAAATTGGAATATTTGTAGAGAAGTTTAGGCATTTAGAAAAAAAACAAACAAAAAAAAAACCAACAAAAAAAAAAAAACAAAAACAAAAAAAAAAAAAAAAAAAACAAAAAAAACCAAACCAAACAAACAAAAAAAAAACAAAAAAAAAACAAAAAAAAAAAAAAAAAAAAAAAAACAAAAAAAAACAAAAAACCCCACAACACTTCAGATAAGTTTAATTCAAGAGTTGCAATTAATCAAAAAACTATTGTTCTCTTACGAAATACTGTATTTTTAAAGAGGTATTTTACGCAGTCAGATTTCTAGGACTGAATGGCTCAACTCAATCAAATTTTCATTTTTCTAAAACATAGTTTCATCACAAAATGTCATAATCTCATACAATAACAATCTTCAAGCAACGGTAATTTCCAGTTAGTGAGAAGAAAAATAAGTGACACTGTGGTAATTTAAAGTCTCCTATAAACAGCCATTTAGTAGAAGACACTCCCATAGACACATCCCCCTTCCACTTGATTTCATTGTTGTCCCTTTGAATTGTGAATCGACAATAATGTTAAGTAATTATTTGCCCATTCCCATTAGCAACACATGTGGGTCCTTGTGACTGCCAGTTTTCCAGCTGTCCTTGTGAATTGTCCAGCTCTGATGTCGCTCATTTTTGAGATCTAAAACTATGAATGTAGATAGGCAAAAATGCTAGCTTTGTGATTTATCAGAGGGAAGCAAGGAGCTATGAAAGGGAAATATTCACTGCAAAGGCAACAAGACCTTTCAGATCATTAATGTTAAATGGCAGCTTTGTCTGAGCAAGGATGAAAAAGGGGTGAATATATCTTTTAGGACTTGCTCTTCTGTGATAAGCAATAAGTAGAGAAATTTCAAGATGCACAGATAATGTTTTGCCCTGCTGACTATAGTTTGTTTAATTTAAAAACACACTTTATAATGTTACACCTCCTTTCAAGTAGGAAAATAATTCCTCTTAAATTCTTTCAAATCACATTTTCCCAAAGCATTTTCTGTGCTTTGCAATACTGTACTAGACATTTACTGCTGGAAGCAATTAGCAACAATTGAAGGAGTTGCTTTATTCTAACAAAAAATGAATAAGTTTCTAATTACACTCCTCATTAAAAAACTAATCTGAAAAGCCACTGTTGAAAGTATTTTGCAGGATTTTGTCTGCTACCTTTTGTTGTTTTGTTGTACCTTTTGTGGCCCTTGACAGGCTTCAGAGCTCATGCAAACATCATGAAGTCCTACAAGATCGAGTGAAAGGTCTGCACCAGCACAAACACAGGCTGGGTGGTGAATGGATAGGGCCATGAAGATGCTCAGACAGCTGTAGCACCTCTGTTATGAGCACAGGCTGAGAGAGCTGGGGCTGTTCAGCCTGGAGAAGAGAAGGCTCCAGAAAGACCTTAGAGCAGCCTTCCTGTACCTTAAGGAAGGAAGCTACAAGAGAGCTGGAGATGAAGAGATATACAAGGGCATACAGTGATAGAACAAGTGAAAATAGCTTGAAACTGAGAGAGGGTAGATTTAGATTGGATATTAGGAACAAATTCTTTACTATGAGGGTGGTGAGGCACTGGAACAGGTTGCCCAGAGAAGTTGCCCAGGTTGCTCAATCCCTGAAAGTGTTCAAGACCAGGCTGAAAGGGACCCTGATCAACCTGGTCTGAGGTGTCCCTGCCCATGGCAGTGAGGTTGAAACAAGACAACCTTTAGGGACCCATCCAACCTATACCATTCTATGATTTATTCTATGATTCTCTGGTCAAGAAACCTTCCAGTGACCTGGTCTCAGAGCACTAAAATTCCTCCCTTGAAGTTTGTTCTCTCCTTTGTAGGAGATGTTAAGAGCTCATTTTTTCCTGTGCTACTTGCTCTGTGGCATGTAAGCTAAACCTCTGAGCTTTCTGTCCAGGGTCTGTGAAGGTCAGTGTCTGTGTAAGATTTTAGTTTGGAGGCAGCAGAAGACTGAAGATTCTGTCACAGCTGTGCTGGTTACAGTTTCTAATATTTCTACTAATAAAAGTAGTTTCACAACATCATGCAATACCTGTTGCTGATAAAAGCTGTTTTGCAATTCTTAAAAGAAAACAAGATGCCTCATGTCCCTGACATCAATACATATATATGTATGTGTGTGTGTGTGTGTGTATAAAGACTAGATTTGTTTTCAGAGCCTCAATCCAGTGCAGCTAGTTCACACATTTTAGCAAGTGAAAAATATAAAGTCATACTATTTTTAAGTTATTATTAAAAGTCACAAATTTAATTTCAAGAGTTGGAGCTTTGCATATAGCTATAATAGAGACTAGTTAAAGCATATAAGTTTCTGCATAGCAATAGGTTAATAACAGATTCATCTGCTGCTGAATAACCTTCTTGAAAACAGAATATCCTGCGATACTCTGTGAGGGTCAGGTGAAGGGTATTTTTTTTTGTAAAAAATTTTGCCCTATTGAGATGGATTTAATCAGCCAGGGATTATTGGATTAAGCAGCTTTTTTCTGAGAATAAAACACAGAACTGAAATATTGTTCAAATCAAGAAGGAAGGGATGCTTCAGGATGAGTTGTAAAGACCCCAGAAAAGCAGTATGTATTAATAAATACAAAACACTTCAAGAAGTAATTTTAGTTGAAGGTGCTTGTTGTTTTCCATTGTTTACTCTGCCTAGAATTTCTGTGTGACTGCAAATTCAGAGGTGAGTGTTTACACTGAGGATGGATGAAAGGTAGCTGTGAGATGCCCATATCCCTTGCAGACTCGAAGCATCAGCCAGTTCCACATGTTGGTTCATAGCACCGTCTGCCTTCCTTAACAGTGTCATGAAAAGAACCCATTTATCTGTGCACGGCTTTGCTGAGTGCTACTCACCCTCCAGCTTAGGGACCCAGTATCTCTTTGTCTGCTGTGGGTTTCCCTCCTGAGTTCTAATAAGTACCTACAGGCCTGTCAGAAGCTGGTGACAACAGCCTCACTGCAAGGAAGAGACATCACAGACCTTTGTCTTCTTCGTTTATAGGTTCCCCAGGGATACTGACCACAGGGAGATGGGGAATGAGAGAAGTCTTGTTGACACGTCTGGGTGAGAGATAGTAAATTTTGTGGCTTCTGCAAAAATAAGGCAGTTGTTCCTGTTTTTTTACAGAATTTATGTTAGCTGTAGCTTAAACTCAGTCTTAAAGTTGCTTTTCTAAGCACTGCGTGGGTCTTAGTATTTTTTTAAGTACTTCTTAACTATTGTGTATTTTTATCTTAAAAAAAAAAAATCAAACATGCGATTTTCAGTTGTTCTGGGTCATTAGACAAGTTGCCATTTATTTTCCTTATCCTACAGCTTGAGATTCTAGCATCTTCTGTGGCCCATTTCTTGGATTAAATATATGACTTTAAATGGTGAGAAAAATGACAAATTTCTCAGGAAATCTTAAGGTTTGCTGTACACTTATCCAGAAGCTAAACAATTTTTCTTCCTGACAGATGACAACTCTCATCAGTCTTTTGCAGATAGACAAATGAAAATATAAGTTTTGATCCATGCATAGTATTATAGCCACAGGTTGCTGGTAAAAAATTGTTTACATTCAGCTAGTTGAAACTTTGTGCCTTCTTCACTAATAGAAGCTTTCTCTCTGTTCTAGCTGTGATGCTGGCAAGCCCAAAGGCTAGGATCTAGCATTAGTTTGTTTCTCTTACTCCTTTTGAAAGGGGGGTGGTAAAGGATATATATGCACCATTGTGGTCACAAGTGCTGTCAAAAACCATGAGAGTCATACAGAAAAAGCAGCACCTGCTCCAGCCAGCTTCATGCTATATTAAGAATCTCCTTTTACCTGCTCAGAAGTGGCAGACAGGCTTGACCCTTAGTTTCCAAATGTCACCTCTCATACATTTTAAAATTCATTATAATCTTGGATACACTTTTCAAAGCCACTAATGGCTACTGCCCTATCATCAACGTTTGCATTTCCCAGCAGACACTCTGAAGTGAAGGATCTTCTGCACACCTACAAGTTCATTATTTTTTTTTTTTTTCGCAAAAGGTGTTAGGGTTCTGTTGTTCCTTCTTTCTCTTTCTGTCTCAGTGTTTTTTCCTCTCTTTCCTTTCCACCTGCCCTCCAGCTGCAGCTGCTGTATGCTGGGTCCTGATTTCATTTTGTAATGATCATTTCAGAGCCTCTGTGATGCCTAGTCTCCAGTTCTGCAGATAAAGTTTTCTCTGTCATGTTGTTTATTTACCCACTCATCTGAAATCCTAGAGAGTAAAAGATGTGGAATAATGCATCATTCAGAAAAAAAATTGTTCATGTGCCCGCTTTGCACACTGTTACCAAAATATCATGGATTATTAACAATGCAAGTAATTCAAGTAGATATTAGTGTATCAGAAATGCCTGCAGTAATGGACCTAATATCCTATTTATTGCCCTTTAACTTAGCACTTATATTTGAATGACAGTAGTCCCATATTTTAATGTCCCTTACCATGCACTTTTGTACTCCAACAAACATTTGCACTGTGCTATAAAATGCAGGTGATACTAGATTTCTCTCTTCTTTATAGTTTTTAAAAAACTTAGAAAAAGAGTCCAACTAGATTTAGAATTTGTTTCAAAAAATAAGTATATCTCTACAGTGTATAGATACATATATTTATATTTTTATATTTATGTATGTATAAATTTGGCTTGATTCTATTGTCTTCTCTGAAGTCAATGAAGCCAGTTTGGTTAAGTGACAGAAGCTGAGTATGACACAGTGTAGGTATGTGTATTTGCTCTGTGAACTGCAAAGTATTCCATTGGGACTAATATAAAATATAATAAACTGATATCATTTGGAACAATGATTTCCTTGGGAAAGAAGCAAAGCAATCAAATTATTAAAATAGCTGGAATAAAGCTTATTGCACAAATAAGTAGCTTATATGTTAAAAATATGTGATCAATCAGAGAATGGGTTTTGTGCTGTATATTATAACTGTACACTGGGAGATAGACAAATCTCCTTTCAGAGACTTTCTAGCCCAAATTGTTCATAATCTATGGTTTTAAGGAAAGCATATGAAATACAACAAAATTTAACATTGACAAAAATGCTCTGCTCTGCCATAGTGTAAAGTCAGAGCAGGCACTCATATTGCTGGAAAGTGCCTTTGTTACTGATGTTACAAATGGAACTGCCCTTCTTGGCTCTTTAAGTCTCCTGCAGCCTCTGATTTTCATTATCTCCACCTCCTATTAGCCTCATTGGTCATCAAAGCATCTTCTTTGACTTTGTTAGCACATTGTAAAACAATGTTCAAGCACAGGTTCTACATTTACCTTCTCCTTTTTTTTTTTTTTTTCCCCTTTTCCTTCTGCATTCAGGAGAGTGCCTTGAAAACCAATCTCTTGGGGATGTTCCTAGGCTCCCAGGACAGCTGTTTTTATGAAATGACTTCACTATTTTTAGACACAAAGTGTGATCTTTTGTTCTCCTTTCCAAATTGCTCATGGGAGTGGAAGGAAGAAGAGAATATTTTTTTTTTATTTTCTCTTTGAAGTATCTATGTACTATGAGTACCAATGTACCTATGAGTATTTTTGTGATGGTGGTCATCATCTGAGGAGGATGATGGGGAAATCGAGAGCTTGATGTTTCCAAGCTATTTCTTCTTAATATGTCCATAATATTTATATTTAATTGGTTGACAGCCTTTTAGTTGTGTGTCAACCCAGCCCAGCAGTGGGATCTTGAAATCTTTGGTGAATGGCCATAGTGAATACACATGCAGGTTAGATGTGAATTGGACTTGATGCTCAATACTGGGACTCACTGGTCTTAGAGATCTTTTCTAACCTTAAAGAATTCTAAGAAAGACCCATTAAAAAAGAGTCCATTGTGTCATAACCTTTTCCACTCCAGACCACACCCATGTGGAAAGTGAAAAACATCAAGGATAAACTGGCTGACTGTACATGCCAGTGTTCTCCCTGGGGGTTTACTCAACTAGGGAGATTCACAATTCAACTCTTCTCAAAAAAGACAATTTTTTCTTTACTGACAGTCACCAGGAAGAACAGCAAAAACATTTGTGTAGGAAATGCAAAGCACAGTCAAGAGCAGTATTTAAATATTGGTAGATACTAGGCATAAAGACAAGGCACATACATTGGTTTTTAGGATTGAACTTTCTGAATAAGCATGAGATATTGTCATGGCTTGACGCTGGTGCAATGCCAGTGCCCCCCCATGAAAATACACCTTCTCTAAATGAGTGCTGTGAGACATGACCAGAATCAGAGCCGAGCACACTCGAGCTTAGAAATAAAGAAAAAACTTTATTAACCTACTGTTGCTTTCGTTCTTTTCTTCTCTCTCCGACTTCCTTGTTTTCATCCGGTCCGCTTTCCCGGGGCGCTGGCCAAGCGCTTCCGGGAGCAGCCGGAGAGAGAGAGAGCCAACAAACACCTTTGTGGGTTTGTCTGATACGGACACAGCTGTTTAGAGAGTGCGAGCAAGACCGGGATAAAGAGACTCAAGAGATTGGACACTTGTTGTGCAGTCCAAAGTAGGTTGTATTTGCCCGATCACCGCACATGCAAGTGACCCCGATCTGGGGTCCAGACAAAGGTTTTATAGGGGAAAATAAGAGATAAGGTGAAACCAATAGAACAATGCCCAGTGTGAATACATTATAGGTAAAATCCAATGGGAATAACTCCAGGGGGAAGGATGAATACACGTAAAAATACAGAATAGAAACTCCAGCTTTAGGTTTAGGAAACAGAAACTCCCATCTCAAATTCACAAAGCCCTTTTGCTCCGTTTGCGTAGCTGCACACTGCAACAACCTACAACTATAATAAAGGGAACACACAGAATTCAGAATGAAAACCTTCCAGAACATTCCTCCTCCCCACACCCAATTTCCAATAAAGCACATTGAGACAGAACTTGGACCCTCATTCAAGTTACCACCCTTCAGATAATCAATACTCAGTCTATCAATGGAAAGAGGAGTCTCTCTTGCACTATAGACCCCCCAGGAAACACAGTTGAGACCTCTCATGTTTCCATGTCACACAAGGCACCACCTGGAGAAAATCTGCCATTTTGACACCCTCCTTTCCATGTCACAGTGCTCTCACCACTGTGCATGGACCAAGACTGCTCATAGGGTTCCTCCTTTAAGGATGTTCCGCCAAGGGCTAAAGAACAACAGTTTCTCATTTTGGGACCACAGTCCCCCCCCCATTTTCTCCTCTCCTGGGGCTGAGGGTCTTGAGAACAGAGATCTTCTTTTCCCTGAAGACAGAGGGAACTGCCGGAGCCTTCCCCCAGATTGGGGTGACTCCGGGTGGTGGTAAAGTCTCTCCTCTAACCCGTGCCTTCAAAGAAACTCAGTAGTCTTCAGTCGTCTGGTCTCAAGGCAGTTTATTGCATGTTATCTCAAGGCACACAGACTCCCTGACATTGTCCCTGACTCCTTCTCCCTCTGCGTCTCTCTCTGCATCTCTCTTCGTCTTCTTCTCTGTCTCCGTCTCTGTCCCTGTCTCTGTCTCTCGAGGGGCTGGTGCCATCTTTTATATCACACATTACGTATTAGATGTTTATAGTTTTTCCCCAATGCCTATTACCTATGTTGAACAGTGACTTTCTACTCTAAACCAATCTGTGAGTGCCAACACCACTAAGAACATGGGGAATAGGAAGAAGAAAGAAGGAGGACAGGGCACGCCCAAATCCCTCCATCTTAGAACCTCTGACCCCCATGTACAAAACTCAGACCCCTCTGTACAAGGCCTAAAACCCCCCTGTACAGCACTCAAAAATCCTACCTTTCACTTTGTGACTACTTCTATTATAATATCTAAACTTTTGTGATTTCTTGTTCTTCCTGCAAGGTTGGTAAATTGTTCCATGGGTAAAACTCAAGGCCACAGGGGTTCCTGGCTGCCTGCCAGGGTCTCAGAGGCTTCTGCCCTGGGCCCGGAACATCCAAGAGTGTCTGAGGGACACCTTGGGTTCCGACAGGGAACCATTTTCCTCTGTTCACTCCACTCCTGTCAATCTCCTGGCATCACTGCTGCAGGTCACTCTCTTGGCTCCAACCATTGCATCCCCCTAAAAATGCAGTCTCTGTTGCAGGAGAAATTGGTTCAGTCTATGGCTATACAAGAAAAGTCCAGCCAAGGCCACTCCATCATCTCTTCCCACCTCCACCTAGGATTCTTTCCCCATCTTCTTCTGACATCTCAGGCCCCAGGCAGTATCTCTTGTCTTTCAGATCAAGGAGGATTAATATTTCACAAAGCTTTCATTGTCCAAGAAGGGGTTAAAAGTCTCGGGCTCCCAGGATGGCTGAAATCTTGGCCCAGAACTCCCAACTCCCAAGGCTGGGCACCTTTCCTCTCCCATCTCTTTTTTCTCTGGCGGCATACTGCCAGCACAGCCTTTGTCTCTCTCACGCTCTCTCCCTCTGGGGTGGTGGGGGGAACAAAGACATCTCAGTGTTCCTTCCATCTGCAGGGGCCGACCCTGTTCCAGTCCCTTCACACCCTGGCCTACCTCTCTCAGGCTGCATGGCTTCCCCTCCCCACTCAGCCTGTGGTTGTGCAGGGGAGAGTCTGCACTCTTCACTGACCAGAGCCAAAGAGAGTTCCCCTTGGCGTTCTCTGCTTCTAACCCCCTGTGTTCTCAGAGGCGTGTCCAATGCCTTCAGTGGTCACTCCAGGTGTCAATATTCAAATCTGATCACTGATTGGTTTGACCCCAGCTTCCTGAGAAAACTCACTTCCTTGTCAAACCAGGATGGATATTCTGAGTGGCAACTATAAGAAAATAATTTGTCCCTTCTGAGACCCAGTTAAGGAAAAGGTGGCACTTTTGGTGTCACTGGGTATCTGTCAGAGCTGAATAAAACTATCTTTTGCTTTTGTGTGAAAGAAAATACTGGGTACGTAATATTTACATTGTTCTTGTGGTTTAGGAACTGCGTTCTACAATGTAGTGTTCTCACTGAAAATCATCCTGCCCCTTCCCCTCCACACCCTCCATCTGGAGGCACAAAACAGAAAGATCATGGGTTGAGATAAAAACAATTTACTGTAAACAGCACGGGGACAAAAAAACAAACAGTAACCACAAAAATATTAATAACAGAAGGGTGTAACAAGAAGAAACAAATTACACAGAAAGCCTCTGACAATAAACAAATGCCAGACAATTCAGTCAGCAAAGTTTTCTCAACCTGAAGGAATCCCTTCTCCACAGAAAAGAGAGAGTCTCTTTCCCCTGCTACTGGCAATGATAAGAGGTGCTCTAGAACAACGTCAGGGTCCTGGCCATGGCCCCTCATGACAATTATGTAACAAATAACCTGGCCAGAATCAGGACAATAATTCTTCATGAGAACTGTTTTTAAAATTATGTATGAATTACAACTTTCAAACCAGGACATGTATCTTCAGAAGTTTTTTCCCCTTTTTTTTTGCAGACAGTTCTACTGCTTGTATGCTCTTCTACTAACAATAAGCTTTCTGTGTAAATAAGCACAGCCCCAAAAAGCCAGCTTGCTACAGCAGGAGGTAAGAACAGCAAACCAAAGGTTATTACAAAATTGCAGTGGGAATGCTGTTCCTCAAATAATATAAGATACTAATGCACAAAATGTCTACAAAGGTCTATTTTTAAGAAGGCAATGTCAAGTTGCATAATTTTATAGTGTTTTTTTTTACAAAGCCGAACTGCTTTCTTTGCATGTTTTTAAAGCATTAAAGTGTAAGCTTTATATGGGAAATTACAGAATGGACAAATAAACATTTACTAGGGTTTTTTTAACTGGTGATAAATTTATAAAACATAAAATCAGTTTTACCTTTATTATTTTGTATCTACATGTCCATCATGGTGGTAATGAATAATTAAACTGTAGTATGTTTATCACTTTTTGCATTGTGAAATAGTAAAAAAAAAAAAATGTTAGAAAAAAAATTCTGTTTGACAGATGCTCTATCCCTTGCAGTTCAAAGTGTGAAATTTACACATCAGGGTCAAAATGTATGCAAAAATGAATTATCTGAACTTCTGCTGTGATTTAAATAAAATAGAAAATCACCCCTTTCCCATGAGGCAGGGGAGAAAAGAAATTTGGTACAAATAATGAAAATGATGTTTACTATATATTACCTTTTTTATTACCATAAATAAATAGAAGAATTTTGCATACAAAGATCAAAATAAAGAAACCCATTTATTTCTTGTGAATTGTGTATTTCTAGAAGTGTATTTAAAACAAAATATGGTAACACAGGGTGAAAGATACACCTTGTCTGAGCTCCTTGATCAGACCGATACTTGGAAGAAAGCAATGTTTGTAACATCTTCAGCGTCATCATGCTTTTTGCTCTAAGAAGGGACAGTCTTATCTGTGCTGCTTTCTAAGAGCAAGAACTAGAAAAGTTATCAAATAAGTAAAATATAAAATGTGAAATGTTTAATCAATGTTTGATGAGGTAGATGGAGAAAAAGGAAGATTTCAGTAACTGCTGAAATCCAAACCCTAGAGGTCAGGCCATTGCTTCCTCTAAATAGTCCCTTTCACCAGTAATAGATCTAACTTCTACTGCAGAAACTGTGCCTTATCTTTATTTAAATTACAGACTCTTAATATGACTCAAAGTCCAACAAAATTTGACTCATGCTCATGGAAATATCTAGTGGTAAAAAAAAAGTAATCCAAAATATTTTAATTGGTTAAGGTATTTTAGGAGGAATTAGCAGCTTGGGTAAATTAGAGCAATCCCTGGAAGGGTCCCCAGGTGGGCAAGTGGGAGGAAAATTTGACATTTATTATTGTTTTAATTGAGATTTTATAGAATAAGAGAAATATTTAAATCCAAACAAATTTCTGTCAGAGCAAGGGATGGAATTGAATCACAAAATGAAAATGTTGTGGGACCTCCATCCCAAAGTTCAATTCTGGCACGTGGGTATTTTGAACTAACAAAACCTGCAGTGTGAGCAGTATCCACCTGGGGAAAGTACCCAGGATATAAAAGTCCATATAAGGATCGATACCATTAATAGATCACTTTCCTCGGAGCTATTTCCGGGCCATGTATTTGAAGCAGATTAATAGACAAGTCTAGATTGTTTCAGTAAGCAATTTGGATGAAGCTTGATTCACCTTGAACAGAAAGACAAAAGACCTTACACAATTCACAGACTGCGATCCAGATTCTGGTCAATGTGGAAATTTAAAAGAATAGAAGGTGAAAAGAAAAGAGACTTCTCAAGCAGGGAGGGAACAAGTAATGTGAAGACTATGACATTTTGTTCTACTAAACTCCTTTTAAAAAACTGTCATTTGGTTCTTGCAAACAGGGACTCCAGCTGTGTATAGCAACTTAGTATGTACTGAAAATTTTACATTAATGGAATATACAACTGACAATCTGACCTATGTTATTTTCTAGTTCTTGAAGTTCTGGCTGCAGGCAGCTGAAGGCAAAGGTTTTAACTAGAAATAGTTTGAAAATATGGGAGGAAACTTCTAGAAATTGTGTTCCAGAAAATACATGCTTGGTTTTGCAACTATTTGTGTCAGTTCAGTCTTATAAAAAAAACAAAAAAATCACTCTGAGATTTTCTTCTTTTAATTGCAATTTCTAACCCTGCTCATAAGTGGAAGCTAAATGCTTTTTTCTCGATTTAGTTAGTATTTATTAGATGTGTGCATAAGCAAACATTTATATATATGAGCTCTTTACAGATCTCCATATATTTAAAAGTTATTTAAATTTTGGTGACAAGTATTGAATGATTTTTAAATAAAATAACCTTGATTATGTATTACAATAAATATTTTTTTTTTCAAAAAATGACTTTTTCTCGTTTATGAAGTATTTATTTATGCTGTTTAAAGGTAAAATGCTAAAAGAGCAGTTTACAGAATGAACTCTGTCTGCTAAAATCCAGATTTTACGTAACTGCAGTTTATTAGCATTGAAAGAAATTTGCACCAAGTGCAAATTGGTATTGTCCCAAGTGCCAAATTCTTCTCTTCTGACTGTAACATATCAGGTGGACCAGAGCAATAGAGGCTGCCCTGTAAGACAGTGGATGACTTGAGTAGGATAACAGGAACTGAGCAAGCACTGAAGTGTTCTAAGGAGACGTAGAACAAATACTATCCTAATACCATCCTAAGAAAGGAAAAAAACCAAAAAACTGAATATATCTGACACAGGAAACCAAGAAAAAACAAATAGCTTTTTATGTGTACCAATACATTTGAAATAGATTCAAGACCAGATATCTTGTTCAATTTCCAATTTCCAATTTGAGATCAAATTATAATAGAAATCAGGAGTCCTAGAATGAGAAAAGGATTCTCAGAAAGAAATTTTTTTGTACATAAAAAAAAAGCAGATTTGGCAGGCTGAGGAAGGCAACAAAGACCGGCCATATGTTTTGAGGGGAGAGAACAAGAAAAGTTGATGCATTGGATAAGTAAGTCTTAAAACTCCTATGAGCATACAGAATTTGAACAAGATCAAATAGTCAAAGGAAAGTCTCAATAATGAATTGGAATTTCCTCAAAAGAAACAGGATGAAAAATTTTGTAGGATAGAGACAAAAAATTCAGATTTAAGCAGTGTCTGGTATTTAGACAAATTATATTTAGAAGAAGCAAAACCAGCTTCTAGAAAAGTCAATAGAAGATGACTGAATGCATCTAAAATTAAGCTAATGATGCAGTTTTGGACAACAATTAAAAGGAGGTCTCTGTGTGAAATATGTTCATAGAATTTTATGTGAAAATTCTTTGGACCATCAGCTTAAAGAGTAATGAAATCTTTATAATTTATAAAATAAACCCTGGTGCACAACATTGTGTGCTATCAGCAACAACAGCTTTGGAGCAAAGCTAGTTGTGTTAAAATAGGGAATGTTTGAAGAAGAGAGCAAGAGAATAATTCCCAATATATATGTGTATGAAAGAAGGTTAAAAAAAAAAAAAAAAAAAAAAAAAAAAACAAGCCAAGTTGTATCAAAAGGCTTTTTTGATTAAGTAAGAGTAACAAGCTTCTGAACATTTTTTTTTTCTCTAGAAGTAGAAATCAGTAGAAAAACAGGGCTTATTGATGGCAAACTTTAGGACTTACTAAATGGGACATATTAAGTATTTTTATGATAATTAAAAGATCACATTAAGTGGTTACGAGATTAAATGGCTTTTTGAGAAATAAAAAAATAGTATGTTACTTGAAGTCCAGGGTGTCCAAGCTCAATAGTGTAGGATACTGCTGTAGAAAATTACAGGAGAATTCTTTAAAAAGCTGAAAAAAAAATCAAATTCCAATTTGGCATTTCTGAATTTCAGGGCAACATCCTTTAAATTTGATTTGTCACCAACTGAAACAGGATTTGACAGAAAACTTGGAGCTAGACACTTTGTATAACCCCTTCTTTTAACTTAGGGGTAAGTTAGAAAAAGATGAAAATGAAATAGAAAGTGCACTTGGGGAATGGAAGCTATCATGCAGCCTGTACATCTGTGGGACAACATACATGCCAGACGGATGTGAGCGAACAGCAAACGTGATCTTCAGTGAAGCTGTTCCAATGTGGCTGCTATTGCATATACATGATGGTCTGGAGACAACACCCCCTCTTCAGGAAGAAACTGAAGGAGCAAGAGATAAATTCTGAAATACAAGTGAAGAAACAGAAGCAGCTGCTGAGAATTTGGTAAAAGAAGGCCCACTGCTGCAGTAGTTGAAGAGCTGAAGATAGGAAGAGTTCTAGAGGTTCCTTCAGGAGGCCAGAAGAAGGATACAAAAGGACTTCTTGCAGCAGATGGTTGTCAAAGAATCTCTTCTATATGATCATCAGGAAGAAGCAGTTAATACAGAATTTGTCTTGAATGCAGCTTTGAACATGTCCCTAGAGAAGAAGGGAGGAGTACTGATATTTCAGGCAATCTGCAACCACATAGCCATTCATGGCTGAGCCTACAGAAAATAAAACAATGGAATAAGCACCCTGTTAAAGGGTGCTGGGAAGACTATGGCTAGTAAGTTTAAGAGAAGGTTATGAAACACTTGTCAGCAAAGAAGTTGACATAGTAAGTGTCACTGGAAGGTGATCTTGGTGAGGAAAGGGAGGTTGGAACTAAAAGATCTCTAAGGTCCCTTCTAACCCAAACTATCCTATGATTGATTCTAAGTGTATATAGGCCTGGAGATATTTTTTTCTTAAGTTTAATCTTGCACATCTTCTCCAGGAGTAGTTTCAAGTGTTAGAATGAGTGGGATCATGCTATTGTTTAGAAATTAAATGTAACAGGAGGCTTTTCAAAGTAGCAAGGGTGCTCTGAAAATGTCAGAGTTATTGAATGTTACTAGGTATCTTATTCAGGTGGCACAGTGCAGAAAAGTCTTGCTGTGCACAGCTCTATGTGTACTCAAAGGGTACAATTCATATCCTCCTAACTCACACTCCAGGGAAGAGAGACAAAAAGTGAATAAGAAAACATTTGTATTCCTGTTTTACAAAAAGGGCATAGAGAGGTAAATTACTTGTTGTGGTCATACAAAAAGCATGTAATAACTTGAAGTCATGTAAGAACTAATTCAGTACCTTCTACCACAGCATCGTTTCTTTCTTTAGAAGTGTTGCATGACTCTGTGATGTAATAAATTAAGATGTATATTCTAAGGTCTCCACTAGGATATGCTGTCTTTCCCACATGAGTAAGAGAGTCTTTTGTTTAGCAGTTTGGGACAGTGCTCAATGCAATCCTGCAGTTGGTTAAAATGTGCTACTATCAGTTGCAGATCCAGATGATCTAAAACGAAGTCCACCAGAGGCCATTTGATCTCCTGCCACATTTTGGGAATAGATGTTGTGAGTGACTATACTGAGCAAAAGGAATGGATAATTCAGCAGTCAGTTAGTCACAGCCACTCTGTGTGCCTGCCTATGTTAGTTACATTTGGTTGACAGACTGCAAACCACATTAGAAGCAGTAATGAGAGGAGCAAGACAGGAACTGAGAATTTTCCTTTTTGAAAGATGTTACCTATGGTTTTTACTAAAGCTGAATTTTGAAAAGTAAGATGATGGATAGTGAATCACTTAAAAACAAATCCTATTTAGGTCTTCAGCTTGTGTATGAGGATCTCATTTAACAAAACTCCTTGTTAACTTGTTAAGGAAATTCAAGACTGGGGAATGAAAATGGCTTTGCATATTTTCAGAAGACAAGATGATGCATTGACTTGTCTCACAAGCAGGTATATTTATTCCATTGATTCTTTAGAAAGCATTCTGTGGATTTTATGACTTCTACTTTTCTCTCTTCACGTCCTTCAATCTGTAATTAATTTCAGGGAATGTTTGCTATGCATCATTGTCATTTGGTATACCCTACAAGACAGATTCAGAAGCCTGGCTCTTGCAGACACAAAAGAAGGATTTTTTTTTCTTTTTTTTTTTTTTTCCAACATATAGTGGGTACCTGAAACATCAGGAAGACTATTCCTGACTTTTGTGCAAAGTGTCTACAACCTCATGGATTAAAGACAGGAAATGAGAAGGAGGAAAAAGTGCATATATACAATGGAAGAGAGAAGTGGGGACAGGGGATTGAGAAGTATTTCTTTAAAAAAAATAACCCTGCCCTCTCTATACTGTTGTATTTGAACATGTATATGAATAGACACACCTTTAAATATACCACCCTTACTAAAAGTGAAAGATGAAAAATGTTTGGCTCTGATTTTTGGATATATTACTGGTGAATTTTGCAGCAAATTAAGTTTAAAACTTTATTAGATATATGCTGTCAGTGTTGGATTATTCTAACCATGGAAAAATAAATTTCAGTAAAGACAACTAAGAAATGTAAGGAATCAGAAAGCTCTAGTGCTCATTAAAAAGAAACCTTGCTCTTTCCAAAGTTAGGAATGAAATAGATGAAGACTTCAAGGAATTAGTACTGTAATGAGGGATCATTTAATGAGAATGTATGTCACGATGTGTTGGATGACAATTTGCAATGAAGTGACATTTGCTTGGATTTGAAAAGGAAGGAAAAACATTGATTAAGGAGCATATGAAATATTTATTTATGAGTATTTTTCTAATATATTCTGCTTGTTGTAAGTCTGTATGAGGTGGTTCTGCACTGTGAACAGAAATGGACTCAGTAAAATGGGCTTTGCAGACCAGCCTTACTGAAAGTATTTAACAGGCAGAAAGATGTTCTTGTTTGTGCTTCACAAAATCATAGAGAGGAGTTGATTGACTTTTTGTTTTGATTATTTTTAAGATGCTCTTTCAGAGAGTAAGTTCCTCCACCCTGGAGGAAAAAAGGCAATGCACATCCATCTGAAACAGAAACAATGAATAGCCCAAACTTTCAAAACTCTGAAACTCAAAGTGTATTCTCTTTCAGTGCAGATTTTTGTTCCCTCAGCAAGGCAGACACCTCTGCTCTGACTCTGCAGCACAGTTTCTTTATTCTCCCTGCCATCCTATTAGCCACGCTGAATTAATCTCTCTTGAACCTTTGTGATTAGAGTTGTGGTTTGAATTCTAGAGAAACCCTTAACAGGGTTTTGTAAGGAAGTATTCATTCCATCCATCTTTGCCGAAATTACTTTTTCTGGTAAATATTAGCTGTTTCTTTAATGACCACATCAGATTGGCATCTCTTGTTTTTCCAAACTGTCTCTGCATCCCTTTACACCTTCTGGTGATGTCTTCCAGATCTGCAACACATGCACGCTTCATTATTAGAGTCAGAAGTATTTTTCTTGCATAAAGGCCATTAAAGAAAAGCTGACCACAGCTTTTTGTAAAACCTGAAATGCTCTCCTAACACCTCCCCTCTACTGTGAAAGTTCCTTACTTACCACGCTGTCACTCATGTCCCCTTAACTTCCTAACTCATCTTACAAATGGTGTCCTAATTCCCAATTTCTTTGCACCAGGAGTTCCCCTGAACGCCTTACTGTAATTCAGGCAGATTGGATCTAACTATTTCAGTTGTCTATGGAAAACCAGTATCTTCTCAAAGAAAAATATCATCTGTATCTGGCATTATCTGCCTTCTTTCCACATTGTTGCAACAATTATTCTTTTGGGCCTGTGAGTGGTTCTTGAATTCTCCTGAAAGGTAATTGCAACCTTTGTTGAGAGCTGCATCTAAGAAAAATCTTCAGGATTACATGAAAATGAAATTAAAATATTGAGTAGGAAAGGCAAAGAAATGGCTGAACTTCTAGTACATTTTAATGTCTCCTTAACTAACAATAATGGCATTCAGGCTCTGTTGATATTCTTGCTGATGCCATGCAATCATTACAATAAACATATTTAGATGAGCAGCACATGATATTATAACAACAATCTCCATTAATAGGAAATGAAGTTTCATGAGTTTTCTGTGTTTTGCAGTATATTTTTTTATGTTTATTTTTGGAGCAATATGAAAGGACAAGATCATTTTAGTTTCTTAAAAGAGAACAAGGGTTTGATTATTTTCAATCATTTCAGATAATGATTTTTAGCTGTAAGAGAACTGAAGTCTTGAACAGTCAAAGGCTTTTCAGAATAAAATGTCCAGCGCTAGCATTTGCCACTTTGAAGCAGGTCATCTTAATTGAATAATTATGGCCCTAACATATATGCAGACATGTTGAAATTCTGACTCCAGAGTTTTATGTTTTTCTAATCTTGCATTGAAATGTTGCATTAATTTTGCACCATATGCTTTGAAAATATGATCAGTAAAACTGGATAAATGATGTATTGAATATAATTTCTTAAGGTACTGCAGAAGCCTTTTTCTTGGTCTTAAAAAAAAACTTATTTATATTTTCAATACTAAGGCTGTCAAGGTGAAAGGAGGAAGAAAACCAAACACAAAAATCTGAGGGTATTCTGTTCCCTCTGTCTGAACACAACAGCAACTGAAACAAGTGCAAAGCATTAATAAATGTAACTCAAAAGTCATTAGTTATCCATGGTCACTGCATAGGAAGAATTAAATAGAAAACAAATCTGTCTTAATGGCATGAGTGGCAAATCTGTACAGAAGCTGTGTAACAACAATGAGGGTATTGCAACAGACATTAACAGATTAAAAACTCCCACCTTACATCTACCATTTGCATGGGTTTGGATGTTTTCTTTGGTTTTTTGAACGTGATATATGCTCTACCTATTTATTCCTTATAGGCCTTAGAAGAGTGTCACTCTTAAACTTCATTACTCCTAGATTTTGGGCTTCTGACAGAAACAGTGCAAGAACAAACAGTATTCAGAAGATCTCATTTTGCCTGCAGCTAAATTCACCAAGTGACAAAGCAAGTGATTTATTTATTTATAAAGGAAAACCAACTCAGTTTTCAAATCACTAAGATTCATATTAGGGTGGGGAGGTGGGGAAGGTTAGAGACTAAGTTACCTGCTTGGTTCTTATTTTATTTAGCTTGGTTCCCCTGTTAAATGTGACCCTGTGGCAGTTTATGGCCCCCACATGGTACACACTTTGAGTGAAAAATAGACCCATTTGGCCATAGTTTCAGGGAATGTTTCTTGAGAGTTTTACACTGCTGAAAGGTTTATTGCTGCTATCAGTGGAAGAAGATACAAACTTTCAAATAAATCTGCTCAATATTTACCTGCTTATTGTCTCCACTTATGCCTACTCCTTCTATGCAATTTCAAGCAAAAATGTAATGAAAAAAAAACCAGAAAAATTGTTCCTCATAGGTTCTCATAACTAAATGGTAATTTAGGAGTTCCTTCAGTTAGAGTAGTGATCTCAGAGTTGAATTTTTTTTCTCATTTTTTAAATTTTCCCTTCTGGATTTTTTTGGGTTTTTTTTCCTAAAATTGAAATTAATCTATGGAATGAAAATATTTTCATGTGTTTAATCAATTCAAATGATTTTTCACTTTTTAGGTGGGCTCAAGCCTATGTCTTTCAAAGTTCTTGTGAAAAGCCACAGAGGCAAGTTATTAATTTGGTGGTGACATACCTTTAAAGTAGTAGGCTCAGGTGTAAATGAGCAAGGCTCAAAAACCTTTTTTGTAATTATTACAAATATTATGCTAGCTGCAAAATGTAAGTTTGGGGTCAGTTGATTATTTTGCCACTCTTTTTCATGCATTTTTTTGTAAGCAAGCACATCCTGCATCAATCAGTTTGTGACAAGTTAGCTAGAAGCCCCATGTTTTCACAACAAGTTCTTTCACAAAAGAATTTTTCCAAGGGATTTTGATTTGTTTTTTAAATCCCATCTAAGAGATCTAATAGTGATATAGGCACCCCAAATTTGAGATACTTGCAGATCTTGGTCACTATCTTTACATTCATGGAATAAGATTCTTTCAGTTTGGAAAACTCTAAAATGTGAACCCAAAAAAGGTAGAACTTCCAAGTTTTATTAGAAATTTTCATTTGGTTGGTTGATTGGTTGCTTGGTTGGTTGGTGGGTGTGTGTGTGTAGTTTTCACATCATAATGTGAAATGTTTGAGAAACTACTTCAGTACTTCACAGAACTATAACAACCCATCCTTTTTGGCATTTTCATTTTATTCATGCATGGCAGATCTAAATATAATATCCACTGTTCAACCTGCCCCATTTTAAAAAAGGATCACACAGGATTGTGAGTTCATAAAATTGCAACTACTTTATGTTATTGTTAATGTATTTTCTTCTGGAACACATGCAGTGTGTTGATATTCTGTAGTTAATAGGCTGTTCTTGCAGAACACAATGCACAGTGAAATAAGTAAGTCATTATGGAATGGAAAAGCAGTGCTTCTTTTAGGGATTCAACTGACTCTGGTATGTCATCCAAAAAGAAAAAGGACAATTCCATTCAGTTTTTTGTGTAAGGCTTGGAACCGCTGTGAGGGTTAGGGTTAGAGGTCCCCCATAAAGCCTATTTGCTACCTGGTTGAAATTTTATATGCTGATTGCCTGCAGCAGGAGGGGATGAATGCCCTCAAGGAATGCAATCCACAGGCAAAGATGAAAATGACAACTTTTTGTAAGCCCTTGTAAGGCAGCAGAGAGAGTGGGGTGGCACAAGACAGCAGGGAATTCCCTAGTTCCCTGTTGGCAGTGTATACTGAGCTGCACCAAGGTGGAGCACGTAGAAGATGCTCATGGAGCCTGCTGACACTCATACCTTCTATGTCCTACTGCCCTGCAGACAGAACCTTAACTTGAAGTCACAGACTCTTTTTCTTCTTCTTTCCATGGACTTTTCCATTTTAGAAACTGCTGAAAACCTGCACTCATGTTTTTACCAGCAGCCCTCAGGCACCATGGGAGCACAGATTAAAAGCAGGACATTCCATTACTCCAGGGGTTCACTACACTGCCAGGAGTCAGACTTACTTCAGTTCCTCAAGGTTAAACTGTCATAAGAAGTAAATGCAGTACAGTCCCCTTGCTCCTTTGTCACTGTGCCTTGTGATGACCTTATGAGATCATTTGACCAGACCATAAGGGAGTTTCAGAGGCAGTCCAGTCCTCAGGCAAGCCTAAAGTAAATTCTGTAGCTTAAGTACTAGAGAATCTGCTGCAAATAAAAAATCAGGGTCAGATTTCTTGACAGAGTAAAATTTACCAGATGGAGTAGTCTACTGCCATGTTTATAACCTATTGGTTGGACTTTTCCAGGTTTCTGCATCCAGCAACCTAATCTGTTGGCAAGTATTTCACAGTAAAAAAAGTTACTTTTCATTGTTGGGCAAAAGTGAGGAGCAAAAGTGTTCCACTCATCTCTTCTGAATTGATTCAGGCACTCTCTGAAAATCAAATGATAGTCTTACTTTCAAAAATTTCTGCAAAGGAGCAGTTTTTTTCTTTGTTAGGTGTTGTAGGAGAATTAAAGCCCAAAATGAGCAAAATGTTTAAAACTCAGTTAGGAGAAGAAAAACAAACTTAGCAAAGAAAGCCAGCTATGATAATCTACATCTTCTTATACTTGCCTGGAACACTCATGCAGTAGCTTTGTGGGACAAGCTCAGAAAAATCAATACTCCAAATGAAATATCATTGGAAAACTCTTCTCATTTCAGCTCTGGTCTCAGTGAGGAGCTGTAATGTATCTATGAATAATGTTTAACTTCAATCTCTTTTACAGCCGTTCCAAACAGATGAGCAATTTTTGAAAAGCTACTGTTGAAGATGCACTTTTGCCTCTTCATCAAAAACATATAAAAATGAAATATATTGCAGTATTTATTGCAATGTATTACAAACGTTCAGGGTGATCCAGTACAGATGCTTCTTCTTCTCTGTGGCATTGACCTTCAAAAGTGATGATGTGAAAAGCCCTAGATTTTATGACAGCTTAACTCAGAATACATCACAGCTTCTATATTAATATGTATTTGTTCAGCTGTAAACTTGGAATATGAAAAGAAACTCTGTACCTTGTACTATGCTATAAAGTTTAGATATGAAGAGGAAGAGGTTCAAGGAGCTATAACTAGGATTTAACAATAATTCTGTAAATTAATATCCCTTTTTGTCTTTCCCTACCACACAAATCATTCTTTCTGGGTGTTTCATGAATTCTGCATTTGTTAAGTGAATGTAATTATCAACAATGTGAAGATCACCAGAGTAGCAATAAATGGACCTGTATGACACAGCTATGTCGATAAACTTTTCACTTTATAGTTAAGTTTGAAAGGAGGATTTCAAGACAAAACATGCATGAACAATAGCTGTGATACATGGGCTGTTTGTCTGTAACAAGCTTTCTGATCCAGTTCTGTCAGCTTGAGCCAAGCAAACAGGTCTAACACCGCTCACTGAAGGATGTTTGCTGTCCCTGTACCAGCAGTGGAAACCTCAGGAGAATTACAGCAAAGATTCCTCTCCAGAGTCCCCAATGACCTATGGCCCTTACACCTTCGATGTGCTGGCTGATTCCATCTGTTGCTGGCTGTAGACTTCAAAGCACTATTTCCACTATCAAGGGCTCCAGAATCAGGCAATGAAGGAAGGAATGACACTAGTGGTTACTGCCTTAGGCATGCAGAGCTCTCCAGTCAACTTTGGCAGTTCCCTAGAAAAGGAAAAGAAGACAAAACAACCAGTCCTGAAAAAGGTGACACCTTTTTTTTTGAAACCATCACTTAAGATTATCAGCTTTGATGCTGCAACTGGCAACATTTTGCTGGCAGGAGGAGAGAAAAAAATGAAGCAAAATAGATGAACAGAAATTACATTCATGGAATCATTCAGGGAGGGCATGGTTCAGCCTCCAAACGACATAGTTTTAATTACATTTGGGTTCTTTTTGTTACTTAACCTACATGTCTCCTTTGTGTACACAGTGTTGTTTTACTCCCATGTATTGCATGTCCACACATCCTGTCAGGTTTGAATTATGGATTGGCTTCCATGGGCAGTGAGAGAGCTCTGGCTGAGACAGTGCCCTCACCTCTGCAGGTGAGGTGTGATTGATAGCAGGCCCATAACAGTGCTGGCTTTGCGAGACATCAGTTCTGCTTCTGGACAATAGTTGTGCCAAATAGAAAAAGAGCCCCCAAATCCATGCACTCCAGTCACAAAGACAACACAGACAGGATTGGAGAGGTGTGCCTGAATAGCAGGTAGAGAGACACCAGAAGAGGGGTATACTCACAAATCATGCTGTATGGAGCTGACTGGAAATAGTGAACAGCAGTGCAAATACACAGCAAGTCCAGGAAGTCTTAAATCATGTAGGATTTAAGATCCATCATTTGGATCACACTGGGTTGTATCTGGAGCAGATGAGTTAAAAGCAGCACTTGCTGCTTGAACATGGCACAGTCACAGATGCAAAGGACATGGGATAATTTGTAAAATGTAACATCCTATCATGGAAGACATGTCAGGGGGTCTACAAAAGAACCTACAGGCTTCTGGGATGCAGATGTAACTGCTGAACACATTTTTGGGGCACTACTATCAATTTAGAAATATTATCTGTTGGGTCTGGGCTAGTGTTCAGGAATGGGTGGCCCTAGCTGTTCCCCTTTTCCTTTACAGAAGATTTTCAGTACATCCCTATTCTTTTGATGTAATAAAAGTTGATTTGCCTTTAATATTTGTGTCTATGGTAATAAATTGGAGCTTTCATATTATTCTACTGTCTTGAACTGGTTCTGATATTTCTATTGTACAGTCATTTTTGTGGCCTTTCTATGTGCTGTTCCAATGTATTCCATATGGACATAAGTTCAGCTTGTGCTCAAAACATTCACTTGGGCACTATGAATGTTCACTATGGTTATGGGCAGTGTGCTGCTGAGACTGAGCAAACCAGCTTGGAATCTATTACCTCCCACTCACTGCTGTCTAACTATATTTCCTGGCTCCTCATTTTCTAAAAAACATGGGTGATTTTACTTGCAACTCCTTACATGTGATCATTAGATATGCCTTCAGATTCATGCAGCACTCTTAGAGAGAGAATATTGAAGGAAGTCAGCTCAGTTCTGTGGCATGAATGTGTCTCTAAATGAGAAGTTTTAAGAGGGATGAAGCTGAAGATGACTCATGAAGTGAAGTAACTTACATTTTAATATATACAAGGCATACACATTTATGAAGGAAACCAATCACTCTAAGAATAAATAAAACATACATAGCATCCTTCGCAGTTGAGGCTTAATAGCAACTTTAATAGTATGTAAGCCACATTAATACCTTCTGCAATGAAATGTATTTGATGTTTTCTATATAACACAATGCAATGAGAGGACTGAAAATTCTTACATCCTTCAAAACTGTCTCCTTTCCCCAATGAGATTCTGAAATTCAGACTATGAGCAAGAGCCAGACCCAAAGGAAAAGTACTTTGGTGCCTAACATTCAAGAGCAGTGGAATTAAAGTTTCCCAGTCCAAAAGCAAACAATCCACACCACTTTATTTAACTCTCATTTAATCATGTGACTGTCCACTTCCCTGACCTCTTAGACTAAAGAACATATATAACTTATTACACACCTAATGGAAGTTTCTTTCTTCCAGCTGAGGCACAAAACCAGCTCTTTTTCTATTACAATGTACAATAAACCCTGAAAAGTTTTCAAGTGAACTTGATTAGTCTGCAGAATAGAAGATCATAGTAACCATCAGCTACTTTCTGTTGAGGAAATAATTTCCAGCTGAAGAAGGCAGTAACCTCTTACATTAAGCTAACATCATCACAAGCAGTCACCTATTTATAGAAGTAGCTATTTAGGTTCATAATAATCTGTTTTGTATGTACCCAGTCATACCAGATTCTTGGCTGGAATAAGCTGAACTCAGCAGTTTAGCATCTTCATATGTCCAACTTTGGTGTGCATCCTTAAAATATTGATTGAAATCCTATCAAGAAGCCTTCTTGCAAGGGTCTTCAATACTCAGATATATATTGCAATTTATATTCCCAAATATTAAAGAAAATAATTTATCAATAGCTTTTTTTAATGCCAGTGAGAAGTTTTGGTTGATGTGCAGAGCTAAGGAACAGTAAAAAGGGTAACTACTGTAGACAAAATCTCAAAGAGTTGATGACAACACTTTAAAGGACTTCAAAGTTTATAGCATAGTGAAGAAAGCCTTGCCATAAAGTCTGAAATAATGTTGGAGAATTGTGGTCCAAGATTTAGGCAAAGGAAAATGAAAGAGGATAGCACCTGTCAAGAGGATACTGGTTTCAGAATTCCTGTGGAAATTGTTGAAGGGAGAAAGGGCTGAAACTGCTGAAGCAGTCATGTATTTTCTAGTCCTGGAACAATGTGTTCATTAACCTTTGGCAGTGAAACTGTAAACAGTAAAACAATAAGTAGGGGGCAGGCACCCTGTCACTGTGCCTGCTGTGTGTGATGGACTACAGGCTATGCCTTTCCCCCACAGGGAAACAAGGCCTGGGAACATTTATCTTTCTGCAAGCATAGCATTTAGCCAAAGCCGAGGGAGTCTCAATCTAGATAGAGACAGCTGGCACAGAACTAGCAGAAATGACACATAAGCCCAACTTTCCGGAATGACACAAAGACAAATAAGATGATATAATATTTTATGGAGACCAAAGAGCAGAATCCCTGCATAAAGCAAACCAGAAAAAGCCCAACAAGTGGACTCAGGAGGACCTTCACGTAAATGCAGGTGGAAAGTGCTTACAAGTAAAGTTTCTTGTAGAGTCAGAGGAAAAGGTAGAGGAAAGATGACAGATCTGTGTAACCAAGAAGTAAAACATAATAAAAATTATGTATTGGAGCTGAAGGGCCAATGAGGTACAGTAAGATAAAAAGCAAAGAGCTTGGAAGGGCACAGTATTGCTGGGTGGAAAGGGGAGTAAGCAGCCTCATCTCAGAGGAGCTTTGAGTCAAGTGGTTTTACACAGTGTCTGCAGCAACTCGGAAGGCTGTGAGTGGACTGAAATGAGCCCTGCAGAAAGGACGTGCCTGCAGGGAGCAAGTCCCTTGCCACTGCTAGCTTTCTCAAGGCAACCTTCTATGTGTTTAAACTGTTTCTGGTGTCTATTGGCAAGTTCTTCAGAAAGAATGGACATCAGCAAATCTGTTCACATGCCCCTGAAAGTTCTAATAACCCTTAGTTGCCCTTACCAGGCTTCACACGGGACCACAACCTATACCTGCCCATGGGCCCTGTGGCTTCTATTTAAGTCAGACTGGGAAATTCAGTCCTTACAGCTATGCTGTAACTGCACATACAGCTGGGTCTATTTTCTGCTGCTCTAGCTTACTGCCTGGGTCTTCTGCATGTTCTCTGGAGTTACACTGTAGGTAGCATTATCTCAGAGCTTTTCTTCAGATGTGATGTTGGCTGCCCTGGACCTGAGTCCACAGGGAAGCCCACAGTGGCCGGTCCACAGGTGCCCAAATAGATAAAGATAGCTCCGCCGGAGAGACAGGAGGACGCTCAGGCTGCTGTGATCCACGAGGGTTTTATTGAAGGTAAGGCAGAGGATGAGGGAGGTGGGAGAGGTGCAGGGAGACAACAGCTCGGAAAGAAATCAGACTCTGAGAGCGCCTATCAGGAGAGGGACCAGTGTATATAACAGGGAAAGAGTAGGAGGAGTTAGGGTACAAACGGACCCATGGAGGAAAGGCTCAGGGGAGGAGCAGGGATGGAGTGACAAACACAGGTCCTATGAGGGCAAAGGGAAGGAGTGGTTTGCTGCGGAGAACCAATAAAGGAGCTGGCAACACAGACCTTTCTAGAACAGGGGATAGAACAAGTAGTGATTGACATAAACTGGGGAGGGCACAACATATGATAGACAGACCTTTAACTGCATGGGGAAGGCAGGAATCCTAGGATAATATTTCACACTTGTGTGGTTTCCCATGGCATTCCTGGGTGATCTTCCCCAGGGGCACCTCCCACAGTGTGAGTCTGCAGTGGCTAGCTTTGCTAGTGTGGCCAGCCCACCACAAGCAGTGGCTACTGGTGCCTGTGTGCCACGGATATACCTCTTTATATGGAAGCAGAAAAAGCTGTACTAGTCTGAAGATGGAAGTTGCAAATTGTGCCCATACAGCTGTACTAGGCTTCCAAGGACAAAAACTGCAGCTTTGCACTTCAATACCTGGCCACCTTCTATGCTTCACAGAACACATTATATATAAGAATACACATTATATAATGGAATACTGCAGAGCTGTGGACAGGGAGGCCTGCCACCTAATAGTAAATGCACATGAGGTTGGAGGAGATAACTTTTGTATTATCCTTGGTGACCGTGTGGTACAAAGCCTGGCTCTTTTAAAAAGAAAATGCTTTCATCCTAAGGTTCATATAGAGATTTAAAGTATGAGAGCACTGGAAGAAAACAAGAAACTTGCAGTTGCTCTCAAAATTAAATAGTGCCATTTAATCTCAATAAACAGGAGTGCAATAGCAGAGCCAGTCTTTCAGAAAATGCACAATGTGCTGCTGATAGTCAAAGTCATCTCACCATGGTTTAAAAGCTGCTCCTCCTTTCAGCTGCTGTAACTCTGGGAAGGTGGGAGACAAGTGTGAGCAGTGTGACTCAGATTGTAGTGGAAAGTTTTATACTTACTGGTGACGTGACTCCACATTATGCAGGGCTTGGGAAAAAAAAGATAGCCTGGAGTTGTGCATGGTTTTCTGCAGGTGTATTTCCCAGCTAGCTTGTCACACCTGCCCCTTGCAAGTGTGTCTGGATGAACAGCCTGTGATGCTGCATCGCTGTCTTGTATTTCCCTCTAGCATGGGTAAAGGCGAGAAGGGGGTAATTTTTCTGCAAGCATTCCTCCTCTGGAAATTCAGGTGCTGCTGAACTTCCAGTTGCTGCAGTATTTTCTCCCCCATGCAGAATCCTCTTGGTGCTAACTCTACATTTCCCTCTTATGCCCTCTGACAACTTGAGGATCCACAGAAGCCTGCACTTAACAGAGCAACAAGGGAAATTTCAGTACTGCTTTGTGACTGTAACTAAAGCAGTTCAGGTTCCTCCCTGACTTACTTTGCCTACATCACAGAGGGGGAAAAAGTATTCTTTATATATATAAGGTAAATTATTTGAAGAACTCCCACACAATATGCAGGAACTCAGTTGTCATTAAATATAAGACTATGAAGAGTATAATGACGATTGTGTCAATTTGTGCAGTCAGAATGCTGCTCTGTTGCCACCAGCATTACAGTTATTAAGCTTAAATACATGTGAGATGTCTTGTCGTATTCCATCACTGGACTGTGATGACTCTGGAGAATAGCACTGGGCACATGATGTTGAAGGGTACTGTCATGCTTGCAGACTGATCCCAATAGTAGCACCTTTCACTGCAGCTGGCACTCAATACACTCCATATCTCCATTTTTCTGATCTTCTCCTTTAGGGTTTTCATAATTCTGCTTCATCCAATTCCCTGTGTCTGAGGTGAGACAGGCAGCTACAATTCTGCTGGTCTTGGTGTTCATCTATCCTTACACCTGTTTCCAGGGGACCCATTAAAAACCAATAAAGTTTTCCTGACTCCAGACTCATTAAAAGAACAGAGACAGCTCAAGATGTCTGAAAGCAGGGTCTTTCTGGGCACAGTCGCTGTCCTCTCTCTTCCTTAGAGTTACTTTCCATGGACAGGCAGCCCATCAGCTGCAGAGACCTGCTGTCTTGCTGCCATTTATTGCATCCCACCTGGCACTCAGCTGTTTTTCATTTAATGTCTCCAACTTTGACATGATTAGACTGTCTTTTATTGGCATAATGGATTTTTTACTGCAAAATTATGACTATGTGTATGTCCATATGATCAAATTTCATTGAATCTTTTGAAGGACTCTTTTCCAGTTTCTAGGTTTGAATGCTTAGGTTTGAAAACAAGCTCCATGAGACAATATTCTAAAATGTGGCATAACCTGATGCACTTCCAGATATCAGTTTTATGTCTTGGTCTACCATTGAATTCAGGTGATCTCTGTAAGAATGTCCATAAATCCTCTAATCCCAAATCCCAAACAAACCCTATTAAGCATAATGGAAAGTTCAAAAAGAACACAGCAGGAAAATATTAAGCAAGGCAGCATCCAGTCTGAGTTATTATGAATTTTGTTTAATCTCATTTGCCCTTCTCACTTGAATTTGTCACATTTGTAAACATAGCCTTTGTAGACTTCAGTCGGTTTTAATTGAAAGCCAATGACAGTAAGGTACACTTCATACATTTTTAAAGTTTCTTAAAGAAACTGATTTTGCTTAAAGACCTTTTTTTTATTTCTGATGATAATATAGCAAATATGAGTCTCTGGTTTAGAAAAAGCCATTGTAGGGAGTGGACTGAAAGAATAGTATGTCTTCAAAATGACCTATTTTAAGAAATCACTTGGCAATTTGTCAGAATGAGAGATTTAACTAACCGAAACCCAATTTTAAAATAACTATGTAAATGAAATTATTTCAATCTCTTTTGAAGACAGGTAAAGCAAACTTCAGAGCATACTATAAGGATCTGATGTCATCTCAACCACCTAAAATAAATTACCTTTAGTCTTTATGGTAAAATCATGTAAATCAACACAGTTTGTACAGCAATCAATCAACAGTTCCCTATTGCCATGTGAAGTGTCATATTTCTGCCACTGATGCATGGCTGATTGGAGAAAGACAAGCTTTAAAAGCAAGGAGCAAGATTAAGATCAGTTGAGACAACTCTTACCTACTTTGACTCTGAAAGGTAAAGTTTTCTTTTTTAGAATTGCAGGATCTTGATAGCCTGTACTGTCCTTGGATAAAGGGGAGCTTTTTATCTGGGCTTCAGACTGACCAAGAGTTTCTTGCAATGTCTTCCCCTCCTCTGTTGCCCTGTTCTTTTAAAAGTTTTAAAGTTCTTTTAGAAGTTTTCTATGCCTTCTGATGTTTACATATTTCTACTAGAGTTCTCACGCTGTTTAGGTAAATAATGATTGTTTTGCTTTCTTCTTTGTGGGAGGAGAGAAGTGATGGACTGTTGGTTTGACCAGTGTGGTTGGAGAGATGGCAGTTTCATCCTCCAATCCACTGTCACTTTTGGAATTCTATATATTGCGAGGTCAGAAATAAAACTTGCTTCCTTTTGCTCTTTAGGTGTGCATGGGTTATTTCATGTCGTAGTGCAACACTCCTCTGTTCATATGAGGCATAGATGACTGGTTTCAGGTGCTGTCTCTTTGAAAGACTATGCTGAGCACTGGCCCAAAGTGAGATCATTCTCTAAGAGTAGGCATAGTGTGGGACTGTTCAGAGAAACAGGCTTGATATCATATTGTAGCCCTTGGAACACTGGAAATAACACCTGCATGTGTATGCAGTGAAATGCATCATATATTATGTGGGTATTTAGAGGAGGATAAAATTGGCTTAAAGCACCTAGAATAATTTTTCTCAAAAGTAAATCAAATAAATATAGGATGGTAAAAAATGTGCAGCCTATAAAACATCATGCTTCATAAAATTTCACTCATTCTTACCTGAGAATCAGACTATGCATCAAAACCCCAAATCTGTTCATGTAGGCCGTAGCATAGCACACTCACAAGGGATGATTAGGAGTCAGTGATTCTCAAATCCATTATCATCACACGGTTGGTTGCCATCAGAACCAGCTTCAAGATCCTACAATAGTCTTATACTTCCATGCATTGATCTCTTTGATGCTTTTGTACAAAATGTCTTTACATAAAATGGAAGTTTCAGGGTATGGCAGGTTCCATGCTGAGACATACACACGGCTTTTTCCACTGATTAAAGCACTTTGGCTGAAGAACTTTTCAGTTCCTAAAAGGAAGGGTAGAAAGGAGGAAAAATATCCAAACCAACAAGCATAAAACCTTCCCACTTTCTGGTGGGCAGCAAATTAAAGCAGAAGAGCCAGTGTTGTAGATGTCGGCGAACCCAATGGGAAGAATGATGATGTCTAACTCCATTTCAGAAGGCTGAATGATTTCTTTATTATAATTATGTTATAATACATTAATATGCTATATAAAAGAGGATACTAAATACTACATGCTACTTTCTCTAACTATCATATCTCACTAACTCACAACTCGTGACCCTGTTCTCCAGAATCCAGACACAGGTGGATCTGATTGGCCATCAGGCCCAAACAATCCACCATGATCCAACCAAGCGCTCACTCTGGGTAAACAATTCTCCAAACACATTCCACAAGAGAAAAGCAAGGAGCAGAAATAGAAATTGTTTTCTCTTTCATTTCTCTCTGTGCACCTCAATAAAAAATCCTGAGAGAGAGAGAAATGTGCTTGCCACAAGCCAGGGCAGTAAATTATAGCATTTTTAGCTGCTGTACTCTCATTTGGCACTGATAACACAGTTGTAAGTACTGTTGAACAGTGTTTGAACAGCATCAAGGACTTCTCCTTACTCTTCCCTGTTCCCACCCTGCCCAGTGAAGAGATTGGGAATGGGCAAGAGGCTGGGGGATGGGGCATGCAACCAGGCAGATGTCCCAAACTGACCAAAAAGTTTCATCATGCTGTGTCACGTCATGCTCAGCAGTAAAATTGAGGGGAAGGTAGGTTACAGAATTTTGCTCATGGTCTGAGTGAGAATTAGTCCCTCCATGGCAGGAGGTGAATGAGTACTGTCACATCTTATGTTGTTCCTTTGTTCTTTAATGTCTTATTTTACTCATTAAACCATTCTTATATTGACCCATAAGTTTTCTCTTACTCATCATTTTCTTCTGCTGTCCCACTAGGCATGAGCAAGGGAATAGAGTTAGTGTGGTTCTTAGCTGCCCCCTGGACTTAAGCCCCAATAGCTTACCTTGTCTGCTATGCCTTTTTGACTCTGCATTAACATTTTTTCTCCTTTTTTTTTTTTTAATTAATAGTTTAATCTAGCTAGAGATTAGTATGTTTAAAAAAACTGGCTAACTGAAATTTCATCTGCACATCTGTAGCTGTTTGAAACAAAGATGAATCTTTAGGCCTACAGCCCCAGCACTTTGCTTTAGATCATTAAGTGTATAAAACATAATTTTAGTTTACTACATAGGCTGGTGTAGGAACTAGACATTTTTGGGATCAGTAAAAGAAAGCAACTTCTTGCAACTGTGATTATGTCAGGTTGTAGAAAGAAGGGTAAGATTCAGTTCCTGAATCAGCTTGTAACTGGCTCTTCTATTTGGTTTTTTGGGGTTGATTTAATCTAGAAGAGAGGAACTGACATTGAACAGTGCATTTTAGTGTGGTTAATAATGACTTTCATAAGTATTTATTTTGCTTTCCTAATCTGCTGCAGCTGCTAAAAGGTAGCCTTAGGTTTTCTGTTATACCTTAATGGACTGCAGATTTTGAAAGAGGAATACTTCTAACTGTGAAAGAATATTATGTTATAAACCTCAACATAACCTCATCTTTACTTTGAATAGGATTTTTGAGTGGTCCAGTGCTCTCAGTATGAAAATATTAGGGCCATAAATCTCCTGTGGTTCCTTATAAGAGTGAAAAACACAGTGTGGCTTATGCGCAGTAACTCCTGCAGGAGTCTACGTACAGTTCATCTATTCAGCATGAAGCCATGCAGGACTTGAAAACTTCCCAGGAGCACATGAAGGGTTTGCTTCTGTTAAAAAGTGCTGTGAAAATTTTAGTGTCTGACAGAATTATTAAACATTTTGAAGTCCTTTGCAGTATGAGACTGTATCACAGGTTCCGCGCATGGCAGATGGGATTGGAGAAATGCCTCTGATTTCTTCTTTTATCAGCTATATCCCATTCACTGCTTTATTTCTGGGCCTGCTGGTACCCACAAACTGTAGAAAAGATGATTGAAAAGAAAATAAATAAAATTGGATCAACTCTCTAGAAATTTCACAATAATCTTCGTAAGTATATGTCCTGGGGACAGGACATTTTCATGCTCATTATCCCAATCGTGGTTTCTGTTCCCTGTCCTCAGTTTGTTTTGTCTTCCTTCCCCCCCACCCCGGGCTGGCTGCTGGCTTGCTGCTTTTGCTTGCTGTTTTGGCTTGCTGCTGGCTGCCTGCTTTGCTGGCTCTGTTTTCCTCTCTTTTTTCTCTGCTTTTCGCTGGCTTGCTTTTTTTTGCCATTTTTTTTTCTTTTCCCCGGTTTCCGTTGTTCCCTTCCCCCCCCCCCCCCCCCCCCCCCGCCAAGACATCGGACCTACTCTGGGCAGGAGCTCCCCCAGGGTCTGTGAAAGAAGCTCCGTACCCTCTGTGGCGAAGAGAGATACAGCTCAACCCCCTTAGACTGGTAAAAACATCTGTAGTCATCTTGGGCTATTTCTCTTGTGCTGGGGAGTGTTTTTTGTTGTTCCTTAATAAACAAGTTTTTTCCACTTCCCCTCTGAAGGAATTCCTCCCAAACCCGGTAGTGGGGGGAAGTTGCGGAGGGTTTGGTTTCCTATAAGGGGCTCCTTTAGAGGTGTTTTCCCCTAATTTGTCCTAAACCAGGACAGTATTCAATAGCATTAGTTTGAGTTTCCATGTAATGAAATCTCTTCTGTAGTCAAACCTGAGCAATGGCAAATAAACAATAAAGGTAGTCTACAGTCATGACACTGATCAAATATTTTGCACTGTCCCAAGAAGAAATAGTTAAAAGACAAATGGTGAGCATTACCACTCATAAAGTACAGAGTCCATATGTATGTAGGTGTAAGTCTTTAAAAATAAGTTTCAGAAGGTAGAGCTGCTGTTCAAGGTACCCAAAGACAGCCTGAGTAACTTCAATACCTAACTAGCTAGATTTAAGCCCAGACCATTGTAAAACAGTAAAAGGAAGGTATTTTGGACCTACTTATTATTATTTATGCATTGTACTTATAAATTTGTAATGGAAATAGAGGAGGTCAGATTGCTATAAGATGACATTAAAATTAAATAGCTAAAGATTGGCAATTAGTGTGTAAGAACAGTTATTGGAGAAACAATTAGATATAAAGCATGCTATGGCAGATCCTCCATTCTAGAATGTCTTGCTTAATTGCTTTGTCTCAAATATTGAAATCTCTGCTGGTGCTATTTCTGAGGAAAAAGAAAAAAACCAAACCTGATGAACTGGATTTATACATCCTTATGCAGATTTTCTTTTGAATGGTGTGAACAAACAGCAGAAAGGATCACATCTAATTTTTCAAGGAGACATTTATAGCTGCAGAAAAAGTACAGACTAGCATAAACAACAGGTTCCTTTTTAGCACAAAAATTTGGAACCTAATTCTGGTGTTCTAGTAAATATGGTTTTGAATGTGTAAAATAGGTGATTTCTAATTGAGGACAAAAAGAAGTGATAAAGCCCAATTCTGTTTTGATCAGTTATAGCTGGTATAGTTTGTTGTATTTTCTCTGTGAAGTGTTTGCAATATGCTTTAGTCATGTTGAAGTATTGCAGTTTTGACCTGTTTCGATTTCTTATTTCATTGTAGCATCTTATTTTAAAGCCCAGATTCTGCACGGTAACAAGATTAGTCTTCTGCACTGCAAGAGTGAGCTAAGAATGATTGAAGACAAACCTGGGATAGTGTTAAAGTGCTTTCTAGTTATGTCTTGGACAGCAATGCAAGCTGGAAGTATTTCTCCATAAGAGTAGGGCTACAATAGCATGACATTGCTTCAGAGTTAGTGCAGGTATCTCTACAGAGTGCAGCACTGTGCTGTGTTGACAGATTTATTCACAGCTTTGAACACACTTCATCTGAACTTGTCCATGCCTCTTTTTATGTTCCCTTGCAAACTAATCTTTAATGCTCAAAGGAGCAGGAGGCAAAACTGCCAGCACTAGTGGCCAGATTATTTCTGGAAGTAGAGGCAAACAGCAGCCTTACTGTAATGAGTAATACAGCTGTGAGTAATACAGCTGAGCTGCATGGTTTTGATACCTGCAATGGTAGTGTGACTGTGAGTGCATGAAAGTCATCACACACCTGCTGGTACCTGCACTATGTACAGTGCCCCGCATATACCTGGCTGCTGCTACACTCAAAGCCCCCTTGGCTGAGACTAGAGACCTTCAAGTTGCATGAGAGGCTGCCTCATGCCTTATGTAGGTGCAGAGCAGAAGGAGCTTCACAGAAGTAACTTAACAGAGTCTGTCTGATGGCTTTTTCCCTCAGTTATTCAACTTGATCATGGATCAGCACAGCTCTGTGTAAAACTGTTTTGGGTTTTTTTTTGCCAGGTTCTTGATTACAAACAGCCTTTGGGATGACTCTTGAACAATCATCCATCACAATATAACAGCTTCTTACTAGAAAGTTGATGAACATGACATAGTGGTTAATGTCTTCATATCTGGTAGGCAGTTCTAGTCCCCTTGCTGGGGTGCACTGGAGAAAATGAGATTTATGCCCATATCAATCTTACGTAATTAGAACTCAAATCTTTAGGAGCTTTGGCCAATACACATTGCAGTGAGGCTGCTGTCTGAAAGGCTCTGGTAGAGTGGGCTTGCCTAGAATTTCCTGACAGGCATAATTATATATAATGTCACTCGTGGTGTTTACAGAACATAGCATGGGGTGATAGTTATTGCTTTTGAGAACTGTGCAATCTTTTCTGCAGTAATTTTTAAATACGATTCATGTGGAAAATTGACATTTGCAAGCTTTGTACTTAGACTTCCTATCCGTAGGAGCCTTTCATTTGGTTGTTTTAAACGTACATATTTTTAGGCAGTAATAGGAAGAATGGTGAGGGGGAAATAAACAGAAACAAGATCATTTGTGAGAATAACAATGGGTCAAGGAAATCTTGGTTTTCTGTAGCTGAATCATTGTACCTTTACATTGATGACTCTACTACTTCCTCTGGCCACTTCTGTTTAGCACAGAGGGGAATTCCACCATTTTGTGACACCACTGACCATCTGACCACACTCATGGGGAAACTTTGCTATCAGTTCTCTCATCTTTTTTGTCTTCATTCTTTTCATGCTCAGGAAAGACATTGCATAAGGTATATGGAAATTCATAGGAGCCTTCTAGCACAGACTTAGGGTCTGTAAGGATTTTTTTCTGTGGCCAGATTTGTGAGTCTACTGATTATGGGTCTGTGACATGAGATCAGAACATTCTCATATAAACCTGACTCAGAAAGCCTAAACTAAAAAAAAAAAAAAAACAAAAAAAAAAAAAAAAAAAAAAACAAAAAAAAAAAAAAAAAAAAACAACAACAAAAAACTTGTTTTTTCAATAAAACTTTTTGCATTTTCCAGAACAAAAGCATGTTCTTCAGCATTATCCAAAGCTTCACAAAAACTCCCATCTCAAACCCCATCCATATTTCATTCTTTTAACTAATTCCAGGTATTTTATTCAATATGAAGTCCATAGCATGTGGCTAAAATGACCTAAACACACTTGGAAACTTGTGTAATAAAATCCAAAATGAGATCATATGAATGAATAATAAAATAGAGTCAAGTCAAGACTGGAGCACATCTACAGATCTTGTTCAGATTCTTGCTCTTAAAAGCAAGGTCTTAGAGTCTTTAACCCAGAACCCCATCAGGTTGTGTCTTAAATACTTTCAGTGAAGGAGACTCCATTTATCAGGTAAACCTGTTCCCAGGTGTAACTAGATTCAGTGAAGAACCCTCTCTGAGGCAAAATGTAATGCTGGCTTACAAAATCTGTGAGTGAAGGGATTTTGCCCATTAATTTTCTCAGACTTTGTTGATTCACATTGCTGTACGTGAAATACAAAATGCGTGTCGTAAATGTTATGGTCAAGATAATTAATGTTACAGAGAGGACAAGGGATGCCAACTGTTCAGTCAAAACTTATAATTATTTTTCTTGATACACAACCAAGATGTTTTGGTTCCTGATATTTGAACCAAGATTTCCTATTTTTTTACGAGGCCACAGTTGTTAGAGGATGATCTTTTGCTTAAGGATCCCACCTGCTTGCACCTTCAGGAATCTTGGACAACGAGGAGTAACCTTCCCTGTTTTTTCCCTTGTCTCTGAGGAATGTTTTTGCCTTGTCTGGTAGGAATATGGCTGTTCATGAGGGTTTACCAGGAACAGGAATGGCATAAGAGGCCCTGCAGCCTTGTTGCTGTCTTCCTGCTATTGTGATGTAGGATCACCTGCTGATGAGACATTTCTGCTGTGGCCTTACCAGAGTACAGGTCTTCTGGTCTTCATATTAACTAACAATCATCAGTCTTACTCATGAGGGCAGTATCTCAGGAAATGGCTTCTCTTTCTCCAAACAGACTATTCTTTTAATCTTTGTCATGCTCTTACCTCAGGTACTTGTAAACACGCATGCTCTGCTGTTGATATTTTATTTGTACAAATCTTAATATTTCCATGGAAAATATCTACAACTCAAACTTGCCTCCAAGTATGTGCCATGAGCTTGTTATACACCCATGTTTCTTTGACTCATACATGTACCCATTAATAAGAATATTCATCAGCAGAAGATAGTAATGCCAATGATTTACTCCTTCTTGTTTGAAACTGTCTGCAAACCTCAGGAAAAAATATTCAAATATCCTTGTTTATTTTAGAGGAAATCCATGACATACGACTTGAGGGAAAAATATTCTAATTCATATCTGCAATTAGTCTCTGTTTTGGAGGAGACATTTTCTCTCCACTCAGCTATTTCTAACATAAGAAGCTATGGCAGAAATAGTCATTATGATATTTTTATTTAACTTCCTAAATCCCATGGTGCTATGAAACTGCTGCTTTTTCTGTCACTTTGACATATGACTACTTTCAAAAATTTGCCTAAGCACAGTAATTTTTTCAAACTCCTCTTCTGACAATTGAGTAGAACAGTTTCTGAGGATAAAACAATGTTTTTAATTACGTTGAACATTAGTTTGCGTCCACAATGCTTGAAAACAGGAAATGCTACTTGCTGTTATTAAACCAAGGAACCCTTCATCAAAGTCATCAAAAATTATCAAAATCTATAAGGTAGGTCACTGCTTGCCTTGAAGAACAGACTAAGCATGAAGACCACATTCTTATGGCTCTTCTCAGAAAAAGTACTGTGTGGCCTTTCAACACTGCTAAATAAGAGATAAGATTATTATTTCTCACCCTGGGAAATAGAATTTACTTAATTTTTTTAAATATCAAACACTATTATCAAGCTGATTACATAAATCTACTGAAGTATGACACTGAATAAAATCTTTTTTAGCCAGTTTATACAAAGGTCCATATTCTGCTGAAAGTTATTTTCCTCACCCAGACCAACCTTCCATGGAGCCAGTGTGTGTCTGTTTGTTGGATAAGTACTTTAATATGTAGGCTGAGTAATTCTGAAATGAAGTGTAAAGACACATCAGATCTAACACTAGTTAGCAAACTAAATGGATTTTAAATATCCTCATTGGTGAGGGAGGAAACTAAAGGCATGAATGCTTCTCGAATAAATCATTATATCTCATCTCTCTTTTGTAACAACCTTGTGAAAATTCCAGCTGTAAAGTACCTGCTTACACAGCTTGGTCAGCACTAGATATATGCTGAAGTGTTTTCCCTTGCTTCTACTGTTTCTGGTGCAGGTCGGAATCCTTGACCTTCTACAAGTGTCAAATCTGAATTGCTGAGACACTTCCTCCCAGTTTTAGGACTCTGAAAAAAAGGGCATAAGCGGAGTTCAGATTTTTCTGTGCCTTGCCTAAAGAAATCCTCAGGCTTCTTCTTTCAATTAGCAAGTGAATGCAGAAGTGTCCTGGTTCCAGCTGGAACAGAGTTAATTTTTGCTGTGGGCAGGAGGGGGCATGGCTAGGGAGGAGGATAACTTGGAGGTTATCCTATAACACCTCACATAATTTCCCAGGGACAGGGGAAGGGGTTTCCTCTGGGTCAGGGCAGCATGGCTGTGATTCATGTATTCCCAGTTTTCCACATGGTGAGCATTCAGGTGTGTATCGTTTGCCTCTCTTGCACACTCTGTTATTCATATTGTTGCTGTTTGTTTTCTTATTTCTTTGCTGTTTCCAGTAAATTGATTTTATCTCAACCTGTAATCCTTATCTTTCGTGCTTCCAGTTCTCCTCTCCAGCCTGCTGAATGGGGGAGAAGGAGAGGAAGCAGGGAGTGAATGACCTGCACATGGTTTAGAGTGCTTCAGTGGGAACACTAAATTGGGGAATAACATTCCAAAACCATGACAGGAAGGAATCCAGCATTTTTCTGGGCTGAATGACTCTCAGTATGAATTACAGCTGAGTCTGCACCGTCTGCTTCATCTCCTCTCTGATTAAACTGATGTTGCTTCAAAGCTGCTTTGTCTTCATAAGGGAAGTGAATTCATCCTGAACCTCTGTTTTTGGAGAAGAATTCAAGCTGACCATGATATGTCAATATAGGTGGCACTGTTGACCAGTAAGTCAAAAGAAATTTAAGAGCTAATTATTCCTGCAGGACTCTAGCCTCAAAAATTCAATCTGGAACTCCTGTCACCCCAGAAGGTTCCAGTAAAAGCCTTAAAAGAGAACAACAGCATCTCCTGCCTCCTTATACTTCCTACCTCCCACCACAATGCCTATAGATTTTCACATGGGTTTTTAGGTTACTGTGGTTTTTTTTTTTTTTTTTTTTTTTTTTTTTTCCCATGTATTTTCAAGGCTTCTGTGCCTGAATTAGTCTCTACAGGAAAGTAAAGAATGTTCTGCTCAGAAAAATGCTGTCAGGAGTCTCCTGAAGACCAACATTGTAAAGCTGAGGAAGGCTGGGTAACCCAGCCTTGTTCTAACCTCATCTCTGCTGCAAGTATATTTCATATAGGGAGCACATGAGTTCCTAAGGGTTCCATCTGCAGCTCGTTATCTTTTGTCTCCCTTCGCCCTCAGCACAGGCTTTGAGGACCATGATATTGACCTGAATTTATGACTGCTCATGTCCATCTACTTACTGATGAGAAACCAAGATAACAAGTGTTATCTTGTAGCATGGTTATAATAAATCTGGAGTAACTACCACAGTACTTGACTTGCTTCTGTTAATTGAAGGCTTGCAATCAGGCTGTCTCAGCTCTCCCATTAGCTGCACTTTCGGTTGTCTGGAGCCGCATGATACCTTGTATACCTTTGTATAATCAGGGTTGTGTGGCATTTACTATTTTTTTTTTTTTTTTGTCAACAAACTAAGACCAACCTTTACTTCTTCTCTGTATATCCTGGGTCTCTATTGTATATTCTGTTCTTGTCTAGTCCCTGTGGACAAAACAACTGCAGCAGGCACAGAAAAGGTGAGTGTGGGAGGGGTTCCTGCTCTTCCCTGGCAGGCAGCAACAGTGTAGAAAAAGGTTGCCAATCAGCTGCTGCTCTCCACCCCAGAAGAGCTGTCCATCAATGTTTAGCATACTCCCCAGTTCCAGAAAGTTCAGTTATTCTGTTACCCCCATTGGCTCCTGTTAGAATACCACTCCTCCTCTGTACCCTGATTAGTTCTCTGTATGTCACCCCACTCTGTCTCCCCCCTTTACCAGTTGCCCGTTGGCTGTTCTGTACCCTAACCACTCCTACTCCTTTGCCCTTAATACCCAGCCCCGCCTTTCCTCGGGGCTTTCGGAGTTCGCTCCCTTCTGGAGAGTTTGTGCCCCCCGTTTCACCCTCCTGTTCCTGCGACGCTCCTGAAATAAATCCTCTAGGAATAAAGCCACTTCAGAGCCCTCTCGTCCTTACGGTGGAGCTATCCGGGTCCCGCCACATCCTCCCCGCGGACCAGTCCTCTGAGGGTTTTCCCCCGGACAGGCTGGGCACCCGGGTGAAGCCCGGAGGACTTGTATTTTAATACAGGTGAGATTTCCTCTAATCTAAATTGCTCACATGCATTAGTTAAAAGCTGATCTCTGAGGTATCTCACTAGTAAACTCTTTTCCTTTGCACCTCTTATTACATCTTCACTGTTTCTTATTTTTGAGCTAATCTTCTATCCTAAAGCTATTGTTTTAACCTGTGTACCATAACTCTCTGCCTTATTCAATTATCTTCAGTGTGGAATCTTATTACTCTTTGAAAATGTAAGTGTATGAAACACTGCAGTTCCCTTACTCCTGCTGCAGCAATATTATCTCCTAAGAATGAAAGCCGGTTAGTTTAAGCAGGACTCCTAAGGATCCACAATGGATATTTAGAATCAAATTATTCACATGAAAGTCTTCATCAAATGTCCTTCATATAATTTCTTCACCTATCACCCTTTTTCCTTAACTATGCTAACCAGGCTGTAATTTGTTTGCCATAATACACTTTGACTAACCAGGCTATAATTTGTTTGCCATAATACTCTTTGAGGCCTTTTTCATGCAATAGCATTTGTAGGCATCCTGTTTTCCAGTTCTCTGGAGTATGTCCTGTGAAGAGAAAACAAAGCTCTGTCTCTTTTGTCCTCTAGGAAGTTTGGTGCAAAATAACTGTTTAACAAATCTGCCATCTTCATCCTTGTTCCAATTCCCTAGTATCACTTTTTAGTGGACCAATTTTCACTTTTATGATCTGTCAAGTGAAAGTATATGTGAAAAGTCCTTTATTTTAGTTGAGCATTGCCTGGCAATTTGGATGTTTGGTTTCCTTATTTTACACCTTTAACCAGAAAGAAACATGCTGCCATTTACCCCGGTAACAGAAGTTACTAACTATTGAATTCATCAGGCATTTTATAGATTGCTACTTGAATGAAAGTTCTTTATCATAACCCCTGCTATAATAAAGTGCTGATGCATTTCCCACCTTTCTCATCAAAAAGCTCTGTTCTCTTCAAGGCTGATGTAAACAGATGATCTTCTGGGGGCCCTTTCCTGCCTTTGTAACATATGAAGGGCTTTAGAGGGAATGGGTAGCACTGTATGGGAGGGTATGGAAGCTTGAAAAAATAGATAATACCAATTACTCTCTGTCAAATTGAATAGAGAAATCAATTTACATTTAGTAACACGATTCCTTCAACAGCTATGAGAATCAGTATAGGTCCCAGCTTAGCAGCTTCACCACATGTTTAACTGGAGCTCTTTTATGTGAAAGTAATGGCACTTCTGAGATCAGCACATGTTAAATCCCACTGAATTTACCAGGAAGGAAAGCTTATTTCATCTAGGTCATATCTGTATTATGAATGCTTTAAGCATCAGAAAATCGGAAATCTCTCTTTCATTTGCAGTTTCCATATAAAATGGAAGATGGTTGCTTAAACTTAATAAGCCTATAAAAATCAGGCTCATCTCCTGTGGTCTTTCATAGAATAAAATTATGAAAGAAGATCACTTTCAAAACTTTTGACAAACATGGAACAGATTATTATGCATTTTGTAGAAGGGGCTTGTTCTCTTTAGGATGATACTTTAAAGTTTGTTTTGCTCTGTCCTATTTCAGCAATTTTAGAGGATCTGCAATGCTGTTCCTACCGGTAGAGTTGGTGTCATGATTTGACACTGGCACAATGCCAGCGCCCCCATGAAAATACACCTTCCCCAAATAAATGCTGTGAGATGTTATCAGGAACGGAGCAGAGCAGGCCCAAGCTTATTAACAAAGGGAAATAAAACTTTATTAAACTACTACTACTACAGAAAACACATAAACTAAATCCAGGATGAAGACCTTTTAAAACACCCCTCCTCCTCCCAATTTCCAAAACACCCACCATGAAACATCACCTGGGATTCCTGATCAAATTACCACCCTTCAGATAATCAATACTCAAGCTATCAAGGGAGAGAGAAGTCTCTCTTGTGCCACAGACCCCCCCGGAAACACAGTTGCCACCTCCTGTGTTTCCCTGTCACACATGGCAACCGCCCGGAGAAAATCTGCCAGTGTGACATTCTCCTTTCCATGTCACAGTGCTCTCACCACTGTGCATGGACAGACTGCTCATAGGGCTCCTTTAAGGATGCTTTGCCACGGACCCAAAGATACAACAGTTCAGCTTCTCATCCTGGGACTACAGTCCCCCCCCATTTTCCCCTGGGGCCAAGGGCCCAAGAACAGAGATCATCTTTCCCGAAGACAGAGGGCATCACCATTCCCTTCTCAGCTTTCTTCTGTTCTTGCCATTCCTGTGCTGTTCGAAGCTGAAGCAGGTCTCCTTGGGTCACCACTGCATCCCCCTAAAATGCAGTCTCCATTGCAGGAGATTTTGGTTCAGTCCATGGCTAACAAGAAAAGTCCAGCCAAAAGCTACTTCATCATCTCCTCCCACCTAAATATTTCTTCTTCTAACATCTCAGGTCCTGGACTGTCTCTCTTCCACTACAAATCAAGGAGGAGTAATATTTTACAAAGCCCTTATTTCCTGGAAAGGGTTAAAAGTTCAGACTCCCTGGACGGCTGATATCTCGGTCCAGCGTTCCGTCTCCCACGCTGGACATCATCAACCCCCCCCCCCCCCCCCGCTCCTTCTCCTCTGCTGGCAAATTTCCAGGTGCCGCCAGGCACTCTGTCACTTTCCCTCTGTGGGGGGGGAACAAAGGCATCTCCGCTTCTCTCCACCCTTCCGTCCGCAGGAGCTGGCTCGGTTCCAGACCTTCAGCCCCTCGGCCTACCTGGACAAGGCCGCATGGCTTCCTCTCCCCCACCCAGCCCATGGCTGGGCAGGGGAGAGCCTGAACTCTCTGAAGACTGGAACCAGAGAGAGAGTTCCCCTGGGAGTTCTTGCTTTTAACCCCCTGTGTTCTCAGAGGTGTGTCCATACTTTCAGAGGTCACTCCAGGTGCCAATATCCAAACCTGACCACTGATTGGTTTGACCCAACTTCCTGGAAAAAAATTTACTTCCATGTCAAACCACGACAGCTGGGAAGAAGAATCTGCAATTCTTACATGGGCATTAGATCCTCAGAGATTCTTTGGAAATTTCTTCCAGTTTTGCAGTTGTCCTTCTGATACAGAATCACAGAATATCCTGAGTTTGACAGGGACCCACAAGGATCAAGTCCAAATCTTGGCCCAGCACAGGACAGCCCCAAGAGTCACACCGTGTGCCTGAGAGCATTGTCCAAACATTTTTAAATTCTCTCAGGCTTGATGCTGTGACCACTTCCCTGGGGAGCCTGCTCCAGTGCCCAAACACCCTCTGGGGGAAGAACATTTTTCTAATATCCAACCTAAACCTCCCCTGACAAAACTTCAGGCCTCAAGTCCTGTCATCGGTCACCCGAGAGCAGAGATCAGTGCTTGCCCTTGCTTCCCCCCCCACAAGGAATTTGTAGACTGCAGCGGGTCTCCCCTGAGTCTCCTTTTGTCCAGGCAGAGCAGATCAAATGACCTCAGCTGCTCCTCATACAACTTCCCCTCAAGGCTCTTCACCATCTTCATTTCCCTCCAATGCATCAGCTTCCTGACAGGTACTCATCTCAAAATCCCAAATCTTGCTAAAAATAGGACTTACAGTATTATGTATAAGTGTTAATCCAAAGAAGAAATTATGTTTTTCTGTCAGAACAGTTTTGTCAAAGAATGCTGATTTTTGGTAATATTAGAAACATCCTTAATAGCTTTGTCAAGATGATTAATAACAAAACCAGGTTTCTTAGGTATGGAAAAATAGTTTTGTTCTGACTTTTGTACAAAGTTATAATGCAGCATAATAATGCTAAATACAAAAATGTCTCAAATGATTAATGGATAGCAGGGCTAAATGTATTCTCATGAGACTTGCAGAGGGCTGCCACCCAAGGGGACCTCAAAAGGGTAGGGGAGTGGATTGGCAGAAACTTTGTAAGTCTCATAAAACCCCGACTGGGAGGGAATAAGTCTATGTGTACAATAGTACAGGTGCGGATGAAGCTGGATAATTTGCTGCATGCTCTTGTGGCAGTCAAAGTTGATCACATAAGAGGCAGTGTTGGCCAGGATGTAACTGCTGGGTTGAGGGAAGGGACTGTTCCCTATTCTTCATCACTTGTGTGTTGAAAGTACTATGCCTGGTTTTGCCTCTTCCCACTAGCAGAGACTAACAAAGTGAAGCCAGTCCAGCGGACAGCTGCCAGGATGGTGAAGGGGCTTGATGATGTGACATACTGAGAAGACTGAAGGCCCTGGGTCTGTTTATCCTGGAGAAGAGAAGGCATTTGAGGGGACCTTCTGTTACCTGTAGGAGTCTTGTTAGAGGAGACAGAAGACAGGGTCTTCTCTGAGGTACACAAGACATTGAAAGGACAATAGTTAGTTATTGAAAACTGCTGCAAGGAAAATCATGGGTTCTAAAGCAAAACTTTCAGGATGACAGTAGTCAAACACTGGAACAAGTCATCGGTAAGGCTTTGGAACTCTTAAGAGCTTGACTGGACGAGGCTCTGGTATCCTCATTTGACTCTGAAGTCAGCCTTACTTTGAGCATAAAGTGAGATTAGAATGTACTTGAAAGTTCTTTTCAATCTAAATATCTGTGGAAAAAAAATGTGGTAAAGTTTGATCCAGAACTTGATCAAAATTTTGGTAATACGGATTTTTTTGGTTTTGTTTTTCCAGAATGGGAAGAAATGTTTATAATTCTACAAGTGAAATTTGCTTGTAGAAGAAAATTGCTGCAAAACTGTTCCCATCAAAATTGTAATAAGGTTGCTCCTGATTCAATTTTTAAATTGTCACAAATATAAATGAGTTTAAATATGATACTTCTACCTCTCTTTTACTTCAAGCAAATAGTGTGTTGTCATATACCAGTGATAAATGTGCATCTTCCTCCTACTTCAATCTATGGCTTGCTAAACAAAAAGCAGTAACATGAGTTTTGCAGTTGAATTCCAATTTGTTAATCATGTTTCCTAGGGCAGTGCTCACAGACCACAAGAGATGGCAACCCCGCTGTGCTAAGTGCTCTACCAGCATATTTTATTATTTTATACTACAGATAATGTAATTTTTCCTAATCACTTGACATCTGGAGTTCTATAATACAAAAAATAAAAGTTAAATATTTTTTTGGCCCAAGTAGTAAGTTTGCACACCCAATGAGTATTTTTCTATAGTTCGTTCAAAACCAGACTAATTTGTGGGCATGTTCATGAAAATCTCAGCATTCATTTTTAAATCCTTGTGTATTCATAGAAATATTAATAACTGCATATTGGAATTAAGAATGTGCATGTAATGGTTTTTATTTGGTGGGTTATGTAAATTAAAAGATATTATTCTTGGATCCTGTTTGAAAGCTTAATACAATTTATAACACAGAAAATGTGTATTGCAACCAGCCGTATATTGTGCTTTAAAAGTTGTACTAGTTCTACAAGTTAATTTAGAAGGTTGCATGTCGTATTGCAGCACTTGGTTATAATAAAGAGGGCTGAAAGTATTTATGCAACCAAGATTATTTACTGAAGCAATTTGAGAATATTTTTAATGAAGTAAGGATAAGAGGATACTTCATACTGCTTGGAGAATTCATAAATAGGGAAAAATATTATTAATCAATCCCTTGGTTCTCTGAAAGATCAGAATACAAGCAAAGATCAGCCATATTTTATTTTTACTTTTAGACCAATATTCTCTCTAGGATCCAGGTATGCTCCACAGGAGCACACCCAAATATTAGTTGTGTATCTGGCAAAGGAGACAGGGCCCTCAATAGTTATTTAAGGAAATCCTAGTGAATTTTAATTCATTTTACAAAGAAAATGTTCTATTAGTTGTTACTTATTAATCTTGCTAATGTAGAAGCCAATGTTTAAGAAAAAACCCAACAAATAACTTCAAGAAAAGAAACAGTGTTGAAAGTGCTGATAAAGTATGGAATAAGAAAGATTATATTCTTGCATCTTAGGTTTGATGGAAGTCCTTGCCAGTCTATGCCTATGCCAGTCCTGTTGCAGTGAAGTTCAAGAAACAGAGGTCAGACTTCAGAGAGTCTAACCTGGAATTGGGGAAGTGATTATAAAGTGTGTATTTCACAAAAATGAATAAGGTAATACAAAGTAAATCTGAGATCAGCAAAGTCACAGAAGAGATAGTAGGCTGGAAGTAAACATGAGTTATTTAATCATACTCACTGCATGATTTGGGGAGTGATATGTGTAAGCCAGAAGAGAATGAGATATTAAACAGGGAAATCAAGGGGTGGAAGGAGGTAAGAGGCATTCTAAAAACTGGAACAAGTAGGAGAGAGAGAGAAAGAGAGAGAGGAAAAAGAGAGCAGATGAGAAATATTTGTTTCAGGGGGAAGTGTTATAGAAGAAAAATGGGAAAGGGAAGCAAATGAAGATAAAGGCAAAAATAATTTTTTCAGTTTTGTGTGTAGGGAGGGAAATTGACAGATAAATGAACCAGAAATTCAAAAAACTTAGCATCCGGGATTCAGTTAATTTAAACAAATTGCAGACGTTTGCTCAGAAGGATGTTTTTTATAATGGAGTAAGTCAGCATATTTATAGGATTTCCTCAAACACTGCAGCATACCATGAATAAAGGAAGTTTATTTTGGAACAGAGGGTTTTGCCAAAAAACTGAACTGGTGCTCCTTTTATCATCAGCAAATGCCAAAGTTTGGGGATATTGAACAACTCTCTTGTCAAAAGAGAGCACTAAAAGCAGATGCCAGCTTATCAATGCAGCTGGGCTGAAGTCAGAAGGGTTGGATTGAAGAGTGGGGGGATATAAAGAACATCTTGCTGGATAGTGGTGGGACGAGGTGATCAGTGAGAGAATTTGGCAGCAGAGAAAACCAACTAATGAACTTTGGAAAACTTAGAAAATCAGCCACAGTAAAGTTTCTGAGCCACTGAATGGCAGAAGATAAATTCTTTTCCTTCTTATGTGAAGCTCCCCTACAGTTGGTTTTATTCTTGCCTGTACATACTCTGCTGGTTAGAGGCTGTATAAGAGCGTCACTGCTCACATCGTTAGAGGCTTAATTCACAAACAAAACCAGCTCAAAGTCATTTGGTCTCTTGCCAGTGCCAGCTTCTGCTTTCAAGTAGCTCTGGCTGAGGTACTCCTCATTCTCTTCTACAGAGTTGAATATCTGCATCCCTAGTAGATGTTTTTGTTCCTTCTCACCCTCTCCAATGCAGCTGACCCAAACTATATATTTCATAATGTCTTTCTAATGCATTTTCCAGAGTGCATAAAGCTGCTTCTGGTGGTAGCTGCATTTTCCACAGCTGCCTGATTGGTTTATTCTCATCATAAGATTAAAGTGCATGCCCTGTCTGAAGAAGGGCACAAGACTCAATGAAGATGACTAAACAAGCTGCCTGAGATGGAAGGCTTATCATTCAAGGAGATTATAAAGTTCTATCAGGTCTTATTCTAGAGGTGCTGCTCTTCAGTGCAGTTTTATTCTGATTAACTTGATAGCAAAAAAGCCCTGCATCATGAGCCTTGATGCAGAGGCCTCCAGGAATAGTAGGGTGCTTTGTCTGCAAGAGTCTGGTATGTAGTGAAACACCCAGACCTTTCTAGCACTGGTCTGAAAATGGCCACATCCAGCCTGGGCATCTGCTGATCTGGACACAATCACAGGAAGATTTGGTCTGGTGCTTGCTTCCAACTGAAGGTGTCAATGAGGCAAATGCACTACTCTCCCATTAGACCAGTGAAAGCCACCTGGGATATGTTTATGCTTACTGGTGTGAAATTTCTTAGACAATTAGACAACTGGAGGCTGTTTTCCTACAAGGATATCAGAAGTTGTCTTCTGCTTCAGATTTATCCACGAACAAAAAAGAGGTAGCAAAGAAACACAGAACTGCATTTCTTAACTCCAGTCAATTTTTTTTTAGCACTTGAAGTCATTATCAAGTGTACATATATTCTGTTAGAAATTACATTCTTCAATTTGTTTTAAATTCAGATCCCCTTCACTGATTTTCAACTTGTTTAGCTAGCAGCACTCTGCAATCTGTGTGTAAGTAATGGCAGCTTTTTGGGCCAGGAGCTCCCTTAGCAAAGGAAAAATTCAGAGAGAACTTTCCAGTCACTGAGATCTTGCATCCATTTAGTCCCCTCTGTGGCATTCACATTCTCTGGATAGAGAGACATAATTCTGTATCTCAGGAGAAGCACAGAGAGAAGAAGAGAAAACAATGTCTATCTCTGCTCCTTTGTTTTTCCTGTGTGGAATGTGGTATGGAGATTGTTTACCTGAAGTGATTGCTTGATTGGATTCTGGTGAAGGTTGTTTGGGTTCAATGACCAATCGGATCCAGCTGTGTCTCAGACTCTCAGCAGAGAAGTCAGGAGTTTTTAGTTAGTAGTTGATAGGTAAGTAAGAAGTATGTATGTAGAATAGGATAGTCTCTCTTTAAATAGCATATTAATGTAACATAGTATAGGTTTAATAAAGCTATCCTTCAATCTTCTGATGTAGGGCCAGACATCATCATTTCTTCCCAATCAGGGTTGCCTTTTTTACTATACCCCTCATGGCACAGAATTGTTCTCTCTCAGCTGCATGTGGAAAAGAAATTGAAATACACTGAGCACTGAGAAATCTAAAAAAGATGTCCTGTTAAAAACGGTGACAGAAGAGCCTGCCCTCAAAGTTTTATGCTGGGACAAGATTTTAGGAGTTCTGTTATTGTCAGGTGCTGTGTGTTCACCAAGCAGATGGGATCAATAAAGCCTTCCAAATATATACCTCCCTTACTTTTACAACTGTACTTCTAGTTGTACTTCTAGTTTAGGGGATGATGTGTGTGTGTATATATACTTGAATACTCAAGGATTCAACAATGTTGAATTTGTTTCTACTAGTTTGATGAAGAAAAGGTACTATTTGTACACTAGAGAAGTGAACTTTTTAAAACTATATAAATCCTAGAACCTATATAAAAGCTTAGACAGGCGTAACCCCTGGCAAAATACTTGACACACTTATTCTTTGTGTGTTGTAATAAATCCAGTTCAGGAGTTGCAAATACATATTTTCCCAGATCAGCTGTTTATGCCAAGGCTGGCACCATCAGTCTACAAGTGAAATAACTGTGGGCTTCTGTACCTTGAAGAGGTTGCTCACCTAGGACTCAAGAGACAAGGAGAATCAACAGGATAGGGAAGAATATAAAAGAATTAAAAGAGGAGGATTAAATAAAACAAGGTGAGGAACAGAAAAGATGTGTGTCAGACTGAATAAAAAAAAAGCAAAAAAGAAAAATCCAGGGAGGTGAAAAGAAAGCAAGTGTTATCAGAATTGGGGAATAAACAATCAGTGATGGTAGAGAGGTTGTATGTTTGCATTAAGGCTGGGTAGTGGTTTGTTCCCTAAGAGCTAATGGGAAATGAATATCTGTCCCAGGGGAATTTTTCAGATATTTATTTTTCTTCCTTTGTTGAGATGCTAACTTAAACACAATCTTTCAGTGTCATGAAAAGCTTTGTTTTAAACATGCCAGTAAATCAGGTTGAAGCCAGATATTTGTACTAAGAGCAATGTGATGATAATCTGTGATGGGCTGCATTGCTGTGGTCTCATTTGAACTGCAGCTGGGACATGCTCTCTGCCCTGTCTGATATGCCAAAGTTCCAATAGAACTGCATGGCTCCTTGAGAGAGAACCTCAGTACATCTGAGGAAATGTGGTCTGGGCTCCTGTGTCTGTAGTGGGATCCATAAAAATACATGCAGGTCAGCCCATCTTAATGAAATGTAGGAAGCTGCATCCATACTTTGAAAATACACAGCTTTATAGCTGGGCATGCTGGATTTCCTGGCTTGTGTTTAGAAATTTGCAGACATGCTTTATTTGAATTTTCCTTTGCACTCTAGCATAGATTTTTGTGTTTGCTGTTGTATTTATTCTTCCCTGACTATTAGTGTTATTTATCTTTTTTATTTCTCTGTACCTTCATATCCTTCTGTTTCTTGTGCTGAGTCTAATTTGCACTTTCTCTCCCATGTTTTCCCTCATAATCCCTTTTGTCTGAATTCCAGTGTTCTCCTTCATAATCTCTTTTCTTCTCAGCACAGTCCACCTCTGGTTTAGTTCCCTCCCATATGTGTCCCAAGGCATTCCAATACAGAAGGCTTTATTCAGGAAAAATAGTAAAATATGGGGACTTTCTACCTTACAAGTTAGTCTCCTTAATATTTACTCTGTCTATCTACATGGGAATTTGGTGCACTGTGAATTCACATACTCATTTACAATAAATTTATGGCACAGTCAATTAGCCTTAGGCTCCTAAACATCCAGGTAGTTTTTACAATGTTATGCATAGTGCTTTCCAGTTTATAGCTATATAGTTTAAAAAATGCACATGTAGTAAAATGTACTTTTAGTTTTGGAATATTTAGATTTTTAAGATCAGTGAAATTAGAGTGTTTCTCTCTTTTTTATTTTTTTTAAGATTTTTAATAAAAATTCTTGATTGTCTTGAAGATCAATACAAATATGCATGTTGAAAGTTTCCATCCTTTCGTGAAATTACTTATAATTCTGAGTACCAGGTGTTGCTCTTCAACTTGTTAAAAATGTTGGGTGGAATGCAGGGCTTAAAGATGCTTAAATCTACAGGAGAAAAATTGCTTCCAAAAAAAAAAAAAAAAAAAAAGGGGGTATGGAACGATACGCAGACATGCACACCTTCCCACTTGCAATGTAATGTTCTCTGCTCACTACAGAAATTTGCATTAAGGTAGCTTTGATGAAACAGCCTTCTTCCACCTCTGCCTGTGGGACTGAACTTCTGTGGCAAACTGAATCCCAAAGCTGGAGTTAGCCTTTGTACATCAAAACTAAAGTCAATGTCTAAAACTGAGACTAGTTTTAGTGTGAGAAAAGTGAGACTAGTGACCTTTAGTTCTGTAGGATAGAAAGTTATTAGATAACACTTTATCTCTTGCAAAGGGCATCAGCAAAACTAGAAATGGGGTCCTACATGTTGTTTATTCTTAACATAAACCAGCCTTTCTTCCCTGCTCTCTGCTTTGGTTCCCTTATGCTGCTGCCATCTAAACATATCCATGTATCCTTGATCTTCTTTGTGGCAGGTAGTTACAGTCATAATAAAGTATGCAGTCCCCTGTCCATCAATGCCTTTAAACCCTTCATAATTGCAACTATTGAAATTGTCTTCAATTCATACTCTATTGCTCTATTTGTTTGCCTTTATAAAGGTTCTTTGCCAGTGTGCAATTGTGCTTGGCAAACGTGTTCCTCCTGGATTTGTAACATGGTCATGGTTAGCAAATTATAATTTCAGTGAGACTTTAAGAAGTTTAAACCTCAGTAAACTCAATACCAGTGTTGATGTGTTGATATTTGGTTTTTTTCCAATGTTTGTCTAAACATTCTTGTTTTTCAGTTGTCAATGAGTTCATTTTTCTCTTTATTTCTTAAAAATGAGGGTGTACTCTCAGGAGCCTAAATCTCCAGGATATAATTTTTAAAATATTTATTCACACAATTATTTTCATTATGTGGTTGGAAAAGAGACACTGTAATCTGCCTGGGTATGTCAATAAATTTAGATCAATGTCTTCAAACTCAAGGGCTTAAAATGATACTGAGTTCCTAAAGCCTTGGGCATCTTATGAAATTCAAGTGCTTGTATGTTTGATGAAATCTTAAAAGAGAAGGTAAAAATAAGTTCTGTTTGTTCAGTGGTTTAGTCTTTACCAGTTTTACACCACTATTAGGATGATCATTTACTTATTTCACGGTAAACCTTTGAGTTAAGTTTTATGTAAATATAGAAATATATATGAAGTATTCCATATAGCTATAATAAAGTAGTATATAAATGTACTATGCTTACTGTAAAATCCATAATTCTGGTTACTTATATTGGGCAATGCCCAGAACTTCAAAAGCAACTTACTTCTGAATATCAAGTAATGTATTTATGGGCCTAAATATCCATATAAAATCAATCATCTACAACTTACATTACCTTGGTTGTTAGTACACACAAGTTGTAAGTTCAGTGATAGGGTGGACATTTCTTTATATTTTATCTGTGTTTAGGACCAAGTCTTAGAAATAATAAAATTCAGCTTGTCAGGGGCCCTGGCCCAGGTAATCTTATCCAGCTTCCCACTCTAAACCATGATCAGTGTTGATTTCAGACTGGCTTTGTCAGGCCTTTGGTACAGCCAGGTCTTGAAAACCTCCAGGGAAGACTGTGCAGCATGTGTCAACCTTCAGGAACCTTTTGGTGATTTTTTTTTTTTCCTTTTATGTAGATAAAACCTTCTCTATTTCAATTCAGGATCATGGTATCCTGGTGTCCCACAGTACACCTCTGTAAAGATCTTGGGTGTCCCATCTTAATCCCCTTGCGGGAAGGAGGAGGCTGCTGTCAGGCTTCCCCAGAAAAGCCTTACTTCCTCAGCTTCTGTTCACAAGGCATGTGAGCTTCCAGACTAGACTGTCTTGGCAGTCAGCTCTTAGTTTATCTCTCTGGTACTGGGAAGCACATATGTATCAAGAATTTCTGAAACAGACTCCAGACTTGATCAATTTTCACTATTGTACTTCCCTTTCTTGAACTCTGTTGGCAGAGTCCTGGGAGATTCAGTTGTGGATTGATACAAAGAGAAGGGGTTGAGTACTTCACTTTAAATATATCCACTGTCACAAAATCATCTGCCCACTGGGCAAGAGGTCCCAGTCTTCTTTGTTTATTCACTATTATTACAGAGGTAGAAGGGCTTCTTGTTGCCCTTCGATGTTCCTCATTGATTTCAATTGCAGCTGAGCTTCAGCTTTTCTAATACTCCAGCATGGCGAGGAGATTCCTCTATATTTCTTTGCTTCTTGCCTTAATTCCAACTCCTGTATGTGGTTAGTTTGTGCTGGAGCTCAGTCCCTGTTTGATAAAGCCAGTCTACTCCTATATTTGCTACTTTTTCTGAACATCAGATAGACCACTCTTCATGTTGTGAAGAGAATGTCCTAAAAGTCTAGCCAGTTCACTTGAGGTTGTTTTTCCTAATGACCTGTCTTTCACAAGATCCTAACCAGCATTTTCCACAAATATTTTCACTCTTAAATTAGGCTGTGGACATTTTAAGCCTGATTATTAGTAGTCTGTCTTGTCTGATTCCCCTTGAGACTATTTGGGTTGATTCCTTCTTTCCCTAAATTGCTTCTTGTCCCCCTCAGTGCATGACATTATCTGTTAAGTTTACATTAGGTTTTACAAGCCTTGTCACTTCTTCCATCAACTCAGAGAACAGCTTTCTCCTAGGGTTTTCATTTTACCTTTTTCTTTTTCTTTTTTTTTATGGCTTAATAATGGAAGATGGCAAGCGCTTTTTTGTAATCTCTCTCTTTCTCTTGTAATGTCTCTCTTTCTCTGAAGAAACTCATTGCAGTCACAGTTGAAGATTCAGACAGAGAAAATCTATCTCTGAAAAAAAAGAAAAACTAATCTAACCCAACTGATTATAATACATATTTGTCGTGCTTAAAAAAAAAAAAAAAGAGAAAAGATTCCTTCTTGGTGAAGGATTATAAAGGTAATGCTAAAATAAATAAATTAGCTCTGGCAATATGGATGTTTTACTCTAGCCTGCTGTTAGTTTGCAATATTTCAGCATGATGTTTTTCTTATGTGCTTTTTGTTTATACAAATTGTTGACTTCTTCCCCCCCCCTCCCTTGGTGCCTGTTGAGCATATGCAACACAATTTTTTTGAAAATTTATACTTCATTTGGAACTCTCTTTAATCTCTGGTTTTAATCGATTTCATGCTAGCTGCAGCACAACTGAGGGAACACAAGAAAAATTAGTGAGAGAAAATTTGATCATGATAGTTGGATAAAGGGTGACTTCATGAGACCTTTATGAAACTCCAGGGTTTTTTTCCACATGCTCTTCCACACTTTCACAGTTAACTGGACAAGATTTTTTGTTCATGAGTTAATATTCAAATAATAATTTTTTCATGCACTTACAGTAAGAAAGAGTGTTGAAGCTGCTCAGACAGAAGTCATACGTAATCTCCCTTTCATCAAAGTAGAGCTGGATGGCTATTTTTTTAAATATGAATATCTCCAGTAGTCCTCTTCCAATAGCCTCACTATTAAGGAACTACACTATCCTTTAATAAAAAAAACAAAAAAAAACCAAAAAACAAAAACAAAAACAAAAACCAAAAAAAAAAACAAAACAAAAAAAAAAACCAAGAAAACCTCTTCTTTTTTTTTTTTAAAATGTCAGATTAGAAATGCAAAGTCAACAGTAAAAAGACATGCTCAGCCCAAACTGCTTCAACAATTGACAATGAAAATAAGCATATTGCTTTCCTGGAAATAAACTATAAAGTCCTAAAAGGCAGACTTTGAAAAACTTACATGCAAAAAGCCAACACAGCAGGGTAAAGGTCTTCCAAAGTTTCCTATTGATACCTCTGTTTAGTTGTGTCTGTCCAATTTTATTCTGTAAAGAGGCTTGATTCTGTTTTTAGAATGGGCTGTTTCAAAGTGAATATAATAGCAGGTTGTCCTATGAATAACACATTTATAGATGAGTCTGAGCCTTAGTTATACTGATTTCAACCTACAGTGTCTGTACACATACTTGAATTTGCATCAGAGCCATGAGCCAACCCTGTGACACCAACAGCAATCCCACTGCTTGGCCATCAATTTCCTTAAGGAAAGTAACATATAGAAGACATATTCCCTAGGATGCCAGCCCTTTATGTGCTTGCTGACTACAACTGCCCTACACCTAGAGACTGTGGTGCAGGGAACAGACTGCATGGCTGACAAACAGGTGTCTAGTGAGCCCAAAGCATTACAGGCCCTAAACTCTAATGGAGTTACTTGAAATTTGATGGTACTAAACTGTTTAGATGCACCTGCAAAATGTGTTGCAGGAAAGAACTTGGGGGGTTTCCATCCAGTGATATTTTTCCTTTTAATCAGTTAACTGAGACCACTGTGCCATGCTGGCAGTTGCAGATGTCTGCTTTTCACAGGCCAGAGCTCTGTTGTTTTCTCCCTATCTACAAGCATCACGCTCCTGAGCTCTGCTTCTTGAGAGATGAGCAGAAACCTATGTTCTCTAGCAAACCTTTTGGCAACTGACATTAATTAGTACCAGTGGGAGATGTGTTCCCTTATAGAAAAATACCCCAGTGTGAGGATTTGGATATTCTTTTGGAAGCAGAGCCAAGTAGCCTGCAGGACTCTTGCCTGGTGTTACACACACAGTTCAAAGTTCATGACCCATGTTAGGATTTGGTACAGTAAACCAGTTTCATATACATCTATAGATTTTTCAGATAAAAAGTGTTGATCAAGTGTTATATTAATCTAATTTATTATAATGCTGTTAAGGTAGATAAAGATAGAACAATACAGTGATCAAATTGCAATCTATTGTTTTTTAATTTTCTCACAGTACCAAGTTTTAATTCTTTGCCAAAGGAAGCAACATCACACAGGTAAGATGCCTGTTCATGTCACAGGTAGCAAAAGAGCTTTTTCAAAGCCTTAACCCAAGCTGAAGATTGGATTGTACAGTAAATCATGTTTTGAACCCAATGACACTCTATTGAAAGCAACTTCATGGAAATGAACCTTCAAAAAACACACACAAGAATATATTGACTAATAAGATGGAGTAACAGGTAAAATTTCAATTTCAATGAAATAAGAGTAAAAATAGTTTGAAGCACTTCTACGTGATTACTGAAGATGCTTAATTTAAGTAGTTGTTGGCAGGCCTTCAAGTCCTGAGTCAGCACGTCTCTTCTTACTAATGATTCTAAATTTTCTTCTTGTGTGCAGAAAGACTAGGGCAGGGAAACACAGAGGGTTTCAGATGTTGTACAGCAGGATAGTTTGAATAGCAGGAAAGTAAAAGCCCATTTTCTTTCTTCTATTTTGCTTTGTTCTTGTGGGAATTGCTTCTCATATTCTACAGTTCATGAGCAGATGTGGCTTCTGGGCTAACTGGGTGAATCCAAGAGTCCAGAATAGTCATTGCAATCAAATTTGTTTTGGAGAACTGTTAATGTCAATCTGTGAAGCCTCATCACTGAACAAACCTCCATTTTAGCAAATAGACTATAGATAAGAGGATCTTTTGAGTGTGGTGTGTCTGACATTGCCTGGGTGCCAGGTGCCCACCAAACCCCTCTATCACTCTCCCTATTCAGCTGGCCAGGGGAGAGAAAATAAGACAAAAATCTCTTGGCTCAAGATAGGGATAGGGATAGATCACTAAGCAATTGCTGCTATGGGCAAAACAGGCTTGATAAAATTAATTTATTGCCAGTCAAATCAGAGTAGTGTAATGAGAAAATAAAAACTAATCATAAAATACCTTCCCCCTCACCCCTCCCCTCCTCCTGTTTTCATCTTCACTCCCAGTTTCTCTGTCTATTCACTCTCCCAAGCAGCTCAGGGGGACAAGAACTGGAGGTTGTGATCTGTGTTACTCCCCTCTCCTCACAGTCTTCCCTTGCTCCAATGTGGGCTCCCTCTCAAAGGAGACAGTTCTCCATAAACTTCTCCAATGTGAGTTCTGCCCACAGGCTACAGTTCTCACAAATGTCTCCCCAGCGTGAATCCCTTCCACGTGGTGCAGTTCCTTAGGACTTCTTTAGCATGGGTCACCCACGGGTCCACATGACCTGCCAGCAAGCCTTCTCTAGCATAGCCTTTCCATGGGATCACAGCCTCCTTCAGGCATTCTTCTGTTCCAGGGGTGGGTCCTCCATGATCTGCAGATGGATCTCTGCTCTCTTGTAGACCTCCATGAGCTTCACCACACACTCCAAGATAATCTAAGCTCGGGCACATGGAGCATTTTCTGCCCCTCTTTCCTCATCAACCTTGCTGTCAACAGGGCTGTCTTTCTTACCTATTCTCACTCCTCTCTTCTCTTGCTGCAAGTACTCTCACACAGTAAATTTTCCCCTTTATTAAATATTTTAGCCAGGAGTGCTGCCACTGTTGCTGATGGTCCCTCTTGGAATGATCTGGCATTGGCTCTACTGGATGTAGGGGAAAGCTTTTGGTAGCTTCTCACAAAAAATACCCCTGTAACCTCCCTGCTACCAAAACCTTGCCACACAAAACTGATACAATAAGAAAGATTAAAGATATCAGGGATACATTATTGAGAAGGATGTTTATTTCATCCTTCCCTGTATAATAATGGATGAGACAACTACAATAAGCAAAATTTGTGTTTGATGTTAAATATCTAATTGTCTAATCTATTTGTAGCTATCTTCAAGAGATTTTTTTTAATAATTTAATCTTTCTTAAAATTCTTAAGACTGTTCTAGTAGGGTACTAATATCAAACTTTAAGCACTGACAGAAAAACGTGACCTTGCAGGTTGTGGCAATGTCCTTTGAATTCCTTTTCCTAGAAATGGCTTCAGATTCAAGTCAAATTGAGACTTCTCATCAACCTGACTTTCTTAAAAAGTGGCTCAGTTTTGCAATGCACAGCTCACAAATCAAATTTAACCTTCAGAATGGAAATGTTTAGTTCTATAAGACTTTGTGTGAGTAATGCCATTGAGTGATATTCAGAATAGTGTTTTGAAAATTTATTCAAAAATTCCATCTAAATTATTTACCGAGTGGAAAATATGATAGATAACAAATGGATGCCCTTGGAAAAGAAAGAGTACAACATCTGGAGTGCAGTTTGTAATCCCAGAAGTACAACTAACTCACCCTGCAACTGAGAGCTAGTGAAGGTGAAAAGCAGAGTAGAATCAGACATGGAGTATAGTCAGCAGATCAGTCAGTAGATGTGATGTCTGCAAAGAAACTCATCCTAAAGTCTTTGCATTGCTTTGTCTCAGAAACAGATACACACATGGCACAGAGAGTTTGCAAGAAGGGGATGCTTTGAAAGACAGAGGCTTGAGAAATAGCTCTGCATTCAACAAACTGTGGAAGTTTTGTGTTCTGCTTCAGTCTGGTCACACAGCTTGTGGTGTATTTGCAGTTTGTGCTCTGGCCTCTCCCCTGCAAGCAGGTGTGCCATGGACTGCTGAACTGCTGTGGCACATGAATACATTTGGTAGCTGTATGGTTCTTCCTGTGCAGGTCTCTAGCTGGCACAAAGATTCAAATAAACTTGGTTGCAATTATTGCTTTTCCTGCAGATTTGATATGGATATAGAATAGAGGAATTCTTACAAAAGTACTCAATTCCTTAAAGCAGTCCTCTTTGCAAAGTGCAGAATTCTTTGTCTCTGTATACAAACAGATTTCTGGAAAACATTTTTATTTTTTGATATTAATTATGAAAACATCTATTAATACTGGCACAATAAAACAAGTGCATACAGGCTATTTATTGTTCAATTTTCAACTCTGACTAGATCATAATAAAGCAAATTTGAAGGAGGAAAGCTGGCTAATAGGTAAAATGTGACAAAACCCCACTGTGTGATGGAATACCCAAGGTCAATCTTTTGTATTGCTTTAGAAAATACATGGTTCCAGGGTTTCTCATTCTTCCACCACCCTCTTGGCAACTTGAAATGGGGGGTGTGCCAGGAACTATGGCCTGAACAATACCAACTGTAAAAAGCAAATGCCAGGTGTTTCAACCATATAGAATCTTGAATTCCCATAAAAAGGCACATGTTTACAGCTGTTCTGGGCAGAATATAGCAAACTAAATAAACCTATGTCCATTTATGCCTCAAAATATTGTTAACTAGCTTTAGTGAAGTAATTCATAAACTTGGAGTATTTATCTCTTAATTCTGGGTAGCTATCTGACACAAAATTGCTTGTTTTACAATTTAATTATTAAAAAAATATGTTAGTTTGTATATATTTCTCTGTACATATAAATACATGCATCCAGTGAGAGTCAGAGGCACACAATACCAAATGCTATTAGAAAGAAGTTGTTGAATGAAATTGAGTATATTTCAAATATTGAAACTTCTGGAATTTGCCTTGACTCAGAGTTTCTAAGTCTTCTGAGTTGTCAAGATTTCTCACTGGTAATATTAAACCACTATTATTTATGTATATATGTATTTTCAGATTGATTTATCCTACTGCTGCAGTGAATTGTATTTGCAAATTACAAAGCGTATGTGTGCAGATTAGGCTAACAGAAAATCAAAATCAGCCTGGTTTCAATTATGGTGGTTTGAGTTGGTCCCTGGTGTTTTAAAAATGAAAGAAACTAGTGGACAAATGTAATAATGCAAGATTATTTAGCCAGAAATGCTGCTACAGTTCTGCATGGTTCCAGAACTGGATGGTTCCAAAACTTGGTATAAGAGAGATTAGTACAGGCCAGCTAAGAGTCTTCTTTAGCTATATTTTTTGTTTTTCTGTGTTTTTAATTCCACTGTGACTTTAGTTAACAGCTTTGAAAATAGCTAACTTGTTTAAGCACAGAAGGCAACAGGGAATCATTAGAATGACTCATAAGGCATAGGATACTAATATTGAAATAAAAATGAGTTTTTCCAATTTCTGTGTTTCAAGCAATAATTCTGCAACATCTAGGACTGCTTTATGAAGCACAATCTTTTTCTTTAATAAGGAGATAATAGAAAACAAGTTAGCTGGGCTTGAGAGAACAAACAGTGTTTCTTCTGGCGGGCTAGGGATCATAAACATTTTTTTGACAAGGATTTAGAGAAAGTTCTAGCTGGATGAGGTCATATAACAGAAGCTGGTCTTCCTAATCCCAAATATATATCTGATGATAGTGATGATTCTACACTTCGGGAGGTGTCAGCATAGAAACCTCTTGGGTTCTTTTTGTTACTGCTTTGACAGCAACTAGTGTCTTGAGACACTAGGAAAGAAAAAGTGAGCCTGACAGGATAGGAATGAATTGCCTCCATGACAGAAAGAAACTGCTGTGTGTAAGGAAGTAATACACTAACTGCAGGAGGGTGAAGATAAATAAGAATGTATACGAGGACAATATCTTTTCTATATTGAGTGTCTAAGGGCATTAGTCTTCCTTGTATTTTTTCCTCTTGTCTCCTACTTTCTTCCTGCCATGAAGTATACTTTTTTCAAGTTTGCATGTTTGTTGTTTAAGTAGGTTTTATTATGTATGTATTCATTGTACTATGTCTTTTTCACCATTTTGCATATAAACCCCATATTGAAACATCTCTCTTAATCCCACATCTTTCAATGCCCCTGAGAGGTTTTTAAATGGATGACATGGACATAAATCCTTCACTTATGCAACCTAAGGGAGGCCTCAGAAAACCTGAGCTGTTCTAAACCTCACAGAAAGCAATATTATATGTCTTGGGGTTGACCTGAAAGGATCTCTTATCACCCTGTACTTGTGGGCTTGGATTTTAATGCATTGGATTGAAAGCTCATTTTGTGATACCGCTTGGTTTCTTTAGCTCTGCAGGTGATGAGTAGAAAAAGGTAAAATATTGATATCATTGAAGTCTGTTGGTATTTTGAAGGTGTCAAGTTGTTTGCTGGGAAGCACGTTCAAGAAGGTACTGTTCAAGTAATTAACAATCACTGGTTAAAATTATTTCTGTGCTTTTTTGGTGCATTTGTGGTAATTTTGATTTTCCTTATTAGCTTTTTCTTCACCATGGCTTCTGCTTTGATACTCCTAAATCTTAAGTCTATAAACCAGATTAATTTTGCATTAGCAAATTACCTTTGATTTGTGAATAAAATTATTTATTTGCTTTGTGATTCAGCCAGAAAATAAGAAAATAGACATGAGACTAGATAGAATAAAAACTTTCAATCAGACACTTGTATTTTAAAGAGGGTTTATTTACAGAAATAGAAGACAAATGTGAAATATGGGATAAAAGAAAGATAAAATCTGATGTAGGGCAGTGGTAGCCTACAAAAAAGTGAAAATATCTTTGATCCTGTTTTCCTGATCTCTGTAGTAACATGTCCTAAAAGCAACTTGTCTAAGACTCCTTGGACTGTTTTCTGGCAGCAGATTTCATAAAAACATGAGCACAAAACTGAATTAAAGGTTGATTTTTGCCATTGTGTAAAGAAAAACAAACCTCAGTTGTAAATAAGACCACATATTTCTCTCTGCTACAGCAATCATTTTGATTTTTTTTTCAACTGAAAAAATACATAATGGAAAAAATCTTTTTTCGCATTTTATGCTGTTGATCAAAAAGAATGAGTGATGTTAGAAAAGGAAGGAAGTGCAGAACAAATAGGTTCTATACAGGTGTGCACGCTCTCTGTGGTTCTGTCAGTCACATTTGTTCAATCTGATCTGAAAAAAATAAGCCCATTAAACTCTCAGTGGAAAGAGTAACTTTTCTGATCCTTATGTGAACAGCAAATACTTACCTGCCAGGGAAGCTGGACAGTACTTTACAGCAAGAGCAGCAAATTTGCACAAGTCAGAAACCCAACATGGTTTCTCTCTGGACTTCAGAGGCATTTCTCTGACATCTATCCCCAAACTAGAAATTATTCAGACATTAAATGTGCAGAAGAAAGTGAACTTATCATATTTTGATGTATTTTGGGCCCCTCTTCTCATCTCTGTCAGGAATCAGTGACATCCTACCATATCTCACCTATGCCTGCCTAATTAACAGATACCTTTCTTTTCAAGATAGGCCTGTAATCATGCCATGTCAATGCTTTTCTTTCTTTCTTTCTTTCTTTCTTTCTTTCTTTCTTTCTTTCTTTCTTCCTTTCTTCCTTTCTTCCTTTCTTCCTTTCTTCCTTTCTTCCTTTCTTCCTTTCTTCCTTTCTTCCTTTCTTCCTTTCTTCCTTTCTTCCTTTCTTCCTTTCTTCCTTTCTTCCTTTCTTCCTTTCTTCCTTTCTTCCTTTCTTCCTTTCTTCCTTTCTTCCTTTCTTCCTTTCTTCCTTTCTTCCTTTCTTCCTTTCTTCCTTTCTTCCTTTCTTCCTTTCTTCCTTTCTTCCTTTCTTCCTTTCTTCCTTTCTTCCTTTCTTCCTTCCTTCCTTCCTTCCTTCCTTCCTTCCTTCCTTCCTTCCTTCCTTCCTTCCTTCCTTCCTTCCTTCCTTCCTTCCTTCCTTCCTTCCTTCCTTCCTTCCTTCCTTCCTTCCTTCCTTCCTTCCTTCCTTCCTTCCTTCCTTCCTTCCTTCCTTCCTTCCTTCCTTCCTTCCTTCCTTCCTTCCCTTTCTCATGGTCTTTTTCCTCTACATTTTTTTTTTTGTTAGGGAGATTATCTTTATGGTTTAGTATTAATAGCAGTTCAGATGAGCACGAATTACACATTACCCAGAATGAGTGGCTTCACTCAGATACCATTGCACTGGTTGGCATACTCATTACAATATGAAAATTACCTTCACTTATATAACTGTGTCATCAAAATCATAGCATCTAAGCTAATAACAAAACCCTACAGAACAGATTAGTCTTACATTCTCTTCACCCTTCAGTCAAAGAGCCACAATAAAAAACATCTTGTACTAAATGTGCCACTGAAGATCTTTGTACATTTTCCGTGTTCCCTCTCTGGCTGTGTTTTTCTTGTCTTTTTCTGTTTGAACTCTGTCAACACTGAAGAAAAAGAACATCTCAATCTGAACCGCCAAAGCTGTGGAAGGGCACTGAAGCAAGACTTCATCACCTATGAACTGGCAGTGAGGGATGTACACTGCATACTTAATAGCACCTGCAGAGCATCAGATTGATCACCTCCATGGCAAGGGCTGTACAAACATGTTATAAAGGAAGACAGTCCCTTTCCCACAGAAGGTTCAGCTGAAAGTCTCTCCTTGTTCACTTTCCTATGCCCACTCCAATTACTACTACTACTATTCTTGTTCCTATTCCCTGTTGACTTCCCATACTTCTTAGGCTCCTTATGAAAAGGAAACGATCCTTTCAGACAACTTTGGTCTATTTCTTGCTCCATTTCAAGTGCCTCAGTATGGAGCCAGAATGTTTTGTTCAGGCATCACCATGGCAGACCTCAGCTGGAGTAGGGAGGGCATAGTGTGGGAAAATGTCTCTGTGGGATCTGGTGTAGCTTGTTGTCACCCACTGAAAATTAAAGTAAATAAGGAACAAAGAATTAATGTGTCATCATGTAACGAGCCAAAAAAACAAATCAAGAAACAGGACACAGGTTAGACAATCAGGGAAGAGGCAGCACGTAGGTTATACCTACACTGCAATTTCAATCATATAGTGATAACTGTGAGTAAAAACAGACAAACTCTGCCCATAAGTCATGCAAGATGCAATTGCTGCAGCAATGAAAACTGACTTTTTTTGTTTCCTCAGAAAGGACATAATTAATAATGAGTCTTTGATGTGTGCTTTTAGCAATGAAACCCCTTTTGGCCTTGTAGAGTAGAATTGCTCTGGAATTGCAACTTTGCACCTTGCAAAGAACAGTGAAGGAATGAATTTTGACAAATTTGCTCAGTACCTCTGTGGGGAAATTTTGGAGGATAAGACACACTGATATTTTTAGTGGTAAAAACTTCTAATCAGTTCTTTAATCCCAAAGCTAGCAGCCAAAACCTCCAGCTTTCAGGAATTGAAAGAAAGAGCTGGAGGCTTGGTTTGGGGCTTAGAAATGCTTTTTCATTGAGATTATTGGGGAAAAAGTAGAAAAGTATTTTAAGGATTTGAGCCTTTGCTGGTTTGCTGGTTTTATGCTAAATTCTGGGATCTACATTAAAAACATGATGAGTTTACTGACTGCTGGAAATATTTCACACTAACATGTGAGTGAACAAATGCTGACAGTGAACATACTGCCTCACGTGGTCAATTTATATTGTCAAAGCCAGTATAGCTTTAATCTATTGTCTTTAGTCTTCATGTCCTTGATCCCCAAGATGGGCCACTGACAACAGTTTCCATGTCAGAGTAATATCTCTGCAGAGAACAGACTTGGAAGTAGAAGACAGTGTGATTTAGCATGCAGAATGACTCAGGTGATGGATACAGCAGGAATATTTTGCAGGAAGGAACAAGAACACTGACCGGCTCATGTTGAGGTACTGTGATATTACAGAAGTGCACAAAAAGAGAACAGGCAGTGGGGCAAGAGGGGATTTAAGAGATGCTTCTTTTCCCTCCTTGTGTTAGCTTCAGAACCCTTTAGGATGGAGGTTTCACAGAATAAGAGTATTCTGACTTGGAAGGGACCCACAGGGATCATCAAGTCCAGCTCTGTAGCAAATGGCCCATACAGGGATTGAACCAAGAACCTTGGCATCATTAGCACCATGCTCTAACCAATTCACCTAATCTCTGTGTGGTAATCTAGCTGTGTGTATACTATAAGTTCAGAAAAATTGTTTCTTGGAGATTTCTAATGTATGTTCAATTTTCTCCTTTTTTTTTCCTGCATGAAGAAAAGCTGATAAGGAACTTTTTTTTTTTTTTCAGGAATAAAAGACACTTGAAAGCTTAAGAAAAAATATCAGAATTAAAATTTAATACAATTTTTTTGTACAAAAAATAATATATTTTATCTAATTTTTCCATTTCACTGTTCACAGTTAATTTCTGTAGAACTAGGAGCTAGTATATTCACGAGTAAATTTTTTGTTTCCCTAAGATCACAAATATTCTTTTGAAGAAGTTGTGTTCCTATTGCTAGACTCCAATTCCTCACATATACCTGCCATTCAGGTACCTGTACATTTGGTTTTCTAAGCATGTGTATTGTGTGGAGCTGAATCAAGTGTCTCTTTCAGTAAAATGATGGTTTTGACTGAGCCTGCTTTTCCCACTGTTTTTTCGTGTACTATGATGCTCATTTTTGTAAGCACAGCATGTACCACTATAGCATCACCCATTGGGGAAAAAAAGAAAAAAATGCAGCAGGACAAATTGTACTTCAGTCAATAGTTTTGACTGGGTGAAATAAAAAGTGGGAACCTTTGGCATATTGGAAAGAAGTTCCTGAGATACCAGTGCATCTGTGAAGGAAAACAGCTTGGCTCACAAAACATGGATGTTGTATATTACTTATTGGTCTGTTCTAGGTAAAATTATATTGAAATATCATTCTGAATATCAAATTTTGAAGTGCCATCAAAAGAAATACACTTAACTTCTGTCTAATTATTTGATATGCAACTAGAAATTGGATGAAAGGTGTTTTAAAAGAATTTCCATTCTATGTTGCCATGCTAGAACTGAAAATAAGCTTTAGAAGTGATTATCTTATCTCTTTGATAAAAGGAAGTTGATTGCAACTTGTAATATACTGTCCCAAGCTCAGTATTGTGACTTCTGTGCAGTGTCTTGATGGCAGCATCTTTTACCTATCAAGAGAAAGAATAATTTCTTGACTGTATAGAAATCAAACCTTGAGGAACAGTTCCAGTTAAAAGCCTTGCTGGCTTTGGGAGCAGCTCCCTAGTAACGCTTATAGTACTGCTTTGACATTTAAAAACTGCTTTAAATCTTTTAAAGTCAGATTGAGTCAAGTAGTTCAGAATATATTTTAGAGAAAAATACTACTTAGGCAAAGGAATGAAAAAGATGCAATTAAGTTAACAGTAAGTCTTCTATCTGGAACTTCTTTTTTTTTATTTTTGGGAACTGTAAGACTATAGAGGAGTTGACTTGCTCAATTCTTATTCCCTCCAGCTCTCATCTAAAATTAGAAATAAAAAGTGGAATGTGTCAATTGATGCTTCTGATAAAGTAGGGAAACATAGAATTTTATTACAAAGACACAGAAAGGTTTAAACATTGAAAGTAGCAGCAATCCTTCTGTTATTAGGGGAACAACTTGTCTTAGGGCCTTAATTCTGTAGTATATCTTTCCCTGTACTATCAGTGGGGGAATAGGAGAGTCCTTAGTAATAACCCCAGTTCCAGCTGTAGCTCTTTCTCGGGGGGAAACCACTGTGACTTTTCTGACAACACAAAGAGTGTATCAGAGGGCGAGTTTCATGGCTCCTGCTGCACTATAAATATACAGTATTACTCAGTTGATGGGATACTCTTCCAGTATGGTAAGAAATAAATCTTGGTGTTTAAATACCACTGTCACCTGAAGAATATATAAAAATCTATGGATAATGGACATAGCTTAGGAACTAATAGAGTAATGTATACAACCATGAGTCCTTACATATTTGTGTATGGAAGCTGAAGTTTTATTAATTGTAGTGAAAATTAAAGATTTTGCAGTCTTCTCTGAAGCAAGAAACACAGCCTTAAGCTAAATCAAGAGGTCTTCTGAACATTTTGGCAATACATTTCTACTGAAACAACTAGATACAGTTAATTGGCAAACACACGCTACCATAGCAAGAAACTTTGTAATCATTCTCAGGCTTAGAGGATGGACTGCTGCTGTAAGGCAGGCCCCAGAGCACAGAATCACAGAGCACGTGTATTCACTGACTTGAAAGTATTTTTTTTTTCACAAGGCCTTTGCATAAGTTGTGCTTTTGGGAGGCGGTGAACCTGTACAAGCACACTGTGCTTTGTCTTAATTATAACTTTGCATTCTGTTCATGGGAGAGAGTATGGAGTAAAGCTGAGGAATCTGTGCAGTCCAAATTACTTTCACAGCACCACTCAAAATGCTGGGTCATTACTCAGACATCATTTAAGTACACTATACTCCTCAGCAGAAAATTAAGACAGAGAAACTTATTTCTCTGTGTTAACTGAAACTTTTATTGCCAACATGTACATGCTAATGATCTATTGACAGATCTTTGCAAGAAAGGATCCATGAACCATACTGAATTTCCACTGATCCTGGCCTGAACTGCTCTACTACTTTTATTGTCAAGCCTTATGATTAGAGAGTAAGCAAAGTAGTAGGTCAGAAAATGGCCTTTTTCTCAGAGTCAGAGAGACTGGGAAATTGTGAAGGGATTTTCTCACAGAAAATATCAACTTCAGCAAAGAGAGAAAATAATGATGATCCTATCACAAGGATACTTTAAAGGAGTTGCACTGGAAGTCTGTGTCCTCTTCCATTGGGAGTCATCTTCCCCAGATTATTTCCCCCTTTCCTCTTTCCAGTGTCTCAGGGCCAGAGAACATATTTTATAGAAGAGAGTGGGTATACTGAAACAGTTGAACTAAAACTTCTCTGTAGCACAGTGACAGTTTATTCAATTCTGCTGTGTGTTTGGATGCACTGTTTTTTGGCAAAGCCTTTGGAAAGCAGATGCTTTCATATTTTGCTTCAAAGCATTTCCACAGAACATCTTTCCTTCCTTTATTAGAAAGCGACAAGTATGCTAAATTTGTTATCAGAATTTACTTTATTCAGAACATAATTTACTCTTTGCCTTAAATTTCACTTAAAAATGCTATATATTCTGGGGTAAATTTCTATTTAATCTTAACTTTATTTTCTGGCTTACATTCCTCAAGCTGATACATTTTTATATATAAAACGACTATCTGGTTAAATATTCTTATATAATTTTAAAAAATAATGGCAGATGGAATCCTCTTGCTGTTTGCAAACAACAATGTTTGATGACGAATGCACAACATTGTCATCCAAAATTGCTGTTTATGGTGAACTGCAGCTTGTAATAAGAACTTGCTGTGTATGTTGAACGGTATCCCAGATTTCTGTAAAATGCGTCAATAAACTTGTCATGCCGATTTCTCTCCCTCCAGGAAAAGACAACTTAATGCCTCCTCTATGTTTACCTCTGTTTTGGATTTATCAGTGGAGGCATGCATGTGTATATACACGCTAGAAGGTTTTTATGAATTGCACAGTTATTGTTATTTCCCTTCATACACAGAGTAAAAAGCTCCTTTCAGCCTGACTGAATTTTAATTCTGTTTCAGAGAATAACAGAATAGGAAAGCATCAGTCAGACTCTGAGAGATAATTTTGTGGGTGTCCTGTATAATCTGTGTGGCTGTGGTGGCACAGTCTAGACTTAAGTAACCCTTAGAACAACCTGATTTGTCTCCCATAATCTTGCTTTTGGTGTTTGGAGGATTTTATCAACTCTAAACTCTTCAGGATAGAGTTTTCCATGCTGTGCATGTACCTCCAGCTGTTTATATCCAGCAATTTTTTGTGAAAGCTTCAGACCAACATAGCACAGTTATTTACAAGATGATGATTAGGGGAAAATATGTTTAGTTCACTTGAAAGAATAAATCTGAAAATATTTTTAAGAACCACCAGTGGTGTTCTTTCCTTCTCTCAATCCACCAAACCCCATGTTTTAGTGCCAGCACTTAAGGTGGTAAATCATTGCCTGCAAATGTTCTCTTTATTTCCATAAAAAAAGATCCCTTTTAGTCATGTCAAAAGCCTCTGAAAAAGACTTTTTGAGCATGAGCCAAAAAGCTTTTCCATCAGGGCACCAGATTTCTCCAGATATGATGAGCATTCATTACACCCTGGCCTATTTGATAATATTTGCTTTTATGATCACACTGGTTCAAACTATCCAGTCTTGTGTGACAAAGTGTGGCCCAGATATTTGAGCCCTGGTGGGGGTGGGGAGCTGAGGTGGAAGCAGCTTTCAACATTGTGGGATAAGATGTCACCTCTCCCATGCTTTCCACCCTTTAGCCCTAAGGAGGAAGAGATACAAAGGCGGTGTGAACTCAACCTACAAGAATGTAGTGGAGATTGGTGTGATGCATAAGGGTGCTGGGGCAGAGACATGAAGATTCTGGGAACTGGAGAAAAGAGAGGAGTGGTGTGGTTACAGAGGTAAGATGACATGAGTTAGATGCCCACTGCATAGGGAAGGGAAGCTAAAGCTGAGAATTTGTGAGTAACTTTAACTATTTGTTTCTGCTTTTTTCTTCTCACTGTAATGAGCATTGAAACATGTGATGGTGTCCTGAACACTTATTTTACATAATAGCAGCCTCTTATTCATCTCCTATTCCAATTAGAGGCAGTTTCAGCCTTTTGAGAACATCCCTAGAAATTTCCTTTTCACAGCAACAGAACACTTCTTTCGTGTCACCTGACAGCCTTGTTCCTTGGACAATAAGCTGAGCCAGCATTGTATCACTTGGTATCATATTTTGAGCTCAGCTGCTTTAGATCCAGGAAAGTAGGAAGAAAGTATTCTGAACATGAGAGTTGATAGTTTAGCTTCCTTTATAATGTGGGGTCAGCTAGGATATTTTTTCATTGAAACAAATGCAAGTGCATTTCTAATTTCATGCCAAAGGTGCTGTTTCCTTCTTGGCTTAAATGGATAGGCATTTTTTTTTTTTTATTATACAGAGAAAGACTGCACTGTACGGACTATTCTCTACAACATCATCTCTCCCATGTCTTTCTGCTTATTTTGTGAGGTTGTTCTTTCCATGTTTGGAATAAATCCAAGTCTGTGTGTGCCTTTCTGCTATATTTGGCAGGGGAGATGAGAAGAGGTTGTGCCCTCTATGTAAGTGACCAGCTGGATCTCTGCCATGATGAGGAACTGACCGAGAGCTTATCTGTCAGAATTAAAGGGAAAGCAGGGACAGGTGACTCTCAACAAGGAAGACAGAGTGGATGAGGCCCTCTGTGGACAGATAGGAGCAGACACATTCACAAGCCCTGGTTCTCATGGGGGACTTCAACCACCCCAATATCTGTTGGAGGGACAGCATGACAGGGTACAAGCAATCCAGGAGATTCTTGGAAGATGTTGATCATAACTTCCTTCTCCAAGTGAGACAGGAGACAACAAGGAAGGGTACTTTGCTGGACTTTATTCTTAACCACAAGGGGCTGGTGGGGAATGTAGTCCTCCAAGACAGCCTTGTCTGTAATGACTGTGGAATTATGGAATTTGAGGTGCTTAGGGCAGCAAGGAGGGCACACAACAAGCTCTCTGCCCTGGCCTTCAGAAGCGCAGGCTTTAGCCTCATCAGGGATTTTCTTGGTAAAGTACCATGGAATACAGCACTGTAGGGAAGAAGAGCCAAAGAAAGCTGGTTGATATTCAAGGATCACCTCCTTGGAGCTCAGGAGCAATGCATCCCAAGGAAAAGGAAGTCAGGTAAAAAAGGTCTGCTTGGGTGAGCAAGGAGCTCCTGAACAAGCTCAAACTTAGAAAGGAAGCTTACAGAGGGTGGAAACCACACTGCCCAAGATGCAAAAGGCAGAGGAAGGAAGAATGAAGAACCACCTGCTGTAGGAGAAGAACAGATTTGAGAAGATCTAAGGAACCTTAGAAAACCTTTTAAAATATCTACAGTGCAAAACCATAGGGGCAGCTGTGGGTCCTGAGGGAACTGGCAGATAAGTACCTAAACTACTATTCATTCTATTTGAGATGTTGTGGCAGTCTGGTGAAGTTCCTATTGACTGGAAAAGGGGAAACATAACTTCCATTTTAAGGAGAGAAAAAAGGAAGACCAAGTGAACTACAGGCCAGACACTTTCTTCTCTGTGACTTACAAGGTCATGGAGCAGATCCTCCTGGAATATATGCTAAGACATATTGAAAGCAAAGAAATTATTTGTGACAGCCAGCATGACTTCACTAAGGGCAAGTCATGCTCGACAAATTTGTTGGCCTTCTAGGATGAAGCTACAACATTGGGGAATGAAGTGTGGGAGGCTGGAATGTTAATGATTCAAACCACCATTTACAAAAGCAGAAGGTGCTTTGCTGATGTGCAAGGTCACAACCCAGGTGCAGAGGAGGTGCATGCCTAGCACTGGAGTTTATAAACTGGGTTTTGAGACAGAAAAGGGCACATTTTTATCACATCCAATAACAAGCAGATCCTTCAAGGTGGGATGGTGTTTTTTATCATGTCAGTGTCTTTCCTTACACAGTTGGCTTAGCTGTTAAGCTCTCCCCCACCCCAGGAAGGTCACATTCATACACAACTTTCACATTCACACATAGGCCTGAGGGAATCCATCCTTTCTGATGGAGCATAGCTGGCTCAGCATGCTGATGTGAGGCAGGTCATAAATCATCAAAGATGCCCAAAGTGCCCCCAGACTCTTTTCTGGGGCCTTCCACTGGAGGACTGCATGTGATCCATGGTGTTGCAACAGATCCACAGTGCTGCAGAAGACAGTGTAAAACTCTCCCGACAGGGGAGGTGCTTGGGCATTCCACCTAAACATTTGAATTTTGTGTTTCATGGCTTTCCCCCATGCCCCATGGAGCAAGACTGTGACCATCACTTTGACCAGACAGCAAAATTTCAACAATCAAATCTTGTTGCTGGATCCATGGGTGGTGATATCTTTATGCTCTTATCCTTTTTTCTCTTTCTTTATTTTCCTTATGCATTTGTAAGTGTTATTTTTATGCTTTTATAATGCCACATATTGCTATAGATAGTAATAAAAAAGGGCTACATGCTTCCTTTCCATTGCAACCAAATTGTTTTAATATAAATCTTACCTATATATATTGTTCACTGTCATTTCACTCTAATCTGCCCCAAGGGGTCTATTAACAGGGGCTTTAGTTATCCTTCCCTTCAAGGACAGGTCATAACATAACGGAAGGACAACTGATGTCATCAGAAACAGAAAGGGACATCTTACCAAGGCCTATAGTGATAGGTCAAGGGGTAATTGCTTTAAACTAATTTTAAACTAAAATTTGATTTTGATTTGATACTAGGAAGAAATTATTCACTCAAGGAACAGGTAACCCAGAGAAGTTGTGGACTTCTGTTTCTGTGTCTGTCCTTGGAAGTGTTCAAGGCTAGGTTGGAAGGGGCCTTGTGTAACATGGGCTCATGGAGGGTGTCTCTGTCCATGGCAGGGGGTTGGAACTAGCTGATCTTTAATGCCCCTTCCAACTCAAGCCATTCTATAATTCAATGATTCCTTGTTAGGTACTGTCAGCTTTATTTACTTGCATACACCATTCTTCTGTCAACTTCTTTATTTGCTTTTTAGGGTCCCTCTAAGCATTCTTTAACTGATTTGGATGGGGTTTTTTTCCCCCACCTGGTACATGCTTTTTCTTTGGTTCTTTATGAAGGAAAGAATTCATCTATTTGTGTTTCCTTCCAGTGCCTGAAGCCAAGCAAAATCTGCTGCTGTCTTGATTTTTGAGTCTGTAGTGGCTTGCAGTCTGAGCCTGCTTCTGCACCTTTTCATTTAACTTGAGCATTTTCACTGGTCTTATTTGTTCTTCTCTGTCTCTTGGTATTTCTAGCACATGTATATTGACTAACACAAAATACATTTTTCTTCTCCTTTGACTGCTTCTTTAGGCTAGTTCTGTGTGTATTTTTCTTTATGTCCCATTCTTTATGTCCCATTTTCTTTATTTCCCAATGTGTCTCATTTTCAAGCACACATTGCTAGGGAAATATTGTTCCTATAATATCCATTGACAACATTCGTTATTGTATTTAATCTTAAGCACTGAGCTTAAATAGCCAATAAGATTCTAATTTGTCTCCAGATGAAATACAGAAACTGTTATGGAATGGTAAACAAAACTATTTTGATGTTTGTATCTTGAACTAAAAATTTGATATTGTGATTTTGTTCCTTCCCATGCAATTTCTCTGCAATGTACCTTATGTACAGATTATTTGTGTGCAAATGGCCAAAGTGGGAAGACCCATTTTTCTGGAAGTCTATTAAAATATTTTTTTTCAAAGTTTACATTTATTATTTATATAAAAGGTGTTCTCTGTTGTATTAGCTTTTCTTTCAAAGTCCTTCTGCATCTAGTAAGGGGAAACTTTTCTTTAAGTAGTTGTAGCATAGACTTTGATAAAATTCTGAGGGTATTTCACTAAAGATTTAAATTGACAGATATACATCTGGTTGTTGGCAATGCTACAGCACTCCTGAGAAAAGGCTTTATTTTGTTCCATTTAAGAATACATCCTTAATATTGTGAGTGTTGCTGCTTGGCGTCAATGTAATCAAAATATTAATCAATTATTTCTTTTCTGCGTTTGTGAAAAATGTGCAAGTTCTTCAAATGAAAAAAATATATTGAATTCCCTTCTTTTCATAGGATCATATAATGGTTTGTATTGAAAAGGACCTTTAAAAGTTATCTAGTCCAAGTTCATCTAGTCCAGGCCATGCCCATGTTGTGGGACTCCTTCAGTCACATCAGATTTCTCAGAGCTCTGTCCAAGCTGACCTTGAATGTTTCAGGGATGGAGCATCTGGAACCTCTCTTGGCAATCTGTTGTGCCCTAGTTAAATTGGAAATGCATGTTCCTAGGACAATAAGCAACCACCAAAAGCCAACAAAATGAAGAAAGCAGGTCTTTTGCAGGTACATGATGGGTGGTATATCACTGTCCTATCATTCTCCTCCTTTACTTTCATCCTTCATACCAATATTATCTGCCATGTCAGCTTCCTCTATCCACAGGATATTGTCATTACCACATTACATTTCCTCCAGTTAAGTTCCTTCTCACAATACAGAGAAGGATAAGGAAGAAATCTAATCACTTACAGAATGGGCTAAACAACATATTGAAAGGGATTAAATTGCATAATCCCCGCATTAATTAGGGGGAGTTGAATTTGAGGATTAAGGCAGCATCTTCTCATCTGGTATCTAGCTCATCTCACTACCAGATGAGAAATTCTGAAATTATAGCAGCACTAGAACCAGAAAGTGGAAATGCATTGCTAGAGTCCTTGCTTCCCAAAACCTGAGGATGTGGAGGTTATCCAGTAGAGGGGTCTGGTTAGGATATGACAAGGCTAACTGGGTTTCCCTGCAAGCACCTTCCTGCCCTGACATTTCTCTGATGTAAGGGATAGGGCAGAACCAGAGGATGCAAGGACCTGTTGTTGAACCCACTGTTGGCACAGGGGTTCAGCGCATGTTTGCCCGGCAGCTACAGATACAGCTACAGAAACAGATAGTTCTGAGGCTTTGACAAGCTTGTAGGTAAAATGTATTGGCCTGGATTTTGTTCTGGCAACCTCTAAATGCCACAGAGAGCTGTGCTGGGCTTGAAATGTATGTGTGTAGGCATGCAATGTCCAGGTCACTGCGCTTCCAGGAATTCGGAGGGCAACAGCTCTGTTTGAGGCACAGTCCTGTTTTGTTCACTATTTCTAACAGCCATCCTCTAAGCTTCCAGATGTTCTAGTCCTGCATTAGGACTGTAAAGGCAAGATGTATATTTGTATTTCTCAACCGTAGCTGCTAAAAGATACAACCTAGCCCTTAAATTTGATTATTCTTTATGTAGAAGTATGCACTATATGCTTCTGTCTACTTTCCTTCAGCACTAGTGCAATGAACAAAACCCAAATTCTACTGACCAAATCTTATTAAAAAAAAAAAAAAAAGAAATTGAGCATAAACTTTAGGACTCAGGTGGTATCTTTACAGTTAATAAAAAATTTTCTGTGCCAAGTGCCTACTTTTCATAAACTCTGGGTTTCATTTCTGTTCAATAATTTTATAGGTTTATAAAAAGATGTGCAGAGGTAAAATATTTTAACCCTTAGTTTGAATTTTAAAATAGCTTGATTTTAAAAAATGTTAGTATCTCGATAATGGCATTACGGTTTGGGGGGAGGGTTGTATGTTTCTGGGGGTGTTGGTTTCTGCTTTTGTTTCTGGTGTGGTTTTTTGGTTGGTCAGTTGGATTTTTCATTTTGCTTTGCTTAGCTAGCTGCTGCCAAATACTAATTTAATTTCTTAAATTTCAAAATAAAATAACAAACTTGTAATTTTAATTTTGTATAGTGGAAAATATTTCATTTAGAGGGCATATGCCTACCATTTGGTTCAATTAGACTTGAACAGACACAGCAATTCATAATTCCTGGAGGGAAAGCAAGCTTCTGTTTCAATAACATGGATTCAAACAGTTTCATCTTCAGAACTATGTCTGAGGGCATGAAATGTGTTTCATTTAAATCTTAAACCTTGTTCATAATTGAGTAAAATCTGTACGAGGGTTTTTTCACTCTGATTTCTTAGATTTCTTTTCCCCTTCAGTGGGTTTTAAATATCTGTTAACAATAAATTATATCTTTGTGACACAGCAAGAGCTAAGGTCTTTGGAAATACAGTGAATGCATGTGCATCCACGTGTTTTTGTGTGCACACGTGCTTACATGTGGTTGCAGTGATTGGATAGAGACTGCATGAATAGGTAAGACCCTATTTGCTAGCTCTTTGACAAACAATATCAAGACCATGTTTATCTTGTGTGAGGCAATATCTTACCTAAGGTGACTCAGTTATTCCTAATGAGGATGCCTGTATTGGTCTCTGCATCAGAAAACATCCCAACAGCCTTCTCAGTGAGAGCTGCCATACTCAATGCTGATGTCCAAAGTGATCAGCCTTGACCATTTTTCTGCACTGCTTGAACTGGCAGCTGGCAGCCCTGCATCTTGCCTGCTGGAAATCCAGAGACTCGTGTGATTTCACCAGCAGCCCTAATGAGGGGAGGAATTGGGTGTAATCTCCTCAGATTTTATTCATTCTCTTTTTTGGCCATCACCCAGAAGTCCAGTGTCTTATGTCTCTTGCTACTGATCTTGCAAACTCTCCCTTCTCTTTTCTACCTGCTGGTTCCTATGGATTCCCAATTAACATGGAGAGACAATGTTTACTGTTAAGGGTGAAAAAAATAGATGAGTGACCTGGCTGCAGAAACTTCTTCAGAAAATTTCCATATTGGTGATTTGTTTCAAGATCTAGTCCTTTAAAAATTTATTCCTCAATATACTTCTGCTGTCACAAACCACTGAAAGACTGGAATCTGCTGTTTTTTCTCAGTAAGAAAAGCTATGCTGGACCTCGCCTCATTTTTCATTTTAAATGACACAGTCATTGGAAGCCCAGAAGAAGCATAAACTCCTTGAGGAGATGTGCAAAAAAGAATTTATTTTTTACGCTAAACTTGGGAGTGACGGTTCAGAAAGGCCTTAAGCTGCCTTGTCAGAACACACCTTTTTTACAGAAAATGATGGCAAGGGACTCACTTTTTAAAAGGTCAGATCTTTGGGATGAGGTAATACAGCATTGTGTGCGATAGAGAGCCGTGACACCCAGGAGGCCCTAGGATTAATGCATTCTACATCATGACTCATAATAATCATATTTAGTGTAAATGGTAAATACATTTTCTCCTCAGAGCTTGTGCCACAATTTGATGTAAGTTTTTCACTTGGGGAATATGGTGTCAGAGTAGGAATTTGGAGAGTTTAAAGGCTTCTGACAACTTTCAGTTTGGAAATCAGTAACAAGAGACACAAAAACAGTGATGTTAAAACCACAGTAAGAGATAGCTTAACCTTTTGATCTTGAAATGTTTACATGCATTTTATTTTTTTATATAAACTTACACAATTTTACACATAGACAACAATAAACTCCTGTGAAATATAACTCTCATGCTAAGAATTCAAAATACATTTTTTTTTCCTTAGGAAAATAATAAACAGAATATAAGGATATTAAATGTTCCTCCATCTTCTGTTGGTGTTACTCTGCTAAATTATAACCTTAAAAGATCTGCTCTTGACATCAGCATGAATTTCTTGACAAGAAGACCAGAAATTAGATATTTCTGGGCTTTTTTCAAGCAAATAAAGTGCAAGCTACAGCCTACCTGAATTCTAATGCAAGCACAAATGCATAGAACTATAACCTTTCCTCTACACCAGGATGCTTGAAAACCACTGCCCAAATCTTCAATTAATATGTACATGCTTATGCACAACTTCATGCACCACTACAGTTTGCAGAGTTGCCAATTCTCAATAAACTGTGACTGTCATGACATTTAATATCAATATTAAAATATCAGCTCACTGAGAACCTGGATTTTCTTAGAAATAAACAAATGAGCTTTTTGTTGTAGAGAAGAATTGAGAATTAAGACTTTACAAGTCACAGCATTCAGAGCACAGACTGAAGACATTTATGCAACCATATAAGCATCTATTTTCTCATCTCATAACACCAACTTTTGTTGAGATTAAATAAAAATAGAGGACTGCTTTGAGAATCCAGTACTTGACTTCTCTGTCCAAAATAAGGCAGTGTTGAATTGGTACTAGCACTTGCCTAATCTTTTTTTTTCAGATCCATAAAAGTTTTCATGCAGTTTCTTTAGCAAGTGCCCATTTTTGTGCAGCTGATGAAACATATAGCCAGCCTCCCGCCTGGGTGATGCATTTCAGGGAGAACATATATGTGTGTCGCATTCCTTTGAAATCTGCCCTAAGCCAGAAGGGAGTCTTGATGAAGTCCTAATTAATCCAGATGTCAATGTAAGTATGACTGTCGGCTAATTACAAATGCTGTTTGCATATTTGTTGAAAGCTGCCAAAATGACTGAGTTACTTTATTGTGTTTATTAAATTGTGCTCAACAAGTTCTTCTGCAAATTCTCTTCACGGGTTTGGGCTTTTTTGTTAGTCTTTTCTTTTGCATTCTATTGTTTAGAGAAGTCTTTCATCACATTCTTGTGAGTTATTTAAATTTTTTAAATTAAGTTCAGTTTCGGATGTTATACTTCTGTAACATTCTTGATGTGGTGAGTGATGGGACCTGTAAACAAAGCTCTCTTCTGTCATGCAAAAATGCTTTCCTAGGGCCAGGTTGACTTCTGGAATTTATTGTGTATGCACAGCCTTCTAAGGCATGTAAATGGCCTTATGAGATTATTCTCTAATTACAAACTGCTTGACAGAATACAAGCTAGTGATCAGGAGCTGCCTACTGTAAGATGACTTTTCACTGCTGGAGTAGAAGGAGATGAATGTAAATGAGAATTATTGCATTATATTTGTGGGTAGATTCAATGATTGTTCTTTCCTATTTCATCTAGTGTTAATAACCTTCTACCATTAATGTAATCTACTGAGAAGAAAATGTAGGCATAGAGTTTATTTGCTTGATGTGTCATGTTTGTAGTGTTATAGAACTGAGTGCTAGCTCCAGGCTCTTCAGAAATAAGTGATTCATACTAAACAAGTTCTGTCTGTGCCTTGGTATTGAGGGAAATAATACTTTTCATAATTAAAAAAAAAAAAAATATGTAGGGGGATGGTAGTACCTGAATAAATACTTTACTAACTACCTGCAGGAAAAATTTGTGTGCAAAGCAAGGTTAGCCCTTCCCTTAGTACTAGCACACTGCCTTGCATAGCCCACTGCTTGGAATGACAAAGCAGGTATCTCCCAGCGTAGCTGGCCTTTCAGGTGTGTCTTTAGGAATTCCTAATATTGAATGATCACAATCTGCAAAAGGATATTTAGTGCTCTTCAAGACCAGAATGTGTGACCCTAATTTGCCAAAAAAAAAAAAAAAATGCACCTGGATGTTTTTGTTGGATTAGGTATTAACTTCTTACGTGTACTTGAAATTAACAGCTTGAGAGTCTTTACAAATGAAAAGCCAGTTTTTGACCCAGTTATTCAAACTGGCACAAGGTTGCTCATGTGGCTAATTAGTCTGAAGCTGAGATTGTTGTTTGTAAGCCTGATATAAGACAGCATTTATTAAAGAAAAAACTGTAATTTTATCTCAGTGGAACTAGTAGTTTAAGTGCCTCTCTAAAAAAGAGCAGCTTTCTTTGCTGAAATGCGTCTTTAAATTACAATTTTTGATAGGATACAAATAGCCCAGAGAATACTGGTTTGGTCATAACGTCCTTGGTGTATTTTATTTAAATTCTTGATCAAGATACCAAAACTGCTAAAGAAATGGCCCTAGGAGCTCCTTCAGATTAATCATGAATCTACTTTATTCTGCGAAGAAAAACTGCAAGGAGTGCAGAAGTTGAATTTCCATGCAGGGCAGACTAAGTGTGTGAAGTTCAGTCATTTACACTCTCCTATTATTTGGTCTCTAAGCCATGAATTAATGAGCTCTCTTTAACTGGGACCACAGCAGTCCTCATGATGAAGTTCTCTGATGCCCCTTGGAAAAGAATACTTGTATTCTCTCAAATAAGTCAGAATGAAAGAAATCTGCATATCCTTTGTTCTTTGAAATCTTGTTAGACTTCCATTTACAAAAATAAATCCTCCCAAAAAAAACCCCACAAATTCAAATTCTTGTGAAGTAATTTCATATGTGGACTGCATAGATAATCTAAATAATGATAACAATTAATCTTCTGTGTCCAACATATCATTCTTATAGCACTCATGTGCTCAGGCTTGTTGAATTTTTTTTCCAGGTTTATTTGAAATTACAAATAGGCAGTGAATGATGAAGGGAAAAAATTATGTTTAAATGTAGAGTTTCTAAAAAAACTATGTTTAAACGTAGAATTATGCCATGTCTATAATTTTTTAAGGCAAGAGGGCAAAATAGTCATTTTTCTATTTTTGTTAAAATCATGTAAGCTACATATTTTAATCAAGAAATATTAAAAGCTATTTTATATGTATTTATTGGGAAATGGGAAAAAAACTGGGGATTCCTTGGATTTATGGTAAGAAAAATTAATGTTTTTTTTCTGTTTGATGGGGTGAGAGGTGGTTAAAGGCATATGGTAGGTGGAAGAACATGTGAGAACAGTTATGTTATGAATAGTTCTTCTTTAACAGACAGTTCAGGTACTCCTTTGGGTGTTTGTTTCTTGGTTCTTGCTCAAGCAGTTAAAATTCTTTTAATTAGTTCCTATCTTTTTTTCCTGCGTTTTGTGTACACAGTCAAAACTAAAGGAAAAAAAAAAAACTGTAGAAAAAGTGAAGAACTTATTTTGGAAGGAGGCATGAATTTTCTCTTTTTCCCTTCAGGGATAAACAGAGTGATGCCTCCAATTTTATAATATTTATGTAAATTTTTAAAAGCATGCTGTTCACATTTCCTGAGACTATCCCAGCCTACCTCCTTCAGCCACCCCAGCTCCCTAATTAATATGCTTACAAAGTTGCTTCCAAACTGTACTAAGTGTAATCAGATCTCTCTTGATTTTTATTTTTTTTAGCTGATCTGAAAACTGCAAACAACTGATTTCTTCAGAAGAATCAGAAAGGACCAGCCTTCTTATATACCTATCTCTCTACACACCAATGAAAGTGAGCATGTCTGTATATACCTGAGAGAGACTTCTTTTCTTGGAAAGCAGAGATATACCATATCTGCAGGGTAAGAAATTTCTGTCTTCAGACTGGAATGGACAGTGTTTTATAAAGGATCTTTTACTGCAAATAGGAAGTATGCCAGTAGCAAGGGATGATGGGGCCTTAGGTATCTCCCTAGAGCCAGATGATAACTGTGGAACACAGGATACCAAGTCTGCTCCTTATGAAGATCAGAGAACAGAGAGGGTGAAGGGACTGTGTTGTGGCAGTTAAAAACAGCCTTCCTAAATAAACAGATATCCTATGAAGCTTCATGGCAGCAGAACAACAGAATCATGGCCCAGGGGCTCTGCAAGTTTCCCTGTTGCAAATTAGCTTTGTACCATGCTAGAAAGCAACTTCCCAAACACATGCTGTTGGTTATAGCCATCTTTAACCATCTCCCAGGTCTGCTGCTGCCTCTGACAAAATGACAGTCCCTCCTTCTGGGTAGAACTATTCAACAGCATGATGGGGAGGAGGAGGGAGGACCTTGGCTAAGGTGTTGTCCCCCACCAGCTGCTAGCTTATTCACCCTTCCTCAGTGAGGAAGATTTGGCTTGTGGAAATTTAATTTTATTGCTATATAAAATAGACTTCGGTATTGTGAAATAGAAAGGCATTAAAACACCAAGCTTCCTCCCTTCACCCTCCTCTCACCCAGTCTCAGCTCTGGGACCACTGGAACCGGCTGTGTTCAGCATGGGGCAGCTCATCCTCTCTTTTCATGGATACCCCTGCAGCTGCCAGACAGAACCTGGCCACCTGCACCCATTAGACTTATATAGCAGGGAAATTCCCAAATCAAATGTGATAAGCAGGTATGTCAGAAATGGCACCCTGCATAGCAGCATAAACTGTGTTAAAATAAATCCGTGAAAGTTACAAGAAGATGACATTAACATTTCATGGCCTTTCCTGAGACTTCCCAGAGACTGACTGAGAAAAGCTCATGAAGTGTTCCCTCATTAAAAATAAAAATTCACTAATGATTTGCCTTATGTGATATGGCCAATGAAATAATTTGAAAATTGTTGCTTGATATGCCTAATAAGTTAAACAAAAATACTTCTCTTGAAATTAAAAAGGAAGCTCTTCAGACTACCTGAAATCCAAAGTGATACAGAATACTTATTAATGTAAAGCAAAGGCATAAAAAAATGTTGAGAGGAAAAAAGGCACATAATAAAGAAAATTAACTGGAAGAACCTTTATGAAAAGGGCAATGGAACTGATAAAAAGATTCTGGCTTATCTCCTCAGGAGAGCTCATCTGAAAGCCATTTGTCAAATAAGAACTAAAAAGGGATGTGATAAGGGATCCTAAATCTATTCAATCTGTCCTTTAGGATTTCTATACCTATTGTATCATATCACCTCCAAATAAAAAGCGAACAAAATCAAATTTTAAAATGTGAAACTGCCGTTTATATAAAAAATGCAATTACATTAGAGGAAGCAGTCTTGAATGGAGACTGAAAATATGTTTTAATAAAACTTCCAGGAATTTTGCTAAAATTTTAGAAACAGGAAGGCACAGGAAGTGACAGCATCTGATCCATTGGTTTGTTTTCAAACTAACAGGTGAAGTCTTCAATATGGATGCAAAACACCACCGGCACTGTTTGCCATTGTAATTCCGTTTCATTGAAAGAAAAATTCATGTTTGAAATGGATGAATTTTGAAAACCCTGAGCCCACACTAAATCACACATACTTGCTTGCATGACTGTAACTTTTGTGACATTATTATTGTAAGACCACAATTATGTTATGCAGTATTTCTCTGCTGAAAAACAAAATGCAATTGTGTGTATACATACATACATACATACATACATACATATATATATATTAAGCCCTGTCTCAGAAAAAAAATTGCAGTTCATGTAAGGGTGGTGATCAAGAAATCATGCAAGAAATCCCAACTGATTTTTTTTTTAATTGCTCAATTGTAAGATTGAAGATTCTAGTTTCCAATCAGTTGTTGTATATGGACATAAATGTGTGTATAGCTGGGCCTCTTATTGTCAGATTTCCCTTTAAGAGATATTAAAATATACTCTGTCTAAAGGAATGAAGATTAATGTGAGGTTTGTTACTAAAAATGAGCCAGCCTGTATCATAAGGGTGGAAGATCCAGATAACCTGTTATCCATGATGAATGGAGTCTGCGTATGCTGCTCACAGGGTACTTGTTTTGTCATCGTAACTCATGAGAGGACTTTGACTATGTTGAGTGGCTATTTTTACTGTTTTGAGCTATTTTGAATGATATGAATTCTGCCTGACCTTAGAGCACAGAAAAAAATATGCTTTGTATATTTCTGAGAAATAACATTGTGTGTCAAGACAGATTGCGGAAAACTTTAGCTCATTTTGTGGTTTATTCATAAATACTGTGACCTTCAGAAAAATCACTTAATCTACCATCTACCTCTATTGCCCATTTTATAAATAGTAATTCTCAATTTTAAGAGCATTTTTGAGAATACAATCTATCAGTAGTTTCAAAAAGGATGAGATACATTGATGATAAGAGATAGAAAAATGGTAAACTAAATATTATTTAACTTTCTGTTCTTCTTGCTGGGTCATTTTCTGTAGCTATAGAGGTACTACTTGGAATATTCAACAATACCTTAGTTCAAGGAAGTGATGTAGGTTTGTCATAGGAATTACCAGGCCAGTGTCTAGAGTCTGTGATTTGACAGGAGATTGGACTAGACTATCCTAAGTGTCCTTCACTTCAAAATTTAGTTGATATTAGCAGTCTCAGCTGACAGCTGGGCAAAGACCTGTTGATATGTGAGATAAGACTATATTCCACACAGCTTTTTTTACTTTGTGTATTGTCTCCAGTTCTCCTGACCTCTACCTCTCCTGACCTCTACCACTGCCTGGTAGAGAACAAAAAAGGAAGAACAAAATGAAGACGGACAGAATCATAGAACATCCTGAGCTGGAATGAGCTCACAAGGATCACTGGGCCCTTCTCCTTGCCCTGCACAGAACAGCTGCAAGAGTCACACCATTTACCCAAGAGTATAGTCAAAATTCTTCTTGAACTGTGTCAGGCTTGGTGCTGTGACCAGTTCCCTGGGGAACCTGTTCAATGTCCAACCACCCTCTGGGGGAAGTGCCTTTTCCTTATACCCAAACTAAACCTCCAGTAACACAACTTCAGGCCATTGCTTCGGGGCCTGTCATTGGTCACCACAGAGAAGAGATTGGTCTCTGCCCCTCCTCTGCTTCTTATGAGGAAGCTGTAGACTGCAATGAGGTCTCCCCTCTGTTCTCTTCTCCAGGCTGAACTACCTTATATATATACCCCTTCTATATATATTCTATGTCCAAAACTGCTCCCAGGACTCAAGGTGAGGTCTCCTCAGTACAGAGCAGAGTGAGACAATCCCTTCCCTTGCCTGGTTGGTGATGCTGTGCCTGATGTACCACAGGACATGGTTGACCCTCCTGGATGCCAGAGCACGGCTGACTCACATTCAACTTGCCCCCAGGTACCTTGCTGTGGTGCTGCTCTTCAGCGTCTCATTTCCCAGTCTGTCCATACATCCAGAGCTGCCCCGTCCCAGATGCAGAATCTGGCACTTGACCTTGTGTGACTTTCATATGGCTGGTGCTTGCCCAGTCCTCTGATTTTTACAGGTCTCTCTTCAGGGCCTGTCTGCCTTCAAGGGAGTCAACAGCTTCTCCCAGTGTTGTATCATCTGTGAACTTAGCATACTTTGGAGACCCAAATCATTTATTAAGATGCTGAAGAGCAGAGGGCTGAGGATGGAGCCCTGCAGGACCCCACTAGTGACAGGTCACCAGTCTGATGTGACCCCATTGACTGTAACTCTTAGTGCCCAACCTGTGAACCAGTTACTCACCCACTGCATGATGTGTTTATCCAGCTGGACGTTTTTGTCTAGAAGGATCCTGTGAGAGACAATATCAAAAGCTTTACTGAGATCCATAAAGATTACATCAACTGGCTTTGGTTGATCAGCTAGCTGGGTTACATTTTCACAAAAGAAAATTTAACAAGCAGGACTTTCCTCTCATGAAGCCATGCTGGGTGTGACTAATGACTGCATTGTTCTTCAGGTGTTTTTCAATACTTTCCAGAATAATCTTCTCCATAATTTTACCATGAGACTAACAGGCCCACATTTCCAAGTTCATCCTTTTTACCCCCCATGAAAACTGGGGCAACATTAACCAGCTTCCAGCCAACTGGGACCTCTCCAGATTCCCAAAACTATTCCAAAATCATTGAGGGAGGCCTTGCAATGCCATCAGACAGCTCTTTGAGTATCCTTGAATGTAACCCATCAGGTCTGACAGGCTTGTAGGGATTCAACAGGAGCAGCAGATCTTGCACAAGTTCAGGGTCATCTGGGGGTTGATCATTCTCATAGGCAAGCTCAAGGCACTGGGACCTCCTTAGCCCATCATTGGTATTGAAAGCAGAGGCAAAGAAGCCATTAAACATCTCTGCCTGGTCTATGTCCCTTTTTTGAGGTGACCATCTCATTCCTGTATGACACTGATGACAATTGATTCTTTACTGGACTTTTTAAAGTCCTGGCTAAAACATAACAAAGAAGTGTCACTAATTACACCCAACAAAGACTGTAATTGGATTTTTGGACTTTAAACAATAGTATTGGGTATCTGACTTAACTACAGGTCATCAAATTTTCCTTGTGCTAAAATAGGTGGAATATTGGAGGCTTAGCCTTAAGGTATTGTATTTGCTGTTAAAGCTAAATTTATCATCCCAACAGCTTTTCTTAATTAGGAAACCTAAAGGATTTGTACCTTCTAGGAAGAAAAGAATACTACAATAATTCCTCTCACTGCATTTAAAATTCAAACTTCAAAAAATATGAAATGGTGGAAAAATTAGATTAGTAGTAAAAGGCATAAACTTCTACAATTAGAATTAGTCTAGAATCAGTCTTATTTCTGGATAATCAGAGAGAAGCATAACAACATATCAAAAGGTACATCAACTCTGTAGAAACAGCAAACTGAATTATGAGGAATAAAATGAAATGTTTTTATGTTTCCAATTGAAAGAGGAACTAAGTGCAACAGAAGCTATCAGCACATGCAATTCTTTAAGTTGAATTCATCAAGCTTGATATGAACTGAACAAATGTTTTGAAAATATTTCATCATTTTGGTCAAGATTGAGATTGTCACAACTAGCACAGCTTTAACATGGAATTTTTCCATTTGTGTAAAAATACTTAGTTTTCTATTATTGAGGTAAAGGAGAGGTAAACTCCCTCAAAAGCAGTTTCTTTGTAAAAGGTAAAAATGAGAACTCTTGCTTCTCTCCCATTTTCCTTCACTGGGAAAAATAGTGAGGAAAAGAGAAGAATCTCAGAAGAATCTCACCTGTTTCAAAAAAAGATTTTTCCTTGGAAATGTTAAGTAAAACAATAAATATTTTGTTTCATCTTACATTTTTAATAGAAAACATACTCTTTCTTTTCTTTTCCATTTTGTTTTGTTTGTTTGTTATTTTTTTTTTGTTTTTTGGATTTTTTTTGCTTGCAATGATAGATTCTACCCTATGGGGTAAAGGCTGTAGTTCACAAATCAGGAGCCAGAGGAGGTGCAATAACAAGCTGTCATGAAATGGAAATGGTCTTGAGCAGATCATTGCTGTTCCCTGAAAACATAGAATTACTGGTAGTTCAAATTATTGGAACAAATAGTCATATAAGAAATATTATGTTCTTTCCAGGAACCTATATTTAGAATGGAGAATGCTGAAATGTCAGATGCAAAACCTATTAAGAGCCAAACAGCTTCTTAAAATATTTTAAAATTTTTTTTCTAATACAAATCTGCAGTATTTTAAGGATCAGCTTTCTCTTGTAAAAGGTCAGACTCCTGAGATACACCTTTTCAACTGATATAAACAGATTTCATTCCACCAGCATCACTGAATTAAATCAGCTGACATTTGGCTTTTTCTTAACCCCATAAAGAAAAGCTTGCACAGGAGGAGATCAGGATGACTGGTTCTGTTTGAGGGAACCAAAGCCCTCAAAATTCATGTTGAGTGGGATCTCTTTCTTAGGGCTGGATTTGATCAATAATAAGTGCCCACTTTGTAGTCTATGGCAAGAAATGAAGGAGACTTGGGGATTTATCTTTTCCTAAAAGACATTAAAGAACTTTTAAAACTGGAAATGTCCTTACAGTGGAGGGCAGATGATTCTAAAGATGAGCAGACTGCAAATTACATTTCCCATAAAGCCATGGAGATAAAATGTTATACTTATTAAATAAATACGTAGTTTACTAAATAGTTTTAGTAGGGGTTTATATCTGGTTCTCAGGTGTCTGAAATATTTTTTTTTAGGATTACTACATTGTTGGTAGGGTACTTTCTATCTTTGAAAATTACTTTACACAGTGTCTAAATGGCTGAAATAACATGCTGGCTGTGTAAATAAATATGATAATAAAAACATGTTATTACATATATTAGAGTTAAATGCACACAAAAAAGTTTTCTTACATTTACAGATGTAGGCACACAGTTTGTGGTAATTGGGAGTGGAGCTGTGGCCAAGCCTCATCCCTAATGGGTTACAGCAGTGCAGGACAGGTGAGCAGTATTGAAGGCAATGAGACAGGGAGTGCCGAGGTGTGCTGATGAATCACAAAAGGGAACAGAGGGCACACAGCTGTAAGGCGTGTAAAATGAAGGCTATAAAAAGTTGGACTGGAGAACAATAATGGGTAGATACTTCAAGCCTTCTGAAGTGGTATGGTTTTGTTCTGCCTGGGCTGATGCTCTCTGATATTGGATGGTAATGCTATGTGTTGTGGATGTTTCAACTGTGATATGTGCTATGATGTATGCTGTGACACAGATGTAAGATTTGTCATTCAGGGTTTAAGCCCAAGTCTTGACTGTGACGTTATTTTAACAGAAAAAAATACCTTGAGACCCATAGCCAGGTTAAATCTAAAAGTATTGTGGTGGTGTAGAGGAGTAGTCTATGCTTTTTGTAGCAGATGAAATCTTAGAGCTTGGTAAGGAGTTTGGAGAATTTCATGTTACATAGGTGCTTCTAGTTTTTTATGTATTTTATTTTCCTGAATAATATGTTCTCAAGCCCCAGAGTTTCTATAACCTTTTGAACTACAGTTTATTTTTTATGCCAGATGGCTGGATAAGCATCAGGTTGTTTTTATTTCTATTCCATTAAAAAAACAAACAAACAAACAAAAAAACCTAAGTGCAAGTAGTAAGAACTTAATAGCAGAAGGAAGAAACAGATTTGCTTATTTTTAATACAGCATTTGTGGTATTTCTTGAAATTGTTTCTGCTGATGCAGATTTACAGAAAGAAATCAAGATGGTGCTAATACTACATCGAAAAGTATTCCTGGCCTGCAAGCACTTTGGTCTTCAGAATTACATGCTTCTTACTGAGATGACCATGCCTGTGCACTCTAGTTGTATAGAAAGCCCTTATAACACCACATAAACTATACTAATGTATGTTGAGTTTTTGAAACTGCATAATAATTTAGTGGCTCAGTAGTTTTGATTGCTTTTGTTGCACCCTCATATTCCTTCCAAGGATCAGCCACCTGGGGCAATGACCTATTATTTTTATGGCACAGTTGATCCATTTTCAGTTCTGTGCACACTTCTGGAGCCCTACTCATTAATAGGCTGTATATAAAGACTAAATACAAACAGTGTTTGCAAAGTACCCTCTCATTTACAGCTGCTTCTGTAAATTATTTCTATTTATGTTAATTGCTGCATATTTAAATTTGGAGAAACAGTCAATATAAAAAGCACTGGCATTTTCCATTTTAGGTTAAAACTATGGAGGCTTATTTGGATGCAGGATTTCTGATCAAGCTAAGATGAAAAATAAGCTGCATAACCCAGCAAAATTAGGTTCGTTGAGAAAAATATGCGCAATTCTTTAATCTAGAATGGGAGAGACAATTAATTAATTCAGGGCTGTTTCAGGTACTGTGAAGAGACAAGGCCACTGCATTGGAATTTGACAAAACTATGAGTAGTGTGTTAACAGTCAAAGCCAGATTCTGCTAAATATAGATTTTTGCGGGTTTTTTTCTCTTTTTTTTTTCACACTTTTGCTCCTCATTTCCAGGTCATTATATTTCTGCAATAGCTTATCAGACAGGAGGGACAGAGGTAATGACAGTCCCTAAGTAGAACTAGTTGGAGGAAGAGCTGCAATTGCTTTTGGGTTGCTGATTACTGGAGGAGTTTTCTCTTTGCCTTCTATTCTTAAGTCTTCCTTATATGAATGTAGCAAATAAAGGTGAGAAGCAGAAGTACAAATACCACCTTTTGAAGAATACAGCAGAACATACAGAGGGCAAACCAGCTCTGCCTATTAAGTGGAGTCCCAAGCCAGTCATCCTTGAATTATACTATTTGCCATAGAGAAACCTAAGCTAAGTCTGCCAGATGGATTTTAATAAAAACAGCCAAATGAGAATTATTTGGGTCTGTTCATACCTGTGTAATATTACCTCACTGTGGTTGTGTACTCTATGGCTGAGGATGAGCCTAGAGTTTGTCTTTTAGTAGCACTGTTCTTTTATACTGTGGTCCCATTGAGAGGATATAGCCATCTGATCTGACTGAGCTGGAGTTCCCTTTCCCCACAGCAACCCTCACAGAGCTGTGCTTTGCACCAGTAGCTGGAAAGCTGATAGCTCCCCAGTGTTTTGGCTGCTGCTGAGCAGTGTGCACACAACATCAGCATTGCCTCTCCAATGATCTGTCTCCCACACCACTCAGCCAGAGATGGATAAAATCTTGGGAGGGGACATAGGCAGGAGAGCTGACCAAAACTAACCAAAGGGATATTCCATATTTTATTGTTCAGCAATAAAATCTAAGAGAATGAGGAGGGGCCATTTTTACTACGTTTGTCTCATAGAGCAACCACTAAGTGTACTGAAGCCCTACTTCTCAGGAAGTAGCTGGGTATCCCTGCTGATGGGAAATAGAGAATATTTTTTTTTCCTTCTGTAGATGACCTTTACTTTTGCTTTATAAAACTGTCTTTATTCTTACCAACAAGGGTTTTGGCTTTTGGTTTTGTTTTGGCTTTTTTTTTATTTTCTGTTGCCCCTGTCCTACTGAGGAGAGGAGTGATATAGGGGCTTGGTGGGCACCTGTCATCCAACCAAGGTCAACCCACCACAGAGGATGTTAATAAGGCAGCTAGAGTTTGATACCATTCAGCAGGAAATTCTTGTAGCTCTGCAGACTTTGTCTCATTAATATTTCTCCAAGCCCTTCAATCTGAAGGGCAGGTTGTGAACCTGCATAATTTCTTAAGAAAAGTCTTACCTGATCCCAAGATTGGCACCAAAAAGGTGGTATATGTTTCACTGATAGTCCATTGACCTTTTCCCAGCCTCCCTCCATTTATTCCTATTAAAAAATAGGTCCCTCTTTTTCTCCCTTGCAGGAATACACCATGTGGAGAAGTGGATATTAAGCTTTTGTAGGTAAAATACTACAAGTAGGTATACTTAATATAAAATGCTTGTTCCTTTGCATAAGAAATACCTCGCAATGTTACATTTTAGATGTGTAGCTCATTGAAACAATTCTAGTTCACTCTGTCTCAGCCTCTAATTTTTGCTTTTTTTTTTTTTTTCTGTAGATACATTAATAAAAACAGGTCCATTCAGGTACCATAGGTTTTAAATGTAACCCTCTATAATCTACCCCTAGATATATTTTGTAGAAAATTGCTTTTGAGCTTAGCCCATCTTAACAGTGTGTGTGGGAGAGAGCAATGATCTGAATGCTTTAAAAAAAGTTCACACCTCCACTCCTAATACTTAGCCTTTATATGACATGTTTCTCCTGAAATGTTCTCTGAAAGGTGCTGTACTATAATTAACTCTTTAGTCTAATAATTAGTTATTTTAGGGTTAAAAACCCAGTGGTACATTTTTAAAAAGCAAGCAAGCTGTTTAGAAACTCAGAATATTCTCCCCTTCTTTCCTCTGCCTCAAAGGGTCTCTATGGCCAAATTTTCATACATATTTAGGCCTTTTATAAGACCAGCCTAGAGAAATTTCAAAAGCCAACTTAGGTGTCCCACATATGGTTGAAAATTAAGCTGGTTCCCTGAGGCTATTTTGTGTATGCTTGAACAGCTTTGAAAATTCAGAGACGAGGCATTTAGTAGTTCAGTTTTCATCGACTTGCAATAAAACCTAAGCTGTTAAGAGCTAGAGATTGTTTTCCAAAATGAAGAATGTTAGAAAATAAATCAAATGGGTACTTCTTGAAGTTGTATATTATGCATGAAGTGCTACAATGGATGGCAGGGTAGGGATCCTGCCATGGACTGAAATAGCAGTGGCCAGGGGCTAAGAAGGCAGTGGTACCAGGCTGTGATGACCTCTGGCAGTGAGGGAGGGGATGGTGACACAGCTGTGAGTGACCAGGTTGTGGTCTGGCAGGAATTTTCCTTTGGAGATATGGAATAAGGGTAATGGTGGGGAACAGGGTAGCAGTGGTGGTGAGGAGGAAGGAGGTGCAGGAGGTGGTGAGTATCTTGAGGAGGGACTAGCAAGTGGGGTGAGAAGGAGTCTGAAGTGCCAGAAACCATGGAAGCAAGGCTAATGAGCTGAATAACCTTGTAACAGGCCAAGTTTATGAGCAGGTGAAGCCAGGTGACAAATAGATCAATATCAAGAAGAAGAGGGAAAGGGAAAAGGGAGTGATGGAGATACATACAGCCTAGTGTCAAAAAGGAAAGCAGAGAGAAAAGGTGGGAAACAAGGTGGTGACAGATAGAGTGAAGGAAGAATCAAAGCCAGGAAGTTAATATGTACATAAAAGATTCTTCCCCCTTAGTGCGAAGATGAGAGAAGCACTGGTGGTTAAAAGGACAGCAGTGGAGCACTGCAGTTGAGGAGGGGGTGGTAAAGGGCAGGTTACTGTGTGGAAAGGGCTGGTGTTGGGTAAGGGAGCTGGTGGTGGCAAGGAGGACAGTGAGGAAAGGACAGGGGCAGGACGCAAGGGGAGGAAAGAGTAACAACAGTAGTACAAAAATCAGTAATATAAAATCACAGATTAAGGTTAGCTGTTTTGAAAGGAAATTGTACTGGGTCTGGATGGGATGGTGTTCATTTCTCCATGTTTCTTAGCCCATGTAGTACTATGTTTTGGATTTGTGACAGTGTTGGTAACACTTTTTTTTTTTTTTTTTTGTCCTGAGCAATGTTTGCTCAGGTTTTATCTGCTTCCCACCTAGCCTTCCTCCATTCCTCACTCTCCAACGGGGTGGGAAAGAGATTGGAAGGAGACACAGTCAAGAGGCATCAGTCAGCATGGGGGAGGTGGCAAGTGATTGTTTTTGCATTGGTTTTTCCCCCCCCCCGCTTCTTTCCCTTGCTTATAAAACTGTCTTTGCTTATTAACTTCATTTGTTAACTGCATTAAATTGTCCTTATCTTGAGTTTTCTAGCTTTCGTTCTTCTTGTACTCTCCTCTACCCCACTGGGACAGGAATAAACAAGAAGCTGTGTGGGAGTTTTGCTGCTGGCTGGGGTCAACCCACCATGGAGTTGAATACTGCTGCCTGGAAAGGCACCGAAGACAGGCAGCTAAGAGTCGGGAGCAGAAACAGCTATGGGAGGTGGTAAAAGGCCAGCTGCATTACAGCTGCAAGCTTGTAGGCAAAGGAAATTTTGAGAGCAGTCAATAAGGAGGATGAGGAGGCTTGCAAGGAAATGAAGTAGCAATCACAGGCAGAAAGTGCTGGTGACATGACAAGAGCAAAGCTGCAGGCTGTGCAGCAATGGGAAAGGCACATGTCTGACAAGCTGGTAAGAAGAGGGAGACAAGCAGGGTAGCAAGTGAGAAAGAACAAGGAAGAAGAGTAAATGGACAGCAGATACAGCTTCTGGACGATAAGGAGAAAGCAGGCAGCATTTGGGGCAAAAAGCTGAGGAGGAATGTATGCAGCAGATCCAGGCTTGAGAGGATACACTGAGCACAGGGTGTGAACAAGGGGCAAAGCAGAGGCAGAGGGCTGGCAACAGCAGGAGGCAGCAAACATGCTCCTGAACAGAGATGGCAAACATGGTCCAACATGAAAACTGACCACAGTCAGCAGGTCAGGTATTGAAATGATGTGATGAAGCCAGGAAGAAGCAGAGTAGGGAAATCTGTGATATAAAGAAAGAAAAGGTTTGGAGTTCAATCCAGAAATGTCACTTTCAAAAGCTGTAGGAAGGATGTTTACAAGCACAGGAATCAAGCAGTGACAAGAACAAGCTGGCAGGACAGGCAGTAGAAGCCTGTCGCTAAGGAAAACTGTGAAGGCAAGCAAGAAAAGAAGGGGCTTGTTCTGTGTAAAGTTGGCCATGGGCAGCAGTACATGTTAGTGGCATGGAAACGAGACAGTGAAGAGAGGTGGGATATGCAGGGGACACAGAGTGGCAAGAGGAAGTGATGCCTTAAATTTTTGCTTTTGTCTTTTTCAGATTATAGCACTGCTTTAGTGTATAACTCTAAAACTCCTGTCAGCTACTGTTCTCCCATTTTATTCAGACAAAGCAATTTCTCTCTAGGCCTGAAACTCAATGATACCTCACTGTCTCAGGCCCCAAAAAATGTAAACAACATGGAATGGGGGGGGGGGGGGGGGAAGGCAAACTTGGAGTAAGTGACTTTGTTACCTGAAGCTGTAATTCAACAATTAACCTCTGATATGCAAATAGAACAAACTTCTGTCTGTCTGAAAAACTCATGATTGTCATCCACTGGCCAAGGTGTACCCTTTGAAGGCCTTTCCATAAATACCTGCCTTTATCCTTTAACTCTGTCTAGCCTCTGTTCTAAGTAGCCTTTCCAGGATCAGAAGTAAATGGAGGGGGAGTTTGGTGATGAAGGTGAGTGGTGACAGGCAGTGACTGAACAAGCATGGTCAGGAGATGGGAAATGGAGAAGTTTGGAGTGCTGTCTGCAAACAAGGCAGCTCCAGACAGGTGGAGACAAAATGAAGCAGCAAGAACAGGCAGGATGGCAAATGGCAGTAAATAGTAACTTGGCAAGGTGATCTAAGAAAGGTCCTGGTCATTTGGAGAGCAAGAGCAAGCAGTAAGTGGAACAGTAAACAAAAATAGTGTGTGTAGAGAGCAAACAGGCGTGCTGGGAGAAGAAGAGGAGGAGGAGAGGAAACAGTAGCAAATGTGGCCGGCCAGAACAAGCAGTGAGTTACAGTAGCAAGGTATGGTAGAAAACAAAGCACTTAGGAGAAGGGAAAGCAGAGGCAAGCAGAGAGGTGTTGAAGGTGAGTGACAAAGAGCAGGACAAAGCTCTGGGACCATAGGGGAAGGTGACAATGGGACAGGAAAACAGCACATGAAGCAGTAAAATGAGATGGTGCGGTGTTGAGGGGAGAGGCACTGAAGGGAATTAGGTAAGGGCACACTAGGAGAAATAGGGCCAAGGCAGAGACTGATGGGACAGTAGGGTAAGCAGCAAGTGAGGTGATGAGGCTGCAAGAGACAAAGAGGAAATGATGAACAGGAATAGAGGACAGAAAGAGAGAAGGAAGCGGTGGAGGTGTGGGGGTAAGCCCACCAAGGGTAGGCAGAATTGAAACAGGAGATATAGTAAGAGATGGCAGAAAATGAGATGGAAGACAATGCCAGAGGCTGTGAATGGGATGGGGTGCCACAGGTAGTGACTGGCACAGCCAGATGGAAGAAAGGGAAGTGCAAGTGGCCAGCCAGTGTATGCCAGTGGTGCATGCGGGAGGAGATAAGCAGGTAGGCTGAAGTAACAGGCAGGAGAACAAGTGAAACAATGAAGGTGATGAGCAAAATACAACCCTGAGCCTTGCTGGCTGGAATTTATTGCACCTTGAAAATAATTGTATAGTATTGCACCTTGTATCTTTTCTGGACTTGCTTTCCCCCACCTGACTCTCTCCTGAAGGGGGTAGGACTGGAATCTTCCCTCTCTCTCCTCTCTGTGGTTTTAAATGGAAGAGGCGTTTTTTTTGTAATCATTGTCTGCAAAAAACATAGGATTCTAAACCTACTGACAGCAATTCTTAGTACTGCCGAGTAACTCTGGGATGGTTATTAATAGAACTAAATCCTTGAATCTAAAGTCAGCATTTCTCCTTGTTCTGTGTTAATGACCTGAGGTGCTGACCTTTCAGCTGTTGTCTCTGCCTTTTTGTTAAAGGGATTTGTTTCAGGCATCTGCATGTTACAGCCCAAAAAAAACCTGTGCCAGCTTTCTGGATTGAAAAAAGGTATAATCTATTAAGCAGGGCTCTAGCAGGCTGACTGGAATGGACATTGTCTAAATCTGACTACTATGGTGTGAAAATAGTTAAAAACTGGCTGTGACTAAAGAAGTAGTTGGATCCATTTTTTTATTGGCCTAGTTGGTTTCTTAATAGGGGATTAGGAATAATTTATTGCTTAAGCCAGTGCTGTGTTTACTCACACATCAAGTAGGTAGTAAAAAGGATAGATGAAGCATTAGCAAAGGCCGTGTCAAGGATTTACAAATAAGAAAAAAATGAGGAAAAAATCATTATGCACTATTTATGTTTGCACCTGAAGTGACTCTGAAATTTTCAAATTGTTCTCATAGATAAGTTACGTTCAATGGCAGATGTATATATTTTATTGCAAGAGGGAGTTTCAGGATTTGTTTAAAGCCAAATCACAGGAAGCAAATATCAGCTTATCACACAATATCCTAAGGAGGAGCAGTGAGGGAGCAATCCAGTGGAGTCGACTCAGCCCTTTGTCCTTCTAAAGCAGATGAATTGCATGCTGTTTGCTGTGCAGCATGTTTCAAATTAAACGTAGAGGAAAGCAGCCTTACTGACTTTGCCTTGAATCTGTGGTCCATCTAAGGAACCCAGATGAAGTTTTATATTAGTGATTTAAAATGTTGGCCAAGTTCCTTTCTCTGCTCAGTGAGAAAGTGCAGCAGAGTCTATCTACACTGAGTACAGAAACTGCCTCTAGTGACCACATTCTTAACTTTGCTCCTTCTATAAATTTTGGGGGATAATCAGTGCCTAAACATCATTAAAAATGGAATATGGACCCAAGAGTTCTTCATCAGCAGTTCCCTTTTGGTCTCACTTCGGTGCCAGGCCTGCTTACTACTGCTCAGCTATGGAAGAACTGATGGATTCTGGTCATGCCATGCATATGGTGTGTATAATTAAGCAGGGGGCTGCCTGTAGGGTGAGTGGTTATAACATATTTATTTCCTGCGTCAAAGAGAACTCACATTTAATTAGTTTTTCCCAAGTGAAACTGATACCATGAGGGACTGTCAGGGAACTAATTTCAGATTGTGTACCATTGCAAGTCAGGTTTCTTTGAAATATTTAAGAAAAAAGTTTATCAAATAAAATGCCAGGTTATGGCTGGGTTTATGTCACTCTCTGCATAAAAGTAGAAATTAGAAATTAGCTCATTTTCTTCATAATTTGCAAGCTTTACTGTTGATGCACCTCAGTTTTTAAAACCCTAAAAAGATTAAGGCAACTTTGCCCATGGAAATGTAAGGTAAAAGCATTTTGGGGAAGACATCAACACTAATGAAGTCTGGTCTCCTCTGGATTTGCAACCTCCATTTGTATACCTTCCCCACAATAATAATAATGTTAGATTTTCATTAAATTTCCTTAATAATCAGTCCCCTCTGCTAGCCGATATGAAATATCATCCGCATTCTCAACTACTGCTGAGTGTTGAAGTCATAGGACAACTCAGGTTTTAAGGGATCCCAGCAGGTCTCTAGTCCAAATTCCTACTCAAACCGAGTTAACTGTGCCATCAGACCAGCTCATTCAGAGCTTCTTCCTGCTGACAGTTGCAGCATCATGCTTGTGATGCAATCTGCTCATCAGTGGAGCTCTAATCTGGGTCTGTCTCCTCCACCCAGCCTTTGATTTTTCCCAAGGCTGGTGAGGATGCGATACAGGGGGCTGGAGGATATGCTTTGCTGTCAGATAATCTAGAAACTCACCAATGGCAGAAGTTCTTCATAGGATGAGGGAGAAAAAGATGAACAGATAGGCAAGTCCACACAAGTCACATGCATAAAAGCATCCTATTTCCCAAGTGTCCTATTTCCCAGGCATCCTATTTCCCAGGCTAAAATTACATCTTGCAAGCACTGAACCTCTCCACAGAAACTCAGATAGAACCATAAAATTAATATATATTGACAGTTTCTACATTCTGAAGAAGCATGTAGTTCCTAGTTCCTATTTTAAGAGCAATGTTAAGATAAAGTGATGCTCTTCTGCCTTACAGAAACTGCAGCTGGATAGAATGAGCTAAAAGTGTTTTAACATAAAACGCAAAGGAACAGTGTCAGTCACCTCAATGATCTTTATTACTTCTGAAACAGCATTATTAGGATCAGTATCTCTCATTACTATGTTTCCATCTGGTACCTCAAAAAGGTTGCTTGAAATAAATGAAATTGCATCGCTCTGGGTCTTGTACTACTGAGAAAAAATATCATGTCAGGTCCATATATGCTAGTTTTGCTTGGGTGGAGTTTATTTTCTTCACAGTGGCTGATATGGGGCTGTGTTTCTGATTTGTGCTGAACACAGGGTTGATAATATAGAGATCTTATTATTGCTGAGCAGGGCTTACACAGAGCCAAGGCCTTTTCTGCTTTTTGTACAGCCACACTGGCCAGGAAGCTCAAGGTGCATGGGAGACTGGGAGGAGACACCGCCAGGACAGGTGACCCAAACTGACCACACTGATATGACATCATGATCAGTAAATAAAGTAGGGGGAAGAAGGAGGAAGGGGTAATGTTTGGACTGACGATGCTTGTCTTTCCAAGTAACCATTATGTGTGATGGGACCTTGCTCTCTTGAAGATGGCTGAACACCTGCTGTGGATGGGAAGCATTGAATTAATTCCTTGTTTTGCTCTGCTTCTGTACTTTCTCTTTCCCTATTAAGCTGTCTTTATTGCAATCCACAAGCTTTCTGCCTTTTACCCTTCTAATTCTCTTCCCAATCCCACTGGTAGGGGAGTGAGCAAGCAGATGTGAGACTTGGCTGAATGCTGAATTAAACCATAACACCGTGTCAAGTCATTGTTCAATCTGCTTATTGCAAGGTCTCTGCTGCTACTTCACCAATCCTGCTTGTGGTAAATCTTAGATACAGTTCATCTGCCAGACCATGATTTCAGGTATGATCCCAGCCAGGGTAAAAGTGCTCTAGAAATTAGCAAACAAACCCTGAGTCTCTAAGGAAAGATCAGCAGTGTGCAAGTAAATATGAGCAAGATCAGTTAGAGCTTTTTTACAATTGGCTGAAATTGCAGAGCGTTCAAATAAACATAAAAATAAACAAAATGCAGCATAATGAAAAATGCATATGAGGGCATTGTGCTTGCACCAGGCTGTATGTGTGAAGAGGTTGTCATGCAATAACAAATGAAGTTGTAATGACAATTAGGAATGGAATAGCAACTTCTCAGATGCATCTAACCTAGCTATTTAGATGATAAGCCATATAAATCCTTGTGTCATCTAACCCTCCACTGTGCAACTACTATGATCAGGACAATGTTAAATGTCCAGGAATTTTTTCATTTATTACATGATAGGATGACAGCTTACTTGAAAGGCTTCCAGATAAAAGGGACAGAAGATATGTTTCTTGATTCATGCTCAAATAATTTATTCAGCCCAGATGCATTGCTCAACTTACAGAACTACAGTGAGTTAACTATGTGATACAAAACAAAGCACATGTGTGCATTTTCTTGAAACCAGAAAAATAATGAAGCTGGTATAAAAAGCAACCCAAATCCAGAATATTTAGCTTTTCGAACCAGTTTTAGATCTATACAAGTTTTAAAAACACCTACACAACAGAATGCCTGGGGAGAGATTTGAGTAACTTTTGGTAATGTCTAATTTTCCTAAGTACTGTGGCTATAAATCTCTGAAAGCCATTTATTGGCAAAGACTTTTGTTCAGAGACTTCTATATGAATGATGAATATATTGAATTAAACCAGCTAGAAGATTTTAGGACAAATTCAAATTAGCTCCATTAGTCTCTAAAGTGATTAAATTGAAAGAACTTTCTTATAAACCTGGAGTAATAAAAGCTTTTTAACAAATCCAGAAGCTATTATCTCTTAGAAATATATGACTTAAATGTTTTGTAATGAATCTGTGAAATATCTGAGTTCACAGCAGAATACACAGTTTCTATTTTACTCCTGTCTTTTTCTACTGTTTTTTCTCTTTTTAGAATATGTAAAATTATTTAATTTATAAATTAAAGCCTTTTTTTCTGAATGTGGCATCACCTTGTTTTTCCTGATAAAATGGGCTACTGCCTGGTTCCCTTGAGGGCTGGATATGCTTGTGTGTTGTGTGTCTTGTCTTGCCAGCAAATGATGTGGCTCTATTGCAGCTCTGATGTGATATAATTAAAAATATTGCCTTCAGTGAATTACATGGGTTTTTCATTAGGAAGTCTTCTGAACTCCTAAGTGACTTTGCAACTGGTCTCTGGTGCAAGAAACCATTTTTATGTATTCACCAGCCTTTGAGCGTGCAGAAATGTGGCAGGAACATATGTTACACTGAAGTCTCCAGGACTCCTAGTGTCTCCAAGTAAATGTTGCAAGAACATGACGAAGATGTTTTGCCCCACAACAACACATTATTATAACTGTTATTAACCTTTCTATGGCTGTTATTATTTAGAGGATATTGAGGTTAGTGCTTGATCCCTAGTGATAATTAGTTGTACCCCAGCCAATTGGTTTCAGACTGTAGATGAGAAATAATAAATGCAGAGGCAAGACTATGACATGAGCAAGCTGAGCAGAGAATGGAGGTGGCAATAATTCCTGCACACATCTATATGTAAAACCCAATTTCACTGAAAGGTGACAGTGTCCCTCACAGAATCCTTCTGGACAAGCTGTCCACCTGAGATGAGTAGGTGCAAAGGGTGAAGAACTGGCTGAAGGGCAGAGCTCAAAGGGTTGCGGTGCATGGGGCTACATCTGCCTGGTGAGCGGTGACCACAGTGCTCCTCAGAGCCAGTTCTGTTCAATATTTATATTGATGACCTGGATGCAGGAGCTGAAGTCACAGTTAGTAAGTCTGCAGAGGAAACCAAACTGGGAAGTGCTGTTGGCTGTCTCAGGGGACAAAAGGACTTGCAGGGGTATCTGGATTGATTGGAGCATTGGGCAATCACCAGTGGCATGAAATGCCAGATTCTGCACCTGGGATGGAGTGAGACCAGACATGAGACCAAACTGGGAGAGGAGTGGCAGGAGAACAGCCCTGAAGAAAGGGATCCAGGGGTGCTGGCAGCACCACTAGTAGGTGCAAGGAGGGCAAAACCCATCCTGGAGTGCATCCAACACAGCATCGCCAGCTGGTCAAGAGAGGCACTTATCCTGCTGTATTTAGCATTGGTGAAGCCTTTGAGTACTGTGTGCAGCTCAATTTAAGAAAGATGTGAAGGTGCTTGAATGCATCCAGAGAAGGGCACCAAATCTGGGGCTTTGGGGCTGGCAGGAATGTTCTCTGAGGAGTGGCTAAGGCACTGGGCTTGTCTAGTTTGGAGAGGAGGAAGTTGAGGGGTGACCTCACTGCTCCCTAGAGCTTCCTGTAGTGGTGGTCTCCAAAGTGTCCAACCACCAATTTCTGAAGAAGAGCACAGGAACACTGAAGTTTAGTCCTGACAGGGTCCTGGTGGTGCTCACAGGCCTCAGTGGCTGGGACTGGCCTCCCCTGGGCCCCCCAGCCCCACCACCTCCTACCAAGGGCCCAGGGGATGTGTCCCACCTCTCCCTGGGACCTCTGTCCCTGCCTGAGCCCTGCTGTGGGTGTGCCTATCACTGCCCCTGTCTCCTGGGTGGGCCTGGGAACTGCTGTCTGGGGTGGAGCCCTCAGACCTGGGTCAAAACTTGTCATGCAGAATGCTCAATTTAACATGGCATAACTCTCCTTTTCCTCTTCCTCCTCTTTGTTCTTCTTCTCTCTGTCCCTCTTCTCTCCTTTCTTCTCTATCTTATCAAGTAAGTAAGGTAATACCAGGTCATGAGAGTGGACTTGAAAGTTGATCAACAGTGACATCTGATCTCCATGTTTTCTAATTAATGTCAGGATAGCTTGGGTTTGGCAGGTTGTATGCGTTTTGGGGTGGAGTTGTTTGCTTTTGGGTGGTTGCATTGGTGGGGAATTTGCTGTTGGATGTTCTGTTGGTGTAGTGACTGGGGATTTGATCTAGCAGCTCACAATTCCATTTACACCTGTGAATAAAGAAAGAACATTCTCCATACCAAAGGCTTTATTATCAATATAAATGAAACATTACAGGCAAGTAATTTCATATCTAGCCAGGAGGTCTTTTTTTTTTTCCTCTTCTGAAGCTGGAATTTCATTTAATAATAAGGGCTGTTACCTTTTTATCTGAAGTACTATACATTTTAAATATTAATTCATGCAGTTTTACTTTTAGCTTAAAATCAATCTTTGCTTTATGTTGTTGGGTATTTTTTATATATGTGAATCAGGTCTTAATATTCACACTAGGTTTTCTCAGTTGCTTGCATGATATTAAGAGTTGTCCTTTACATTCTGTTAGTCACCCTTGGCTGCTTAGTCTTCACTAGGCACAGACCAAGAACTCTTTTGCACCAGAGGTCTCTCTCTGAGGGAGGGTCCAGGTTCTGCTAGACACTAATTGTTATTCTTCACTGCTTTCTAAATATGAGTTGGGGGAGGCAGGGAGGGAAAAGCTAAATGAGACAACCAGTGGCCTGTGCAAAGCTGAGAGACATGAGAGTCAGGATCCAGGTATGCTACAGAATTCCTTCACGAGCTTTTTAAACCAGCTTTAGCTACGCTTACCAGATAATTTGTAATACTGTGGAAATGTTCCCAAGCTAGTTAGGTGCCATGAAGAGGGCTGCTATTCACACAGCACTCCATTTAAGCTACTTAACCCCTTAACGACAAGCTGAGTATCTTCCAGGCTTGAGTATCCTCAGAGCTGCACTGTGTTTGTAAATATCCCTACTCCATGCTTCAGCCTTTTTCTATGAAATCCTCCTTTCCTGATAACATTTTTTTGATGAACTGCAAGGAGAGGTGCTATTTCTCATGCTATGTTTGGATGGCACCTAACAATGGATGTCATAATCTGTACCCAACAGTGTGATACAAATAAACAGAAGGAGAGACCTGCTATTATTTGCTTGTACTGCTCTATCAAACAGAGATAGCAAGTCAATTTTACACCCTTCAGAGTGAAAACATACATGAGCCTGTGGATAGAATGATAAGATTGTAGATTGGATTAATCTTTCAAGAAGGATAGCAGAACCTGTATCACCTATCAGACATCTCAAGTGGTCTGGATGAACTGTTTTGTTCCACTAGTGAGACAAATTAAAGGAGAAAAAAAAGAAGGAAAACCAGACAGAATATCACTTAGCGAAACAGTGACCACCAAGAAACAAGCCACTGGCCATAGTTCTCTTTCCCCAGAGCACCTGGCTGGCCTGTAAACCTTCCCATTAGCTGTCACAAGGTGGTGCAGGGGCCAGTGTCCCCGTGTGCCCAAGGAACCTCTGCAGGCTGGCATTTCTTAATAATGGAAGAAGACAGTCTGTGCTGCCTTTATAGTGATTTCTGCCTCCAGCTTGCTAATGAGTGCTTTCCCTACTCCAAAAGCTACCTGGCTCCATCTGTCTCTTTTTAGCAGTCTGCAGTTACTCTCATTTTCTTCCAAAGGACGCACTTGTGGCGAGACAGTCTGATGCTGGTTCAGAAATTTGCATGGCAGCCCACCCTGGCTGTCCTGCACCTTGTCCTTCCCCTCTGTACTTGTGGTACTGCCTACCAAGTGTTTCACCACTACTGAATCACAAACACAATGGTAAATAAAACAGAAAGGGAAGAGATAAAGCACTTGCCTTCTCTGTGTTGAACCATACAGCCTAACAGCTGGTATAGCATATTCCCAGAAGTCAGCTACCGTCCCAGCCATGGGAGGGTATGACACTCTACACCTAGTATTCAGAGTCATGCTGGGGGTTTATTTACAGGATTTTGATCTTATTTTTGGCTCTTCTGAATCATAACCTTAATGCTGCTGTTATACTATGGATCCAAGGGTCACAAGGGCATGATACAGTTATGAAAGATTAATGAGATACTTCATTAACCTTTGCACTTTTGGCTGCTCAGAAATATCTCATCTGTGTTATTTTAAAGAAGAAGAAGGGGGGAAAAAAAGTCTTAGTAAAAGGAAGCAAAATACTTTGGTGTTATTAGAACACTTTTGTACCAGAATTTAGCAGTGGATTTTGTTTGTTTGTTTTGGTTGGTTGTTTGCTTGTTTTTTTATTTCTCTCTCTGCTCATATCTTCCACTGCTCTCTTTCCCCTGCTTTCTCCTTTCTCTCCAGGCCTGCTCTCACATCACCCTGAAGAAAGCAGTGATCCTCTCAGTGGTAGAGGAACATCTCACCAACAAACCACCCAAAATTCAGGGAAGTTTGTACTCTCATGACTGTGGTGTTAATCTTTCATTTTGTGACAGTTTTCCAAAACCTTCCATGATTCAATGGTGATTTTAGAGGTAAGTTTATTGTACATAAAAGGAGAAAGGTAATTTCCTATTCATGTAGCTGCTTTATGACTACTCTAAAGAAGCATGAAAACAACTCTAAAACACATATCTAAGAAAGGAAAGGTTTTCTTTCTGAGACTAAGTATTCAGGACAGTTTTAAACTATGTTAGAAATTTGCTTCTGTGCTGTAATGAAGAAAATGAGTAAATGAGAAAAATCACAATAATTATAACTTTGGTCAGGCCCCATTTTAATGTGTTCATGTTTGCATTAGATAACTCATTACCTAGGTCTTGATTTGCTTTTTTTTTTGTCATACTGTACTTTGAATTTTTATAGGAATTAGAATTCACTGAATTAAGCACTGTACACATTTTCCCACAGTGCTAAATTGCTTTTTGAGTCTCTTAAATCTCATTCAAGTCCAGTAAGCCTGAGATTCCTGAATCATTTAGGTGTTCTTAAAGCTCTCCTTTAGTTTATTCTCTTTAGGGGTTACACCCCTAACTCCAAAAGCTAATAGTTTAATATCAGACAAGATAGTGAAATAATTGATGTGAGCTTGATTTGATGGAGAGGAAAAGTCAAAGTCATATTAGAGGAGAAAGTTTCACACATCTAGTTGTATCATGTAAAGCTAAAATATGTATTTTCCTGTCCTTCTTTCTTTGTTAATTTTAAGTTCTAGTGGTTTGTCCATGTCCATGCTTGAATTGGACAATAAGCACCAGTCTGAGCTCTTGCTACTACAGTCCCTGCTGATGAAATTTCAAGCTGGTCCACCTCATCTCCATAGTCACTTTACTGTCTGTGTTACGGAAGCATCAAACATCGTGTCCAAAGCAAGCTCTTTTACCTCTGTGAAACTGTGAACTTTGCCTTTTTTATTTGTCTGTGTGATCCCCCTATCCTCACTGGCAATGTGTCAGTAACACATTGCACTTTTATGAGAATTTCTCTTTTTCCTCCTATGAAAAGAAAATGAAGGAGGAAACACTGGTGACCTGTGACTCCAGAATATGCTCAGTAATGAACCTGCTTCTTGATGGATAGAGGTGGGATTTAGAAAATGCTGAGGAACCACTCCCAGAAGAACATGATTTGCCACTGGATAGGCATTGGGTGTAAATCACTGTCCTTAAATCTCACACCTGTAACAATCTCCTAGCTCATCCACCTAGTTCACCTGATGTTGAATTGTCACTTTCTAGATGTTTTCTTTGAAATTTTTAGTTTGCTTTTGGGCATAGAGGCTCTTCACTACAAAACAGCTCTTAACACTGAAGTACCAGTTGGTGATACCCAGTTAAGCTTGCGTTACTTTTACCAAAGATTGGGTGAAATTCTCCCTCACAGAAATTACTGCATAAAACTCCCATAAAGGAGGCTAAGATCTTGTCCTATAAGAACAGACAAAGATCAAGAGCCCTTAGCAGCGTTTTCATTTGCCAAAAGAAGGCCTAAATCTTTAATTCCGTTCAAATTTTGCACCTATAGATAGATTAGTAATCTAGCTAGTACCTAAAACATGCAACATTTTTTCTCCAGAATCCTGGGCTCTGGAGAAAGGCTAATGCAGTCGAACAGTAACAAATTATTTATAAATGAGCATCAGGCCTTGTGTTGCCTTGCCAAGGACTGCTTGGAAATGCCCATCAATCACTTTTAACTGGTGTTCCTAATCTCCCGCTTCAATTTTAAAGCCTTTTTTCATCCTTTTTTCCCCATAAATATACCTTTTTTTTTTCTCCTCACGCAGGAACTGGTGAAGGTCAAACATCAGTCCCTCTTTTTATACTGGACAATTTAAAGTCTACAGCCATGAACTCTATATTGAACGCTTGTCTTAGTTCAAGATGTTTCTAACTTGGGCTTTTCACAAACTGTTATTGATCCCCGCCTCCAAACCAGTAAATCCTTTCATGTAGTAATTCCATAAATACAGCAGAGTTGGGAAGGCTTTGAATCTTCATTTGATCAAAAAGTTCCAAATCTCTCAGATAAATCTATAGCTCTCAGTGACAACTTTCAAGGTCTTCAATCATCTTTCCTTGGACACTAAATGAAATGCCTTGAGTTTATGTTTAATCTTTTGCTATGCTTCCATGATATCTGTCTTAAGTACATTGTCCTCAGGTGACTGTCAATTAAATATAGTTTACATTTATCATTATATGAAAGGGGTTATCCATTTAATACATTTAACTAACTCTTTTCCTCTTTTTTAATTTATGGCCACAGACAGATATTCCAGGAGGATGGAGCAGGTAAAATAATTACCTGACTCTGCTTAATGTTTTCCTGTAAAATTCTTTAAAAACTGGTTTAGTAAACTCTAATCTCTATTTATTTGGACTATTTATAATAAAGCCCATTAGAATCTCCCTTGAAAATATTTGGATTGCATGAAATTAACTTCTTATGGGCACAAAAAGAGCCTACTTAGCCAGCTACTAATTTAGATAGGGTCTGAAACTGAGTGCCAAATGTTCTTCCTCACTCCTTGTTCTTTAGCTGCTTGGCAATGTGGAAAAGGTAGCTGCCTCAACAACTATAGCTGGAGTTACTTCTTAAATTTGGTAATACATGTCTCTATTCTGTCTGTAATCTGCATAATCTGGTAACACAAATGTTATGCTACTTGGAGTATGTCCTTTCTTTGCTCTATAAGGGGTAGAAGCAATATTACAGAGATGAAGATAAGGGAGTTTTTTCCTGCTGAAATGAACTGTCATCATTTTCAGAATATATCTCTTTTATTGCACATCTTTTATCATTTGCTAAAATAAATATTCAAAAACACACCATGTAAAATATCTCCCAATGACACACACAGATCAAAACCTCCTTACTCTATTAAGCTTTAAAAACATCTGTTCATTAGTAATACTAGTTTTATGGCATTTTATAACTTTCCCTATTTCTGAGGCCACGCCTGTGTTCAACAATAACTATCTTCCTGTTTCTGTCCTGCAGAGACAATTTTATGCCTGTCTCTCTCTGCTCTATAGGCAGTGGCCTAACATGAAAGATACAATCTGAGTAAAATTCAGAGGAGCTGTTTTTTAGTTTGAGTTTGACTTTGTAGTTTGCTGCTTCTGTTTCAGACTCAGAGAAAGAATATTTGTGTTTGAAAGTTTATCTTCCTATTATTTGTTAACCTTTTCCTTCCAGCCTTGACTTCATTATACATTAGCATATCACAGCTATGGCAATACTACTACTGTCAAAAGAAGACAATAACTGAAGACTGATTTGAAAAAATAAAGGTGCCCTTGCAAGGCCCTAGATTTGAATTGTTTATCATTCCTTTGGATAAAACCATTGGGTTTTTGATTTTATCTAATTCACTTCTGGCCGTATGTTTTTTCTTCTGATATTCCTGTAGTCTCCCAAGACTTTCTCTGATTTTGAGAAAGCAGTTTGTTGGCCATATAAAACAAGGTCACCACTACATTTAGCTAAATCAAGGCCTCTTTATGATTTTGCAATTTCTTTCCCAGGAGCTTTCACTTTTAAATTCCTCTCAGTTTATCAAACAATCCCTAATTGCTCTTTAGCATCCAGTTAAGTTTAATGCTTTGTATATTTTGTATTCAAACAAGGAAGTTTTGTTGATCATTAATGCTACTTATGAAGCTCTGCTTTTTCCCTTCCTCCTTATTCCCAAATGTGAGGTGAATACAACCAAGTGAAATTCTTTTATCAGAAGCAATAAAGCCAGTGGTTATTAAATAGTAGTCTATAATTTGCATTGGCTTTGTTGCACTTTTAATGAAAAGCATGATAAAAGAAGTGCAGAGGAGCCCACAATAAATGTTTTAGGGTAGTAATTCTGCCTTGAAAAGTTTGCAAATCCCTGAGCTTGATCAGAGAGAAACTACAGCATTTTTGTTATGGTGCCATGTTGGGTCTGGCAAATGTTCACAATGTTTGAAAACAGTTATAAGTTACTAAAATTTCTTTCAGGATATGTTTGTGGTTAATAAAAAAAAAAAAATATCCATCATCTTTGTCCAGTAACTGTACTTCCTCCCAAAATAAAAAGTGTATTGCTATATTTTTCCTGTAAACTAAAGTAATATATACAGACACGTACAATGGATATTATCTTAATTTGCAAGATGCGGTTGGGGGTGTGTATTCTATTGCCATCTGTTAGAGGTGGGGCAGTTATCTTCTGATAATTGGGCAGTTTTCTTTATCTCTTTCACAAACCAATCCTCCCTCCAGGGAGATGTCTGCTGTTTCCAGGGAGATGTCTGCTGTTAATGGTCTATTGAATGTCACTGCATGGCTGATAAAAATTACAGCATCCCATTGTGAGATGCTCCACCCAAGGGGAGGAGCCAAGCATTCCTACCTGGATATAATCTGAGATTGGAACACCACAGTCAGTCTTTTCCCACTAGATTCCCAGAGGAGCAGCTGTCTTCTCCACTGGATTCCCAGAGGAAGACCAGGTCCATCTACACCATCACTAGTCCTTTGGAAGAAAGCTGCAGCCTTCTACAGGATCACTGTTTCATCAGAACTACACCTGTCACTGCAGGAGGACTGCAGCCACCATCTAATTGGACTACTACCAACACCCTGATCCACATATTCTGACTCTGTCAGTGGTTTGGGGTTTTTTTTGTACTATTGCATTTGTATTTTTAATTTTCCTAATAAAGAACTGTTATTCCTAGTCCCATGTCTTTGCCTGAGAGCCCCTTAATTTCAAAATTCTAATAATTTGGAGGGAGGGGGTTTACATTTTCCATTTCAAGGGAGGCTTCTGCCTTCCTTAGCAGACACCTGTCTTTTCAAACCAAGACAGATTTATATAACAGGTACTTAAAATATCAGGTTTAAGTCCTTTGAGCCTGCAAAATCTAGGCAGGGAAGGAGCCAGACTGTGCTTCCAAAATTTTTAAATATGTCATCACATTTGTGGAGGACTGGTTTTGCACCAGGGAGACTAGCAGTAGAATTTAAAAGACTCAATCCAGGAAGCATAACAAAGGATGATTTGAAGGACTGCATTTACAGTGCTGTTAAATCAATATGTGCCAATGAACAGTGTGTGACCACCAGCTCTCTAACATTTTGCTCAGATTCAGCACCCCCACCATGTTAATCTGATGGAACACATGTTCTTAAAACCAGACAATGTGCCAGAAACTTACCAAAACCAAAACAAAACAAAAAAAAGATTGGATAAAGTGGGTCAAATTTGACATTCATTTGGCAGATAAAAACACCTGATGTTCATCTGTCTGCATTCCATGAGCTGGCCATCTTGCAGTTCATCAGCATTGCTTTCGTTCAGAGTCTGCCTTATGAATGACTGCCTGTGAAGTTCCAGGTGAGTGCCTTCTTCTATTTCTTCTTACAAGGGAAAGGAGATACTCAAAATAGACTCACAAGAGATGAAAAGTAATTGGAAAATAGCACCCCTCCTGAAACACTCCTACAGCTGTTTTAACCCATAGTACATTGGGACAGTGCTCTACACCACATTCGGCTTACTTTATGTGACTTGACTTCTTTTTTATTCTCTGCTTATACATGGATCCTGGCACAAAGTGGAAACCCATTAACTCTTCTACACTAAAGAAACATACACAGATCACAAAGAACAGGAAAATGAGAAGATTCCTCTGACTGCCTTGCAGTCTGGCTAACATGGACTGAGACAGGGATAACAACCTGGGAAACTGATATGAGCCATAACTCATCAGAGAATATATAGAAGAGAAACATAGAATAATTAAGATTGCAAAAGACTTTCAAGATCACTGAATCCAATCTTTGACCAAATACCACTATGCCCACTAAGCTGTATCACCAAGTGTCACATCTATTAGTTTTTGAACACTTCCAGACATGGTAACTCCACCACTTCTGAGGCTTAACTCCTCTTTCACTGAAGAAATTTTTCAAAATATCCAACCTGAACCTTTCTTGGTGCAATTTAAGGACATTTTCCCTTGTCCTGTCACTGGTTGCCTGTGAGAAGATACCAAGCTCCAGCTTCCTACAACCTCCTTTCAGGCAGTTGTAAAGAGCAATAAGATGTCCCCTGAGCCTCCTTCTGTCTAGGCTAAACATCCCCAGCTCCTTCAGCCCCTTGTCTGAGGACTTATGTTCCAGACTCTTCAGCAGCTCTGTTGCCCTTCTCTGGATGCACTCCAGCACCTCAATGTCTTTCCTGTCGTGAGAGGCCCAGAACCTGAGATACTCAAGGTATGGCCTCACCAGTGACAAGTACAGGGGAATGATCACTTCCCTGGTCCTGCAGGCCACACTATTGCTGATAGAGGCAGGAAGCCATTGGCCTTCTTGGCCAGCTGGGCACACTGCTGGCTCATGTTGAGTCCCTGTCAACCAGCAGCCCCAGGTCCCTTCCCACTGGGCAGCTTTCCCAACAACCACTCTTCCCCCAGCTTGTCATGCTGCCTGGGGTTGTTGTGATCCAAGTGCAGGACCTGGCAATTCACCTTATTGAACCTCATCCTATTGGCTTCAGCCCATTGATCCAGCCTGTCCAGATCCTTGTGTAGAGCCTTTCTGCCCTCCAGCAAATCAACTTGATGTCGTCTGTATGTATGACCAAGCAATAAATATACAGATATTGGGAATAACTTCCTGAATGCAATGGTTTATCTACATGGAGACCGGTATGCATTTCAGTTTTGTTATAAAGCCACTGAATTTAAAGTTATTGCTTAAACTACAGCATTGATAACTTCCTTGATTTTGAAAATGGGTGGACCTGTTATTCTGGACCTCATCTAATAATGTTAAACTGTCTCAAAAAAGGGCTTCCTTATTGAAGTTGAAGCTAGCTATTTATTACTATTTCCCATGGAAAACGTCACTGACAACAAAGGTATTCCTTCAATGTACTTCTATGAAGTGGCTAGTGTTACAAAAGTGTTTTGTCAAAGAGAAAAAGATATGTTGTCCTTTGACTTTCTTAAGTCTTGCTTGGTGGCTTTTGATACATGGTCCCATTAAGGTCCCGTGCTTTGTGCTAGCAATATATTTTCAAAATTCAGTCAGTATGTCTTTATGTTTTGCACTTTCCTTTCAAAATTAGATGCTGTGAACAGCTCAGGTCTTGCAATTTCAAGTTTGCAGCCCTTAAAATTTACCCTTCTCAAAAGGTGTCTTGCCAAGTGTCAGAGATCTAGAGTTAGAAGTAAATAGAGTTGACAGGACCATTTAACTTCTATACTTAGGTATTCTTCCTGTAATAATACAAGGATGACATAAAGAGATGTCAGAATCCATTATCCATTTACTCCCCTGACATAATTTAGCTAGTTAATAGAGGACTAGTTTATCGCTGAAATAAATCTGCTATTTATTCATATACTGTTATTGTTAATCTTGTATTGAGTAAGCTGGTTCTCTGTCATTTTCCACTTTACTCCTAGTGTTTTTAAAATATTTGCTAATTTCAGATGCACTTTTTTTGATGGGTAGACCCTGTATAAATATGAAGTCCCTTCAAACTTTGTGGTAAGAGGAGACTGAGGAGGAAAAATGAGGTAATTGTGTGATTTTGTACTAACAGTGAGTCCATATAAACAGTTATCCATGAATCCATAGAAAACAGGGATTTACTGTCTCTGATATTGAGAAACTAGTTAAAGTTTTTTTCTTTTCTCATGGCCATGTTCATGACTGAGAATAAACTGATTCCACAATTAATCTTTTCCAGGTACATGCACGCTATCAAGTTGTTATCTCTACACAAGGCACACTTGGTTCTCCTAGCAGTCTGCACTGAACATATTTTCTTCAGTCTTTTATTGCTTTACTTGCCCTCATTGGTTTCTTTCTGATTTATTTCATATTTTGGGTCAAACCCAGTGCTTTTCCACTAGCATCAACTTGACTTACAAAATAAATCTTGGCATAACAGAAACAAAGGTAATGGCAGCACCAGAGTGGTGTGTACAAATGCAGACCTGGCCTCGCAGAGTTGATGTAAAATAGTGCTTCTATTGCTCCTTGGATTCCTCACTGGGTAATGCTACTGTTTATGCATTTCAAAACAATAATCATCACTTTTTGCAGCAGTAGCTGCACACTTCATGTTTGTCTGGAGTTAGTGGGCTCAGGCTGTACTGGGATCTCTTGATTAAGCTTTGGTATGGTGAAACACTTCAGGTGTACTATGTTTGATCACAGCCCCAGCCTGCACAACAGAGCCTCTATCTTTCCTCAGCAAAGCACCCTGAGCATATGGTTCAGGGTTTTTTCCTAGTGTTTGCTGCGGTTTAGCTACCTCCATGGCAGTTTAACTGCTCATCTTAGTGTGTCTTAGGCTATTTAGGCCAAACAGCTTAATCTGGTGGTCCGCAGTTACATATTTAAAGCATTAACCAAGCACTAAACAAGTAGACTGACTTTTATTTGATTTTTTCCCCCCTCAGTTTGTTTAAAATCAGTAGGATTCCTGAGTGCTTGAGAAGTTGGAACATCACATCACTCTTGGGTCACATAAACTTAAGACTGAAGTGTTGATATCGTCACAAAGTGGGATTTAGGAAAAGTAAACTCCTCAGCTGCATGTCCCTGCAGGGGCAATGGGAAAAGAGAACCTGAATGAAGCTAAAAACAGGGTAAATCCATTCCTGTTTGTTTACCATATGTTACACCACACTCAGTCAAGGTAGATGGAGAAAGGGCTACCACAGCTCAGGTGTGAAGAACACCAAGTAGAACTTGATTTCAGCAAAATTTCAGTTATTACTGTGTTCCTGATGTACCAGAGGGAAAAAAGGTGTTAATTGCTTCCCCAGTTGGACTGATTAGACGTCTCTTATGTAACTGATAAAGTAATCTCTTACTTCCAAGATAAGGACTCTGTCTCTAGAAGGATGACTCCTGCTGTAGCTTGCAGAGGTAGCTAATTCAAAGATACCACTCTAATGTACAAGGCTGCCAGTCTGAGGTTCAGCAGCAGAAATATGCTGACATAGTTATTCCTTACATGATGTATTAATCATTGCTACATTTAATGTAATTTAATGTCTGAATTCTTTGTGTTTTTTCATCACAATTGCCCGTATATATATATATACATATATGTATATATATATACCATATATGCTGTATATGCTGTATATATATATATATTTATTTATTTATTTGACATGTAGCAAACTGATTTGTTTATATCTGTGGTATGTGCGTAAAATCTTGCTTTTTTTTTTTTTTTCTTTGAAGGAATATAAACAAGGTTCCACCACCCCAAACATTTTTTTCTGGAAATTTAGGTGGATGCTCCCCAAGGTCTGCCTTTCCTTTGAAACAAATTTCCAGTCCAAACTGGATCCCCTGTGAGGTGTCACTTCTTGGTGATTCAATGCAATTCTTCATACATGGAATATTCCTGGTAAGCTACAACTCCCATGTAGCTCAGCAGAGCAGAAATCTTCATTTCCTTGAAACCCTCAAATGTTTCCATCTTACAGGTATTGCTCATAAAAATATAGCTTTTTGTAAATGAAATGCAAGTCCTGGATAGAAGATAACTCAGGAGAGCCATAGACTAAGTTTTCAGTTACAGTATGTGCTTTTCTAGCACAATGTACCTTACAATCCGTGGTCACTTTTTAAGCAAGTAATTAAACATTACTGTGAAGTATGTAAGAAAAATTATACCCATTTAACAGATGTTTGAATGGAAAAAAAACCAAAGCAGTAGCTGGAAGTCCCCAGGAGAGCCAGAATACTGCATTCATTTCCAACTCCTGTATCTTAGCATCACATATTCTCTTCCAACTGCAATTTTCACAATTATTTCTCAGTAGATAACTTTCTTTGAGCTACAGCACTTGAGAAGATGTTTTAATTCATCCTCATCACCTCAACAAGCAAATGAGCATTGTCCTTGGAGACTGTTTCTCTGAAATTGCTGGTTTGGCCTTGGACAGTGACTTCAGGAACATGCTGGTGGCCCTGTAAAAGAGCCTGAAGCATTCAGTGTTGCTGCATTGATAAAACAAGTTGGCTACTCAGGACGTGAAAAAGCCTTTGCAAAATAGTTCCTGGTGGTAAATAACTGTTCTAATATGCAAAATGCCTTGTCACAAAACATTTGTTTTGTCTTATTTTGGTCATGGCTCAGATATTTTATAATGCAGTAGGCTGCCTTTCATGAAGAATCAACCTGGATTTTTTTTTCTTTCATATTTCTTTACACTGTGCTTTATAATACAATTCTACTATAGGCATCTGAAAATATCTTCTGCTGATTTTTTTTTTTTAAATTTTGTGGGACAGCTATTTTAATACAATATCTACTATTAGAGGCTTGGTTACCAAAAAATCCTCATGAATGGTTAGAGCCTTGAACTAGAAGCTGTTCTTGTTTGCATTACTGTAACACCCTCAGGTCTCTTAAGAGATCTTGCACTTGCCTTTGTATTACACTAAGATATTATAGACAAACAGTAAGATGCCATTTACCATTCCTATCCCTGAAGAGCCCTCAACCTTCTTGTTAGTTGCCTGACTTGTATGCTCATTACTTTTTCTTCTTTCCCTCTCATCCATACGCAGTTTATTCTTATTTCTATTTCGCTATTTTTACTCACAGGATTCATCCCTACCACGGAAGTGTTTGAAAACAGCAGTTATATTATTCTGGCACTGTACAAATACCACAGTGCCAACCTGAAATACTTACTGTTTAAGATATAGGCTTGCTTCTGGGGTGGGTTTATTTAAAGAGGGAATTGTGCCTGAATATGAATATGAATGGTGCTAGGCTAGTTTTATAATAGTTGCACTGTGAAAACAAACTGTCTTACTCAATCCTACATCTCTATTTACTTTCTCTTTATAGCCATGTAATTCCACACACTTTGACAAAATTAATTATGTCTCATGCTAGCATTAACAGTAAGAGGAATAAATGCAAACAACACATTATACAGGTAAACACTACAGGACATGGCCATTAGAGGATATACTGGAATGCAAATTGTATGCTTCAGATGCTGAAAAAGACTGTAATGTGCTTGTATTTGGTTATTTTTATTCCCCTCGATTTAGCCCAAAGTACCCAAGATGCTTGGTGGGTCTGTTACTCTGAGATAGATTACGTGATGCAATTACTTCAGTAGAAGGAAGCACTTGCCTCAAACTGTACAGAAGTCAATTTTATGCAGTTCAATTTGGATTACAAAACAGTCTCCTACATGCAGAACATAAACACTCTCCTTCTTGTCTAGGTGGAGGCAGTAAAATGAGGCTCCTAATTCACACTGGGTGGTAGGAGGCGTGCTGGAACAGGGACCCACTGCTACAGTCTGTTCAAGAAAAGGGAGTCCCAGGAACCTGGGAAAATAGTGCAAAGCTGTTACAATTAGTACTGTGAGTTTTGCAATAGCTACACTGATAATCGTAACATTGACCAATAAAAGCTAGCTTTGGTTTTGTCTCCTTATTTCCAGATTTTGCCTTTATTTTGCTTCTTCTTTTAGTATTCTTCCCCCTACTCCAGGTTGTTTTTTTTCTGGTTTTTTTTTTTTTTTTTTTTTTTTTTTTTTTTTTTTTGTTTGTTTGTTTGGTTGGTTTTTTAATATTTCGGTTTGTTTTGGTTTTTTTTTGCTTGTTTTTTTTTTTTTTTTAAATGGTCCTCATCAAGCAGCTGTTCCTAGTGTGGGTGCCTGATCACTGCTGCTTTTCATTTTCCATAGTCCCTCCAGGACTCTCATGTCATCAACACCTGTTTCTTATTCTTTTGGGTGGTTGCTAAAAGGCACATTAACGAGATCCTTTGGTGTCATCCACAGAAATTACCTGTTTCTAAGGTAAACAAAGACTAAGACTTCACCTCTATTATCTTCCTTTTTGCCTTTCTTTCTTAGTTTTTTTGGGCTTGTTTTTTTTCCCCCCAGCCTCTTCCATCATAGGAGGGCAAAATACCTGGTCATTTTCTTTTCAATCACCTGTCAATTCTTACTAATAATGTCCTCCCTTGCCAACCCACTAGCCACTCACCCACCAGCAAGTCAACAACATTCTTAGTACCTGCTTTTATAGCGAGTACTTGCAAAAAATTCTGCTCATAAAACAACTGTAAGTTTAACTTTTTGGCCTCTAATTTTTTTTTTAATTCTTTGCTGAAATGAAGAGAAATGGACCCTTCCTCTGATTTTGCCAGTAGTTACAGCCTGCAGTTTTTACCTCTGTAAAATTTCATTCTAGTTAGTGAGCTGGATTTAAGTCTTATGGTTCACGCTGCATTGGTCAGTGCTCTAGTCCTCCTCTGAAGTGTCATTTTAGTACATGTACGAAAGTCATAGCTAATGCTATTGTTTTAACTGTAATTGTTGGAATGTTTATTATTTGACATAGAAAATATACTCATTAGATGGGATTCATTCTCCAATAAGTTTGTTTTGCCAGAGCTTTTCTTGTTGGGCGGTAAGGAGGACTGAGTTATTTATTTTTTTGGAATGCTTTGATAAAATGTTTAAAAAACCTTATGGAAAACAATACTAAATCTAAATCCCTCTATTTTTAATAGGCAGAAAATGCAATTAACCATCTTTCCCTAGAGTTGCAATTATAGCAGGCTCCAGCAGGTGTGTTACTATTGCAATATCAAAATAAAAAGTCTAGTCAGCCTTTCACTATAAAAATAAGTGAAATGCAAAGCAGATGTTGTAATAACCATTAATTTACATTCACCAACTATATTTGTTGTAAAAGTAGATGAGGACACTGGAAAAAACAAGTTATTTTTGGCTCTTCCCTGCAATATCACAAGAAAACTACTGTAATGTGTTTAGCAGAGCAATGAATACATATTGGCCAAATTTATCTCTGCTATAACCCTGCAGAAATATAGAATAAATTTAGTTCTAAATTTTACTTTGTGGAAGGAAGGATAAAATTAAAGGAGTTTATTGAACATCACCAGAAATTTTCCAGATCTGGTACTGAACAACTTTGAAAAACTTCACAAGGAAACTAGAATGATATGCAGATTTTACCTAAATTTTACTGTTCAGAATTTACACTTGTAACTTTCTATTAGAAACATATTGTAATGAGCTGTGTAATAACCTGTTTCCAGAGGAACTCAAAAAGAAGGTAGCATTTCTTGGATACTGATGTCTGTAAGACTTCTGTGCTTAGCATTGGGGTCTTTGCACTGATTTTACCATGCAGTTTGTCCCTGCAGAACCACAAGCAGATGTGGGCACATCTTTCACTGGGTGAAAGGGTCAATAGAATCTTAAGTTCTATGGTAGGTTTCATGTGGGGATGCTCAAGTGCTGTATATACAATTAAATGAACTTTGTCATAGGTCAGTCTATGCTATTTATTTATTTTTAAAGATGAAAACAAAAAGCTGAACCAGCCTTGCCAGTTTACTGGAGGGGCAGAAAGTCCTCACTACAAACCACCCTGTTAAAATACTGAAATAATTTGCCCTTAAACTCACAGGATTTATGTCACTTCTGGCTGTTGTGTAATATTTGACACCTCTTTCTACTAATGGCAAAGGATAAGAAGCAGTGAAATAATTTCAGAATTATTCTTGACTTCATTTTTTATGAGATGCTGTTATTGAACCTGAGTTTTGACTTCTCTGCAAAGTTGTCTTTTTGTATTGAGACTACAATCTAAGAGATTGTGGTTCTAACACATCAAGACATAAGCCTTTTTCTCTCTGATTGTTGTTCATGCAAGTAGGTGCTTATGATATTTTGTCTATATTTTACTGTTTTACAAATCGGATTTTTTTTTAAGCCTTATTATATATCTGCCTCAGTTTTGAATGGAAAATAGATTAATGTCTTTTACCGGTGACTTGCTAGACCTGTGAACCACATCAGTAGGAATTGTTTCAGGCTGGTTATGAAGCTGAACTTTCAGGCTTTCCAGTGAAGCAAAAAAAGCCACACATTACATAAATAATCAGAGGTTCATTTTAGTAGAAAAATTTGTAGAGGCTGTTGTTTTCTCTCTGATTTTTCATTGAAAATAACTGAGAAAATTCACTACAGATTTGCTGGTAAATTTAGTTCAAGGTGAGCAATTTTCAGAGAGTAAAAAACACGCTTGAAGTCTTTTTTCCAGCTGGAAGTGTAATGATTGTGCTGCATCCTTATTTTTAGTGAAAGAGCTAGTGCTTGAGAGTTTCATGCTGAGCAAATTTGAACAAGGTGCGATAAGTGGTCAGACAGTGACTTGCAGTGAATCCTCCCCATCAAACAAAGGATAAGGGGGGGGAGGAGAGAAAAAGAGGGGGATTCTCAAATTAAATGAAGAAAGGTATGATGGTTTGAGATGCTTTGGGAAAGAAAGACACCTTATGATGGAGACAGGGCAATAAAGGGAGAGGATGGCATCTATGCATGTGTCACTTTTCACTGGTCCTGTGTATGGTTCTGGCTTTAACCCTGACACAGAGGAACATTCACACATGACTGTGCTGATTTTACATTGCCAGCTGCTTTCCCTGTACTCTCTCAGTTGTCAGTGGAAAGCAAGTATTTCTCTGGAGGGTAATTCAGAAAAAGAGCCTAATTTAGTTGAGCAAAATTGGTCTTTATAGAATATCTACTTTTCTCCATTGTCTATGCAGGGCACCTAAATCTGTATTTAAAGATAAATGGTGTGATTACTTTCTCTTTTCCTCAGCAGTTCTGCTCTGACTTTAAAGGTCCCGAGTAACTGGGATGTGATGTTCCTTCTGGAGATCTGTCAGTGCTCAGATACACACAAGGAAATGCATTTCAGATGCCAGACTTGAAGGGCCTCAATTCTTAGACCAAATGCATTTAAAAGACATGGAAACCAAAAGTTGAATCTCTATTAACCAACCGGTAATGGACTTAAAAAGAGGATTTGGTTACAGAGTCTATAACCAGAGTACAGGATTGATCTTGACCAGCTATACAGGGTAGAAAAAACATGTATCACATTCTGGACAAGTATTTTATATCCAAATTGCTACCACCTTATTTGCATTGAGAACACCACCACAGAACAGTGCTTTCAAGAAAATGTCAGTTCAACAAAAGTTAAGTCTACTTCAACAGGTAATGCACTGTAAAGCAAGTAGATGTGTGGGATAGAAGAGTTGATGCTGAGCATCTTGAACCCATTGTGCTTGGTTCACAGTGTGAATTTGTGGGGGGCAAAGGGGGTTGTTCTTTGGACTAGCTTTAGTTCATCAGTTACCTTGAATGTGTGATGCACACACACACAAGTTACACACGCAGCGGTAAAGAATGCATTTTCTATTTTTGTCATTATTATTTTTATAGTACATTTTCATCCATTTTGCCTTTAATTTTTTTTTGCACATCTCCTTTAGTCTTCCTCACTTTCAGTTATTTTTATCATTCTTCTGAGGTTAGTAGGACTTCAGAGGAAAACTCACGTAGCCACACGGACTCCACTAGTGTCATAGGTTGATAAAGAAGTGAGTTTTCTTGGGAAGTTATAGTCAAACCATGGGTGCACTGGCATTGCAGCAGTGTCAAACCATGACAACTATCCACTGGCCAACTGAATAATTGCATCTCGACATGTCCAGTGTCTCCAGGCAGCATGAAATGTGAAAGAAACACTGTGAAGCTAAAATGTTTGCAGTATGCACTCCCTCTGATCCTGTACATACAGCATGAGCATCTCATGGCACATATGTGCTTTAAACTTCCAATTAATTTTGGGCATAGCAAAAAATAAATTATTTTATGGTCCTGACAGCATAACATAAAAGCTGCAAACTTCGCAAGAACTTGGCCAGGTTTTCAAGCATGGGTAATTAAGGACCTGCCAACCTTATCTGTGGCACAACTCCAATGTTACTGTTCTCCTGCTGGCCTACTATCCTCAGGAGATACAGCCCTGGAGGAATAATCATCAGCAAATTCCATTCAGGCATTTGCCTGTCTCCCTAGATTTTCCAAAGGGTGGTGAAGTTCATATCTGTGTGTTTTTTAATGTGAAGAGCAGGCAGGGACTGGTGAACATCAAGAATATTTGAATGACAACGGAGCACAATCTGGGTAGCACTTCAAGCAGGAGTGACCTGAAGTGGGTTTTTCCAAACCATGCATTATACTTTAGAGCTGTTCTGTTCAGGTATGATGTGTTTTAGTTAGAATTTGGAAAGAGTACCAACAAAAATGCAGATAGGAAAGGGAAGAACAGTTTACTGGCCTTGCTTCAGCAGAGAACTTGCTGGAGAAATGCACATTCTCATTGCATTTGTTATACCATTTATTAATATTGCAGCACAGGATGGTACAACTGTAATCATTTGTGATTTCAATAATTTATATCAGTACACAATTCATGAACTCTGTGCACATTGTAGCTGAGAATGCTACAGCTGAAGAGGATCTACTGAAAATTAAGAGATTAGTATTTCTAATCATATCTATGTTCTTTTCAGTTCCCTGGAAGAACAAGACAGCTACAAAATGCAAAGATCCAGGTAATTACTGGTATTAAAACTGCTGTAAAATACATGAATGAATGCAGGTAATAAAAAACCAAAAAATTACCCATGAACCTGAGTGTTGAAAACAGTGTGTAAACATTGTATTCTTAGCTCTTGAGTCATCTCTGTTCAAACGAAATCAGCAGCCCACCTTTCTTTTTTTTGCATCGTGGTACATAAGTATGTGCATTTATATATTTGTGTTGTGTATAAAATACTCAATTATCTCTCTCTCTCTCTCTCTATCTTTAATCAACTCAGTTTCCAAAGCACAATATATCAAAATGCCAATGCAAAATTTCCTAAGAACTTACAGCAGTTTTTGGGCAGTAGAGTTCTCCACTGGATGTAAATGAGGCAATCTTATGTGATGAACAGTAAGCGTCACTTACCACTTTGTAAACCTGAGTCTGAGGTCTATAGTGGTTTTTAATATCTTTTGGGGATAATAATGTGGGTTACAAGAGATTTTTTTTCTCCTGTTTTTTTTTTTTTTTTTTTTTTTTTTTTAAGTTTCAAAAATTTGGGATGCTGGGGTGTTTTCTGATAAAAGCCCAGTTGTGTAGGCATTTAGAGGTAGAACAAAGTAGGCATTTAGAGGTAGAACAAAGCTGCTGTAAATGATGAAAAAAACACACAAAATAAAAGAATTAACTCTGCTGCTAAACTGTCAGTTCATGGAGCCAATTATGCCTAGTAAGCACATAGCTATATAGGAAAGCAGGGCAGATTCTCCTCTGCTGGCAGACCAGTTATATTTGAAAAGACAATGTGTCATCTGTCATGCTCAATGGTGTGAGAGCTTTATTTTCTGGACATAAAATGTAACCATTGCCAGAGACTGGAGCTTGGGTTTGGCTCTTAAATTTATTTATTTTTGTTATTTGTCATGAAAAAAAATGACAAATCAAGGCAAACATCTTCAAAAGAAAATTGATGACCAGATCAGAAACAATAGTTGAAACAAGATGAGGAGATTAGAGTGGTTTAGATTTCTTTTGATGAAAGATCAGCTCACACTTTTCTAGCTGTCAAAATTATTGATAGTTTAATTTGTAAGTCTTTTTGTGCCAACCTAATTTTCACTGATGACATAAAAACTTTATGACTCAAAAATTAGATTTCATTTTTATAGGTGATTTCAAAGAGAATTTTAAAATAAAACTTCAAAGCTTCTGTTCAACTGAATAATTCTTGCCTCAACTTTACTGTTTATAGTCATATGTTTACATAGACATTACAACCAGTTTTAATAAAATCAGATAATTTGGGCTGCTGTCATTTGAAATAGCCTATTGCCACAATTACTCTTAAGAGTTGTGAAAGTGATAGTAGAAGGTGAAGGTGATAAAAACCCACCACCATTCTTATTTGCAGTCACCATAAATGGTAGTGCAACAGCAGACCAGAAATTTTCAGAAAGTTTTCATACCGGTGTAGACTGAACATGTGATGCTTCATGACAAACGGAAATATCCTGCTGAATGTGCTTTCAGTTTTCCTTTAAATAGAAGGAAAAAAAAAGCCCCAGGAATTATTTATTGTTTGGGTATGAAAAATGTCATTCAAAAACATGGCAACAATGAGAAATTCTAACTTTACATACATGTTTTTCATCTAAAAAGCTAAACTTTTCAACTCAGTCATCAAGGAAAAAGAATCTGAATAACTAAAGGATCATTTTCTTGTAGAGACAAAAAGATGACAGTTGCAATTTTTTTTTTTATATAGCTCTGCCAAAAAAAAAAGGAAGCAAAAAAATCCTGGTGTATGTGTTGTTGAGAATCCTGTTTTATAATGCAGACACTATAAATTACAAAGACAAACAGAGATTCTAGTAATGTCCTTATCCAGATGAGCTGTGCTCTCATGATTAATCATGTCACCAGAAACTTGTGTAATCTGTAGCTGCCTGTCTTATTTATTTGTCTATTGGGCCATCAAATGTTTCCATTTCATTAAGTGCTTGCTCTCTACTGAGATGATACTTAATATTTTGAATTACTGTGGGCTTTTTTTAGGGCTCCATGCTCCAAAGCCTAGTAGCTCCATTTAGTTTCTGCTATTTTCCAGGCAATGCTCTCAGTCAGAAGCTCTCAAGTTCCCACATTAGGGCATTTTCACCTGTGAGGACAAATTTCTGATTAGAAGGCCTTCATTAGGGGGCTATACTCTTTTCAGTATATATATTATTTGTATTATTTGTAGGAGCTCTGTAAATAAGGCCAGATGTTTTCTGGAAATCTAGATGTCCCCTTTCTCCCTGTTGCACCTAGCATGTGCCAACTAGCTGGCATCATGAGGGCGTCCCTGCCTCAGGGGAAATCTTTCTGTCTTGAAAGAAAGAAGGTTTCTAAGGGCAATTCAGTGTATTTTTCTTCAGGGAAGCACAAGTTCACAATTCAAGCCCTCTGTAGTCACAGGAGAGAGGTATTACCAGAGGGCAGATCTGAGCCACAGCTAGTCTCACTTGTCTTCTGGAAATGCCTCTATGTTTCTTCTGACTGTAGTAGGAGCCTAAGATGATCAAAGCTACAGCAGAGCGCAGAGAAGCGGAGCAACCAAAAGGGTTTTGTTTGGCAGGAGAGCTGCCAGGTGGGGGTGCAGCAGTCTCTGATCAGACTTGTCATGAAGTGATGGGCTGTGAAGTTGCTCTGACTTAAAGAAGAGGAAAGGAGAGGAATACACAGTTGGAAATTACTTTTAAAAACATTACTGAATACTAAACAATGTGACTTGAAGGACAGAACAAATTGGACAAATGAATCCTATGTTTCTACTCTTCATTCTTCCAGGTCAAAAATTATCAGTCTCTAATTTTTTTGCAATTTCCTGGTAGCTGACATTTTCAGAGGAGAAAAATGACAGCTTTTAAGGAAGGAGAAGGGGAGTTAAAAACACGACAGGTTCCAAGAGATATGGAAAGTGAGCAGCAGTACAGGATGATTTGAAAGAGCAGAGGAGAATTGTGATCAAATTAGTTTGATCAAATTTGATGAAGTTAATTAGTTTTTCAAACATGAATATGCATAGGATGCATGGTATGTGTGTGCACATAAGAAAGACAGAATCAAGGAAAATAAAAACTGTCACCTCCCAAGGCTGTATTAGCTGTACATAAACCATTCTCAGTGAGATAACCTGTTCTTAAAAACTCCCACTGAAAAACTCCCAGTCTTGCCTGGAAGTGTATTATGCTGTTTAACCATCACTATTTGTTCTCCTAACAGCTACTATAAATCTTACTTGCTGTAGTTTAACTTCATTCATGTCCTATTCATTGTAGAGAAGGAGAAACAGGACATGCTTCTCCTCTATTCTACAGCCTGCTACGTATTAGAACAGTTATGCTCTTCGCCCTATGGTGTTAAGTCTTTTGTCTTTACAATCCTCTCTTGTCCAGATGTATTTCCTAGGCTTCTGTAAGGCTAGCTGTTCTCCATCCTTATTAACAAACATGCTCAAAACTGCCCAAAAACCTCCACTCAAGAGCATCTATCTCAGTTTCTGAGTAATCTGAAAATATGTCCCTGCGCTGACAGGCAGCACTTTCATTTCCATGTCTTCTTATTTGTAATAGGAGACCACTATTGATTCACATCTTTAAAATCTACTTTAATATCCAATTTTACCCCATGATTAATCACATAAGGTGCTGTCTTATGGATGAAATTTGACTGTTCCTGGAAAACTGTATCATCTATTTCTTACCATGTTTTTTTGTAATTCTGGTCCCAATCTCTTAGTGTGTTGCAGTTACATGCACCTTGAGCTCATCAGACAATGTAACAAACTTATTTGCCATTTCACCATTCTTGGTACTTGGGCAAACACTGAAAGGGCCCAGGAAAAAACCCTGTTACACCCCTTGGTATACCACATCAACCGCTAGCCACTGAAATAGCCATTTTCTCTCTGACTCCCCTTTTCCAAATACTCTTGTGACCACCTTTGAGTACTTTCATCAGGAAGCAATGATGCATTTAGACATCTTTTTCCAGGATGCCCAGTTCATCCTCAGCTCTCATTTTTGGCTGCACTTCATAATTAGCATTGATGTTTGTACAGCTGCCTTCTATCTTCCTGGCTGGCAAATAAGGGCCTGATTATTTTCCAACAACTTTTGTAATTACCCTTGAAGAAGTAAATTGCTGTCTATTATGTACAGTCCGTCTGTCATTATGATAACTGTTCCTCTCTTCATAATATTTCCACACTGGCTTTAACTGGCAAGCTTTTGTAGACTGGCGAAAATTTCATGAACTCTACTGTCTATGCTATGAGGAATAAAGAAAAAATATCAAAGGTAGGAAGAGAACACTAATGAGTATAGCTACTACTCACTCGCTATAAAGGTATCTCTCATAATATCTCTGGGTCGATGGTTTGTTTGGTTTCTAAAAATCTCTTTACTGATGCATGACATGAAGGAAAACTAGCTTTTCTAGCATGTTTTCTATATAGCCACATTTATTTTTATGAAAAAGTAGTAAAGAGCTCTCATAAGGCAACTTCATACTCTTTCCTGTGCAAACCCTCTGTACCTTTAGAGTGCCTCATTTCAGATTGCTGGCTGGAGCAAAATTTTCTGCTTGTGATGTTAGCTGGCATATTGTGTTTGCTCCCACCTTAGAATAAAATAAATTCTCTCAGGAAATATACTACAAAAATGTCATTGAGGACAGTTTAGAAGAAAAATGCCTGGAAGTGTATTAAAGCATAAATCTTCTGATAGCACCTTATAACAAAGATCTGTTATTCAAGTTGCACAGATTTAAAATCTCAAGTAGGTTTGAAGGGTAGAGTTTGAGGAAATTATGTTCCCATATATACAGCATGGAACATCGTCACTTACATAATTAGAAGCCTTATTTCTCCATAGACTAGTCAGAACATAACAAATCCTTACAGAATATAACACCTTCAAATTTGTTTCTGCAAAATGTTAATTAAGCTTTCTTAAATTCTTGGGACATCCTTTGGTTTGGTTTTGGTTGGGGTTTTGCCTTTCTTGTGTTTGGGGTATTTTTTGGGTGGGAGGGGGAGGTCTGTTGTTTTGTTGTTGCTGATCTTAATTTTTTGTAGTTTGGTCTTAATTGTTTGCAAACAGGGTAGGAAACTTTGCCCAGAATTGTTATGTGGCTTTAGGTGAGAAATAAGGCTTTAAGTGAGATATATGAATAGAAGAGCTCTGGTATTGCGATTGTTAATTTCCAGCTAAATCCATCAGAGCGTTTCCATCTTCTGAAGTGGTAGCATTGTATTACTTTGCTTTTCAGTTTGCTGTAGCAATAGAAGTGATTAAAGTAGATTATTTTTTTAAGTATGGGAAGGTCTTAATTTTAGAGAACATTTAGGCATTGCTTATTTAGTAGATCATAATTTGCCATTTGCACCTATCTCCATTTACACTCTGCAACGGAATTGACACTCTGCCTTGATGCTTGCTTGAGATTGAGGTGCTGACTACGTTACAGGACTACAAGGGAACTCCTCATTCTAAATCAGGGATGAGAACTACATAAAATCATAGTGAAAATACATGTTGAAGAACCAGATCTTTGACAACATACACATGAGGAACTCTGACTGCTCTTAGGCAGTTCTACTGTCCCTTTTGTAAAATGCAAAATTACTATTCCTCATTAACAGGGAATTTCAGATCTAATAACTCTATCCTGTGCACATTTATACTAATTTTTACCTATTTTAATTTGTTGATTTAATACTTTGGATTTTTTTCATTTTTTAAACTAATACCAAATAGCAAAGTAACTCCCAGTATGTTGTTCCAGATGCATCTTTCTTTTAGTGTATAGGTTTATAGGTGAATAATGTATAGGTGATTTATTGTTTTTTAGAAGGTATTAGAATCTTTTGCATCTAGAGCATTCACTAGTTTGAAAGATCATTATTTCTTCAAGATGAGTTGAACGAATGTAAATGTTTAGCACAAGTTTGTGTTCACTGTTTAGACAAGGAAGATGCATTTCAAAGAGAGGTAGTTGACTGGGGACTTGGTGGAACTTTTTAGATTGATTTGGGTGAGAAGATTTGACAGTTTTAAACAAATACTAAATTGCCTTATATTTTCTCACTACTACTATTCTCATGGTAATCAAGAACTCTGACTCATAATGGTGCTCTGAGTGCCTTCCAGTTATTTTAAATCTACTCTTTCTAGTACTACTTTCTGACTTTTCTCCTTTTCCTGTGAATGTTGCAGATTTACACTGCACTTTCTTGACTTCCTTGCCCTTCAAGCACTTGTCTGAATTTCTCTCAAAAGGATTCACTTTCCCAGACATGCCAGTTGCCCCACCTTTTATTGCATCAGAATTTCCCTAGGTTTTTAAAACACTGGACAAGTAAGTTCTAACTTTTAAAGTGAGGAAAAAAAGGAATTGGCTCACAGAAATACATATAGGAAGTTCTTTTTGAAACTGGTTATTTGATTGTCCTCCTCCTTGGTAGCAGAAGGGAGCTTTGGTGATTGCAGAAAGAAGTGGTGATATAATATTAAGCATGAAGACCAGACACAAAAGATTAACAGAGACAAAGCAAAGAACTGACAAGTTCTTTACTTATATTATATAGATTGTTATGCCAAAAGTAATTCTATGTAGAAACTTTAACAGATGTTTCCTTCTTTTTTCTTTTTTTTCCTAAGCAATGAGAATCTTGTCTAAATCACTTAACAACTGATCAATTCGTTGGAGTACAGACAAGAAGTTGAGTCTCCAGCTGAGTACACTTGTAGACAGCTTCCGTGTTATTGCATTACTCAGATCCTCTTCTGAATCAAACTTTGACTGCAGGCTTAATTAAGGGGTTAAATTCTAATTTGTTGCTGCTGGAAATTAAGGGTTGACTAAATTGAGCTTGTTTTAAATAGTCACTGAGGTTAGATTACAGTTTACAATCTGCTTACTATAGAAACAGGTTTTAAAAGATATTGGGAGGAGAATTAATTCCTTTCCAATAGTCTTTGGAAGTGGTATTAGCACTTATAAGTAAATACTAATAAAATTCCAAATTTAAACCCACTTTTCATAACCATGTGGATACAACATTCTGATGAGAAGTTGCTGTGGAAATGAATCATAAGTAGGAACTGGCAAAATTTTTCTTCATTTGAAAGGTGCAATGGTTCAATTTACACAGCTTCAATAGCAGGAGACAAATGAACAGTGATTATAATTTATTCTCTCAGGAGCAATGGTAGTATGAAGGGCTTTGTCCAAAATAATCAGAGTGTTGGCTATAAGCCAAGAAAAGGGAAAAAGCACAAATCACAAATCACATGGTGATTTGCAGATTTAGATAGTAGTATAGCTTCGGACTCTGAAAAGATCTGAATTGAATGGATGGGATGGAGAGTGGAGGGGGAAAAGATGTTCTAATACAGTCATTTCAGAAGACAAATAGCCAGGAGATCAGACTTCCTGGTATATGCATCTTTAAAACACAAACAACAGTCTTCTGTCTCTTGACTTTTTTTTTTTTTTTTTTTTTTTTGTACTCAGGAGGATTAAGCAGTACTTTCTAGCCTTTTCTCCGTATGATTTAAACATCTCTGTTCCTAGACTATGTCAGAGATCTGTCCACTGATCATGTCCTGGTCACCTCACTTCAAAGGTAGTGTTTAAAGCATAAAAGATTGGGTAAAGATATGAACTGTTTCAATCAATTTCATTTTGTTTAGTGGTTAGTTGCCTCTTTCTCACCTGCCCATTCACTTTATCTGAAGGGATTAATATTTGGAAGTGGTCTTGAAACTCCCTCTAGGTAGGCAAAGAAATGTTTCATGATCCTGCAGCACTGGTAGAGTTCCTGCTAGATGGTACTGTTAGTGACACTGCTCTACATACACCCTGAATTTTCTTCTCAATCAGGCATCCAAAAGGAAAAGTAATAATGTGCTGTCAGCTGGAAGGTAGGAAATGAGCACAATGAAATTTGAGCTCTTTGTGAAGGCCTGCAGTTCCTTTGGATTGGCAGCTATTGTATACATTTTTGTTGGCTGAGGTGGACTAATTTGGAGGTTTGATTTCTTTTTAACTACCAAAAGAGTTTAGTGAAACAAGCATCACATTTCTTATACAGCAATTCAGTACAAGAGTTATGGATGCCCTATTATGACAGAGTCCTTTACTTACTGGATTTTACACACTGCAGCCCTCTAAGATCCATCATCAGAGGAAGGGGATCTTAATTTTTGTAACCATTCGAGGAAAGGCTCTGGGCAACTTTTATCCAGCCTGAGGTGCTATACATTAAACAGTCTTGTGAACCCTGCAACTAATGAAGCCAGATTTCCTACTTCATTAAACTTACACTTTACTTCTCATTACTATTGTTCATTTTTCAAGTTAGCTCATTGTAATTATTATGTCTATCCCTCTACAGGAGTCACAGATGACGTTACTGAAGAGGAGCTGTGTTTGCAACAGAAGAGGGAAAAAAAAGCATATTATGAGCTACTTTCTTTGTTTTTAAAATCAAATTCAGTTATAGACAAACAAGAGACAGACTTCCTGAGCATCCCACCTGCTGCAATGCAGAGATAATGTGAATGACAGCCATTGTGATATCACCTTGGGGAACAGTTCCAAACAGCCAGTCTTTAACGGCTGTCTTATCTTCATACTGCCTGATTTATACATTAATCAATTATATATGGCATAAATTGTAGCCCAGTAAGAATTATTTGGGCTCTTTTAGGATAGGGAATATGACTTTTTGCAATCACTAGTAAAAGGCTACAGATTTATGTCAACCTGACAGCACAGGGTCTCAGGAATTAACTGGGTTTGCATTGGTCTAGGCTTTTTGTAGCTGGCTTAATGCTTGCCAGCAGCCACCTATGTTGATGGGCATCAGAGCCTCATGGACAGCAAAGGACTGACAGACCTCATTGTCCCTGGTGTACACAACAGCAGTCCTTAAGTGATCCTATTGTGCAACTTCCAAACCTTGGTTAGGAGCTGATGAAGAATAAGACTGGGAGGAGAAAATGAACAAAATTAGTCCCAAGAAGACCCGAGGCTGAACAGGAACAAAATTCCACTATTAAGGTCTTCCCAGCAAGGACTTCAGAATACTACTGATGTGGACTCCCCACCATCACTGTGAGATGAGGGACATAGAAACAGTCAAGCTTAGGACTCAGAGGTATACCTAAAGAGTAAACAGGATTGGTATTAGTCCATTTTGTACAAAATCAATTCAGTTTTTCTGTATTAGTTGTGTCCACATCATTGTGGACTATTGGACTCCTAAAACAGTAACTGGAGTAAAAAATATTTCTTGGCTCAATCGACAACATCTAAACTTCTGCTAATAAGATTTTGATACTAAAAAGATAACCCAAGAAAAGTAAATTTGATGCACAATATTTTGCCGAACTAACATACTTGGACTTGCCTTTTGTTCTGATTCTAACAAGCTGAAGTAAAACAAAGCTTAGTGCCTCACCCTCTGATTAGCAGATGTGGGACATTACCTGTGTCATTACTCAAGGAGAAATTGATCTTTCCTTTCTTCAACATTCCTTGTCAAAGCTTTCATTTACTAGGTCTCTGCCCTTCAACCCCAAACTCCATTCTCTTTTACTTGGCTGAAATGCTAAAATAGTCATTGTAATAATTATAAATACTTAATAAATCTTTTCTTCCATACTGCAAAGCTCAGAAAATGAGTAGGTCCAGGAGGATTCTCTGGTGTCTTTAACATGTGAGTCTTGATTTTCTTTTCTTCATCATGTTTTTTATTATGAAACTGGAAGAAATCTGTTTCACTCTCAACATTAACAAAAACTCAGCTGTAAATTCAGAAATTCCTATGTTTAACCAAATGCTCTTTTTCTTAACTTTCCCCAAAACTTCATGTATACAGAACCCTTTTATTTACTTTCTGAAATTCTGAAAAGCATCTTTTCCTTTGAAAAACAGACTAAAACATAATTCAAACCTTTAAAAATAGCACTGAGGTTGTTTCTTCATCTTTTATTATATGACTAGGGTTTCTGAATAACAGAGACTTTTTAAAATGTTTCCACATCATTCCCGTAATTTGATTTGCTATTGAGGCAACACATTATGCTCTGATGGCAAGATTGTATTCCATTATAGAGGATGCTTTTAAATGCCCATAGGCACTGCAGAAAGTATGACTGTCCTCTCCTCCGCTCAAGTATAAAGAACCATTTGAAAACAAAAAGTAAGAAACTTGCCCCTCTCCTCTCCTTGAGTACAAAGAGCCATTTGGAAATGGAAAGTAAAAAACTTGCCTGCATCACATCCCCATCTCCCTCAAATGGCTCTTCATACTCGAGAAGGGCAATGTTCTTACCTTCTGTTTCCAAACAGCACATTGTACTTGAGGGGAGGAGGGAAGAGGGGCAAGGTTCTTACCTTCCATTTCCAAATGGCTCCTTGTACTTGAGGATGGGAAAGGAGAAGGGCAAGGTTCTTACCTTCCATTTCTAAATGGATTATCATACTCGAGGAGAGACTAGAAGATGCTCCCCTATTTCCTCAAAGTCCTTTTTCTCCATATTTTCCCACCCCTTTTTTCATACTTATCTTTATTACTTGCAGCTGTAACCCATTAAGGGCAAGGCTGTTACTCTACTTTGGTAATTAGTACACCTGTACTAATCAAGGGCCAGGTCACCTGTAAAGGTAATTAGAGTTCATCCACTATTTTCTGGGTTTCTTCTTTTAAACTGATTCCTAGCCAGTTACCATCAGTAAGAGGTAACTCTGTGGAAAAGTATTTGGGATTTTTTGTTTGTTTATTATCAGGCAAAGGTACACATCACATTTTCACAAGGAGTGCTTTGGATGTGATACATTTTTAGTTTACAAATGAGCATCTACTAACATCAACTTACAAGTAAGTTCAGTAAAATTACATTATCCTTAGGTACTTAGGCAGTTGCAAGCTGCCAAAGCTTGCTGTTAGGTTTGGTCTTCCCATTTGACTTCTACTTTATAGAGGGAGAGAATACTCTTGTGCTCTGTGCTAGTAACTTTACCCATATTTTCCTTTTCCCAGCTGTGCTGTCAACCTTCTGCCTGTCCCTTATGGTTCAGAGGCAGAGCCTTGGTATGTGAATAATAACGTTGCTTTAGTGACTCTACTGATTGTATCCCCATGGCTGGGCTGATACATACTGAATCTCAGTTTGAAACATCTTCCTCATTGATATGTGGATTTCATGGTGAGAAACCTCTTAAGCAAGGACCCTGATAAGACTCAGAATATTCCTGCAGTAGAAGCCAGAACATGGCTTAGAACTGTTGGGGTAGGAGCTACTTCAGTAACAGACACTGGAATTAAAGCATCTGAAATGGCAGGGAGCTTGGTACTAGATGATTTTTTGAGTCCTGACACAAACCATTCTATGATTCTATGAAATGGTGTCAAGCAAATGTGATTGATGTTGTGGCATGCTGAGCACAATTTCTTAAAGGGGAGGCTAGGAAAAGCAGGGGTTGGACAAGAGTAAAAATGTGCTGCATGTTTCATCAAATGCATGAGCAGCCCAGCTGCAAGTGGTAATTTTTTCTTACGAGGTCTTAAAATACTTGGATGAATTTTCTAAGGTGACAAAGTGCCCATGAGGAGAATGCAATCAAGTACAGCAAAATCTCATAGGGTTCTAATTTGTATTAGGGGCTTGGAAAATCTGAGCTTAAGCTTTAAGTAAATGGCTATCATGGAGTGGTATAAAACTCCCAAACAACTGACTTGGTAAATCTATTCTACTTTAAACACATTTTCTTGGAATTACTTTTTATGTTTGTAAGACTGCACTGTTTTTATGCAAGGAGTAGCTTAACAGAAATATCTTTTTTTTTTTTTTTTAATTTTAAGCATTTTTCAGTAAGCATTGTATGCATAATGCTTTTGCACTTTAGACTCTATATATTCTTTATTAACATATTTAAGATAGATCCAGGATCACAGATAACAAAACTGACATAAGATATTTTACATTTGATGTGCATACCACTTTAAAATTAAGCTTATTAAAGATAATAGCATGATCCATCGGCAGGCCTTCAGCTGCAGACTAAGAGGTGACAGGCTATTTGGTGAACAATTTACTGAGTGTCTCACTTCCCCCTCCTTCTTAACCATGGGCATTGTAAGTTCATTCTATTAGCCTTAATAGGTTTGCTTTCAAAGTATTTTACTTGGAAGATTTAAACCTGAACTCTATCATATGTCAGCCTACAGCTAACTTAAGCAACAAAACTAAAAGATGCACCATATTTTTATCTCTGTGCATACTTGTATGCATGTCCACAAGTAGCAGCATCTTAAACCATGTGAATAAATTACATACTGTGTCTTGTGTAATGCTCTTTTGCTATGGGTGTTTCATTGTTCCATAGAGTGTCTCAGGACTTTTTTTTTTCCTCTCAATTAAAGAACACTTAATAATACACACCTCCAGCTAGACTAGTTGAGAAAGGTTGTACAAATGAGAGAAGAGCTTGTTTTCCTCACATAAGAACTCCAGTAGGTATATCTGAGGGCTGCCCTCTGTCCCAGCAGGATGTCCTTTTCTCTCCACTTGGGACCCAATGACAGAAGTAGCAAGCAAGCTGTAACAGATTTAGCCTTTGAGGAAAGGGCAGGCTCAGGCAGCTTTGTTCAGACTAGTGGGACAGAATTGCAGCCATTATCTTTTCTCTATTGCTGCCTTTTAAATAGCTGGTCAGACACTACTGCCACTTTCACGGAACCTAACAAAGACACTGAAGCAGCTGGGTGCCTCCCATCATTTCCATGCCAGGGATCCTTCTAAGTGGCTCCCCCTCACAATAACACTAGCCCTGACAGATTTAGGTCCTTTCAGGACTCAACATTTCTTCCCTTGCTTTGATGACTTAGAACAGTAACTTGGAGAGGTCACTACAGTAAATGTATGCCAGTAAATGTAAATGCCATTTATCAATGGCCACACTTTCCATCACCCTGGCAAGTCACCACCATGGAGAATCCCATACAATACTTGGCCAAACTCAGCCCAGCCACGGCAGAACAACAATGATTAGTGAGCAGGGCCTTGCCCTGTTCTTATCCTGAGCCACTACTCACCTTCTGATCTCTACAGCCTTAAGTTCACCTTGACTTTGCTGCATGCCCACATGACTAATGGTAAATGTTGCCCTTTGCAGTTTTACAAGACTGCTTCACTCCCATGGAACAGGGATGAGAACCTGATACACCACTGTGTGGAGCTACTGCAACTTGCTTTCTATCACTCTTAATGCAGTGGACATGGCCAGTGACCCAGGACAGTATTCATCACACCTCACACCCAGTCCAAACACACAATACTCATTGCCCAAATGCTGCTTCCTTAGGTCACCTACTAAGAGAGCTGCTTGTAGAAGAGTTAACAAAACTCAGGGTAAAGACTGTGAGAAGAACTAAAAACACAGCCTTTTTTTGGTGCTGTGGAATGCACCTACAAGAGAAATTAGGCTGTGCTGGAGACAAGATCCTAAGAGGAATCTGTGGAGTGGTTCTCCACATTGGTTGTCGCACAATGATAAGACAATGAAAGTTCTGGTAAGACAATGAAGGTTCCTGTACATGTCAGTCAAAACAGGACAATTCTTCCAGGAGGAATAGAGTGCAGCAAATAATTGGATTGTTTCTCCTTAACTCCTCTTGCGCTACCAGGTCACCACAGCCAAGGCCTCCCAGGAATTCCTTGCCAGGTTAGTCAAACAGCTTGTCTATCATCTCAAGAATCCACAGTCTCCTGACCTCATGAAATCAAGAATATAATCATAAGTATTAGCCTGCACAATCTCTGCTTACTGCTGTCCATAGTGTCTTGATAGCAGCTGATTTGATGCAAATGTTATTTCTAAAAGTTATCACTTCAAGACACAATCCTCTTTCCAAAGTTTATCTTTCATCCATCTTCATGATAGAATATTGTTGATTATCATAATAAATATTCTTCTCAATCTGCATAGAATTGATTCTTAAACAAATGCCATCTGTCTATTCATTAGTAATATAAAATTTGTATTTGGCTGTTGATCTTAGGTTGATTTAAAAGTACGGGTATACCTTATTGATGCATTCTATACAAAGGCATAGAATGCTATGAGCTAGATTTCTTCGAAGCTAAGTTAATTCCTAAGCCATTATATACACTAGAGGCTATGGATCCATGGGGTTTGGTTCTGTCTACACATGCCAGTAGTAGAGAGAGGATTAAAACCCAAGTCTTCTGAATGCATTGTCTTGCCTGGTGAGCCACAGGATTATTTCACTATTTTCTTCTGCTTTATTCTGCAGCCTAAAATAATTAATATATTTTATCTCCAGCCTGCTCTATACCATTTCAGAAACAGATTGCACTTACATTATATTTTTTTACAGTTTCATAACCTCGAGACTTGAAACAAATGTGAAGTTGACTCCATTAATTGTTACAGGACATGGACTTAATGTGAATATGTGTTAGATTCTGTCTGCCTGTGTTTGTAGGCTTCTTTTTTTCCCCTCAATGACTGTACCTTTCAAATTGGTGTTTGAGTTTTGAGAAGGTTGTGAGGACTTGAATTGCTGGCATAGGAGAACTGCAAGGATATAATGTCTATAATAAAGCATCCCATTTATCTACTTATGCCTGCATTTTTTGAATTAACAAGCACTTAGGGATGTACAGACAATCAGACAGCTGAGTTAGCTAAACATTCTCAACCTTATTATTCTGCATAAATGCTGGAATAGGTTCCGGAATGAACAATCCCAGCTTGCTAGTTTTAAATCTGGATTCCCTTTAGTATAAAGCTAAGCTGTGGGGAGAGGAGAAAGTATTCTTAATATTTACATGTTCCAGGAATCCTGATTGCCAGCCTTGTACAGGCTGTCCTGTTTTAGCAATAAAATTAGAGTAGCTGGAGGAACAAATGCCCCCTGCTTTACAAGCAGCTTGTTTCAGACATCACCAAGAGGGAACTCTGGAGGTACCTGGGTAGTTTTGATTCTATATAATTTCCAACCAAAAGGCTTCAGAATGCCAATTAGTGAAATCTGCCATAGCCCTTGAACAGAACCTAAAGTATTTTCAGTCAAGCACAGAGATATGATTCTCATTTTGGTGAGAAATGTAAGAAGGGAGGGGGCAAAAAATAAAGCATTAAATGATCATGTCTGGCATTACCAGGCCTATTTGACTTTCATCTTGGAGAGAGGCATTATGCTGTGAATTCTAGAGACGTGGCATATCATTTTGCTGGACAAAATCCCCAGATACCTCTAAATCTTTCAGTCTCAATTAGATTAGTCTATCTAAAAGAAGGAAAAGAAATTCTAAGAGCAACTAATGCTACGACAAGTTAGCCTCACCAGTGTATCTGTACTGGGATACACAGAGATTGATCCTCCTAAGGAAGAACAGCAAACACTGCAGGCTTTAGTCCCGTTGTGTGAATCCCCTAGCAATTCAACTTCCCTTTTCTTTCCTTACTAAGTCCCAGGAGATGTTATGAGTAAAAAAAAGCTGCTGCCCTCTTAATCATCCTTCAACCCTTCCCACCTGATCAGTTTTATTGGTGCTGAAAAGCAGTGCCAATAACGTCATAACTGGGTTCCACAGAAGCTGCCCGACTGACTGCTTCTCAGCACAGTTTTCCAAAAGAAGAGGAAGCTATCTGGAGTCTGCTAGGAATAAGCTTTTATATATATATATATATATAAATGTATATAGTAATACATATAAATTGCATTTTCTCTCTGTGCAGTCCAGTCATCAAGCCTGTACAAACTCAATGGATAATATCTCAGGTGAGAGGCATGACTGGCTGCTTAGTTACCAGAAGAAGTTTAAAAGGCGTGAACATTCCCTCCACCTTTACTGCCTGTCATTCTGAAACTTTCTCGGTCAGACAGCCCCATCTGTCACTCAGGAGCTACATCTGCTTGCCTGTTTACTTTCTCACTTGGGGTTGAGGTCACTTGCCCTCCTTTTAGTTAATCAGAGAAGACAGTTGTAATCAAAGCACAATATCCATGCTCCGGGGATGTATTTTTTGAATAGTCTCTCTGCACGCTGCTCTGCAAATCTTGCAAAGTAATGTAGACATGTACAACCAGAGGAAAAGAACAGGGGAAAAGGTTTAGTTTGAGATCCAGCTAGAGGAAAAAAGTATTGCTCAATCTATATGCTACCTGGAAAAACAGGTGTAATATTTACAATATTCACTGAAGAATTTCTCATGTGTGACAAGAAAAATATCACTAAGTTTATTAAATTGGTAGCCTTTCACAGGATAATTTAATGGATATCCTAGCACAGATGTAAAGTGCAAAAAGGAGTTGAAAGTGTTTATTTTTCAGAACAGCACATCAGCCTTCTGACTGCTCAGTGTTCTTAAGGGACTATCCATAAGACAACGTGCTAGTCTGCACGGAGTTATTAATTTTACTCTCTACATTTCCTCTACTAGACACCTTTGTTAGGCTCTCATAAACAGCATTAAATAGCTGTCAGGTCCTGCCTTCAAAGTCAGTGCATTATAGTATCTACTAAAGCTATTACTGTGGAGCTGATTCTAAAAAAGAGCTTTATACTCTGGATGAGAGATTTGTACCTGAAAGAAGGAGCAGTGAAAGAATGACTGAGTTCAGGGAGAGAAGGAATGTCTTCCTTGTTTGCCCTTTGCCTAATTGTGTTGTGGGCTGGTAGTTTGCCTTACCTTGCAGACCTTTGCTCATCTTGAAAAGATTTAAAGCATACTAGTACCAGCCTGGTCTCTCAAGACTGATTTCTCTTTGCAATGCTATTGTGATGAATCATGCATTACTACAATTAGCAGAGAGAGGTACAACTACTTTTTTTCAGCCGTGGCTGGTAAAGGATTGCCTGGAAGCCCAGATGTGACAGAGGTGGAAAAAGCATCTTCTGGGACATGAAGGGAATGGAGAGATGGAAACTGTTGCATTTACAGTAAAAAAAAAAGAAAAAAGAAAAAAATTTGAAGAGGGGAATAGAAGGATAAAAACTTGTAAATTAACGTTACCAGGAACAGGGCCCTGACTGAATTGGACCTTCCCTCTAAGCAAGTATGACTCTTCTCATGCATAAGAACCTGCTTATCAGCAACTTTTTGTAGCAGATGGTACCCCCTCAAGAGTGATTAAAAAAAAAAAAAATACAGAGACACTGAAAGATACTGAAGAAGAAAAACAAGTTATCCTGGAGAAGGTTTAATAGTATTACCAAGCAATTGGAAAGTGCCTGTCAAAATTGAAAGGAAGCAGGGTGGGGAGACAGAGTGGAAGAGAATATAATTAAGAGGAGGAGAGTACTGGCCAACTGCGTGGTAGTCCCCACATGGTCTCCATTCTTGGAAAAGACAGCAAGCTGCTTCTTCCGAATGCTGGCTGTTTTTACCCTGCTTGAAGAAGGACACTGAAATTATACCAATGTCCTAAGAGCCTTTGAAATTCAAGTTCTCAATGCAGAGGAAATAAAATTTTAAATGGCACAGAAGTGTAACAAACTATTTTCTATTTCTATAGTGTAAACAACAGTAAACTTTTGATGCCCCTAATATCTTTTCCTTGTTTCTCAATAATCTCTCATTTCTCTCATTTCCAAGGCATGAATGCTTCCAATACTTCTAAATTTCTATCAGTCTTTGTGGACCAGAATTGCTTATACAATGTAGTCTTTCATAGGTGGCAGGGCAGCTTATCTGAAAGGTCTAAGCTAAGGTTTGGTGCTTGCACCATTAGAACCAAAGGTGCACCTCCAGTCAATGTGGTAACTGTTGTTGTTGAGTCAGGGATGGACGAAAAGACTCTAAGGTGTTTAGAAGGTTTAAAGAACATTTATCAAGAAGTAGTGAGTGTTTTTATAGTCTGACTCGCTAAGGTGAAATATGATTTGTCTCAAAGTAAAAACTTTTCACTTTATTGGTGAACTATGAATAGCACATTCCCTAAGAACATAATTATAAACAACATGAACAGAAAGAGAGATAATAATAGTTTGAATTCTTTCTCCTAACTTTCCCAGGCCGAAGCCTGAGAGAATTCTCTCTGTTCTCTCTTTGACTGAACTGAGAGCCTCCACAGGTAACCACAGAATCCTGGAACAGTATGGGTTGAAAGGGACCTTCAAGCTTATCTGGATCATTTCAATGTACCTTTCGTGGGCAGGGCCACCTACTAGACCAGGTTGCTCAGAGCCCCATCCAGCCTGGCCTTGAGCACTCCTGGGGCTGGGGCATCTACAACTCCTCTGGGCAACCTGTTCCAGTGCCTCACCACACTGTAAATCCGTAAAGGGTTTCTTCCTAATAGCCAATCTAAACCTGCCCTCTTTCAGTTTGGAGCCACTCCCCCTTGTCCTAAAAATGTGGCCCAGACTAGCCCACCACTGAGGACACTTAAATTATGTTGATCTGAGTGAGAATCTCTGACTAACAGGACGGACCAAGGAGTGGGCTGACATATTGGTCCCATTTCCCTTCCATTTGACTGGAAACCTTCACTGACAGGCAATCACATAATCATTAGGTTGGAAAATACCCTGTGAGCATCTAGCCCGTGGACCTCGCTCAAGCTTTCTCCAAACGCCTCTAGAAGAAGACCTTGTCCTTCCGTCTCGTCCCACCCCGGGGTGCAGGACACGCCCGAACAGCGGCGCAGCGGCTCCGAGCGGGGCTCTGCGGGCTCTCCCGGCCGCTCCCAGCCGCGCTGCCGGGGCGGCGGACGGACGGACGGGATGGAGGGAAGAACGGGAGAAGGAAGACATGGAGGGAGGGACCGGCGCTCCTCTGCTGCCCTCTGCTGCGGGGCCCCGCGCCGCTGCGCTCCGTCCGAGCCCCCGGGAGAGCCGCCGTGCCAGCACAGTTCCACGCAGCCGGGAGACGGGAAAGACGCTGGGTGCGAGGCGATGCCGCCCAGTCCTTGATGGAGCGGCTGAAGAGGGGTACCTCCAGGGACAAAGGCCAGCCCAGGAAGTGGAAACACATCATTGACACATTTGAGGGGTCAAAACTTGCCCCTAGAGCAACTTAAATTTAGCAGTGTTGTCCATTTTATGCCTGAAGATGATTTATACCCCAATTAAGAGTTCTGAGCGAGGAGAAACTACGAATTTAACAAGTTTTGTGATATTATTGAAATTAATTGAAACTCAAGCGGCGCCTAGGAATGCCGCATCATTCTGGGCGAGCCGGAAGGGCAAAGGCGGCACCGGCGGGGACAGCTGAGCCGGGATGCTGCCAGCACGGCTTTCCCTGCATCCCCAGGGCGCCGGCACACAGGCGACATGCGAGGCCATGAGCACTCGTGGCACAGTTTTTACTTCTCTCCAGTTTCCACAGGCTGAAAGCCATTTGAGGACTTTCACTGCGAGCCAAGCGCTCGGTACAGCGCCGCAGGTGCTCGCAGCCCTTCCTGGCCTCCTCGAGGTCGGCACTGCTCATGTGCCCAGGAGGCCGGGTACTCCTTCGCTGGCTCCCTGTCCCTTCCCTAGCGCTCCCGCCCACGTCCTTGTCCCTTTCCTCTCCCGTCTCGGGCGCGTACCAGCGCTGCCGTGGGCGGGACCCTCCCTTAGCCCCGCCCCCTCAACGCAGGCCCATAGGCCTCCGCCGCTGCCAATCAACGCGGCCCGCCTTTCCCCCCGCTGCTGAATCAACCGCCGAACAACGGATTGCGGCGGCCATCGATTCCCTCGGCTTGCCCTACCGTCCCGGTCCCGAGCACATCCCGGTGCCGCTTCCCTGGTCCTGGCCGGGGGATGTAGGAGGACGCGCGGCCGAAGGTACCCGGGCAGCGGCGCCGCTTGTCGCCTGCAAGGGCGGGCGCAGCCGCCGCCGCGGCCGTGTGGCTACAGGCGTCCCTCGGGGAGACCGGGAAGGGGCACGGCTCCCCGCCCGCCCCCCCGTCGCCGGTCCCGCCTGGCTCTCCGTGTCTTTGGCGTGTGCCTGCCCGTCCCGCGGGGCCATGGAGCGCGCGTTCACGCCGCTGGAATGCCTCCTGCCCGCCGGTACGGTACCTCCAGCCCCAGCCGCGCCGGCCCCGCCGCGCCGGGCAGCGGAGGGAAGGGAAGGGAGGGGAGCGGGGCGGCCGCGCCTCCCGCCCCGACCCTGCCTCCCTCAGCCCCGCCGAGCCCCGCTGCGGAAACGCCGCGGTGTGTCTGTCCCGCCGTGTGTCTGCCCCGCTTAGGCTCAGTTTTGGGCTCAGTACATTGGTTTGGTACCGTGTTAAGCCCCTCTGGAGTTCAACATTGTCATTTAAACCCCGAGCTCTTCGGGTTCAGTCGCTGCTTTCCGTTTGCTGCCACCGTTTTCTCGGCTTGGCCGGGCAGAGCGCTCCGGTGACACCTGTCTGTCCCGTATCTCCTGGCTGCCCCCTGGGGCAAGGGATCCCCGGGCTTGGCATCCATCCCCCGTGTGCCTTTGGCTCCCCGCTTCCTGCCCGTGTGCTTTGCCTTAGAGCCACCCTTGTACCCTGCCTTGCCCTTGAGTTCTGCACAGCAAAGCTTTGAGGTTTGTATTCAGGGTTTTCTTTGGTTTTCCCAAGCTATCCAACAGTATTGTGGTTTTGATATTATTTTTTGACATCTGAGAGGTGAGCTTTATTAATATACATCATTATGTGTCTAAAGGATGGAGCAACTGTAATAAGCACAGACTTATCCAAGTGGCTTGTACACGGTTTGGAACAGGCACCTCTTCTTCACTCTGTGTTTGCACAGAGTCTAATTCAGTAGGGTCCAATTTGTTGTTCAGTGATACAATTATAAACAGTAAATATTTTTATCTTTCTATGACATGATTTAAAGCTGCATAAAAATAATTTTGGCATAGCAGCTGAATTCTAACTGATGCTGCTCTTTTCTACTCTGTTCTGGCACAGACACCAGCTGCTGCACTGAGGTAACTGTTGTTATTTATTTACTAGTAAGACCTGTAGGAAGGGCAGAGTTCAACAGAATTCACACCTTGAACAATTCAGTACATTTCTACAGCTAGCAGTTTAAGAGCGTGTTTAAATTCATTCCACTATGATACATTTTTTAAGTCATTCTTCGCTATGGTTCTTAAAAACTTCTTCAAGATATGGTCAAAACTGCTAACTGGTAAAGCTGCACTCAAGGAATTCTTGCCAGAAATGTGTGTTTGACAGTGTGTGGATGTGGACTTTGAGGCACACTGTTGCTTTGGTGGGAAAGAGAGAATGAGAATGTAGGCAAGATTTTAATGGGTGAACTTTGATTCATTGTGACATGATGTCCTCTTGTATACAATAAGTGATTACTAAGTATGTAATAAGGCCAAACAAAAAGCTACCTTTTGTTGATAAGAGGACTGGAGTGCTTGCCCTATGAGAACAGGCTGAGAAAATTGGGCTGTTCAGGCTGGAGAAGAGGTTGCTGTGAGGTTGTAGGGAGACCTCATAGCAAGTGCCCAGTATATGAAGGGGGCTACAGGGAAGCCAGAGAGGCACTCTCCACCCAGAACTGTAGTGATAGGACAAGGAGTAATGGGCTCAAATTCAAAGAGGGGAAATTTAGGTTATAGATATTAGGAAGAAATTCTTTACTGTGAGAGTGGTGAGACACTGGAACAGATTGCCCAGAGAGGCTGTGGATGGCCCAACCCTGACACTGTTCAAGACCAGGTTGGATAAGGCCTTGAGCAACCTGCTTTGGTGAGTGGTGTCCCTATCCACAGCAGGGAGGATTGGAACTAGGTAATCTATAAGGTCCATTCCCACCCCTTAACATCTTATGATTCTATAAATTTATCCCTGTGGAAGTACCAGCATTGCTGTTTGTATTATAAGATAGTTGCCTTTGATAGACATTGTACAATTCTAGGGCTACCATATGTCCTCAGTTTCCAGGAGTTGCCTGTCTTTTTCTTTGGTTGTGTCTGGTTGGATTTGAACATTGGAGATGTTTGTTCAGTTTTATTGTGACCCATAGCCTTCTCATACCAGAGGCTCCAGCTGGATGTAAAGAAGCCTGCTTCTCTGAAATAGAAGTCTGCTACTTGCCTACAGATCAATTGGTTATACAGGCTGTGCCTGTAAAATGCACAGCGGTACTTCATCAGGATCCTTTGTCATCATTACAGACATTCATTACCAGCATTACCAACTGAATTAACCTGCTGAAAGTATTCAATGCTGAGCAAATTTATTTGGCAATTCCACCATTTAAACTCTGGTATCCTGCTTGGGGAACTCAGAAATAAGGTTTTCAAAATTGGATAGCTAAAATGAGCCTCCTGATTTCTTCTGGAGAAAGTAGCTACAGATAGTTCCTCCATCTGTTTGCTTCATTGGGATAGGTATTTAAGTGTCCAAATAGTATAAAGCTAATCAATGAAGAACATGGCACTTCCTGGAAGCTAAACATAAGTTTACAAAATAAACCTTTTGAGGCCATTGAAGCACTATGGACCTTGCCCCTTTCCTTCAATACTAGAAATAATATTATGTACAGCAGTGTGTGACTGTTTATAGTGGGGACGCTGTGAAAGATTAGTCAGCTATGATTGAAAATTATTAATTACCTTGTTTCTTTTTTTGAGTTGTCAAAAATTATTCTTTTGTTGATACAGGATAGAGTGAAACACTCCCAGGTTTTAGAACATTATAATATTAGATACCTGAATTGGAATTTCAGGGCCATGTATGCCTTGGTAATTTTAGTCAGTGGAGTTAGAGTGAGTTCTTAGATTGTACATCTCTCTCTATCTCACCTGATTGATATTAAAGTAGTAGATATTTGAGAACTGCTGTGCTAACTAGTATGCTCAGGGACTTTGAGCATTATTCAGTCAAACAGCTGGAGCACAGTTGAAAATCACCATACTACAGTCAGAACACCATGCTGTGGACTTTAGAACTATGTTGATTTGCTTAATGTAGTTCAGAATGGGTAACAAGATAGAATTTAAAGTGGGATTGAGTCTAAATTTATGTCTTGCACACTGAAGCAAATATATTTTCATGTTCTTATGGAATGAACCTTTAAAAAGTCTCACAGAAGGCTCTGCCACAGAGACCTGTACACTGTATGAAAGTGTCAGGCAGAAGCTCCACAGGCAAGGCTCTTGTAGAAGGCTCATAATGATGTCACACTACAGCCTGTGAGTTCATGACAAGAGTAGCTTTGTTTATCTGGGGCATCCTTTGATAGACTCGACATTTCAGTCCTGCTGTTTATACCCTTTTCTTGCACTGTCATTGCCTCCTGCTGCTTGTCCCAGACTGTGCTGCAGGTGCTTCTGCAGAGAGACAAGTGTTTCTAATTTATTATTTTAATTCCATGAACTTTGGGAGCTGAGTGTGCTGTGCTTGTGACTGCTTAACAGTGGAAGTACAGTAGCATCCTCTAATAACGTTGCCCCTGAATACCTCTTGAGATTTTGAGAAGGGCAGAGTGCCAGTTTGCTAGGCTGTGTTTTCTCACAGGGAACGTTTTACATTGCTTGCCGTAGCATGGCCTGGATTCTTGCTCATCTCCAGATGTGATTAATGATTCCTTGCCTTGCACAGTCCTTGAAGTGTGGCTCAGTATTGGTTTTATCAAGTGGAGTGATGCAGAAAGGGGATCTCTTCCTCAGTTTATAATCCAAGAGCTCCCAATGTGAGCGTCTTGCCTTGTAAAGGTGGAGGGGCTGCAAAGAAGTGTCAAATCTTATTTATCCTTCTGCTCTCTTCTGTGCCTTGCTGAGTGTGTGTTGGAGCTGAGCTTGCTCTGAGTGACAGGGAGCCTGTGCTACCAGTGAAAGTTGGTTTCCCTATCCCCCCTTGTCCATGCCTTGAGTCAAATGCACTCCTATACTGCACTGTGTTCAGAACTGGTGGTTAAGACATGGTTTCCTCAGAAGTGGGTGTGCTGTCTTTATTTCACTGAAGCAAAGTCATCTATATGCCATGAGAGACAGATCCACAACAAACAGGACAAAGACTGCTTCAGAATTATGGAGAAAATATATAGTCATCTCTTTGTGCGAAGGGACTATAAAATTCTGCACTGAATTTTAAGCAAAGAGAACAAGAGGAAGTAACAATATGCTCTGAATGCTCTTCCATCATTCTGCAAGCTTGATTGTCTCTTGCTTTATTCTATGTCTTCTGGAAATGTTACTGGCTGTAAACGAGTTACCTCTGAAAGGATTGTATCACCATATTCCTTTTAAATGCCTGGAGCTTGAACTTCTTCCTTAATGTTCCCTTTTATCTGACACTAAGGGTTTGAAGTTATTTTGCGAGACAGTGACGTTTGCCATTCAGTAAATGGCCTCTGACCTGGTACACGTGCCAATGACTGTTTAAATGTCCCTTTACTAGAGCTCTGCATGGTATCTATGATGCATTATCTTGCCATCTAATTCACAAAACTGTGGTGGAAATCAAGACAGTTGTGGGTCTAGAAAATCAACCTGATGGTCTCTGTTAGTTCCTGAATATTAAAGGTGTATGGAAAAGGTGTGGAGTCCCAAACTATTGGATTGCTCTGCAATTTTGTGGGATTTGTGCCACAGCTATTGGGTCAGGCTAGTGAAGTTTACAGGTGAATCAGGTCATTCAAAAGCTGTTACTGAATTCACTTAAACTGAAAAGTGTTAACAGGGGTCTCACTTTTAAGATTGCTACTGGCATTCCTTAATAAAATTAGGAAGGACTTCCATATGGCTGTTACATTGCTCTGTCTTTTTAACTTAAATAGTTTCAAAATACTTTTTCATTTTTCTGTGAATGTTGCTGACCTGCTCTTGTTCTTCATTTCATTTAAGTAGCAGCACTATTAATCTAGTCTAGTTACCTGAAACTCATTAGGTTGTTTTTGAAGTAGCTGTTAATATTCACCTGCTCAGACCCTGCTGCTTGCTGATCTGCTGTGCTGGGTCAGCATTTGTTTTGTAAGTGTTATTGTATAGATTACTTACAGGTGCACTTATGAGTGAAGTATTACAGGTAGAATGTCATTTAAAAGACACATTCATTGTTAACCTCACCACTTTCTTTTAAATCTTTGCTTTCACTCATGGAAAGCTTTTGGAGTTCTTTATATATTTTTTTAATATATAAAGCTTTCTGTATAGGTGTGTTATTCGAAATGGGGTAACAAGGCATCTTTAACCATTTTAACAAAGCACATTTAACCACTTGAGCTAATAGGAAAATGGACATTTACTTATTTTACTTGTTTTTTTACACACACAGGGCCACCTTTTGAAAAGTGTTGACTTCAGTTGCTGTTTATGTGGATGTTGGATTCTCATGTTTTGCAGTGTCTGCACTGATAGTTCCATATCTTGCAGTCACAAATAGGGCATAGCTCTATTTTGAGTGGGAATATGATGGTGTAGGGGTCTGAGGTCATCTTAAAAAACACAAAAACCAAAAGAAAGAAAAGAACAAACTAAAAACTAAGACAAAATCCACCTCCAAAAGCACCATAAATAAGGAGCCTAACAGAAAGAACCCCAAACTAACAAAAAATCTTCAAGACTCCATTGAGTATAAGAGTAATAATGTTGTTACTGGAATTTCTGAGACAAAAACATTCATTACGGCTTGCCCAGATAGTAAAGCACCTGGATAAATTAAATTCCTTTTGGAAGGTCTTGTTATTTTAAATCAGCTGAGGCTTAAAGCTAGGAAATACACTAGCTGATCTCCTGTAGTCTTTTTTTTCTTCTTCTTCTTTTTTCTCATCTCTTTTTTTTTTCCTCCTGTGATTTAAGGAGATAAGGAGATGGAAAATACACTTGTTCTAGTCATCAAACGTTCATGTTTCTCGTATCCAATTACATGTGTGCAGGATTACTGAAAACCATTTAAACTTGCTAGTGTTACAAGAGCAAAATATTAATCTTAAGACTGTATAGGTAGTCAAAGAGAATAGTGGACTTTCAGCTTTTGTTTTTCCTCTGTTGTATTCACTTGCATGTGTCTCATCAGCCTTAAAATACGGCAGCAGTTTCACTGCACCTTTAGCATTATGCTGTATCTGAAATCTGTGTGTATACATATATATAAAAGCTAGTTTTACTTTTGGAAGTGGAAAACAGAAGAGGCTTTGTTTGTTTTTTATCCTGTTTACAAAGCTTATTTAAGTTTGATTTATGGAGAAATTGAATATGAAGCATAGAAATGAAGCACTTTATTTACTCAGGACAAAACAACACTGGTAGATTTCAGATTTTTCAAGATCCAAAATAACGAATCCCAGGCATCCTTGTGCATTTGCTTTAGGTTTGGACATCCTGAGATATTAATCAAAGCTTAATCTTTGTACAAAATAGCAGCATCAAGAGTGAAACTTAAAATCAATTTGCTTTAAAAAAGGCAAACTAAAAAAAAAAAAAAAAAAAAAGTAAAGAAGCCACCTGAAAGCAAGTCAAGTTAAGGGATCAGAAGCTTCTTTTCATTAGTCAATTCTCATCAGCTTTCACTTCTGATGAGTTTTAGGTTTGGTAGGATCTTTAAGAACAACGCTGTTAACTTTGTCCAGGGAAATTACTAGTTACAAATGTAACAATTCTTTTTTTCTTTGTGACATAAAAATAACCATGCCAGTCTCAAAGTACCATTGTTGAAAAATGTGGATAAAAGGAGGGGGGACACTTCTCTCCCTCTGCCCTCTAACCAAACAAAAACCCCAGATTAGCAAATAAACCGACAAACGGCAGAACCAACCCACAAACAAATAAAATCCCTACAACCCAGTAGTAGCTCTTATCCAGTACAAAATGTAGTAAATCAACAGGAGAGAACTCAGATGCATACAACCGCTTTTTGGTACAGCACAGAACATTTCCTATCTCTGATTTCTACACAGAGGGGAATTTGCAGTGTGTCCAGCAAGGTTAATTAATCTGATCTATAGCCAAATAATTTCAAGATGGAAAAGAACTGAATATCAATTGTCCCTTCTACCAGAGTATAGCTGAAATAGAACCAGTTCTTCACATTTTTGCCTTACATTTTTCTTTAAAATATAGCTGTGGTGAATTAGATATGAATTTATGGAAACAGGTTCTCCATTCCATTCAGGTCTGACCTTAAACATGAGGAATATGATTAACAGTGTTTGTGTAGTACTGCCTTTGCAAAATTAAAAAGAAAATTGAGAATTTAAAGTTTTACAGGAATGTTCTGTTAGTTAAATTCTACATAGAGAGCACATTTAGTAGCTTTTGGATTACTTTAAATTAAATCTGTTGCTGTATATCCAATAGCAGTTGAAGCTGCTGGAAAGCTTTTCCTGTAATTTCTTAGCTTTGAAATGTTATTTTGAATGGCAGTGGAATTTTCACAGTTCTAGTGCTGATTCTTTGTAGCTTATGTTGATGGATTGTCTGCCAGGCTTCCTCTCTGGCAGGACAGAAGCTGGAGGGATGCATGTGTTTATCAGGCCAGTTGAAATAAATAGGAAGCCAGCCAGTGAATTCAGTACGAGCAGAACCTCTGGGTTCTGTTTGGTTTTATTGCTTGTTTTCTCTTACTGTAGCTCTTTTTTTCTGGTCTGTCCTTTACCCCAAATTATCTGGTCAACACTGATACTGGGCAACTTAGCAATAAGTAAGTAGTTAAGAAGTATTTATATGTACAGTTTTTGACCAGATTGTTCAGTGACTTTGGTGGTAAAAAATGTCTGTGTGTCTGACAGAAATAAGTTGGCTTTACTGCAGAAGGAAAATATGTTGATGTTACAAAACACTGGGGACCCAACTAGAAAAGCTTTGACTTCCATGACAGTGTCAGTAAGGGTGAATGTGGACTTGCTTGGTGCAGGCACAGCAAAGAGTGTCAGGAAAGGCGTTCTTTCTTCTATTTCTTGTTTCTCTTTTTTCCCCACAGATGCAATTCACACTTATGTATTCTGTATAAGCATACATGAAAGAAGAGAACTCAAGCACCAGTACGGGTTGGGGGCTGACCTACTAGAGAGCAGCTCTGCTGAGAAGGACCTAGGAGTCTTGGTGGATGACTGGTTGATTATGAGCCCTTGTGGCCAGGTGAGCCAATGGTATTGTAGGGCGCATCAGGAAGAATGTGCCCAGCAGGTCAAGGGAGCTGATCCTGCCCCTCTATTCAACCCCAGTGACACAGATTCTGGAGTGCTGTGTCCAGTTCTGGGATCCACAGTACAAAAAAAAGATGGAACTACTTGTCCAGTGAAAGATGGTTAGGGGTCTGAGATGTCTCTTAGGAAGAGAGACTGTGAGAGCTGGGCCTGTTTCATATGAAGAAGAAACTAAGAGGGGATCTTATTAATGCATATAAATGTCTCAAAGGCAGGTGGCAAGAGAATGATGCCGGACTCTTTTCAGTGGCCCTCAGCAGCAGAACAAAGAGCAATGGCCATAAACTAAAACACAAGTAGTACCAGTTCAACATAAGAAAAAACTTCTTTATATTGAGGGTGGCAGAAAACTGGAACAGGCTTCCCAGAGAAGTTGTGGAGTCTCCCCTCTGGAGACATTCAAAATGCGCTTGGATGAGTTCCTGTGTAACCTGCTCTAGGTGACCCTTCCTTGGCAGGAGGGTTGGCCTAAATGATCTCCAGAGGTCTATTCCAACCTTAACGATTCTGTGATTCAGCTTTCGTAGAAGAAGACTGCTGGTATGTCAATGAAATCTATGTGTGAGATTTATTTACTTTTACAATTATAGCTAATTTAAGAGTGGCAAGCAAAGCACTGACTAGTGGACCAGAGCTAAGGCTAAAGATCTAGTTTTTCAGAATGACTTAAAAGGCTGTTGGTTTGAAACTGTGCCTGGGCAGTTGTTCAGCAGGTAATGTGACTTAAATCACTCAAAACATTCCTGGGGTTGCCATGTGTGACAGAGAAGCTGTGGAAATAGCATTGATCTCCAGGTGCTCCATTTTGAAACTTTGTACTCTTGATGAGAGTTATGTATGGGGAAATCCTGGAGGCTGAAGTGAGGTTTATACCAGGGAGTTTAACCTGTGTATCAGCAATGCTTACAAGGCATCAAGATCTCTGTGTGCTTTTAATGTAACTGACAGCCACTAATGCAGATTCTTTGAGTCAGGCAACACTTTCATTTCAGGAAATTAGTGTTCTACAAGCTGTAGAGGGTAAAGCACAGCCTTGTGAGTGTAGCCTGTGTCCTCATATAGCGTTGTTTCCCTGTTCAGTTTACAGATATGTTTAATAAGCATCTAAGCAGTGTTTTGCCATATTGTAAATCCAAAAGAGAAAACATGTTAGAGGGCAACTTGAGAGTCAAGCAGCTAAAGATCCCCTGCTTGGACACTTTGAGTGCCAGAAGAAGTAGTGCAGTCTCTTAGCTGCTGCGGATGCAACAAAAATAGCTCTTGGGCAATGTGTGATCACCTAATTTTATAATGAGTCAGCATGGGCACAGTGGAGGTGATTAAGCTCTGATATGAAAGTGTTTGTCTCCCTCCATATTGCCATTTCCTGCTACAAATGGAAAATTTGCCTTTCATGTTTCTTAAAGAAGAGCTTTATTTATTCTTAAAAAAACACAGAAAGAAAGAAGGAAAGGTGACAATACTGAGGAAACTTTTGTTAAGGGCAAGTTAATGTTTGGCTTTCTGGACTCCGCACAGCAGTGTTCTTGAAATGTACAGCCACAAGACTTTGCCTCAAACTGATCTAATGTCTCTACTGTCATGAGACCCACTCTGGAGTTCTATGTCCAGCTCTGGTGACTTCAGAATGAGGGCATGGATCTGCTGGAGGGCCACAGAGATGATCAAGGGGTTGGAACACCTCCCCTATGAAAACAGGCTGAGAGACCTGTGAAAACAGACTGAGGTTGTACAGCCTGGAGCAGAGAAGGCTCTGGGCAGACCTTAGAGCAACCTCTAAGCTTTCCAGTACTTCAAGGGAAACAAGAGAGCTGGTGAGGGACTTTTGCCAAGGACATATAATAGGACAAGCGGAAATGGGTTTAAAGTGAAAGAGGGTAAATTTAGATTACATTTGAGGAGGAAACTCTTGACTGTAACAGTGGCAAGCACTGGAATAAGATGCCCAGAAAAGTTGTGGGTGCCCCATCCCTGGAAGTGTTCAAGGCTAGGTTGGATGAGGCTCTGAGTAACCTGGTCTAGTGGAATGTGTCCCTGCCCATTTCAGGATGGTTTGAACTAGATGATCTTTAAGGTCCTTCCAACCTCAACCCTTCTATGATTCTATGATATAACTTTCACTGTAGATTGGTGTTATCGTCAATTCTGTCTTCTTGAGATGCTGGTGTCTTCCTGTTGTTATCAAGAGTGCTTTCGTATTAGCTCTGCTTTCTTTGCACATAATCCACTGTGGGAGTGACATTTAGTACTGTATGCATGGGCTTTGAGCCTTTCTAATGACTTTGGTAACTATCAACAGAGGATTTAAATGGTCATTTTGTAGCTGTGGGAAATAAAATCACTGATACCAGATGTTCTTCCTTGAACTGACTTGTTGGCAGGGTTTTTGCTTGGAAACTAAATCTCTTAGTTTCCTGTGCCTCTGTTTGCATTACTGTTCTAATGTACTGGTGAGTAGTAATGCTGCTGCTATATTTACCTGATTAATTGTAACAAGTTTTGTCACTTGACCTTGTGGAAGAATTTCTTATTTTCTCTTAGTCTGCTATCCTGTCATAAGATCATAAGTTAAATTTTTGTGCCAGCAAAGCTCTTTAAGTCAATAGGAAGTTTGATCTGCTGTGTAATGTTTTTGCTGTGTTTCTGTGACCATGTTTGTCTTTTATTTGTTTCTCCCTGCACCCACAGTTGCCATAGTTGTGTTGACAAAGCCCCAAGTGTACGCCCAGTTACACAGAAAGCACTTGGAAGGAGCAATAGCAGTGCCAGACAAAAAAAAAAAAAAAAAAAAAAAAAAAAAAAAAAAAAAAAAAAAAAATCCCTTCTTTTAGCATATACAACACGTACTCCATGAGCAGGGTTTTCTGACAGCAACATGGACAGTGTGTTATAATATGAACATGCTTGGCATGTCTCCTTCCACTGCAGCAGGCTATCTTCCCTACTGCTGAAGTGTGAAGTGTGTGTGAAATTATCCATCAGTGTCTGGTGTCCCCAGAGAGGACAGGGAGTGATGAGAGCTGGGTTGTGGCCTTGGGTACCACTTGGTGGTGATGGCCATATGGTGTGGGAGAGGGGGCGCTTCCAAGGGGGTCACAACAGATGTTTTGATAGCATACTTGTTGCCAAAAGTTTTGTGTCAGCCAGCTCCAGTAAGGGGGTGTTAGAGCTGTCCCAGGGGTGCACTTAAGGAGGATTGCTCTTTAGGTAACACACAGTGTAATCTGTTATTTGCATTGGATTTAGCTGTATTTTGTCAGGCAGACAAAGGTACTTACAAGACGGAGAGGTTGGACATAGGAGCCAAACAAATTCATACCTGAATCAGGTACTGATCTTTAACATGGGAAAAAATAACTAACCATTTGAATACTGTACCTAGAGGTGCACTGATGTAGAATCTGCCTAAGTCATTTGCAACTCAGCTTGAAACCAGAATGAATTTCAGGCTGTCCTTTATACAAAAGGCTAAACTAGATTGTCACAGTGATCCTTTCTGGCCTCTTAGTCTATAAATTTGAAGCACTTGGCCTGCCAAAGGAGAGACTTATTTTCCTTTCTCTTTAAGTAGAATGGACAAACTTGTGAAGAAAGAGAGGAATGGGTATATCTGATGATGCGTATCTGCTGCAGTATGGAGTGGCTAGTCATGTGAAACAAAGGAGGTGTTAGAGAATTAGGAACAGGTTTCAGAGCTCTTGCAATGCAATTTAGAAATTTAGAGGGTGGTACTTCTTCCTTATGTCTTGAGTAAATTGTGTTTTTAAAATGGAAAAAAAAATGAAACACCCAAAAACCCTGTAATATTTTGTTGTTGTTCCTAGGTAGCAAGTAGAAGTTACTGCAGTAAAATTTTACTACACACTGTGCTGAATTTACTGTTGGTTACCATGAGCTATCAAAAGCTTTGAAATTATTTCCATAGAATCTATTCTTATTTATCTATAAATATTATAATTGTGAATCCCACAAGGAGTAAAAAAAAAAAAAAAATTGGATTTAGACAGTGAAATGAATAGCTATGCTAAACTTATATAACATTATGCACAACTATTCTGTTTCTTCCTGGATTTACATTTCTTGAATACATTTGCTGAAATAAATAGCCAGTTTCCTTTGAGAGTAGAGTTGGAACTGAATAAATGTAAGCCCTCAGAGTATTAACAAAGGGGCTGAACTCTTGTAGTTATACAGCCCATATAATGTAAATTAGAACAATAGACAGGAAATCTAAAGTTAATACATAGGAATAGATAGTAATATTTTGTGAGAGTTTATAAACTTCTAATTTTGTAATCTGGTCCTTTGCTGTTTAGTCTTTGCTTTTCTTCTTTTTCTTCTTTTCTCCAAGCACCAAATACATATAGAAAATGCACATTTTATGATACAAGTACTAGGTAAAAGGAATTTTGTTACTTTTCTTGAGAGAAGGAGCCATGAAAAGAGGAGAATTTAGGAAGGAGATCCTGCTGTTCTATTCAGTGGAAGAACCTTTGCAGGTCACAGTGTATCTGTACAGAATTGTCCTATTCATAGTTTCCCCAAGAGCATACATAACAGACCTTGGAAATATGCACCTATTGCAGTTGGGTAAGAAATGAATTTCAGCTGTAGCAAAGATGGCTTGAGATAGATATTTGGGGAAAAACATGTAGCGTAGCAGGGGGAAGCACTGGAATACATTATTTGAGAAGATGAAGTCCCTGTTGCTAAGAGCCTTTCGTTTTTCAAGGGTGCGTGAAGAAGAATGAAGTAGAATCAGATCAGAGACATGATTCTACTTAGGGGCAGAAGAATAGACCAAATGTACAAAACATCAATGTACAAAACTGTAAAAGACTGAGATGGGAATTTAAGCATCATATCTGTACAGTCAGAGGCAGTTACCTGTGTGCATATTGGTCTCAGAAGGGAGGACAGGCCATTTCTGCACACATTGTCACTCAGGTAATCAGACTGGCTTCACCTGGGCTACTCAGACCAGTAGGATTTATTCTTGTGGTCTATAGTTTTCATACTGCAAATTAGTGATGCTTTCTTCTACAGTACAGTAATAATATTTATTTTTAGCTAAATCACAGATGATGTCAAAAGTTCACAAATATGTGAAAAGGGGTATGAGGAGTGAAGTTCCATAAGTTCTGAAATAGCTTTCTACTATGGGAAGAAATTGCTATGAGTTTTCCAGATGGTGAAATCTGCCTCTGTAATTTCATTTGATCTGTTTCCATACTGCTGATAATTGGCACTTGAATTTGTAGAGGCTTCAGAGGGATTACCTTGACAAAACCCTGAACATTTACAAATTCTTGTATTCTATTAGTTTTTACAGATGATCTTTCATATTGGTGAGAAAGACAAGTGTGTTCTATAGACTGTGATGAATTTTCTAGGAATATGCTTTCTCTTGATGTCCAAAGGGACTATAAATTTTCAAAAAGAAAGCTTCTTTCAGATAATAGTGCCTATTTTTTTCAAAAACACAAATTATGCATTTCTGAGGGTAAAAAAACCAGCAAGAGAATGCATCTGCAAAGAGGTTTTCTGTAGTTTAATCTACTTTATAGTGAGAGTTAATATGCATATCACTCTTGAGAAAAATTCTGCTATCACTGTAATTTCTATAGTCATTATCTCCACTGAGAAAGTGTGTCTCAAGTCACAGGATTTCTGTTGAGTTGAGGTACATCAGTTTTGGAATGTCTGCATCATGTTCATCTGCTGCATTGGCAGATGGCTGAGGTGAACATCTACGCTCTTCAACTTTAAAAATCAGAATTGGTGGCAGTGTTGTCAAAATATGTCAGTGTTTGAGGGGTGGTGTGCAACAAACCACTGGCTCCACAACACATTCTTGGCACGCAAACTGGGGCTTTCAAACAAGCTATATTCTTACTATACAACTGGGGGTTTTGGTTGGGTTTTTTTTGGTTCTTTTTTTGGGGGTTTTTTTTGCATTTTTTTAGTTGCTATATACATAAAGTTTGAGCTACTAACCTGCAGCAGCTAGGGGAAGGGTATGACACTGAAATGTTTCCATTGATACCTCACATCAAGAGATGTGTGCTTTATTTATGTTGTGATTTATGCTTAACCCTTTAAATTGTTTTGGTAGCCTTGGATAGGTTTGTGAAATGATAGTAACTCATAACAACTGCTTCATAGAAATTAAATGCTTAGCGATTGCAAGAGGAGAGCAGGAGGCTGGGGAAGACTATTTCCTGGACTGTTATATCCTAAGTTCCTGAATAGTCTGGAGTAGCAGAAGCTATAGTTGACTTCCCTAGGGAAGGAAAGAGGGGTAGTAGTAGCACTGGCTTTTCTGCGACTTTCTCACAGTAGGCTGTGATCGTAGATGGCATAGAAGATAATGACATAAAACTGAGGGAAGAAATGAAGCAAGATGCAGGAATAAATATGAGCAATCTCTAATGATATGATGATTTGGACTTACTTGGTAGATGCCAAAAGCCATTCTTTTTATTAAGAAAAGACAGCACCCTGCCTGAGAGGATGAAGATGACATTTGCTCTTTAGGGGCATAAAACTAGTTTTCCTGATTATTCCTGACATCTTGTCATTCATGCTATGGGCTTCCTTAGAGGTTAGAAGCAAATAGCCAATCTCTTGTGAGAGTGAAACACGAATGGAATGTTTAAGGATTGAAATGTGCATGCATTAGCACCAAACCCTAAAATGATGATTTTGGAATTATAGAATAAGATGATGGGGAACAGCACGAGATACCCAGAGTATGTTACAGAGGCAGACACAGTAAGCTTCTCTGAATGTAATACAGAAAAGTCTCTATTAAGAAGGCATTTATATGCACCTAATACTTCTGAAGTTTAGCTTTAACTAGAAGGGTGAACTTTAAATGTATTATTACTCTAGTTTTTCACACCCTCACAGTCCTCACAGGACGTCTGTGGTAGAGGAGGTAGATGATAAAACGATATTCCTGTCTTGAACGCTTTAAAGTCTCATCTTGCAGAGAGCAACCTCCCGTCTGAGCGTGACACTTAATGGAGTCTACTCAACATGGAGGTGCCCAGAGCCTGTGCAGAGGCACACCTTACACAGCACTGACAGCCAAAAAAAAAAAAGAGCAGCTAAAATAGCATAGGTACAAAAGAGGTATTTTGCAGATCATTACATGTATACAGAAATTCAAAAGATAGCTGAAACACTATCTGTTGTTCTACAAACCTGGTAATTTATTTTAGTTTCTGACATCCTAGTGCTTTTTAACATTTTGTATGTATTAGGAAGAGTTTGTTCTGACTCTACAGATGTTCATTCAAGTTACTGTTTCTCATATATTAAGTACAAAGTTGTCATTTTTTTCTTCATAACCATGAAATTTATTTTTTGCCTTAAACATTAATATTGCTGGTTATTCCACTTTTATGCAATTGTCTCTGGAAAAGGCTTTTGTGTGCTGCACAAACAGTTGCATTTTGTCAGTTTTTTCATTTTCAATTATCATGAATCTGAAGGTACATAGGTTTCTTTCCCAAGTCCTGTGCTGCATAATATTGGGTAAGCTTTTAACCTTGTTTTACCTTAGTTCCTCATCAACAAATTGGAGACAATTATACTTTCTGAAATACTATGCTGAAAAGTTCAGAAGTTTAGCCAATAGTAAGGGCACTTTATTCCCTTTCTTTTAATATTCATGTCAATTGTGGGTTTAAACATAACACTGTTTGCTTAGAACCTAAAGAACGTTCCTTAAATCCTTGCAGAAAGGATGCATTGCTATTTCTTGGATTAAAGCCTCTGCTTCTGACAGTTTGAATGCCATCATCAAAAACAAAGCAAGTTGAACAGATGTGGTATAAAAAAATATACAGGTCCTACCAAAAGGTTTTTTTTGCTTATTTTTCTGAGATAATCTGTTATGTTATGACATTGTTGATTTGGCTCCTGTTTTCAGTTCATGATACAGCGCATTGCAAAATCTGTGACAAAATCATGGGAAAAAGTATATTTTAGGAAAGATCATTCAGAATATTATGGTATTTAGGAACTAAATTAAGAATTCGGTCTTTTCAGAGGTAATCTGGCCATTGTGGAAATCCAGCTGACTGCTGATGGGCCTCTGACATTTCATGACAATATTTATATAAACCTAGAGCAAGCTCTGCTTTTTTAAGCAAAACAAAGAGAAGAAATTCATTTGGTTTGGGAATTCTACCACCAGCCCATGACACAGTGCTAAATGTGATGTGTCTTTTCAAGTGACCTTTATCTTAACTTTAATATTCCATAAGGTCTTTGGGGAAGCTGTTTTTTATCTGATTCTTTCTTGTATGAAAATTTACTTTACCCTCCTTTAGCACCTTTTATGCTGTTTAAATGGATATTTATGTTACTACATTAATAATAGTGTTATGAACAGACCTGACTTTTTTGGCATTTAAAATGCTTTCACAATATTAAAACAGTACTTATACCATTTGTGTGATGAAAAATTCTGTCAATCACAAGTAAAAATGAGATAAAAAATGCTGAGATTAGAAATCCTTTTTTGAAAGTCATGAGTTTTAAATAATAAGCACTTTTCTTATTAAGCATTCAGTTGCTGAGGGAGAATGCAGGAACAGCACCTGTAGCCTCTTTTGAAGGTTCAGATTCCCAGTCCTTTTAGAATGAGGCACTGTAGGTGGAAATAATTGGAAAATAACCTTGAAGGTTTCTGTGCCTATTTGAGTGTGAATGGATGTATGTCAGACCTAATTAGGCCTACTGAGAAAAACATAAATGTCAATCGTTCTTTACCAAATGCATCCAGCTTCTTTTGAGATTGTGAATGGGGTCCAGTGAGCATACAGCCTGCTTAATGTCACCTTTCTGTTGTAGGTCTTTAATTCTGTCCCCTATGATAGATGGCATTTGATTTTTCTTGAAAACAAAGTTAAAGAACTTGAAAGTAGACATTGCAACTCCAGTGCTTGCTTAGCTGATATGTCCACATATAACTTAACTAATGCAGACCATTCAATGAAAATGGTCATTATTTTACCTCCCAGTGGTCCAGAGGATTTAACTAAATCACAAAGCTCTGTTTCTTTTGTTGGAAACTTGATAATCTCTCCAGTGCCTTGTTTAACCTATTTTTTATTATCTAGCTATGATTTTATCAAATCCTTTTAGAAGTATGAAATGCAAGTCTGTTTTCAGCCATGATTGTATGTTAAAGGATCTTTTCTGCTTAGTTACCTTAGAGTGCACCTCTTGTGCACACTTGTATTAATCTTCTTGCTAAGTAAGTTACTGTGGCGTTGTCAGGTCATCATGAAATATGTACTGTCTTTCAAATCTTTTCTCTCTGAGTGGGTTCTTAAGACATATTTCTAAAATTCCAACTGTGTGCTCCTGTCATTTGCTAGAAATAAGTAAGTTTCCCTGGGGAATCCCTTAAGAGCGTACTAGGAATAAAAATGATATTGTCTAGAAGTGGTATCACTCAGTCTGTAAAGTCTCTGATTGTGCTGGCAAGGAAAGAATACACCTTGCTTTTAAATTTGTTTGGGGAATTTGGAGAGAAATGGCAGTTTGATATTGTCCACCTGAGAAAGTTTTATTAAAAGACATGAGCCCCCTGAGTAAGTAAACTTTTACAAATTCCTTTATGGACTCTGTTTTATAATGTGAAAGCAGCTTCCTCCATTCATCTTGATTGTGTCCCTAAGCAAAAGAACTAAAAAAAAAAAAAAAACAACTAAAGTAAAACTATTGGGAGCTGAAGAAAGAGTATCCATGCAGCTTTTTATACAAATATAATTAAGTTGGTTGAAAATCATACCTTCCAGCTATCTTTCAGCATTTTCTTGGAGACAGTCCCTTACTGGGACTGGACAGGTGAGGGGCAAGTGCTTAATTTTCCAATGCTAGCCTTCATATAATCAAAATCGGAAGTAAAATCATAAAAGGTCTCATTTTGTCCCTGATTTGAATAATAGACTGAAATTTTGGTAACTGTTCACATATGTGGCTTGTTGCTAGAAAACTTAATATTTGAGCAACTGACTCCCTGCTTTCAGTGTCTCCCTTTCTGGAGATCAAGAGGTCCATGGAACTAAGTTCTGTGTCTTGCAGTTCTCAGGGAAGTGCATGTGATTCAACAAACATGTGGTCAGTGCTTGTAGCACCAGATGGTCTGGAGATTCCCCTGTACATTGTGCTTCTGCCACTAGAGTTTGGTAGTGATTTGTATGTGATTATCTGTGATTCAGATTAGCAAAGTATCTGTCACATTTCTGAGGGTTGAGACTTTACTCTTTGCAGACCTGGTCATTGTAACATACAGAGTAAGTGTATAGGCTGGCTAATTGGAATTAAAAAGGTAATTACTGGGAAAATGCTTATTCCTTTTCTCTTGAGAACACATTGTTCAACAAGTCATTATTAAGCAGTTATATTTTATACAAAGTTACAGGTTTACTTGATGTTATGTAGACAATACCCCAAGTTTTTCAAAGGCTAAATTAGCAAGGGATGTTTCTGGATAACGGTATTATCTTCCTGCATTTCTTGCATGTTCTGCAGTTAGGGAACATTGCTTTTAGGATGCTCTGTTACTACTTTTCTTGTTGTTGCTTTCCTTATTTCTGGAAATTTTCCAAAGACATTCCATCTTATCTTGTTATATTTTTCTGAGCATGAGGGATGCATTATTAAGACAGACTAGCAAGTACTATGTAAAAAGGAACTAAAACCTGTATTTCCATTGAAATACATCCTGAAAGATGAGGCCTCTAGGATAGGGGAAATTAATATGTAGACTAGTTCTTATTAAAAAGAATTCACATACTAGTTCCAAGACAACAGCTAGGATATTTTTAGTACAAACTATGAAAAAAGAGCAAAAGGAAGCACCAGGAGAAGGTGAGATGTCTGTGGCTAGCACCATGCTTAGTAAAAATGGCATGCAAACCTTTAAGTGCCAGTCCATGCCTGTGGAATTGTGGCACCTGGTAAATCTGAGATATTTTTAAGGATAATATATAGTGAACTTCTCAAAAAAAGTGGGATGGTTTAGCTAAAAGCATTGAAAAATCATATGTTGCTCATAGGTGTTTTAGACTGAAATCATTGCTGGACATCCATGAACAAGACATTAACAAGATGTCAGTACTGTCAGAGAGGAGCCAGCAGCAGAGGGTAAGGACAGTATCATCATTTGATAATGATGCTAGTAGTGGGATTTTTCAAAACAGTGGGAGGAGATGGGTAATCAGAGGGCCTTCAGAGTTTTGAAAGTGAATAAGCAGTAGAGAAATAACAAGGAAATACTTGGAAAGCAAAATAAAAAATGGAGACAGACACATGAAAGATGGTGAGTGACTGCCATAAGGAACATGTTGGCATTGTTAACCAGAGTCTTGAAACCATTCAATTCCATGCTTCAAAAGCCCTTCTGAAGTAAAAGTAGTGTGAAGTGTTTGTATGCAGTCCCACCTGGTGATGGCAGAGTAAGAAAGACTGCTTATTGCATACAATGTCTTTAAGTCTAAATCTCCTGTTGTTTTATCAGGTTATGCGAATTAAACAGAAATGTGTAAGCAGAATTGGACTTGACGTCTGTCATGCTTCTGTAGTGTCAGAGAAGTATTTTGTGAAACAATACAAGCTAATAGCTATAGATTTCTCTTGCTCCATTGTTGCATCTGCAACATTCCTTGGAGAAGAATCTTCTCTTTAAGCATTACAGATTCTTCAGAATGATTACTTGCATAGCACAGCTTACTGCTCTTTTCAGTACTCACTCTGTTTGCAATTACATCCATGCCTTTTATTTTTGTTTCCCCAAAAATCTCTTTCCAGTCTTAAAAAATAGCAGACTAATCCATGCCTCAAAGGAGGATGAATCTTTCAGATTTTTAGCATGTGAAAAAATGATAAACTGACTGTTCATGTTCTTTATAGGTGCTGTGGTTTTAGACAGATTGTTTGGATTTTGAGCCTATGAACTCTTTAGGCCTTTTAATTTGTTCAGTTTTATTTTCATATTCATATCTAAATTTTCATTTCACTTTTAATTAGTTTCATTATATTTGATGGCAAAATGTTGCTTTATCTTCACTGTTAATAGTCTAATTGTTTCTCTTGCCTTAAGTAATATCTCGTTAACTTTATAACCCATCTTTTACACATCATCTACAGAATTAATTTCCCATGCATGTATTGTCTGCAGCATCTTTCCAAAAACTTTCTCAATTAGCATTTTTATTGTTGTATTGGTTTCTTGTCTGTAAGAATTAAGCTGAGAAGCCCGTTGATAAAATTTAATATCACTAGTTCATGGTCTTTCCAGACCTTTTTATTAAAAAAAATCTAGGTAATTCCCTGTTGGTGAAAGAGCTTAGCAGTTATATAGGTCTTTAAAAAAAACCCAAACAACCGAACAAAAAGCCAAAAAACTCCAACTGCCATGCAATAACTGAGTGCTGTTTTCTAAATTGAAATTAAAATTGTCAATAAACTTTTGATGTGTGCAAACAACAGATGTGATTGGTATTTTTACAGGAGAACTGGTGAGTGTAGTGATTGTTTCCCTTAAGTGAGTATTTTATTGCCCTTCTCTGTTGGCTACATTAATTAGAAAGAATTAGTCTGTGTAGACTGGAAACAGGTGCTGCAAGCACATATCATGTACCTTTTAAAATACTCTTTAATATTTCCTTCCTTTCATTGAAAGTATATAGCAGAAATATAATGAAGTTATGATAGACTGCCTCATCAGCTTTGGCCATCTTCCTTTAACATCTTTAGTGGGAATATTACTTTCTTCTGTGTGTGTGTATGTGCAAAACACATTGTAGATTGTGACATGCTCCTTGGTTTTCATATTCCAGTTGTTTTATGCCACCAAGGTCACCTGTGGATATGGGAAGACTAGAGGCTCTTGTTGGGAGGTGCAGTGCTTCTGCATGGGATCTAGTTCCGCCAGGAAAATTATGTTGTTGAGACATTTATTCGCTACACTTCAGGCTCTTTGTTGCAAGTTATTTTGGGAGGGATGAAGCGCTAAAAAGTCAAGTTATTAGTGCAGTGCTTATATTATATATGTGTCACAGATGTGGGCGAAGTAAAAACAAAAAAATTCCATTGAATATGGTGCTTAGTGCAAATCTGTGGCTAAAAATACAACACAGAGTTTTTTAAGAGGAAAAAACTAGACAAAACCCCCAAAACCAGTGGTTCCCTGTCACCCAGTAGATCTAAAGGAGCAGATTGCCTGCTCCTGTGGCGTTCTAGAAGATCAGCTCTGCCCCACACCTAAAAGAAAGCTGCTGTACTTACTATGTGTCATTTTCAGGAGAGTATGGTTAGATAAGCACCTGTGTTCACAGATAATTTGTGCCTTTACTGTACATCTGGAGTTGAGAGAAGATGAATTTGTCCTGGAAAAATAGTCAAATCTTTAAAAGATATCTTTGTCCTAAATTGGAACAGGAAGTTGAATTCTCAGAGACATTCCTAAATTATAGTTAACATCAACCATAGCATTTTCATTTAAATTATATATTTTTTTAATTTTTTTTTAATTTCAAATGTGACTGTTCAAGTTCATGATTTAAGTGAACTTTCTTGTTCAGTGAAATATCTCACTTGGAGAATTATAAGTTAGGATATTTGAACAGCTTCAGACATTTTGTAAGCAAATATGTTTATCAAACCTTATCTTTCCTGTGAACAGTTTACTAATGACTATTCTGAGAAAAAAAGATGAAGATGTTTTCTCAAAAATTGTCCCAGTTTGCTCTATCCTGCTGCATGTTTTTTCTTCTATAAACTCAGATTTTATCATTCCACATGATGAAATAAATGTGCTTCTTACAGAAATATTTTCATTCCAATGTTCTTTAAATTTAATGTCTACTTGTATTGTCTTATTTTCTTGTTCATTTTGCTATTGTTGTGCCCACTCATGCTAACACCAGTTCTGTATTTCCTACCTTTCTTTTAACATGTGTAATCAGTTGTTAAAGTACTTCAAGTACAGGTATTGCAGCATAAATATAGTTAGGAGTTTGACTTTATATCGTTGAACTTGATGAATGTTTTGTTTGCCACAGGGTTAGATGAAAGCTGAATTGGATCAGAGCAAATTGTCTGTATAGGGCAAACAGATGCAATTTTGTACAGCTAGATTTTAAAAAAGTATAGGAAGAGGTAATGATGGCTACCAGTGGTGTAGAGTGTTTCTGTGCAAAGAGACTAAATGGATTAGGACTTCAGCTTGGAGAAGAGAAGACAGAGAAAATACTGTAGAAGCCTATAAAATTATAATTAAAACCAGGAAAAAATATTTTCTGTTTGTGGGGTTTTTGTTATTGTGTTGGTTGTTTGATTTTGATTTTTTTTTTAATGCCAAAGCTCATGTTCCATGTTTGTAGCAAAATAACTTTTGTGCAGATTGCAATTAAATTGTACAAGCTCACAGGCACAATGGAGACAATTTAAAAAAGTATTAAGATTTTCAGAGAGATTAGAGAAATTTATGGAGAAATAAATAGCAATCGCTGTTAAAAGCCTGGATGCAGCCTTTAGTTCAGTTCATTAAGTACTGGATGCTGAATAACAATAAATGTTGTTTCATGCTTATCCAATTCCTGTGTACTTCCCAAGTATTTTTTTTTCAATACCTAGTAGTTAATTTCCAATGAACTAAAGGTATCGGCTTAACTGGAGGAATAACAGTCTACAATTTCCTCATGAAGGGAAGAGGAGGGGCAGAGACTGATCTCTTCTCTCTGGTGACCAGTGACAGGACCTGAGGGAAGGGCCTGGAGTTGTGGCAGGGGAGGTTTAGGTTGGATGTTAGAAAAGGGTTTGTTTCCCCCATAGGATGACCGGGCACTGGAATGGTCTCCTCAGGGAAGAGGTCATAGCACCAAGCCTGACAGAATTTCATTTGGAAAATGCCCTCAGGCACATGGTGTGACTATTGGGGCTGTCCTGTGCAGGGCTGAGTTGCACTGTCCTTGTCATGTTCCTTCCAACTCCAGATATTCCATTATTTTATTATATTAATGAAAACCTATCAGAATAATTTTCAATGCAACAAAATGCACTATTTTTCTCTGTTACTAGAACTGTATCACTACTACTTTTTTTTTTTTTTTTTTTTTTTTTTTTTTTTTTTTTTTTTTTTTGTTGTCTGTAAATACACAGTATTTGAGATCTTAAAGGTCTTTTAACTAGTACAGTGTTTCATATTGACCTCATTTCAGATGTTAAGTATCCCTTGTGGAACTAAAGCACATCTTATAGCAAGCTAAAGGACAGAAGACATTTTTCTCTTTGATGCTTTGAAAAGTGCTTGAGCTCCTTGCATGGAAATGCAATATAATTTTATTCATGGTGATTATGGCAAAGTGCTGAGGAAAATGATACAGGAAAGTGATTAGAGTCTTCTCTGCCTTACAAAAAAAAAAAAAAACCCAAGAAACCCCAAACCAACCAAAACTCAATGACTGAATAGTTCTGGGTATTTTTTATCACTTGAGAGGCGAAAGCTGTGCAGAAACAAAGCAAATCTGCCTTGTAGTGTGTAGTGTAGAAATTTAACTTTCAAGAGTTCTGTATATTGCAGAGTGCCTACTTAATTACCTCAACTCAGAAAAAAATAAATCAAATAAACTAGCTGCAACACAGAGAATTCTACTTATATTAAAGAAATCAGCTGTAATTATACACATGTTAAAAAATTACAAGCTTATTTTGAGCCATGGAGCATTATAGTTTGTAATACAAATTTCCCAGCAGAGTGGAGTGATAAAAACTTGTTTGATAACCAATCTTACAGTAAAAACTGAGTAAATATACTCATAACTATGTGTCAACACTGTGCATTAACTATGGAAAAAGCTGTATTGAGTGCAGATCTCAAGAGAGTTCATGACAGAACATCATGTCCTCTTTGGTTTAATTATTGTTCAGAACTCCCAGAAATGACAGCTCCTGAAATGTTCATCTGAACCATGGAATGCAATATTGGGCCTTAAGAAAGAAACAAAACCGACTTTTGGTTTGTGTCTCTGTAGAGGGACTGACACTATGTATCATTGATAAATGGTTGTTCTTTTGCTCTCAATTTTGGAAAGTCTCTTGACCTTGTGTCAAAAAGCAGATGCATTATTGAAGTCCAGCACCTCACAAAGCCCAGTCTGCCAAGCTGGAACACGGGACATTTTCCAGAGTGACTGTTTGGTTTGGATTCAGATTCCCCCGATAGTTCTCACCATAGTACATATATTCTCAAGTGGGAGAAAAAATAATTACATTGTATTTTTTTCCAATATTAGATTATATAATGTTATACTAGATGTGGATCAGGCAGTTTTGTACTTTGCAAATGCCATCTGTTGTGGAAACAAAAACACTTACTAATGAAGGTTTTAAATAATGTATTTCTCTGGATATGTGGTGAGTGCAACTTTTACAATGACTTGATAAACTAGAAAGTAGAGGTAAGAGGAATGAAAAAGGTTGGCTGGGTCATCTAATGGCTGACAAATTTCATCCCACGCAATGTAATCCTTTTCTCGCCTCCAACTAGCTCTTCATTTTTATGTAATAGCAGGTGGATTTTGTCCTTTACTCTCCCCTATTTGGCTGATCCTACAACAGGCCATTGTTCTAATAACAAGGAACTGTCTTCTAATTTCCCTTTTTATGGGCAACGTATACCAGTTCATTCATGTGCAAATATTTTTCTTCATGGAATCTTCCATAGGAGGTTTTCTGTTTTCAACACAAAATTTTTGCTGTTCTCTGTGTGCTGAATGCAACATTGGGTTGGGTATTTATCATTTATACAATCTGGTTGTCTTTGTGTGACTTGGAGTGGTCTTGTGACCAGTTGGCATACTTGCATACTTCTTGTTCTTTGGCAGTTCATCCGCTCCCAGGGCATAGCATGTTTTTTATTACACCCCAGAAATGCATTTCATGTGCTTTTGGTGCTATTAAGTTTCATCCTATTTTTATTTCGTGCCACAAGGCCATGCATTAAATTCCATAAGGTGTCGATCTCTTTCTTTGTGTTGATGATGCCTTCTGACTTAATCATTAGTAAACTTTTTCTTATGCCGCAGTTATTAAAATATTAAGATTAGTGCTAGCACTCATCCTTGCAGATCTATCCTACTAACCTTGTCTTCAATTTTGTACATTTCCTTTAGGAAAAAATCAGTATCATTTGCTTATTAGCCATCTTCTTGTCCCATTTAGCCACCTTCTTTTTTCTGTAGTTAGTGTTAAAACCCTGCGCAGCTTTATGATGGTTCCAGATTTTATGGCATATTCCTTCTCCTGAAAACTCGTAAAGAAAAAAATTAAAACACCCCTCAAAACATTTGTTCTGATGTGATTTTCTTCAGTAAATTCATATTCACCAAAAATATGCTTGAGTTCTTCACTTGATAATGCTGTATTTCAAAAAATAACTGCAGACATCATTGGTAGATGCTTTTAAGTATCCTTTATGATAATGCACTATTAGCTGTGCAACTGAAGAAGTTCTCACAAGGTGATTTTCAGTCAGACAATTGCAAATTCTTTCTAACTACGTAAATCAGGACTGACTCAATAGAAATCTGTGAACTTACCTTGTTGTAAATTGTATGAAACCAAGAAGAGATTTTTAAATACAGTATTACCATGCTCAAGAAAAATTCCAGTTGAGTAGCTTCATATTTCAGAATTGCTTTAGAAGGCAATTAAAACTAATAATTGCACAACAATAACAACACATTGTATTTTGCCAGAGTTCTTCCTACTGGGTTACTGAAATTTTTACTAACAAAAATGTTGTGTATTTCATTATACCGAATAAAGTAGGTATTAGCTAGAGATAGTGGGGAATTTTTAGGTGAAAATGGAGTGCAATAATATAGAATATTTTTGAAGGGAGAGTAGTCTGAGGTGGAAGGTCAAAACTCCTGCCAGAACAAGAGAAGTGAGACTTGAATAATACGAAGATGAGTAATCCAGTCATTACTTGACAAGGGGGGTTTATTTATTTATGCCCTACGACGAGCTCTGAGAGACCCACACGGAAGATTGCATGGTACTCACTTAACCTTTGCCTTAGCCAGGAGCCTCACAGGGGCCTTCCTGTTGCCTGCGAGGCAGCTAAGCACATATGAAGCTTTAAACATATCTCTGGTTTAGCTCTACCTAGCCTGGGTACTGATAAGGTGACAGACATTGTCCTGTTTTTCTGAGTTGTGGTTCCTGAGCCTTTGTTTTGTATCTGCGCATTTTGATCTAAAGTAGTTTGCAAATGAGTATCTGCTGTGTGTCTCTGAGTGATGTAAACCCCGTAGATTTGTACTAGTTTTCTTTTGGTTTTGACTTTTATCCAAATATTCCTTTCCAAAACACTTCAGTCTTGGTCACAGCAATATAAGAAAGATATTAAACTATTAGAGAGTGTCCAAAGGAGAACATCAAAGATGGTGATGGGCCTTGAAGGGAAGCCAGATGGCAAAGGACTGAGGCACTTGGTCTGTTCAGCCTGGAGGAGACTGAGGGGAGACCTCATTGCAGCTAAAACTTCCTTGTGAGAGGAAGAGGAGGGACAGGCACTGATTTCTTCTCTCTAGTGATCAGTGACAGGCCCCTAGGCAATAACCTGAAATTGTGTAAAGATAGGTGTAGGTTGGATGTTAGAGAAAGGTTCATCCCCCAGAGGGTGGTTGGGCACTGGAACAGGCTCTCCAAGGAAGTGGTCATGGCACCAAGACTGACACAGTTCAAGAAGTCTTCTGACAATATTCTTGGGCACATTGTGTGGCTCTTAGGGATTGTCCTGTGCCAGGCCAGGAGTTGGACTCAATGATCCCTGTGGGTCGTTTCCAATTCGCCATATTCTGTGGATCTCCGATTCTTTTCTACTTACTTTTCTACTTTTCAGTCTTTCTGGTTTCATATTCTTTTCCATGTAATTGCATATACATTAAAGTCTCCTTCCTCATCCCAGTGTAGACAGTAAGATCTTGTCCTTCATGTGAATTCTAAATGTTGCTTTTGTTTCAGTCAGTTTACTATTTGTGTGCTATCTACCCTCTTCACGTTAGGTGTATTTGTGTCTGGCTTTGATTAAGCAGACTTCTTGAATAATTTCTTAAGATTCCTTCTGCCTTATTTCTCTGGTTTTGGAGATTTTTTTCTTCATGCTTGAGCTTTTAGATTAAGAAATTTGTTTCTGGGATTATATTTTTGACTTTAATATTTTATGTCAATTGCTATATAAATAAAAATGAAATTGAAAGAGAAAAATGTGAAGATATATATAAATATGTTTAAAGTAAAATTTCAAGAAAAATTCGAGGAGGAAGAAGATGCTTAAGAAAAGTTCATTAAGAAAGTCATAGATCCCAACATGTTATGGCTGTTTCAAGAAGAATGAGAAATTATAAAACTAAATTCTTTCTGTGTTGGTTCAGTTATGATAAAATGGAATTTAATCAGAAAAGACATTTTCAGCTCATTCCCTGAAACTAAGGAGGTCACATCAGTGTTATATTTAACTCACTAAGCTGAGCCTTCTCTAACAGAAGGACTCTGCAGTGCCAAGGAATCACCTTGAAGTAAGACACAATGTTCACTGTCATCTGTTTCTATTACACTTTCCCCTGCTACAGTTACGGAAACAGATTCACTTAAACAAGATTCAATTCTTTGTCATTAGAGTGAATAAAACAAAGGGACATGCCAGAGCAATATAAAATCCAGTAAAATTTTCTGAAAGATGTAAGAATAGCAGCTTTGCTAAGTTTGCAAGAGGAAGAAGGATTCTTCAGTGCTAGTTTTGTCAGCTGTTTCCTACTGAGAACTGGAAATTGTTGCCTACTGAGAACCTTATCTTCAATAGTATCTTACCTCAATGCAACTAATCTCATTAGGAACACACCTTTTCTTTCTAAGCATACTGACTCGGCTTTGCTGTGACTCTTCAAATCACTCTCTGAAGCAAGATTTTCGTGACAGGCTTGTGAAGGATTTGCATTTAATCACTTCTTTTAATTAAAAGTTTCTCATCCTCCATCAGATTCTGTGAGGTATCAATAAATCACAGATATGTGATATTAAAAGTGGTGTCTTTTGCTGTATTTGTTGCATGACTACCTCATGGTGATTTCATCTGGAATATTATTCACTGCTTTGGATTAAAATAAATAAATTGAAATAAATACATAAAAGGCTTAAGATGAGTAATTTTGTCTTATAATGAGTCAAGATTATTCACACAATCACTTCAACAGAGTAGATGTGAAATCTGGTGCTTTTTTTTTTTTAATTAACACTTTAGAAATCCACTCTACCTGGGTTTTTTGCCAAAGCTTGTAGATGGCTTTATCAAAAATACTTGTACATCAATGTTGCTTGGTTTGAGAACTGTCATATGAAACTAGATAACTCTGGGAAGATAGCAAAACAAACTGTGAAACTCCTCCTACCATAAAACTAAGTTGCTAAGTACTTTCACTGGGACAAAATGCTTATTCTTAAGGTCAAAATTTAGTCTCACTTAAGGGAGCACAACTCCTAATAACTTTATCTGGATACTTTCTTCGGGGCTAATTTTTTTGCCAAACTTACTAAATAAATTATCCTTGGTTGAAATGTGCGGATGTGGTGAATGAATTGGTGTAAGTGCTCCTAACTCAATATTATACTTCTTAATAACCTTGTAGAAAATAAAATGTTCTTTTTCTTCATCCTTGTTTTTATTCTTTTAGTATCAAAAATTTATTGAAGCAAATAAAAAAAAAAAAGACAATCTTAAATGGATCAGTAAGGACAGAAGGAAAAAGAGCAATTTGCATTTGTAATAGGATTATCTGTTTGATCCTTCAGAATCTAGTCTGTTTGAAACTGATTTAACATTTTCCTACACCTTCCTTTGCTAAGAGGAATGTCAAAATGAAATTTAAATTGCAAGGTAATGCATTATTTTAGCTTCATATTGACTTCAAGAATAAGAGAAATTCCTATTTTTTATTTATTATGAGAATTTTATTGCCAACTTATCACCCAAAATCATACATATTTTTGTCATCATTGAAAAGTACCACCATAAGAGAATTAACAACTTCACAGAATATGTTAAATAAGCTTACTGTTAGTGTTGGTTTACACTCCTGTAGGTGAGTAGTATGTGTAAGTGTAAGGCTTTATATTCAGTGAATGTATTTACAATTTGAATAAATTTTAAAAATTTATTTTAAAAAAGTTTTTTTTAAATACCCAACTATTAAACAAAGTCTGTTGAAATAGTTGAAAGGATTACAGCTGACGTCTATGAATTAGGCATAAATTTCTTGGCAGTGTCTTTCAAAAGAAGCAAATTCTTTTCAGCGTAGATGTGCAGTTCATGCACGTGTCCCACTCTGGCTTGGGCAAGGAGGCAGAACGTAAGCCTGTGTTTAAAATTAAGGGTGTGCCTTAACTGTTTTTCCTTGCAAAATCTGTTTTTCCTTTTCCAGAACCTGGACATTAAAGCATTCAGTAGAGTATTTATAGGTACTATAGATTATCTGCTACGTATTATTCTTACCATGTCAAAGAGATACTTCTTCCTGAAAGCATGTTTTATTTGTATCTTTGTATAAAACTTGTTTTGTGGAACCTTCTTTTTTATAAATGTTTTTTATCACAATACTTTTTCCCATTTTTTTCAGTAAAAAAACTGTGCTTCATTCTGGATCCACTCATATTGAAATTTGCATAATTGAAAGTAGGTTGATGACAAAGTGTGAATTGTATTCATAAAACAAAAAAGTTAGCTTTTTGTACTATTTCCAAATATGGGGAAAAATACTTTGAGTTGTTAAAAATATATTGAAAACAGAAAAAAAGCTCCAGTTTGTTGGAGCTTGCAGTTACACGGATATTGTGTAATAAAAGAATATGCACTCTTTTACAATTAATTGATCATACATCATATTCATTTTCATTGCATTATGCTGCTAATGCATTTCTTCTATTACAAATGTGTATTATTTTTTATGATATTATAGGAGGAAGGAAAATATGTAGAGAACTGTAAGCAAACAAAATTTATGCTTTTTGAAGGATAAAGGAAAGGTGGTGCAGTTAATTGTGTACAGTTCCAAGTAGCTTTAGAACTAGCAGGAGGAAATTAGATGTTGTGTGAAAACAGCATGAAATGTAATTCAGAGCAGCTGTCTAATTTATCAGCAAGAACAAAGTGCTCATGTTCTTAAACTACTCAATTACTTCATTCAACTTTCTTTGACCTGTTCAGCCTGGTAGTGTTTGCTTAAAACTAAAAACTAAAGAAATTTCCCAGCCTTTTAAAATAGACTAAAAGAATCCCCATGAGCTTCCTTTACAATATTCTTGTATTAACTTTTGAATTTATGTAACTCTGGACTCATCGCCTCTTTAGAAGAGATGTATGACATTCTCTGCTTAACAGTGCAGAGTCAATAAACTTAAATTCTTTTGAGACTGATTTCAAAATATTGCCAAACTGATGGCATATAACACAAAGCTAAGGGATTCTTTGCTATGGGACATAACTGTGAAATCCTGAGATTCAAATTATACTTTCCTGGTAGCCCATGGGATTGCTGTTATTCTGTGATTGTAATATTTCCTCATGCACTGACCATGGCTGTGTTCATACTGTTCTTCAGCACAATCTTTTAAACTCTGTTCATTCTACATTCTGTTTGGAAATCAAACAAAATACACAAACCAACTACAGAACAGATGTTCAACCAGAATAAAGCAGTGTAACAACACCAGTTTTTAATCGTATACTCCAATTTCCACTGTCAGTCTCTTATAATACTCCATCAGCTGTTGTTGCAAATACAACAACATTTCTATCTAGAAGAGAAATTACTCTTTGCATTTTAAGTTTTGATAGTATATTCTTTTTCAGTGTAGATAAGACATTTAAATCACAGAAGAGTTTAACCTAAAAAGGATCACTGGATGTCCTAGCCCTGCTGTGGTGTAGCCCTGCTGTTCAAGCTTGGCCACCTGCAGCCAGTGGCCCAGGACTATCTCCAGACATCTTTAGAGTATCTCCAAGGAGGGCTACTCTGCCACCTCCCTGGGCCACCTGTGTGAGGGCTCAGTCCCCTCACAGTGAAAAGGTATTTCCTGATATTCAGAGGTAATGTCCTGTGTTTCAACTGGGTGCCAATTGCCTTTGGTCCTGCACTGGGCACCCAAAAGAGTCTGTATATAGTTCTGGCACATATTGTTTACAGACGTAATTTGAAAATAGCAAACCTGGGTTATTATTCCTCTGATGAAAAGGACAATTGCTTCTATAGAAAACTTGTGGATCCTTGGTAATGCTGATCACAGTAAAGCTTTTTGTTGTTAAACCTAAAAAAACTCTTTCAGATGAAATAATTTTGCAACCAAAATGTAAAAGGAGCCTCCACGTCCTTTTTGTAATTCCCTGCTTTCAACCTTTTTCCTCTGTGAACTAAAGATCTATTTTGCAGTAGAGAAAGCAGATAAGAATTCTGTTGAACTATCTATTTCAGATATATTATTGGTATTACTAGTCCAACTTATACATCTTTGGACATACTTTTGGGGCATTTTTACAGTCTTTGTAAAATTAACTTGCTTCTGAAAGTAAATAAATATATTTGCCTTTCTAAGGCAAATAGAAACAGTTTAAGGTTGTATATAGATAAAAAAACTCCATACCTTGGAAATCGGTATAGGCTTAAATATACAATTAAACCAAATGCTTTTGAGAAAATTCACTAGGGGTTCTGGACAAAGGTACTGTCAAATGAACTAGAGCTTGGATAGAACATTTATAGAAGCCATGTAATGTTTGTAGGGTTTTGTAAGACAAGTATCAAGGCACTTTTGATTTAGAAACTGGTATGGCACAAAACAAACATGATGTATCTGTGTAGGTTAAAGAGTGACTGTGTGACAGATCTCAAAATATACCCATATATGAGAGCACCCTGAGAAATCTAGCATAGGTTTTATGTCTAGCAGGGTTTTATGTCTTGTCATATTTTGTCTGCAAAGAAAGAAAATGCAAAATCATCATTAGGAATGATTGTGGACACAAAGATTGATGGAGTGGGAAACAGCAATGAAGAGTATGGAGTACAATGGCATCTGGATCTCTGGGTGAACTGCACATACACAGATAAGGCTGAGTGATTTAAAATACAATCCAGTGTAAATGTTATAAACAAAATTAATTCAGAGAGGGAAGACTTTGCAGTGGGAAACAATGGTTCTAGTGAATATGAATTCACAAATTTCTGTGGCAGAGTCTATTTCTCTGCAAAGGAATCTTCTGCTACCTCTGATTTTGCCTTCCAGTACTAAATACCATGTCCAGTTCTGGTGTACACCAATTGTCAAGAGCAGTGAGAAATGAGGCATCCTCCAAGAAGTAGGAAGACTCAGAGCTATATTGGTTTATCTTTGTGAGAGAATTTTGCAGGAGAAGTTTGCTCATAGAGAGCGTTTGCAGTCTAACAAAAGCATACCAAGATAGAGTGTCTGTGTGAAGGGCAGTGTGTGGGTGTTAAACGAGTTCCCTCCCTCCCAGCTAGTGCCATATTCGATCCTGAAACTTCAAGTGCCTTCACCTTGCATCAAACTCAACTTTCTTGTCAATGCCTTTGTGACTTTTTCTGATTCAGCTCATGTTCCATTGGTTTCTTAGGGACTCACCCACATCACTGAACGTTTTTACATCTGTCTAATCCTTTTTCATGCTTGGAGCGTCCTTCCTTGCCTAGTCTACCTCTCTGTCTCTGTTTTCTCCTTTCAAGTACAGGTTGTTGCATGGGGACGCACCACATTATCAAGTGTAAAATAATGTGGAATAAAGTAATTAAACTTTTTTAGGGGAGAACACCAATCTGTGCACTTGAGCTTACTTTACTGTGATTACACTGGTTTAGATGCATTTGTTGCTTCTGGTTAATGTTGCACTAAATATTGATTTTTTTGGTTCACTCTGTATCCTATTGCATTGTTATATTTTCCAAGATACATGTTGTGCACAGCTTTTAGTTTAGCCAAAGGTGGTCCTTGTGTACCCTGCTGGAGGTGCTGGGGCTTAATGCAGGTGGTGGCATTAACCAAAGTTTATGCTTACTTGTTGCCCACATTTGTGCATAATGTGAGAATTATGAAAGCACTTCAGTATCTTGGCTGGCCTAGGCTTGCTAGAAATCTATAAGGATTATGTTTTATAGGATAAAAAAGACAAACACCAGATTTCAAACATCCTAGAGTTCCTTAAGGCTGCTGCTTGAGTTGACCAAATCTCGCAAATGAGCCTCAGCAGTTTGGGTCCAAACATTTCTTCCTTCCTTGTGATTTTTTTTTCTTTTTTAAATTTTGGTGGTTGTTGTTGTTTTAGGGGGAGCCTGGGGGTTTTGTTTTAATTTGCTTGTGGTTTGGTTTTTTTTTTTCTGCAAAAGCAATAGTCATTTTCTCTTGCTTTTTTTGCAAAACCTTCCTGCGTCATGTGTTCCAGTAGGGTTATATGACACAGTTTTGGGGACACAAATTATTTCTTTGCCCAATTCTACTTTGCTATAGAAAAAAACTTGTGCAAAGTGCAGAATCTGAGGAAGGGGAGCATAATCAACGGAAACACAATCCATGGAAACACAGGAGAAACCTTTCTCTTGAAAATAGGCAAACAAGTCTCTATTTAGTCATCAGTTAATAATGCGTGAGTTCTAATTTTAAATAAAAACACATGGAAAATAGTAGTAAAAAAAGGTTTACATAATATTTTAATGATGAGTTATGAGTAGCTTTAAGTAAGAAAATACTTTTTTTTTTGCAAATTATTCATCGGTGCAGAATTTGAGACAAATGTTGATTGCAAGCCTTACTTCAATACATCTCACTTGACCAGAGGTTTTATGTAAGTGAAAATGACTGAGAAAGGTTTTAAGTTACCCTTGATTCTCAAAAGAGCCTGTTGCTGAAGAGAGACCAAGTTGATGCCAGATGTGTAATACTTCCCAGGATTAATAGAAGAGAGGTGCTTGAGGACTGTGGGGAATGAGAAGGACCACGGTGGACTGGGAATTGTTGATAACAGAATTGGCTGTCTGAAGTGAGGTGTGAGATTGAATTATTGTTGTCATAGCAGTTCTGTTTATAAGATACGTGTGATGAGGAAGGGTTAATGGATTCAACCTTTGCTTATAAATACAGGTGGTTCATGAGTAAGTAAGGAATGGACTGAAAGCAAAATAAAGTCAGTGTTTTGTTTTGAAGATCAGGCTTGAAAGTCTTGCATTGGTTGGGGATGTAGTACACAAGTGTACAGTACATGTAAAAGTAAATCAATTTGTTACCAGGACTTCAGGTGCCAGTTCAGGAAATTGATGATGTGCCTAAATCTGCATGTTTATGTAGCTGCATTGACCTGTGTTGTGAGAAAAATGTGGTTCTTGCTGCAGTCAGTTTATAATCCTGAATGGAAATGGAAGTGATCCCAGGGATAACTAGATCACAAATGTTTTTTCTTTGATTCTGGTTGTTATGCAACTGGTTTGAGATTATTTCTGCACAGCTTGGTTAGCAGTAGGTTGGACTTCCCCACCTGATTTTCCCTCAGAAAGACTTGGGAGGTGCAGTGTAAACCTTCTGCCAGTATTTGTGAGTTGGCCATAGGAGCAGATCAGGCAGATAAGGTGAGTAATGTTTCTTAGAAGCTCTTTGCAGAGCAACTTTGTGGTCTGTGCCTTTGTCATTGACATGTTACACATTTGCCAAGTTTCTGAAATAACTGAAATGGCAAATAATTGTAGGCTCTGATGTAGACTAGAGCTGACTATCTAAGGTTCATCTGGTGCAACTGGCATGCCTACATCAAGCCAGGATAGTTGTGACCTTTAATACATCTTAAAACAGTAAGAAAAATTGTGAAAGCTGATTGGTTTTAATTAGAACTCTCAGTGGAGAATCAATTGGCAGGAAAAATTTCCTTTTGATAAAGTTATATTGAATAGATCTGTCATCATCATGTAATTTTAAGAAATGGTTTCTTCTGGAAAATGGAATCTTGTTTCCCTCAACAAGCTTACTATTCCCTTGCTGAGATAAGGAAAGCAAAAAAAAATGGTTCTGTGTCCAAAAGGGTCCAGCCTGAGAATGGTGACCATTGACAGTAGTTATGAATATAGCTGAGTCACGATGTTTAGATGTTAGAGGCATTTGGTTAGAAACAGTGGGATTAACATGCACTGTTCAAATTATTGCTATGGCTTTTTTCTTGTTTTTTCTTTTCTATGTGCCTGACCAGCTGCTTGAGAAGTATAACGAGAGTTTGTCTTGATAAGGTCTCTCAGAGTGTTTTTTTAATGATCAGGTAATTACTTTTTGTTTCATGCCTGTGTATGTTGCTAGCATGATTCAAAGTATGCAATTGGCACTTTGTTTCAGTGGCTTGATCGGCCCTTCTCCTCTCTCCTTTTGGCACTTGGATCTAATTAGTGATTAGCTCTTCAAATCCAGAGCACCTATTCTTATGTTCTTCGGCAGTACCATTTCAGTGAAACTCTGATCTTCACTGGAGCTTATAGCTGTTACTTTAAAACCAGTAATAATACAAAATGAATGTGCTGTTTATTTTTTTTTCCAAAAGTCTGTCCTTTCTTATAATCTCGGAATGCTTTTATTTTTTATATCTAAGTACTTTACTGTACAATTGCCATTCCTGTTTGCAAGTGTGTGACTTGTTAATGACTCCTCTGTCACTTAAGGACAGGGATAACAAGGTCACTGGAGAGAATAAAAATTAGAATAGAAAGTGTTCCTTGTGGGTGTTGTTTTGCTCACTGAAGTATCTCTCCTTTCTAATCTTTATTCTCCATAAATTGTAAATAACAGGATTTGACAGAAATATAGATTGCCTTACTACACAGTAATGAATGCTTTAAGAGTCATGATCATTTGGAAAACTATGCCAAGAAGCAGAGAATTTTGTCTTCAGTCATCCAAAAATGTGCATTACAGAGCTCATCTTCATCTTTGGCATCTATCAAGCAGCTTGCTGGAAGCAGTGGAGCTAGCAAACAAAGCACGTTGCACTAAAATAGTCCCCCATGGGGAATAATTTAAAGTCATACTGAAGTATTGTTTTCAAAAGACATCAAATCAAATTTCCACTGGAATATCAGACATATTAAACGTGTGTGTGATGGAGAGTTCAGGTTAAAAATGAATGCTGCTTCTGCACTCACTGTAAAGCTCAACAACTCACAATTATCTCTCTCTGTCACATCTGGCTCTGTATAAGCCCACAGTACTTCTGCCAGTTTGTAAGAACATTATTTAAGATGTGTCAGTATCTTTATTTTATCTTATTTTTATCCACGTGCTTTATGCATGCAGAACCAGAGGCTAGTAAGTATGTGCTGGTTTATTGTTATTCTGTCTAGGCTGGCTTTATGTATACAGTATGTCCATAATATTTTGATAGACAGGATACAAAAGCCTCTAATAAAAACCCAGGGAATTGCAACTAAGGTTGAGGGTGGTGGTGGTGGGGTGGGTGGGAAGCTGTTGTTAATTTTGTTGATTTGACAGCTGTCTCCTGTTTCTGTGCATACCTGGAGATTGCATTTGGCCCAGACAGTGAGTTGGGTTACCCGAAAACCAAATTTCTGCCCAGAACCCCCACCAAGAGTTGCTGCATTCTCTAAACAAAACTCCACAAAGATATGGAGGTGTACATACTTGGAAGGTGGCTTAGGAGAAGGATGGGAGGTGGGTTGTGGTGTAGGTTTTGAACTTCTTCTCTCAAACAAAGATATTATTGTATTTTCTCTTCTTGACATCTGCTTAGCAGAAGGAAAACTTTGGTATGGTGAGTGCAGTAACTATTGTAAGCTTGACAGAAATATGAACAGGTCTTTGAATAGGGAACTTTGGAAAATAAGGTTTAAGAAAATGTTTTGTGGATTCAACAGTCTTTCAGGACTGCAACTTGCCAAATCCATCCCCTGCTAGCCACAGTTCTAAAGAATCTTACTGTTGGTAAGCTCTAATTAGTAGAATTTCCTGTTACTGCCTCGTAGACTCTTCCAATGTGGAGAGACCTGGAGGAAGTACTGCATAATGGGTAGGCCTAGATGTGGAAGTGAAGGCTGTGGCATTTGGAAGGAGAGAGCATGAACCTTGTAAAATAAATGCTGCTGAAGTGCCATTTTCAGGTGTTAAGAGGAGATGTTGGCTGAGAGGCAGTTTTACATCTGTCCCTGTCCCTGGTTACCATGGTTGGTGGGGCTGGAGAGCAGAATGCACGTCTGAGTGTAATTGTGTAGCAGCTGGGTCTGAGCTGGCACCGTGGGAATGCTGCTGTGCACCCAAAATGTCAATTTATGCAGCTTGACTCTCAATTGTGGGAATCTTTAAAATCAGAGGGTTTTGGGAACGCTGTAAAAGGCAGGCGTCAGAGACAGCAGAACTGCGATTAGAGTTAAGCAGTAGCCATAACATTTGCCAGTAGAAAAGTTATAAAAGAAGTAGAAAAGTAAGGACAAATAGAACAATGGTCTATGTATTAAAACTTGTTTAGAATAACTCTCTAAGTTACAGAAAAGTATATCTAGCGAGATATTAGGAAGTTCTTAGCTTGATAATGGAGCTCTGTGTATTGTGTTTTAAGGCTTACAAGCAGGTATTGTATTTGAAATACAAGTAAGCATTATTTTAACAAAAGGTAGGTGTGCTTAAAGTGGTTGGATAGAACTACTGTCAATATGTTTTTGCTCTGTGTGATTGGTTAAAAAACTTTTAAAGTAAGTTGTAACATTAAGTTCTTTGTCTGCTGCCGGGGATGTGAGCTGCTGGCATCTTCCCGTTGTCGTAAACATGTAATGAGAGTGATGCTGGAAAATAAACAGCTCGAGATGCGTTCCCCAGCAGTCCCATCCCGTTCGTGATTTGTACATAGATTTCATTCACCTGGGACTTGGAAAAGGTACCTGAAAGCCAGGTGCAGGTATCCAACTCAGGTAAAAACTGTTACTGGTGTGGAAACAGCCATCTCAGCCAGGTGGTATCAGTGCCATTGTGCATTTAGTTAATTTAGTGTGTGACTTTGGTTTTGTTTGGTAGGGTTTGATTTGAAGATGCAGAGCAGATGAAGTAATACACTGCCATACCCAAGAAATACCCTAACCCTACTCATCTGGAAAATCAGCACTTTTTATCTTGTATTTACTTAACTGATCCAGCCTAATTCATTGTGCAAGCACTGCAGCAGGCTGTCTGCTTTGCTCACTGGTGACCTTGTAAACACTCCCTCTTCTAGGTAGCTGCCTAGCATCAAGTTTCCACTTGAGTGCTAGTGTTTTTCAATTTTTGGAGGTCAAAACACGTTATAAGCAATTTTTGTGTTGTCACTTAAGAATGTTTGCACGGTTACTCAGTTCAGATCCAAATTATTTTGAAATTCATGACTTTTAGATTTGAACTGGATATTCAAAAAGTGGAAACACATTTCAGGTTCCCTCATTTCTTTTATGATGATAGCATTTGGTGCCAAATGAGGCATTTTAATCCCTTATTTTAATGCTGAAGTTATGTGATTTTTTTTCACATTCCACATCGGAGAAATAAAATAATTAGAAGAAAATATTCATTTGTGTGTCTATAGAGGTATACTTAGCAGTCCGTTGAATCATCATTTGAATTTCAAAATGCTTTGAGAAGTACAGATTTACATTTATTAAAAAAAACCCACAAACTCAAAACAAACCAAAACCAAAAAGCCTCAGCAAGATTTTTGCAGGACAAGCAGCATATGTAGTTTTATTGTGTTGTATATGGTGGTGATTTTAGCTTTCTAAGGAATTGAGTGTTAGAAGTAAACCTTCATCTGCACTCTGCCGTTTTGTTTTTTCACCATTGAAACTTCATTGATTTTAAAACTATAGGTGTGAAACTTTCCTCATTAAATTGCATGCTGCAGTTGATAGGGCACATCCATCTAAACTATTATCTTCTCTCTGGAAAATGAAAAAAAAAAAAGTAGTGTTGCTCACCAGTTTTATCTGATCATCGTTATAGCAAAAAAAGGAAGTAAGGGAAGGCATTCTCTTAGAATATATAAGACATAAGAATTTAATACATTTTTTAAAACAGTAATATTAAGGGAGACTGAAACTGGCTTTCAGTGGTTCTTAAGCCCTTCAAATGCAGCTATTGAAGGTAAGTGTAGTGTGTGAACGGTCTTGTTGGTACTGATTTTTTCAATAACGTTAAGGTAATAAGACTGCATGCAGGAGGGAATGTTGGGATAAGATAAAACTAAAAGTAGCATACCAGGGATGAAGAAAAGCCGGAAGAGGGACTGCAACATAACAGCTGCTTTGCTGAAGCTTTTACTTGGTTTTGCCTCTTTGAAAATGAAACACTTGTGGGCACACTTCATATCTAGAATTTCTTTCACTAGTTTTTCTCCTAATAGTCAAAACATCCTTTTCTTTTACTGTGGTTCAGGAAAATGGCACGAAGATGAAGTTAGCAGCACAGACTTTCTTACTTGGCACATGGGGTGAAATTGTATCCCTTTAGAAAATCAACAGAGAACTTCCAGCTGTGGGTTTAGGAGCTCCCCAAAGGACTCGAATTTAACAAGTCATTTGAACAGTGTGGCAGTCCGTGGGATGGGTATTGCATCCATTAAATTCAGGTTTAACAGTACCTGATTGTGCCAGTGAAGTACTTATCTGGTTATGAGACTCTTTCACCAGTCATGACTGCCAGCTTGGCTATGTCTCAGTGCTTCCTCAGTCACCACAAATCACACTGGTGGTGCCCCAGACAGCAGTGTTAGTATCAGTACTAGCAAATGCCATGTGCCAGCTCAGTGTGTGCTTAATCTTGGAAAGTTGCCCTAAATTTTGTAACCCCTTTTCTTTAGTTAGGGGTCCCTGAAGATCTGTTTGATTTGACTTGTCATCACTAGAGTTAAGAGTGTTTATACTTGCTATTATTTTTTAAAAGTGTTGTTAAAAGAAAAAGTTAATGGCCTCTCATCTGATTTTAACCATTTTTCATCTTGCATCTAGGCATTTTTTTCTTCCATTAGTATCCTATACTTTGCCATAGCCAGACCACCATAAGTAGGACTCACTGCATTGCGAGTGGTGCCTTTTGTGCATTGCAGTACCTGTGATTATTAAGGAAAGTTTATTTTCTTTAAATAAAGGCTTTGACTTTTTTTATCAGACCTAAAGGCTATTAAATTTTAAATGCCATTTGTTTTTCATTAAAAAGGCTTTTCTATTTTAAATCCTTGACTCATTTTTATCGGAAAAGTAATATTAATATCTTTTTTTAAAATTATTGGTGCTTAATCCATTAGCTAAATACAGAGCAATAATCCCATATGGCAAAGTAGGCCTTGCTGGATGTGTGGGAGTGTGCACATGTGTACGTGCATGAATATTTTTACACTTTCGGCCTTCTTTATTTTCCTCCTTTAAGTTTTGCTTCCTCTAACTTTGTCCTGGTGCAGAAATTATGAATGCTCATTAAAGATTTATTTATATTCACACGCAAAACTGGAAAATCAACCCAGTCCTGATGGGGCCAGTGTTCATGCTTCTTTTCTTTCATTCTACCCATATTTAGAGGTACTCTTTGAATATGCTTTCTAAAATAAAAACTTTCATTTAATATGTATTCCTCAGCATCTGCATTTAGTTGTAATGCTACCTCCTCTTTCAAAATCAGACAGATGAATCATCTGCTGGAGGCATATGACCATTGTAGACAGGATCAAACTTACAGTTTATCAGCTGTACCCTTGTTAGGTGTTGTCATATTGGTCGATAGCAATCTTTGTTGTGGCTTTAGGGAGGCAGTGGGAGGTGGCATAAGAAGCCGAGAGCTGTTAAGCAGGAAGCAATGTGTGTTCCCAGTATGTCGTGCTGACAGCAAACCTTGATTTGGTTGTCATACAGTTATAGTGGAGTTAAAGCAAAAGTTAACTCAGAAGTACACTAAAATAGCAGATCACAATTTCTGCTACTTCTCTTCTCTGGTGATTTTTTTCTGCAGAGTGCAAGGCTCCCCTGTACCATCTTCCCTGACATAATGAGTCCTGTGTATGGAAGACACTCCCACGTGGGGTGCCCTGTAATGTCCTGGCTGGGGAGGGAAAAGGGCTTTCATTGAGATTGCCTCCTTTGAAGAGTCACTCACTGTGCTGTGTTGCAGAATTGATCAAGAGATCTTGATACTTCTGGTCAAACTGCACGTCTTTGGATTTCTGAGTATCACCCAAAGGTTCTGCTCTGCCTGTCACCATCGATGCACATTCAGGTGTTATAGTTTGATCAACTGTAGTTGTTGTCAAAGCATGTTAGAGGGGTAAATGTGTAAACAAATGCTGCTAAAGTCTCCAAAACCACAGCATACCAGGTATTGCCCTGGGAATAAAGTAACATGAATCCATCATGGATTTATGCCTTTACACAAAACTGAAACAGAAGAGAGAACTGATGCAACTGGGTTTTTTCTGACTAATTTGAACAGGCTTTTCTGTGATTAGAAGAAGTGTAGAAGAATGGAAAAAAAGTTATTCTGTTATTAAATTTAAATTATTTAATAGTTGTTTCGACCACTTGTTTATGAATTGCAAAATTTTGCAGGGGTGTCAACATCTGTGGCAAAATCATGATTTACTATAACCCCAGTTTGGCATCTCCTGTTTTTTGTCCAACATATTATGCTTGGAGAAGTATTTTAATCTATCTATATTACGCTTGTACTCTGTATAAAATTTCATAAACTATTATTGCATTTAAAACATTAAGATTTTTATTTTTGTTTTGACAGCTCACTTTTATGTTTTCCTCCTGTGTGTCCAAAATTGATTGTCCTTGCAAGTTTCAGGTGTACAAGCTATTGCAGATTGATTTCAGTGGCACCTCTTGTTATTTTTCTTTTAAATACCAGTTTTGCAAATATTAAGGCCTCTGTTTATTTAAATTTAAAAGCTTGCAGACATATTTTTAGCTTAACCTCCTAACCATGTTGGTATCCTTTCTTGGCCAACTGATATTTGGGAAAAAAAACTGGAGTAGTTTTGAAGCTGATGAGAGATTCTTTTGACTTTACTGGCCTGGCTCTAAAATTAAGCAACTTTTTGAAGAATAGATAATAGTTTTAAGCTCGCAACCTTGAAAATATTTCTTTCTGATTTTTATCATTCCCATAATTCTAAAAAGAAAAAATATAATATTTCTTCCTCATTTTTAGCCTTTAGTCTAGTGTGAAATTGGAAATATTGGTTAAAGTTTAACCTAAGTGACCAACTGGTATTTGAGAATGAAATATACTAAAATTATTTCCGTTAACAGAGAAGATGTAGTCAATATTTTCCTGAATCTTTACCACAGAGAAGTGCTTTTCTTGACAAAATATAAAATCCATCGGTAAGGTTGTTGCCATGTGCAGGAGCTGTTGTCCAGAGGAATAATACTGAGTAAGAGAAACATTATTAAAGGAAATCGGCATTAGGTATCTTTTGTCAACAAGAGAGGAGAAGATTTTGATGCTAGTGGTTAAGGAGTTCTCCTGAATAAACTCCAGGCTGTCCACTGCTATGTATCTTATTATTTTCTTTTTTCTTCTGGAAAGATGGAATTTCTTTTTTTTTTTTTTCTTTGTGTTTGAACACTCTGGTGGCGTCTGTGATGACCATCTCCCCATGGTTGCAGAAGGTTAATTTGAAGTGACTAGATCAGTGAAAGGCAGAAATTCTTTTTATCTGTGTTATGTATTTCTGGCTTGTGTGCCTATTCCCATGCAGAAACACTCCAATTTCAGATAGATTGTGTCTGGTTTTGCCACGGTGGATATTGGTGTAGTCTGAAGTTCACAATTTAGCTGGGAAGAAAACCCTGGGGACATAATTTCAGAGTCTTAACTTATTCACTAGAGGATGCTGCTTCTTATACAAATTTCTACAAATCTCTGTACTTAGTGAGGCCAACGGTGAAATGAGAATAATGATGCTTATGCACCTTTATAAAGTGATTTTAAATCTACAAATGGAAATTTAAGTTCAAAGCATTATTATTATTAACCACATTTTCCAGATAGGGTAATGAAGAAGAGAAGTGTAGCTCCTTTTCTAGTATCTTCTTCCCAAATGCACTAATATGCTGACCAGGGTGTATTTTCTGTTCCTCTCTGGATCTGATAAACAGCTGATAAAAGTCTCTTACAGCTGATTAGAGTTATATTTAGTCTGCAAAAATTATGCTTTTAGATATTCAGCCATTATTTCCTCTAGATCTTGACCCAAATGTTTTTCAACACATAAAAAAGTGCTTGTCGGGATAGAAATAATTTGTTTCCTTAAAGCTTTTATTTTAAAGAGGTGCCTCTAGACTGACTATTATATGATCATAAGTTCTATAAATAGAATTAATCTGTTAGTCCATGAAGCAGGTGGAGAAAGCCAAAGATTTCCTCATGCAATCTCATATTACATAAGTCATTAGATTAAGAAATAGTAATAAACATGATATTGTTTGAATCGCCCTTAAAGGTTTAAGCCTTTAGGGTTTGTGTTTTTAAGGGCAACTCCTTTGCTGAAAAGTCCAGAAAATCACATTAAATATGTGAAAGCTAATGGTAAGACTGTATGTGGGACTTTTTTTCACATGGAAAATGGCAGCATTTGATTGATTTTAAAATCTGTCCAGTACTGTGAGGCTCGAGCCTTTGAAGCACAGTAATAAGTTGTCTGTTGAATTTTAATTTCTGGCTGGAAGTACCAATATGGCTCAGGTTGCACTAGGTTTTCTGACTGTATTGGGTGCTCCCTAGAGCACTGATTTTGCAGAGCTTATGGTAGAAGACCATAACCACTGTTAAAATGGAAATAAATGTGTGGTTCTTCTGGAATGGATAATGTGGCTTTGAGATTTACATCTAAGCCTGCTGTACAGTGCTGTTTTGGTGGATTTTTTGGACTGTGTCACTGGTGTCTCAGGCTGGGTGTGCTGGATGTTAAGTCTGCTGGATCAGTCCATGTCTCTTAAGGGCAGTGCTTAATTGTGAGCTCTTGATACCTCTTTCTCTGTATCTCTCTGCCTGAAGCTGTGAGGATGTGTGAACAGCTGACAAGTGCACATTCAAAAGTCAAAGAGACTTTAGGAAAAAAGATATTAAAAGAAGCTGGAGAGAAAGGCAGTTCTCTGCAAACATGTTGGAGGATCACAAAGAGCTCTGGTGGATTTGGATGGAGTAGCAGTGCAAGCACTGGAATATACTTTGCAGTCCACTTTAAATAGTCAAATAAACCAAAAGACATCAGGAAGAATTTACTTTATGGTAGTCTTTATATTCACTTCAGGAGAAGTAATAAAGTTATTTACAATACAACATTGTGTAAAAGGAACTTAAATTAGGTCTTGGTAAGAGATACTGCTTATTTAAAAAGAGATGTTCACTAAGGCAGTCGTTATACTTTTCTACTGTATAGATCTATGGTTTTGAAATGGTTATGCCCCAAAACTCTTAATTAAGCTTGACAGTTTTAGCATTGAAATTGAAGTAGTTGATTGGAAAGACAGTCTGCAAACAAGAGCCTCTCTTAATGGTCCCAGAGCTTGTGTTTGTTTACAGGCCTTACCGTGTTGTGAGAAAAGGAAGAAAGTAACAGTTCTCTTTAATTATCTATCATGTGCAGCATGTCAAAACAAGGGACTATAAACTAGTGCAAGTGACTTACAATAAAAGTGGTTATCATAGACTTTGTGTAGTGACTAAACCTACCAAACTTTATTAGTGTGACAGGTATCTTATGGGAACAGTTTGTCATAATTGGAGGGTCTGCTTGAGTGACTAGTCTACTTACAGGCATGACCTACATTTTTGTGAGCTGATCTTTGCTGGATATGGTGTCCTGTTCTGCCAGACTACAGTGATCCCAGTAATGCTATCACACCCTTTACTTGCAAACAGATTTTTCAATCTTGTTTAAAAGTTATCTGAATGATAAACAGCTCTCATTACAAAATATTCAATGTTAGGTAATTATTTTATACCTGTGGAAGAAGCATCAATTTCTGATAGTGTTGTGTATTTGTTTATCACCCCCTAGTTTTATTCCAAGACACAGGTGTTGGTCAGTTCCTGACTTAAGTAAGCTTATTGTTGTTATTCAGTCCACAGAACTTTGATCTTAGGTCTTATTTTTCTGCCAGATGCAGCACAGTGACATATTACAGAATAAAATGTGAAGAGGAACTTCATCCAGGTTACATAAAATTCCTTACCTGGCTGATAATGTAATGCAGTTTTCATCACCTTTGTGATTTTTGTCTTTCTTTTTGTTTATTTTACCTTGTTTTCTCCAAGAGTAGATTTATCTATTTATAAAATATATACAGATAGGTCTTAAAAATGTTTTGTTAAAAAAAGAAGCCAGTGGTGGATGTAAAGTTATAGAATGTCCTAAAACTGGCAGCAAAACTGAGCTGCCTTTATCAGGTAAAAAAAAATTAAATCTAGAAATAGTAAAATGAAGCTCATGAAATCAGAAGACGTAATTTTAGGAGTGGAATGTTTGTGAAGGTTGGGAAATTAAAGTCATTGTCTTTCATTCCTATATCTGTTAAAAACTCTTTTTGTAATATAAGAAAACATTTCCCTTCTCATCATTCTTTGCCAGTAACTTACTCCAGAGGACCAAACACCCTCCCACTACCACCACTGCTTGTGGTGTAGGCTGTTTTTATGACCACCTAGAAATCCTCCTTTGCCTTTCTGAACCTTCTGGATGGCACTCTGGACCTTGTATCAGATCCACTCCCTTCAAAGCACAGAATAATCTGCTTTGGCAAAACAGCAAGACTGAAAAGGTAGTATGGGCACAAATGTCCTCTCTGGCATGCACCCCAAAGAGGTTTGAGGTGTTGCAGAACCAACTGTCTCAGCATGGATTTTCATTAAGGCATATGAGGTAAAATCCTGGGAGTCAATGGGAGTTAACTCATCAGTCTCATCCATTATATCTGTCATGGTTTGACACTGGCGCAATGCCAGCGTCCCCATGAAAATGCACCTTTTCTAAATAAATGCTGTGAGATGTTATCAGGAACAGAGCAGAGCAGGCCCAAGCTTAATAGCAAAGGAAAAAAAAATTTATTAAACTACTACTAATACAGAAAACACATAAACTAAATCCAGGATGAAGGCCTTTTAAACCACCCCTCCTCCTCCCAATTCCAAAAACACCCAGCCATGAAACATCACCCGGGATTCTTGATCAAATTACCACCCTTCAGGTAATCTATACTTAAACTATCAAGGGAGAGAGAAGTCTGTCTTGCACCACAGACCCCCCAGGAAACACAGCTGCCACCCTGTGTTTCCCTGTCACACAAGGCCACCGCCCGGAAGAAAAAATCTGCCAGTGTGACACTCTCCATTCCATGTCACAGTGCTCTCACCACCGTGCATGGACAGACTGCTCATAGGGCTCCTTTAAGGATGCTTTGCCACGGACCCAAAGATACAACAGTTCAGCTTCTCATCCTGGGACTACAGTCCCCCCCATTTTCCCCTGGGGCCGAGGGGTCCAAAAACAGGACTCATCTTCTTCCCGAAGACAGAGGGTATCACCATTCCCTCTTCAGCTCTCTTCGTTTCTCGCCATTCTTGTGCTGTTCGAAGCTGAAACAGGTCTCCCTGGGTCACCACTGCATCCCCCTAAAATGCAGTCTCTATTGCAGGAGATTTTGGTTCAGTCCATGGCTAATAAGAAAAATCCAGCCAAAAGCTACTTCATCATCTCCTCCCACCTAAATATTTCTTCTTCTAACATCTCAGGTCCCGGACTGTCTCTCTTCCACTACAAATCAAGGAGGAGTAATACTTTTCAAAAGCCCTCATTTCCTGGAAAGGGTTAAAAGTTCAGACTCCCTGGACAGCTGATATCTCAGTCCGGCGTTCCGCCTCCCACGCTGGGCATTCCCCCCCTTCTCCTTCTCCTCTGCCGGCAGATTTCCAGGTGCCGCCAAGCTCTCTGTCTCTTTCCCTCTTGGTGAGGGGGGGGGGGCAAAGGCATCTCCACTTCTCTCCACCCTTCCGTCCACAGGAGCTGGCTCGGTTCCAGACCCTCAGCCCCCTCGGCCTACCTGGACAAGGCCGCATGGCTTCCCCTCCCCCACCCAGCCTGGGCTGGGCAGGGGGGGAGTCTGCACTCTCTGACGACCGGAACCAAAAGAGAGAGTTCTCCTGGGAGTTCTTGCTTTTAACCCCCTGTGTTCTCAGAGGCGTGTCCATACTTTCAGTGGTCACTCCAGGTTCCAATATCCAAACCTGACCACTGATTGGTTTGACCCAACTTCCTGGAAAAAATTCACTTCCATGTCAAACCACGACAATATCTGAGGAGTAAATAATTAATGTTACAGGGGTCACTATTTGCTCAACTTTTTTAAACTCAGTGAACTTACTAAATACGAAATCCAACCATTTCCAAAGTACATTGTAGCCTGGTTGAATGCTTTGTGCTTTTAAATAAGTGCTTAATTAGTACACAGGAGTTCAGGACAGTGAAAGAGAGTGTATTTCATTTGGATGGCTGAACAGAAGTAGGGAAAGAGAAGCCTGTAATTATCTACACTGGAGTTTGGCCAGAAGCCATCTGTGATTTGTAATGTGTCTTATAAGATAAAGCTGAGAAGCAGAAAGGAACTTTTGTTTTCTCGTATTGACTCATTTGCTGCATAAGAGTGTGATCTTCCTACAGTCAGTCACATGATGCCTGTTTTCCTCTTTCTGAAGATGGGATGTTACTGTGTGCCTGCACAACTGTATACTGGACTTTAGCCCCATGGCTATTCAGTGGATGCACACTGGACTTCTAATGATGGTGTACTTGTCCTCAGCATAGTAGTGGGACTGTATATACAGGGAAGAAGGAGAAATTGTATACAAAGAGTACAATCAATCAGTGTAAATGTACTCAGGAGGAATCAAGCTGGGTTTGGCAGTGGGAATACCATGAGAAGTGGGAAGACTGAAGCATCTAAAATCCTGCTTTGTTGGATTTGGACATTTTATGCTGTGTTGCAGAAAGTCATTCCCTCCTTTTATGATTGCTAGTGCCAAGTCTTCTGAAGATAGTTAGAAAACCACCCTTCTTGCCTGAAAATTGTCCTGCAAAACCAGAGGTTACACTGTTCTCCGAAAGCATGTCACACAGTAGGAAGAAGGCAGTGTAATATCCTGTAATACTGTGGTGAAGTAATTGGAGGATGTATTCAAAGTGGAAAAGAGAGGTGTGAATAAGTTGGAGCATAAACTTTGTTTAGGTCACTGGACTGCAGAATCAGACTTCCACAGGCTGCTCATGTTGAACTGTTTTCAAAAATAGTCCCATCAATATATTTAATTTTGTTGCAGAGAGGGAATAATCTTCTTCCCCAAGAATAATGCCATGTCTGAGGAGGAGAGCACTGTCTTGACTGAATTTGGATGTGAATTCCCTCTTGGTAGAGAGGGAACCTGAATGTAGGTCATCAGTCTCCTGAAGTTAGATGCACTAACTTTATCCATGCTGATAAAAGATATAGCCCCTTCCCAGTTTTTAAAAATGAGATAGCTGACATTATGAAGCAGGATCTAATAGGTATGCTCCAAAACAGCTACTTGAAACGTGCTTCAAATGAGATAGTAATGTCTCGTTGGTGAATAGGGGTGGTGTTTTTACATCAAAAGAGGCATCAGGTTCTGTCAGCCTCTTGAAGTGCATCTTGGTGCAAATGGAATTCAGACTTTTATGTGCATAGGAGATGTTAGTGCCAGGAACGGAAGGCTTAGTGGGGTGCTTGGTGGTAACAAGGAGGGGTTCTAAATTCTGTGCAGTCAGACACATTTGTGTTCCCATGGTTCTTACTCTTTGGTCAGTACTCCAATATGTGAATCATTAAATGCATATTACATTTTGTTAATCCTGTAGAAAATATCCAAAGATATCTATTGACCATAGAAATGGCACTGTACTGTTTGCTAAGCTGAATGTTTGCTGAAGGGGCTGTGCTTCATACCTATTTTCCCAGAGAGACTACTGACATCTGCCTGCTCTGCCTTGTGATTCCTTGAAGTCACCTTGCCCTTGCTGTGTGCAGATTGAGCTGACAATATCGACTGCCAGGGGAGCTTATATTCCTGGTTGTCTCCTTGGAAATAGAGACATCCCAGATAACAAGTATTGTTAGTGTGATGTATTCAGATGGTGTTGATGCTGTGTTTTTAAAATGCATGGAGAGCATTATATTAGACCTGGCTATTACAGAGTGAGAAAGTGAGCACCTATCTTTGGTTTTCTTTTAAGGCTGGGACTTCCTGGAATAGTAATAGTTGTTTAGATTTTCTCAAGATTTGCTTTCATTTTCACTTTGATGCAGATTTAAGCTCCAAATCTCATGGTCTATGCCTAGAAGTTTTAAATACTAAAGTCAATTTTACCATAAGACTATCAATATTTTTATAGCAAGACTATTTGTCTAATTCTTGTCTCTTCCAACTGGTATTGAACTTAAAAGGTGTCAGATTATTACTGTTTCAGATGATGATTTGCCTGTGAATAACAAAGCAAATAATTTAGTATTTTTAATAATGTAATTGCAGTGAAATTAATGCATTTTAAAAGTTTACCTTAAGTGTGAAAGTTGTGTCCGATTCTGCAACCTTGGTAACTAGTCTTCCCATTCTGCACAAAATTGTCTCTCCTTCTGCTATTTCACTTTCTATTCATCACTTCAATATATTCAGATATGTTTTACCCTGTGGCTATTTTTTCCATGCCCCAGGGTAAAACATATCTGAATAATATTGTAGACCTCTACTTGTCTGTACCTATGTCTTTTTTTTAGATTGTTGGATAAGTTGAGTCCAGTCTTGAAAACTGGAAAAGTGTAAGTGAACCAGTAATAATATCTCAGCTAAGTCAACCACTGCTGCTTCCAGTTAATTCTGACCTTTGCTGTGCTTGGCTGGAAATGAAAGTCCAATTTGCACAAAGTGCAGAATGATGGGTATGGTCTGGCCACATCCCTTGAGACAAGCCACACGGGTGTGAGGTAAATCAAACCAAAGGCCTTGCAGTGGCAAATGGTGTCAGTGTGTTTCTTAAAAAGCCTGTTTTATGGTTTGTGTGCATTACTGCCCCCCTCAAAGTGACTGGTTACTCCACTGTGTTTATTTTCAAATGAGAGTTGGTAATGGGACACAAGCATCATTTCCATGTACATAATAGTAAGTGTGGTTATGATTTCTATTTAAATAGTCAGTTCTCATGATTCAGTTGAGTTCTGTGTTGCCCTAGAGAGTTGAATCCTGCCGTGAAGTTTCTTTGTGATGCTGGACAAGTTATCTAAAGCTGAAGATTCACTCCTGGGAATTGTGTGACCTTATTCTGCTTGACCAGACTGAGATGTTTGACACATAAAGAGCAGAAGTCACAAGTTCTCAGAAATGCAGCTATAGACTATAGGACTTAGGATGAAAAGAAGCATCCCATCACACACTGAAATCAGAAATGCAGCTCTCACATTCTCCAGAGAAGCATCTGCATTAATTGACAAATTTCATTGCAAGACATGGCACCCTTCTAGGCACAGTGGTTGATGATGTGGGTAGATTATCCCATGTGTATGGCCATGTTTGTAACTTATTGTGAGAAATTAGTTGGTTTGTATTCATCCACATAAATTTTTGTAGAGGGTTCTCCAGAGGGTAACACATTGCAGCTTTTCAATAAGACTGTTTGCACAAATCCCCTTTTCTTCCTACTCTTCTTGCCTGGAGAATTAAGAGCTGCAAAACATTTAAAAATCAGTAGAATTTACATGAAAAAGTGAACACTAAAATGCATTGACAGGGATAACAGTGCCTTTGCACAAAAATCAGTTGGGTATGCATATTTGATTTATTCATTCAAGAAGTTTGAGAACATGTTTGTAAGATCTGTGATCCTTTTGCATAATTTGTGCAGGTTTATTATTGGAGTTGTCATTATTATGAGAAAAATTAAATGGCTTGTTTGGAGGCTTGGGATTCAGTGTGGAAAAAAAGCAGATACACAATGTTTTATAAGCAGTAGCTATAATTAATACAATAGTCTAAGCGTAACTGTTTCTCTGAATTAAAGCTGACAACTACCTTTTCAGCAAGAGCACAGATGGAGGAAGTAGATTGTACTGACTTGAAGTTTTTCCATTTTCAGAGTAGTAATTCTGCAGCAGTTGTGAAACTTAAAATGTGAAATGTTTATACTTTAGAGTGTTGATTTGGTCTGCATAATGATCCTAGGAAATTATCCTTTTTTATATTCCTCGGTATCACAGCAGACCACTGGGTTTCCCAGTGAAAGGAAGCACTGTTGGGGGAAATCTTGGTTCAAGAAAGAGAACAGCAGAATGAGGAGTGTTTTTGTATAAGGTGCACTATTTGTTCTGTTCAAAGTGAGGTTTTAGCCTAAAAGATAACCTTAAAAAGTAGCATCTTAGGATTTGATGTTAAGTGCTTTTCCAGGAATTTATAATGCTATATTTATACATTTTGAGTTGAGTCTCCTTCACACTTTCCATACATGATAGACAAAAGTGTCAGATTGGCTCTTAAAGATAAAAATCTTAAGTTTAGAGCCAATTTTTGATGAGTATAAAATTACAAAAGCGTCATTTAAGTTAAACTGATCTTGTGGCATAAAATATAAATAAAAATTCAGAAGTCAAAAGCCATGTGGCTATTGGCATATTTACATTAGTATTTTAATGTGGATCAAGAGTGTAATTTTGAAGCACGTCTCATGATCCTTCCTGTTTGCTGTGGTTTGCTTTACATTGCAGGGCGGTTTTGGAATATGTAAACTGATTTCCCTTTGGATAAAAATGTGCTGCAGGAGTGCACATAATGCTCTCCTACTGTTAATGGGTCTACAAAACCAGACTAAACTTAACCTGAAGTAGCCTTCCTCTCTCCCTTTCTCTCAAAACATGTGTAATGTGATTATCAAACCTTCATCACCAACAATTTTGCTTTACAGACTGATTTTATTCTGCGATGCTACTTGTTAAGGTAGATACTTACTACTCATAGTGAACTACTAAAAGATTCTGATAAAATCAGAATCTTGACTTGTGAATCAGTAGCCAACTGTCAAGAAGTGCTGTATCAGCAAGTAAATTAGGAATTGTATGTGTGTAACAGGTAGGAAACTACTGGTGGGTTTTTCAGTTTAAAAAAAAAGAAAAAGCAAACAACCATGATGAAGAAAGCCTTTCAGGAAATGGGGAATGCTCTTAGTCTGACAGACCCATTCCCCCTTAGTTTCTAATCAATAATTTACTTCATTCCTGGTGGTGAGATTGTTCCATTTGAGTGTTCTGGGAAAGTGGATAGTAGCTCTTCAAAAATCCCTGCATGAAATGGTCCATTTCAATAAGAAGAGTATCAGTTTTGACTTGACACTTGGAGAAAAGTGCTTACTTGGCAGAAAAATGGTGTAGATTTGGTGCTGATCCCCCAAACTCCTTTGTTTTAGTTGAAAACCCCAAGTTGTCACAGTAATCTTGCTCTGGTGATCTGTAGCAATAGCCGGATCAATTGTTACTGTCATTTTGTTTGCTGATTTCATGAACTGTTTTGGTGTTAATTCTTGTGCAGCTGAAGGAACATCAACTGCCCAAAGAGCTGCCTCAGCCTGTTTCTCTCCTCTCTTATCAGTCAACTTTGGAACTGTGAAAAACAGCCTTGTCCCTTCCTACATACTCTGACAGTTAAGTGGGAAGTGAGTGTTCATTTAAAATTAATCTGAGGGGTAGGAATTTTCTGACTAAGTTATGATATTATTTAGTTATGATATTATTTAATTTATGATATTATTTTCTGACTAAGTTATGATATTATTACTGGTTCACTTACACTTTTCCAGTTTTCAAGTTTGGTTTTTTGGTGGGTTTTTTGTTTGGTTTTTTGGTGGGTTTTTTGTTTGGTTTTTTGGTGAGTTTTTTTGTTTGGTTGGTTTTTGTTTGGCTATTTTTTGAGGGGTTTTTTTTTTCGCTATTTTTGGAGGGGTTTTTGTTTGGCTATTTTTTGTGGGTTTTTTTGTTTGTTTTGGTGTGTTTTTTTGTTTGTTTTTGCTCTCATGGTATATTTATACATATCATGGTGTATCTGTAGACTGATGTGAGAGCAGAAACATGAGCAGGAATAAATTTTCAGTAAGGTCATTCAGAGCTTTTTTTCTCAGAAGCTGTTGTATATTTGGACATCTGCCTATATGATGAGGAATGTGTATAACCGCAGTGTCTTTTCAATGGATCTTAGTATCTTCAGTATTTAGATATATTTCTATCAATACACAAATTTTCTGGAAACTTATAACCATCTTCCAACTTTCAGCTCTGCCCCTATACTACCTGTCTCTTTCCTACTTATTCCTCTGCACTGAACCTGCTTCATTGTTGATGTTTGATAGATCACTAGAAAGGAAAGGAATGGCTCCTCTTCAGGCAAACAGTAAACTGCAAATACCAAAGAAACAAACCCAAAACATTGTTTAGTGGAAGCCACTTTCTGTGGCTGAAACTCTGAATTTGAAGTCTTACTTCGTCAGCACCTTGAGGCATCCCAGTATCTTAGCCCAGCATGTCCCCCCATTGTGTATTACCACTTGCATCACGTCAGAAAGTCTGAGAATAGCAGTGATCTTTCCCAAAGGCCCTCTTGTTTGAAGCATTGAAAGTTTTTTCCCCACTTCAGAAAATTCAATACCAATATCCTCACAGTATGCAGGAAAACTTCTAGTGATTTGATTCTAACATTGAAACTGAAAGGATGCAAAGTGGCATATATTTTTATATTGGCTACCAGAGAAAGGGTTGTCTTTAAAAATCTATGTGCCTTTTACCTATGCTTTGTGATAGGCATACAGCCTGAAGACTAGCATATGGCAAAGGGAAATCAATTAAAAATGCATCATTATATTATAAATATTTGTAAAATAGCTAGATAAATATAATATGACAGAGAGAAGTCAAGAAGGCTTTTAGAATAGCAAATCTGTATTCTAAAATATATTGGAATTGTTCAGAGTGAGTTACAATGTGGTAAAAACTCATTGCATAGGCAGCGCACAGGCTATCAGGGATGTTCACAACATTTTGATAAAAGTCCTTTTCAAAGCAAGCATGAGAAGTTTCACCAAAGAAGTTCAGCTAAATAATTTTGGAAAGAAGAAAAGGAAAACATTTTTCAGGAAGGATCAGGTGATGATGCCTGTGTAGAAACGTATAGCCATTATTTATTGATTAATGGACTGATTTGTAACTTAGGAAAGGTTTCCAACAGGAATAAAAGTGATCCAGCTTTTTTCAAAGATTAGGAATTTTCCAAGTCTGCTAGAAGATTTTTAAACTATATTTTCTCATGTAACTGCCCGTTCACATAGTTGTGCACATGTTCATTCTTACTCTGTAATTTATGCCTGTAGGAGTACAAGGTTTATAAGCATCAAATAGAAAACAAGAGGGGGAAGAATTTGGTTCCTTAAATGCAAGTAAAAATTTCCTATAGTAATCCTCCTTTTCTGTAGACCTGTACATCACAGGCCTCACTGTGTGGCTAATTCTTCTACAGGAGGACTTTGACTGTGGGGCTTGACTCCATTTGTTCTCTGTGTTGATGTAAATATCAAGAATAAGCTGGAGGTTTTGTAGGGAGCAATTTATTCTTTTCTGCTTTTGCTGCAGATGGTAGAATTTGCTCATGCTGCAAGAGTGCAAAAGTACATATTGAAATAGAAAATTATACTAAAAATGGAAGAAACTATGCAAGAGAGAAATTTGTTCTGCCTTTAGCAAAAGGCTCACTAAAGTTTCTTCAGCGGAGATATCCATATCTGGGGATATTGCTGGTGATTTCTTGCTTACAGAAACCTCTTTCCCATTAGTCCAAACAGAGCACAATATCAGTAATAGTTGGGTCAGGGTGCTAATTATCTTTGTGAAAAATAGATGGGCAGACACTCGAGGAGATAGATGTGTCCTAATTTGTTGAGAGCTTTTAAAGATAAATGGCCTTGAAGTAAATTTGTTTTCAAATGAATAGCCAGTAGAGTGTTCGGAGCAGCGGTACAGTGAGCTCTCATCAGTTTTTCTCAGAGTGATGAATGTTGCATATTCTGTTGACGTGGTCTTTGCCATCAGATGTCCCAATTTATTAATGGCTGTAAATTATTGCAGCCCAATTTTATTACTGTTTTACATCTACCAAGGACTGAGCCTTGTGTACAGTTTTATATTAACTCAGTAGGCACCATTAAAATATTGACATTTAGGCTCATTTTAGCAGCATTAATCATAGCATTAATCATAGCATTTTATCATGCCTTAATTGTATGAAATGACTGGTTTGAAATGACTGGAGTGTTCACTTCTCTAAAAGCAGGTGAAACAATAATTTCCATTTCTCTACTTTTTCAACCTGTAACTGTACTTTAAAAAACCCAAAGAACAAACAACCCTAAAGACATAACCCCACCATCTCCTAACAGTGTGTGCTGTGGGCATCTACTTCTTGACTTCTTTGCAACAACTGAATGTCTAAGACCCAGCATCTACTACGGGCCTCACTGGAAGCTCTTGGAAGTGTCATTTCTAAAAATCAGCCTCTGAAATCTCAGTGTAGACACCTACAGCCAGACCTTGGCTTCAAAAATGTACCCTAATATATATAACAAGAGTACTTCTGATGTGCAAAAAAAAGCTGCAATCTATGGTTGTTTTCATATGCTGAAATGGCTTAAGGGTTTAAAACAGGCACAGAAATGCCTTTTGTGATTCTCCAGCAAGAATAGGCTTACAGCAGCCATGTCTGCTTTATCTTACTATACCAGTAACAGAAGTTGTGATATTTGCTGGCTCTTTTCAATGGAGAGCATCACTAGATGATTATGTTTAATACAAGGAGTTGGCAGCCTTTCTCACTTAACAATCATTAGATCTGCTGCTGAGGTCCCATTTTGTGAGGCAGCTGGAAATTGGCACTTAGTTTGAACGTATTGTTTTCTACCTTTCTCTTAAAGTTCAAGGACAAGGCAAAATTGTTCAGACTACACAGAGAAAAGACTTTTTCTCACTTTCTTTTTTTAACTTGGTCTTTCCACCTCTCCATTTATTCCCTGTGAAAATTTATTCCCCTATATATACATGAATTAAATGGAAGTGAGGACAATGTCAGCAAAGATGGAAGCAGAAGGCTTGAGGCAAGGTATTTGAAAGCACCAGGCAGAAGATAGCTGTGATAATTATGTAGACTTTTCACTGGAGTAAAAAATCATCTAGGTCTTCATTTCTATTTCTCTTGATACTTATGAAGGGGGACAATGCTGTTGCTTCTGTTTTAGGAAACTGAGGCCTCGAATGGGTCAATGGGGAGGGAAACCCTAAATCACTCAAAGGGAAAGGTGCATAACATGCAGAATAGTGGTATCCCAGTCTGCTAATCTTCACTTTGTTCTCCTAATCACTCATTCAATTAATTATTTTAAAGACTGCCCCTTCCAACTCCCATCCCTAGTTGTTCTTTCAACTTCAGCAGTTTGACCAGCTGTATTTTCCTTGATAACATGATATGGCTAAGGCCACAGGCTTCTACTGTAGCCTTCTGCTGCTATATTGGATCTTCTCAAAAGATTTTCTAGTGATAGAGGTTTTCTTTTTTCAATTACAATGGCTTCACATGACCAAATATTATTCATTAACTTGATTGCCTAAGGATATCAAGCTCCAGGGGAAACTTGTATTCCTATATGACTGGCAAGATAATTGGAAGTGAAATAATGCAAGTCCCACTGCAGGCAGCCATCAAAGATTTACGTATTTACTCTTGGAATTCAAAGTGTGTCATATCATACATCTTTTTTTTCTTTTAAGGCTTTTCTAACTGTAGGTTTATTATCGACCTTCAGCATGCACGTTTTGCAGGGGCAGGAGGCTTTGTAGCTCAATCAAGTGGGTCTGGTAAACACACTGAAATTTTTAGTCTGCAGTATCACCTAGATAACACATGTTAAAGTACACTTTTGCTTTTGCTAGCTTTTGATTTTAAGCTCCTAGGTCACGGCCTTTAATTCTTTATTTGTAGAGTATCTACCACAATTAGAGCTTCTACATGACATGAAAACACAGGCACAGAAGCCACTGATGGCAGCAAGAGTTCTGCATCCTCCAGGAGGGTGGAATATTGGGTGTAGGTTAGAGGCATCTTTATATGGAGCCTCCTCCAGTCTTCCCCATTAACAGAGACCAGGGTAAGCTCATGTCAGTAATTGTTGCATCCAGGCAGCAGTAGCAGGTGGGAGATTAAATGAGAGAGCTGTATAGATGTGGGGTCCTGTTGAGGATGGCCTTCAGTAAGTAAAAGTCACTTATAAATTAAACATGTGGCTAAGCCCTACCAAGTAAAAGGTATCTTATGAAGTCTTGACAGTTTCTCAATCTGACAGTGGTAAAACCTGAGAAGCAAGGATATTAGTGGAGTTACTCTGATGTGGTTGGACTAAAATTCATCTGGCAAAAATATTTTTTTTTTAAAAAAGGACAAAAAAATCAATATTCTTGCTAATGAGTACCAACATTTATCTTACAGGGAACCTGAAGTTTTGCCTTCTGATTCTGAACCAGCCTTTCAACAAAGGTCATTTCCATTGTCTGTGGAGCAGAGGTAATAATAACTTACATGCATCTTTATTTGTGTATTTTCTTAGCTGTTACCCAGCTAATGTACTTCATGTCTGTTGAATTGCAGTGTGGCAATCTCCTCTTTACTAGAGCAACCTTCTGGTGAGGGTGTGAACTGGCAGAGTATGTCCCTTGTTGCTGAATGCAGCAAATGAGCTGATTATGCAAATTCTGCATCCCTGCATTGCACACGTCAGAGGGAACTTTGTGCACTGATCTGTGTAAGACTGTAGCTTTTCAGAGGCTTCTTAGGAACAATCATTGTTTTGCTGACAAAGTGTAGCAGATCAATGGTGCATTTAAGACTCTGGAAGTGAGCATTTCTTTAAAGGTCATTAATGAAAAGTATTAAATTTAATCAAAATAAAATGAACTGTGTAGATACTAAGTTGTGAAAGCAGTGAGGAATTTGCATGCTTGTCAGAAATATACAAATCAGATTTCACTACCCCTTTGTTAAATATGCACAGTGCTAATCATCATATCTGGTATGATAGATTCAGATTTGCTGACATTTTGTGGAGATATGTAAATCTTTACAAACTTGGAGCTATTAATTCCTCCATGCAAGAACGTAGTCCTTCAAAAGCTTTCTGAAAAGCCACAGGAACTGTCTCTAACTTAGTCCCAGGATGGGAACCTTGCAGAGAGATTCCTCTTAACTGACTGGAGCAGATAGAGCTATTTGGTTGCACCATAGGCATAAGGACTGGCAGGGGGTAGCTGTACAGTTAAAAGGAATTGAAATAAGGGATGAAGTGAGCAGGATATATTCATAGCACTTAATTCCAGTAAACCCAAATTAGGTACCCATATAGCCAAAAGAGTGATAAAAAAGGAAGATAATTGTACAATATTATTCAAAGCATCTGAACAAGTGCTGTACCCCAAACAAACACACTTTCATTTGCATAATCAGCAAGAAAATAACAAGCCCTCAGTGAAAGGGCTGTCCAGTTATTTTATAGATGTGATTCTACATATTTTTTCATTTAAAAAGATACACTGAAACACCTGGTTTGTATTAAATAGAGAAGGAAACAAGGTGAAGCATTTGATCTTATTTCTTTGTCCCACCTTTCCTGTTTTTATGATTAAGAGACAGTTAAAAAAAGAGACAGTAAACCAGACATGCATGGTTTCTGAATGGCAGTATTTAGTGTCTTGTAGTACCTTGCTTGTGTTGCTGTAGTGCTGTATTTTGTTGATCAGACTTTTTTTTTGTCTGTCCTTTAGTATTTTAAATCTTCCTCATTTGATGAAACCTTGGGGCATAGAGTGCTTCTTACTGTAACAGTAATGAGCCTTTAAACTGCAGTGCTTCTGTGAAGGGTTGAAATAAGAAGCTGAATAAAATCAAGTAGGCCAAAGACTGTCTAATTCGGGGCTACCTCAGTGGGTTCCTGTTCTCTGAGCATAACTGTGTTGAAAGTGATTATTGGTGCTGTAAACAGTTTTCCAAAGAGTTTGTGGAAGGAGCAGAAGTCCTAATTAAGCTATTAAGACTGTTGCTGGTAGATTACTTTAAGAAATAGGTGGATATTTTCTATCTAAGTAAAATGACAGATGGAGGTGGTTACATGGTAAACATGAAATGATTTTTCTTCAAAACATCTCAGCTGCAGCAAACCTTAGTGAATCCAGGACAAGATTTTGATAATGCCCGTCTTACAGTGCTCTACTGTAAGGTGGACTACTTTAGGTGTCAGCAGTTTTCTGAATCCTGCTTCTGGAGGAGCATTAGCACAGCAACTGTTGCAGGACTAGGAGAACCTGGGGGGCTTGGTATGTGAACTGAAAGAAGTTCTGAAGGAATCATCCTTAGGAACAATGCTTGATGACCAGCTGTATATGCTTAAGATATCATAAAGGAAAGATGAGAAGGAAATAATGGGGCTGTTAAACCACAGAATATTGCCAGCTACACAAACTCGGGGAGAAAGGGAGAGAAAAATGCAAAGGAAAAATAAGATAAAATATTGTCCCACTTCTCTGCGTTACAGGAGTCTTGGGTTGTTATACTCAGCACAGAATACTTAGATGTGTTATTTGCAAGTAGTTTGTGTCCTGTTGTCCTGGTTTAGGGCAAATTTGGGAGGAAAGCAAATGATACAAACATCATGAAGTTACCCTATGACATCTATCAAAATAACTTCTTTCATTAGCCCTGTCACTTTAGTGTCAAGTAAAAAGTGGTGTGATGTGAGATTTCCTAAGTTTAAAAAAAAAAAAAAAATCACATCAATAAGTGGCTATTCTAGGCTAAAATCATCCCAGGTGTAACTCCTGTTGACCTTGAGAAAAAGTGGTTGCAGCTAATTAACCTTTGTCTCATAACACACATTTAAGAAATCTATTTTTACTGACATACTTTAGAAAGAACTATTTCAGTCAGTACAAGTTTGCATGAGCTTCCTTCCTTGTGCTTTGTGAAGGACACTGAAATCATATTTCATCACTTCCAAGAGACATCTTTTACCATTCTTGCCATACAAGCTGGATAAGTGACTATAATGAAGCAGTACAAGCTAAGGACTATATGATTTTAGTCTATTATATATCATTACTGTAATGAATCAGTCTAGAATACGTTCACTTGTTTGGTGCTTGGTACAGTCATGTGGTATTAGTGCTGTCCTAAAAGCAGGATGGATGAAATGCTGGAGAAGGAACAGTTTACAAAAGCAGGATGAAGACTAATATGGCAGATGACATTGGTTGTTCCCTGAAGGATTTATCGAGCTGCATATAGTGAGAAGGGGAAAAGCCAAATGGCAAGAGAAATTAAAGAGAATAGGTCAGTAAAGGGGAATAGGAGGTACTGTGGAAAATATGTCAAAGAGTCAGCACCCTGCTTTTCTCAGAGCTGCACATTTTTCTGTCTGTGAGTTTTCTATAAGGACAACTGGATCAAGTAGGTCTTACCTTAACACTGTCATGCATCCTAAATTCCTGCTTATGCAAACTTTCTAGCTCCTGGTTTGAATCCTGTTTAATAAAAGAAAATATGGTTGTGAAAAAAATCCAGTTTGAATTAGTCTCTGGGGCTACTTCTCAAGTCATTTCAAATGTAAATATATCTTTGACAGAATTGACTGTGAGTTGAAAGTCTGAAGCTGTCTTTATGTTAAGTTTGAGAAGTACAGAAGCCCAGGTTTTAGTGGCTGAAAATGGAATGGGCTTTCTGGGGAATAAATGAAAGTTCCTGAGACTTTGATTCTGCTTTTTAAAATCTCTTTAATCAGAAATGCAATGACTTATGCCAAGAATTACAGCTATGCCTAGTGATTTCAAGTGCTCTGATTTTTTGATGTCTCCCTAGGGAAGAGGCAGAATTATTGCAGTGCTGAGAAATCACCTCAGTGAAAATTGTCTTAAGTTCAGGATCTTAAAACTGTTTCTTTTTTCTGAAAACATTACCCCTACAAGCTACTCAAATGATCCAGAATTTTCTTATGTTCTCTGCCTTACGATAGGATGTTAAATGGCTGTACATTGCAGAGTAGTTTCCACTCTTAAATGTTCAGTGACAACTGTAAAGAAGAAGAAGTTATGCTCTGGAAAATAAGATTATTATTTAAAAAGTCAGAATGAAATTACAATTCTATAGCAACCTGGTGAAGTTGGGCTTTGTAGTAGGAAGATGTGTCCATATGTATTTTTTAGTTCTCACAATGGTTGTGATACATTGGCCACTGTGCCTTCCTCAAAAGCATTGTGATTTCTTTCCACAAATAAACACTTTCCATGAAAGCTTTTAATCAAACAAAATAGGTTGAACAACTTCAAATATTAGCCATTCATACTACCAAATGTCCTTGGCTAATGTATTAGAATAAGCTACCAACATCCCTTTGGAACAGGCTGACTGAATCCTGACTTGTGGGAGGTGTGTTTAATGTTGGACAAGTCGATAGAAAGGAGACATCTATGAAACCAGGCTGCTAAAATGTCCTTCAGGTGTGCATCCCTAAACAGTCTCTTCCATAGACAATTCTTTCCAGTGAAGGAACTTGGGGTCTAGCTGTATCTTCTTATGCTGCTCTACAGACAACATTACCAGCCACATCATATGCATAATATATGGGCATTTTATGACACCTTGTAGATCATGAAAATGGAGGAACTCCAGAAAGAGGAATGTTGCTCACCCTGGAGACTTCAGCTCTGTATTGTGTGTGGGGTCTATAGGTCTATATACTGAGATAACAGAAAGCATTCTTCTACGGCAACAGTGTAGTAAGTCAAATCCAAACTCTGTTAAATTGTCTTCAAATGGTATTTTCTTAGAGTATTTATATTGTGATGACTTATCCATAAACTGAGTTTTCTCTATCAATATCCATATTGCAACTGCTCCATCAAAGTAGCTGTTGCATTCTAAATCTTCTCTTGAATGCCAGACAACTTTCCTGTCAAGGCCAGCCTATTCTTTGGTGAAAATGCTGATAATGCATGGTTGATTAGCACCTAGAGATGACTGTACATTACAAAATATTTCTCCTTACTAAATAATCAAATCAGAAAAGGTGCTGATTTGTATGACTGATTTCCAAGTCATCTATCTTTGAATGCCACATGCTCCCATGCATTTTATGTTCCATATGCTTTTGTCTGCTATGTAATGGGTGATTGATATTTTGAATGTCTTCAGTTGAGGTCCAAGAGCTATAGAGGGAAATAAGATACAAGTGGCAATACAAAGTTCAGGTATAAGTTCAGATGTACAGAGGGGAAGGTAACAGATCAGTTGGAACAGTTTTAATGTCTCAGAGCAGAAGAAAAGATATTGTAGTTTAATAAGAGGAGGGGAAATAACCTGACTTTACCTGGTGCTGTTTTTTTCTTCTCTATGATTGATACTTTTTCCTTTAGTCTTTAGGGGTTGAACTCACTTACACTTCCAGAATTATTAGTGTGTGCAGCCACTCACTTGCCCTTTTATCTGTCTTCAATGAGCTTGCCTTGTTGGCATATGGTGAGCTTTTTTCTCACCTTTTATTTTCATTTCTAGCTGAACTTACTTGTAATATATCTCAAATTTGTACTGGACCCAGAATTGGCAGTTGGCATAAAACTTGGGGGAATTCAGAGCAGCTACTATTAATAAATAGGAAAATGTTCATAAAAAAGGTGATTGGGATGTCGCATGGACTTGTGTGCTTTATTGCACTTTCTAGCAGGCATCCAGACTAGCAGTAACTCTTACTGCTGGCCTCAGCTAAACTACTCTGTTCTCCACTGAGAACAGAGGGATTTTGTTCTATTAGATTTCTAAAACATCAATATGAAGTTCAATTTTCCACATTTGAATCAAAACAGGAATATAATTTCTTGTTTGTGCTTAGTAACTTAAATTTGATGTTCTGTGACACTTAAATTTAGATTTAAACAACATTTTGTTATGGTGATGTGCAAGTTGTTGAATTGCATGCGAGTTAGGTCCTTCAACTACAGGAGTCTGAGAGAAGTTATTTCAAGTGTTCTTAAGGGTAGGGAATCTATGATGTACTTTAGGAACAAGAAAATCTGCCCCTCTCTAGGGCTGGTTAGCACCATGCTGTAATCTTGTAAATGAGCCACAGAATAATTTGGAAAAGACTTCCAAGATTATCGAGTCCAACCTTTGATTGATCACCACCAGGCACATGGCACTACATGACACATCCAGTTGTTTCTTGAACATCTCCAGGGACTGTGACCTTACCACTTCCCTGGGCAGCCCATTGCAGTATTTAACAACCCTTTCTGGGAAGAAATTCCTTCTGATGTCCAGCCTGAACCTTCCCTGGAGCTGTTTGAGGTTGCATCCTCTTATCTTGTGACTTGTTACCTGGGAGAAGAGGCTGACCTCCACCTGGCTGCAAACTCCTTTCAGGCAGTTGTAGAGAGTGATGAGGTCTCCCCTGAGCCTTCTTTTCTCCAGGTTAAACAACCTCAGCTCCCTCAACTGCTCCTCACAGGACTTTTGTTCCAGACCCTTCACCAGCCTTGTAGCCCTTCTCTGGACATGCTTCAGTACCTCAGTGTCTTTTTTGAAATGAGAAAAGACAAAACTGAACACAGGACTCAAAATGCAAAGTAGGATCTGGATCTTAGGACATGCAGTAGTTTGCACTAGCAGGGATTTTGGGAAGAGAGCTTTTGTAGACTTATGCTTTGCCTATGACTCTGTATAAGTTTCATATCAACCAGTTTTTCAGTGGTGAACTGGAAGCTTAAATTTATCTTTAGAAAACCAAGTTTAAAACTCCAGAAATATGATAAAATTATTCTATTTGTGACATATATATTGTTAGTGCCTTTCTGGTTCAGAATTTGGGCTCTTGAGAGACATAGCCTAGGTTTGTGGACAATTTAAAAGGTAGGTTTCGGTGGTTTTTGAGAATTTTTAGGTAGTTATTGGCAAAGCTGAGGACAGAGCTGATCTTCTAGACCTTTTGCATGGTTCAAGTTCCCTCACTGTAGAAGATGCTGTGACAGAATGAGGTGTCTAGTTAAATTTTGAGACACAGTAGGCTGAATATGCTTTGTTGTTGATTTTAGCTCTTTGCAAATCCAGCAGCAGGAAATTCTGAGATCTAAAATAATTTTTTGTTTGTTTTATGGATTTGAGATTTTGTTTGAAAAAATTAAAAAAAATAGAGTAATTAAGATTCCCCTCTGTGATGCTTTGAAAAACTAAACCCTGCTGAGCTGAAGTTCAGAGTTACAGAACAATAGAGAATTACTTTGAAGTACTAGTGAGAAGCATAACAGATGATTACAACACAAGGAAAAAATGGGAGGTTATTACAGTGCTTTTTCTAGGAAGCCAGGATGCAAATCCCATTAGGGGAGTTCTATTGTTACAAGATTTGCTGTATAGAAGCCTTTGATAGCATCGTGCTATATATCTGGTTACCATGATGTTTCCCAGAGGACTGTTGAAAGAAGGAGCTTTGGAAAATACTGTCAGGAGAGTGCTTTGGAACACCCCAAGCAGAAAGAGAAACATAAGACAATAGGCAAAAAGGATTATTCATGGCTCATTTTGTTAGTGATTCAAGAAGACCGATGGTCCTGGGAATGAACTCAAGGAGCAGAGGTGAATGTGTGAGGTTAGCATAAGTAAGACCTGTGTCAGAAAAGAGCAGGTTTTTCATCTCATGAAAGGAGCTCTTGGATTTTCACTCCCTCAAGCTACCCAGTGAAAAGTATATAAAAACATTGTTTCTCTGGGAGTTACTACAGGGCAAAAGTATTATTTTCACAGCTAGATCTTAGCATGAATCAATTACTAGGGTGAAATGTTAAGGTCTTGTAAAATATGGATGTTATCTTGGGTTGCCAGTGTCAGGGTCTTCTCACTGGCTCTGATGGCCTTTGGATCAAACCATTGTGTTATAGTCTTCCTTTTTCTCTTATTCCAGGGTTGCCTTAGGGCAGACAAACCTTTTTTTTAATAATAAGGAAATTTAAAAAAAAAAGGAAAATAAAAGAAAAAAAGTCTCAAGAAGCCCACAGTGGTAGAAGTGGATCACCTTGATCCAGTGGTGATTTCAGCTGGTGATTCCTTTTTAAAAGTGGATTTTGTTTTTTTAATTTGCCTGAGTCTTGTTTATTTCCAGATTTTGAATTTAAAAGTTTTTATTACTTTATGACTGTGATTGCAATTATGACTAACTCAGCCAGTGAACAGTTTAACTCTTCACTGTTATGTTGAGACTATGCTGGTATTTATTAGCTACTTGACTGATGGAGTGTGCATCCTTCACTGTGTTCAGTGCCTGAAGAGACAGCAGTAGTTTGAAAATATGGATGTTGGATTGCTGGTTTTCTCATCTGAATGGTATACATGCTGTCTTGCTCACCCATATTATCACATATTAAAATTGAACTGTAAATTCATATAAGTCAGAAAATAGCTATCTTTTCTGCTCTACTCATTGTCTCTTCTCTTTTATAAAGTAGACCATTTTGTTAAATTTCAGCATTGTATAAATGTGTTACTAAAATAGTCTGTGCATTTGCATTTAGAAAACAGGATAGTAGGTTTATTTTTTTAATGTTTAATTGGTTAGATGTTAGCCAAAAATGTAGCACATAGAAGTGGAACAAGTATTGTGGCTATTAATATCATTCATTCTTTCAAGTTAACAATTCTTCATCTAATACTCTGAAAAGACAATGGTGATATATATCAACCTGTCTTTGGTTTCATCAACAGTGAATCACATTGAAACAGAAACAAAACATTGTCATAGGTTTATTACCGGGGAAAATTCCACTGACCTCAGAAATAATGGGGACAAACTATGATTTTTAGGGATGTTTTATTATCATCTTCCATTGTTGGAAGCTTTATGACTAGCACAGTCTTATGTAGAAGCCATTGATATCAATATTCCCTCAGTTACTTTGAATTAATTTGGTTCACACCTCCATAAAATTCTTTCTTTAAAAGGGCCTTCCTCTATTTTCACTGAAATAAAGCTTAATGTTAACTTGGATGTCCTGGATAAGATGTAACCACAAGAATGAATGTTGATTCAATGTCAGCTGCATTAGCACTGAAATAATTTGGTACTTTAGAGTATGAGTATCATTCTGTTGGATTTTCTTTTGAGAAACCCCAGCTCCTTCAAACCCTTGATGCTTATGTTCAGAGCCCAAGGTCTGGCTCATTGGGAGTTCTGACAGTCTAAGTCATTAAGCAAGTAACTAAGTTTTTCCTTGTCTCAACATGCACTTGTCTTTCAAGCTTCTTGATGTTACCTACAACAAACCCTTAGCTTTAGGCCCGAGCTTCCAGTAGGCCACAGTTGTCCATAGTATTAGCTTGGTGTTTGTGAGGTGTAATAAGCTATGACTAATTGATCGTCAGGTTAAACTGGATAGTAAGAGAACAGCACACTTGAAATGTGTTTCTTTTGAGAGGGAAAAGAGAAAGAGGGGCTAATTTAACACTGCAGGTCTTCAAAGAGGCCCCAAACATTTTGAAATGCAAGAATCGGAAAGGCTCAGAATGCATTTAATATTACCTACTTGGCAACATAAGTGTCCTAAGAAAGAACACAAATTCATAACATACTGTCACAATGACTTAAAATTAACTTGGGGATATGCTAATTCTGTACATTACTAATAAACTTCAGATTTTTACAAAGAATTCTGAGGAAGTTATTTAGCTTGTGAAAATACATGCTTCAACAAAACAACAAGCTCATGTTTTAATATAGGATTAAGGTGGGTCCATTGGATTTTGAAGTCGTTTGAGGTACAAGGCAAAAGTGGTGTAAGTGAAGTGTCTGGCCCAAATCATACCAGAAGTAAAATACTTTGATTATCTCTTGGTTTTGGATGCCTAAATTGCCATCTTAAATGGACTCTGGTTTCCTAACCTTCCCTTTTACACATCCAGGACTGGGAGGGAAGCTGAGCACTGAGCAGCTGAGACATGCAGTCATATGGCACATCTTAATGGCTTGGCCTATGTTTCGTCTTGATTTAAAATCACTGAAAACACTGAATGTTTGAACAGCCCACTTAGTGTCTTGACAGCTAATCCAAGATGAAGAGAATGAGAATTATACTTTCTATTCCTAGGAGAATAAATATTAAGTCCCTTATTCCTTGCACAGGGTATGACTATGAATAAACCAGCAGTGCAGTATAGTTTCTCATTCTCTAAAAACTTCCAAACTTAGAGAATTTTATCAGTCAGAAGAATTTTCAAGGTAAACCTGTATCACAAAAGTAGTGTAGAAATTATTTCTCTCTAATTTCTACAGCTATTTTCTTCCTATCCCAGTTTTAAGTAAATTTGAAAAATTGTGTTCTCTGTGGTGGATGCTGCATTTGAAGGAGCCTCTGTGGTCATTCAGACTTAAATTTTTTCATTGCTAAAAAGATGTGCAGTAATTACAGATCTGGAACATGATTGCTGATGAGGTTTCTAGAGAAAGTGATTAATATCAGGAAAATGTGCTCAAGAAGTCACAACATTTGGTCATTGTCAAATGAATTGCCCTTAGCATGACATAGATCCTGTGTCAACTCTGTTTAACTGAGCTATGTAATCATTTTGACAAATATATGCAAGGCTGTCTTAAGGTATCAAAAGGTGTCTTTACATTGCAGGAAAGGCTTTAGACCATCAGAAGAAGCTTCTGTTGGCAGTAATAGTCTTACAAAGAACTTTGAGCAGGTTGAACCCTCTGAATATCTCATAGAACTGGCTGTTTTGGTTCACTTCCTTGCTTATTCAGAGATTCAGAGACGGTGCTTTTTTATTTGTTTTCTGAAGTTGAATAACTGTCTTAGAAGTTAAGGTGGGAACAGAAGGGGACAGAGAGAGAAGGGTGAGCAATATGTCAAAGTACATAGAGAATTACTGTATAATCCGTCATTTTTAGGGGGAAAAAAGGTCAGAACAAGTGGTATTGTATCCAATTTTAATTTCTGAGATTATTAACATATTAAGGAAGTAGACTGATTCTTCAAATTTGTCTATACATTGTCCTTGGTGGTATTATATTAATAACTGTGATCTTATCAACTGTTCGGCAAAAGTCACAGTTTCCCATTTTTTTTTAATTTATTTTTGTGAATCTGTCTTTCCCTGTGCTTCCTGAAAGAGATGACAAAGCATAAGAGGGTGCATGAGGCATAGTAAATGTCCAGTAAATCTCACACTGACAAGGTTTAAGGTTGCTTAAGTAGTAGTGCACTGGGTCCTGCAGTTACATCTCTCTTAACTTGGGATATTTAGCTGAAGTTTATTAGTTTCCTGTGTTGATGCCAGTATTTTCCTCAGTCAATGGACAGAGATCTGAGTTGTCATCTGGATCGCTGTAGAAATTTAGATATATCTGTAACCTATAATTGAGGAGGTGTGGAGGCCTGAATTGGGGCCCAGGTGTCAGGTTATTTTCTCTTCTCTTTCCTTGGCCAGTGTAGTGCAAAAAAAAAAGAGGCAAGTAAATTCTGTGGGAATCTATAGTTAGTCTGCTCTATTTAATCTCAGTGTTATCTTCTACTCTCAAGTCTTTCCCATTAGCCATGTCAAACTTTCTTTCTCTATTTAGCAGCAGGAGAGAGACAATAAGGGTAAGGCCCTGGAGACTGCAAAGCTATAATCTAATTCTGAACATGCTGCGGTTGTCATTTTCCTTGACCACCTCTTTTTCTGTAGGCCTATACACCTTTGTCAGAGAGCAACATTCTCATTAGGACTTTGTAAAACCCAGATACATATTAACAAGACATCCAGAGCTGACCTTTTGTCTGGGAGGGAGATTGCTAATGCTCTTAGCAGTGATTTGTGAAGTCCGCTTTCTTTGGTGAATTTAGGATCTGTTTAGTGTTTAAGATTACTTCTAAATCATGCATTTAATTTTATTGCTTTTTCTTTAGATCCATAGATTTGAGTGAGCGTTAATGCATGACTCATGTTTCATTAGTGATTGTAGTGCTTCACATCCTTTATATTCACCTTCTAGAAATGCTTTGGCAGCAGAACTGACTATGCCAAAATGCATAAGAAAGGGTAGAAATAATAAATGCACTATCAATTTGGCTGACACAGTTCAACATTTTAAGTTTTGTTTGTGACCCACTGTTCATCTCTGGCGATTTGAATATACATATGCAGTGTCCTTTTTAAAAATGTGTGGGACAATAGGGAGGCTCTAGTATTATTAGCATAAGAAATCTTTCTAAAACAGTTTTCTTTTGTATTGCAAGGGCATGGTACTGCTGTTTGCATTTAGATATTAAATTTAGAGGTCTGAAAAAATTGTTGAAATCTGCTGCAAGTCTTAGCAGGGTTGTAGGGGGGGGAATTTTTTTGTGGGGGCTTTGAGGTTTTTAGTTTGGCCTTTTTTTTTGTGTGTGTGGCCTTTTTCCTTTTGTGAGTGCTATCTTATCCCACTGGGACTGCTTATAATAGCATGAATAACTGCACACTGAACCTTTGTCCTTGCTGGTGCAGTAGCATCAAACTGTCTAGGCCACTCCTTTATGAAGGTAGTGCAGGATTCTGTAGCTGATAATCCATATTACTAGCCATAAAAGGTTTGGAAAAAGGATCTAAGAGACACTTCAGGGCAAAAAATTTACATTTTATATGTTGTGTTTACAGTAAAGAAGTATCCAGCTCCTTCCCAGGTCCAGAAGAATGGCACAATCATTGCCTACAAACTGAATAAAAAGAATTTTTACTGATAAAAAGAAACTATAAAAGATTTTGTTTGGAATGGTTTAGGGGTGTTTAAAGCCTATTAATCTTCTTACTTCTAGTTTGTTTGTAATGCTTTTCCTAGCATTGTATTATAAAAGAAGAATATCACTGTTTCCCATGAATTAGTATAGTCCTCTGAAGAGGGCCTAATGATGTGTTTTCCTTCATTCATAGACACAGTTGTTGAACCTGGAAAAGAGGAACTTGTGTCAGTGTTGTTTTTTTTCTTATTGAGAGGGCAAAGCCACTGTAGCCATTCAGATGGGAGGTAAAAGTCATTTTAGACCCTAGTAGATACTGGATATCAGTGGATTTGATAATTTCATGCTGAAGTCTTTAGGATCAGAGAATGGTAAGAAATAATGCTCTCATTAGAGTCAAAACCACTCTGACAGAGACTGAAGAATTTTGAGCTTTGCTTTAGGAAACCCCTTCATATGAAGAGGTCAAAAGTCATTTGAGTCTCCTCCTTTGGGAGTTCAGTGATTTATTTTTCTACAGTCAGTTAGGAGTTGTTGGTCTTGCCTCAGGGAATCTGTAAAAAGTAGGATGTGGAACTGGGACATAGATTTGCATGAGGGCACTGAGTCCTGACTTCTCTGTGGAAGAACTCCTCTCTCTGAACATGGAGTAGTGATTGTTTAGCCACATATTTCTTTAGGTCAGAGATTCAGAGATTTTTCTAAGTTTAGAGGTGTTTCTGGTTCTCATGTGATACCTCATTTTCTGTCTGGGATTCATCACCAGAATCAGAATTGTGTTTCAAATCATACTGCAAGTACATACCCTGCCTGTAATGTGTCAAATGTTTCCAGATACTGACAGTAGCAGTGGAAAGGAGCATCTGCCACCACATTCAAGTTTGAAACATACATGTTCTGAGCAACCAATACTGTGATTATGTGTTTCTGTTCACTCAGCGTTTGAAATATAATGCCAAAATAAGCAAATTGTCAGTGTCCACTAGGGACTGAAAAATCAACCATTCATTTACTTGTATTAAAGCAATGTTTGTTCAGGATGTTGTTTCCATCTATTGGTAGTGCTGTAGCACAGGCTTATTTTGTTTAGAAAAGGCATTCTGAATCCATGCTAGAAGCAGCTGAGGGAGATGCTGAATGTGAAGTTTGGCACACTGTATTTTCACGGAGGCTATACAACATTTGGGCATTCCAAGAGAAATGCTGAAGTTGTAATATACCCAAGCATAAGTAAGCATAAGGATACGTTTTCAAAGTAACCTGGAGAAGTTATGCCATTTAAAATTGGTAAGTTCCATTACCTTCAATTCTTTGGAAAATCCTACTCAAATCACGTAAAAAATACATGTTTATCTAATTGAAGTCCCCAGACTTTCTTTTCCTGATTTACAAATGAAAGTTGGGAAAAGTTGTCATGCTAAGACATGAGTATCCATGTATCATGAGTCATCTTTTTGTGCATAGTGGTTGTTGAGATCTGTTCAAGTAGTGATGATTATCAAAGTTTATGGTTTCAAGACTGACGTAGAGTGTTTGAGTATGATAAGAAAAGAGGCCAAAAGCCTTCATCAGTTAGGAAGTTTGTGTATAGCTATGTGGTAGTCTTTTTTTGTATGAGTTATTTGTGTTTAGAAGATAGAGGTGGATAAATCTTCTTTGAGCCTTTGTTGGCAAAAGACTGCAAGTCTTGTAACCATTGGTTAGCTTTTCTATGACTTCATTAAATCTTGGCTTATCTCCTTAAAGTGTGGTGGGCTGTGGATGATGAGCTGGCGTACCATTCTGGATGTCAGCTTGTGTAGGAGCATAAATCACTAATTTGCGTGATGGTAGAATCTCAGGTTTCCACAAAAGCATTCATCCAGACAAACCCCAAACAGCAACACCTCCTCAAGTAACACTTCCCTTGGATAAGAATTCTTTGGAGGAATGAAGTAAAATGAATCCTGAATGTTAGGAGCCATTTTTCAATCTCAGCTTTTTCTATCTGCCAACTTTCTGTTGGAGTTTAATCTATTAAAGTTCCAAATGAGTGTGAATTCCAGTTCATTGCCCACTGATATTATTTAGACTGTAAGACTTGTGAAATGGATTTTATTGACACGTTTGAAAGTTAACCCTCCCCTATGCTCCTGTGCTGTGGATAGCCTCTGAATGTACAGGCTGCAACCTTATCAAAATCTCTAATGTAAAAACTTTGGAAATGTAAACAAATACTGATGGCTTGAGCTGAAAATAAATTACATTTGTGTCACTCAGAATTTTAATTCTTTTCAGTAGATTCCTGAGGAAGTAATTAATCGACTAATGTTTGATACCAAGGTATTTATTCAGATATTTTACAGCATTCATTTTTATTTGCAGCCATAGGCACTTGAGACAGAAGTCCTATACCCACTCATGTCAAAGGTAGTTGTTTCCCTGACTTCAGTCACAGTTTCAGAAAGAAGTGAATATCTCGGCTGTCTTCACTGCCCTTGCTAATAGACCTCATCATTCTCCAGTGCAGTAAAGTCTTTGTGTGAGTTATCCTTTCTTAGGAGAAGGGAGAAGTTTCCAATAGGATAAGCTGTCTATACAGCATTAATAAGACACTTTATTTCTTCCCTCCCTCACCCTTCAAAGATGCTATAATGGAAAACAGATATGGTCAACTGCTTCAGCTGTTTCCCATTTTTTATCTGAAAGTTACATTTTTATAAGTAGCTCATAAAAGAGTAATAAATTCTGATTTGCTAAAAGCCATCTGGTTAATGGATTGCTTCAGAACTATTTATAATAGGATCTATGTAATTAACAATTAAAGGCATAAGCAGTTTGTTTTATAAGATGCGTATTGCCACTGTTTATTAATCCTTTGCAAGCAATGTGTGGCTGCATTCTAAATTCCAGGACAGATTTTGTTTAAAACAAGTGTAATATTGAATTTGTAATTTTAAATACCATTTATAGCTGTATCATCTCTCCAGAAATTGTTTCCCTTCACCAGTGTGTGCTGTTCTGGAAGGCTTACACCTTGGATTTAAATCTAGTGGTTGAAAACAGCAAAACTTGATGAAGGCAGATGCAGTGATAGGGCCTGGATTTGGTCAGCCAGAGCAATGGCTTGTAGAATGCATGGGTGTAAACCTCATCTTCCATTCAGTTGGAAGGAGAGACAAAATACAAGAGCTCAAGACAGAGATACAAAATGCAGTGGTTGTTCTGATGTCTCTATTGATGTGCAGGGCTGAGTTTCGGGTAGAGTTTGGCAGCCTTTAACCAAGTCCAGCCTTACCTCTCCTGCTTGTTTTGGCATACTGTTGCAGCTCCTTAGGGACTCACGTGGCACAGCCAGCCACATATGTCAAAAACTCTTAGAAACTACCACAGAGTTGCGGCTGACTGATAGGTTGTGTGTGAGAAAGTGTCACTGTCATGATTCAACCACTTTCATACCTTTAGAAATAAAATGAGAAGGACCTAAAGGTATCAAGTGTTTTTTATGTCCTTGGTGATATTCAAACCTTTATTTGAGAGGTGGAATACCACACACTACTTCCTTGGGCTGTGCGTCCTCTTTGTGGTGCTCAAAAGTCTCCTTCAACTTAAAATTATTTTCCTAAGTGTTTCTTTAAAAGTTCTCCAAAGATCCAGCAAAATAAAAATACTTAGCTGATCTTGTGAGAAAAGAAAAAGACTGCAAATACACAGCAATTTCAGAGAAGCTGGCAGGAATTTTTAATGTGACTGAAAGTGTCTGAGTGACAAATTAGTAATAAAAATGTCACTAATTAGACCACAGTAAAATCTTGATAATCAAAACTACTTGGGTGAGACTAAATATATTCAGATGATGGGTAGGCCAGATAATGGGAATCAGCTGAACAGAGAGACAAGCTGGCAGCTTGTTACAAAGGGAGGCTTAGAGAGATGGTGGGTGTTTTGAATAAACAAGCACCTAACGTAATTACAGAGCATAGTCCAAAAGTAATAATAAAAGCATAGCTAGATGAAGAATTTTAAATAGTAGGGAAACATCACGTCCCTTGAATAAAGGAGGACAGAGGCAGTGCTAGAACTTTGTGGTTTTATTGAGACAAGTAAGCCTGGGAAGTATGCCTTAAACTAGACTGAAATCTGCTCTGTTCCATCAAAATGGGTCCTGTGTGCTCAAAGGGCCTTTTGGGTCTCTATTCTGCTACCAGCACAAGTTCATGACATGGGACATCAATAGGATTTGGGTCTGCAGCATTATAAATTACCTCTTTAAGAGGGTTTGAGTTAGCTGGTTTCCTCAGGTAACGGGAGTTCTGCAGTAGGAGCTGGTGACATACTTCTGGGGAAGGGGAGGGGACACAAGGAGGTGTACTTTATCCTTGAGCAGCTGGGTTAAGAAATGCAGTTTAGTAGAAAATATACATGTCCAAAGAATAAAGGAAGAATCTAATGTCAGTATCAGCTACTGTGTGAGAAAGAAAAACCTCCAGTCTTAGGGGAATGTCTTCTAAGCAGGAGCTTTTTGATTCATTGGTTGGTAAGTTGAACTGACTTACAGGGATGCCGTGATCCTTAAACTAATTTCTTCTGCTGGTTCTAATGCTGCATTTTTGTCATTCTTACCATCTCTTCTCAGGTGAGACTGTGGGAGAAGTAGTACATTAAGTACCTAGTTTAGTGTTTTCATGTGAAGCAAATTTATGGTGCAGGGTGAAAGGGCCTTTGGTATGGAAAAGAAAACAACCTTGGGAAACAGTGCTATAGAACATATAGGATAAAATGGCTCTGCTATGAATGTCAGTTTTTTAACTGAAGCTAGTAGCTTCTCAATCCTGATGTCATTGTGAAGGGTATATATTAAAATGGGTGCGAGTTTTAGTTTCAGCTTCAAGGTAATGCTTACACCCTCCAGAAAATAAATTGGGTGAAAACAACCTTATTCTGTTTTTTGGATTTTTTTTTTCTTTCATAGCTAATCCAGCTTTGCCGCACCATAGCAAGACTAAACACAAGTGTGATTCCTTTTGTCTTTTCCAATTTGCTGTTGTAATCACAGTGATCCTGTACTGGTATTACTGAACTATCCCTTCTATGTTGCAGTAGGTTCATTTGTGATGATGGCAATCACAAGGATATTACTGCTACAGAAGCACTGATCTATTCTTGAAAATACCACTTTTTAACACCATTTGATTTGAAGCATCTGCATTATCTGTCCAGGGGTCTTTTGTGGTAGGAAAGGAAGGAGGAGGCAGAGACATCTCCAGAAAGGTGACTCAGAGTGCTGACACTGACATACTGAGCCAATTCACCCTCTTGGGTAGTCTCCTGCCTTGTCCTTCCGATTGCTGTGCAGAGATTTTTACGAATCAGTTAGGCAGGATGAATCAGGGTCAGCATGTGTATTTGAACCTTTATTCCCCTTGATACTTGTAAGACCAGGGGTTTTTTTTCTGCTAATCTTCCATCTGACACATAGAGGCTTGCTAAGAGCATCCATTTTTACATCCCCTTCATGCCCTCAGCCTGGCTTCTGACTATGCGGCTCTTCCTCACACAGGGCCACCCTTTCATTCACATTATGCTTCATAAATAGTTAATACCTGGATGTTTCGAGCTTCTCCCTGGAGAACCTTGCATTCACTCACCAAGAATTTACTCACAAATTGGTATCATGCTTGAGTAGTCAGTGGATGCTTACACCAGATGTGGCTGTGACTTCTGCTTAAGGTCAGATCCTTGCATCTTAATTAATAATAAGAAGAAGATGGGATGGAGAAGATGGAGAAGAAGATGGGATTCATATTTAAATGGACTTCTTAGGAATGTAGTCAGCTTTTCAACTAGCTATTAGCTACTCAGTCACTATGTTACTGTAAAGGGTATTTATTACAATGAGTGTGAGTTTTAATGCCTGCTTTAAAATAATGCTTACACCCTCTATAAAGAAGCACAGTATTGCTTCCAAAAATGAACAAATTTCCCACAGGGAAATTATGAGTGAACTAATTGGACTTCTATGGTTATCTTGTTGCATTGCAGTATATGCAACCATAATTTATGCAACCATAATTATTCACAAATTTGCGTCTGCCTTTCCTCCATGGTGAAGGAAGTGTGTGTAGATTATTTATGGATTAACTCCAGGTAAAATATTAAATGAGCTTGTCTGATGCCAATAGATGATGGTTATTTTACACAAGAACACGGTGCTGGTGATTATGAAACATGACCTTGTTGGAGTAAAGGCTGATCATACACGGAGAGTGCTGTGAGTGTTGTGATCAAATTTACACTTCAGTTCCCTCTTGCATCAGTCTTGCAATTTTGGCAGGTGCTTGGATGATTTCAGCAGCTTGTGAGTTGGAACACTGACAAGTCAGAACCTGTGCAAGTATTTAATGTAGCACATCATATTCCTGCATTTGTAAAAAAATATTTCAGTAAAATATTTCAGTAAAAAAAATATGTAAAGGATATACACTGGATAGCGCAAACTCTTTTCCATGAATACACATATAATAAGGACTACAGTAATCATCTAGAAAATTTCTAACTTAAAATAATTTATCTGCTTACTAAGTCAGTGGTGCTTGAGATACCCAGTATTAAAAAACTATGTATTTCAATGGATAGAAATGTACAGTTTTTATTTAGGTCCATATTGTGGCAGGGTAGCATAAGGTTTTCCATACACTAGCAATTCTTATATCCACTTGTGGAATATTCTTTTGTTAAGAAGCTTTCTAAAGTGCTTCTTCCTTGGGTCCAAGTCATTTCCATTACTAAGCAACTTATAGCCATGGAAAATGTCTATATATATATATTTAAATCATCAACAAATAAAAAAAATAGGGAAAAATACACACTTAAGATTAGAATCACAACATACTTCCTTTTAATGATGTTAAGTTTCTCTGACCTGGAAATGCTAATAATTTAGATACTTGTATTTTGGCTAGCGGTTGCTTAATGCCAGAAATAAATTCAAGTTGTGAAAAGCCACTAGGCAATATATTAAAAGGTTCTTAATAACATCAAACAAAAGTTGCAATCTGGGACAGGCTAATGATAATTGAAATCAAGCAAATGAGCAGGTTGTTAAGGAACCTAGCTGGTTTATTTACAGATCCAGGACTTTTTCCTTAATTGATCATTGTTAGTGAATCCTGGTGCAAAATGAGAAGGAAGTCTGGCAACATGGATATTTTTTGAGTAGTGGATAACACTGTCCACTGTCTGAAAGTTGGCTACCCAGAAACATTGCAGTTAAAGTAAAGCATTGGATTGATCTGGCCATAGCTCAGTGGAAAACATTAAATACAACCTACCCTTGACCACACCACAGTTCATCCTTTCACGTAAACAATGCTGTTGCTCCACAAGACTAGTTGAGGTGTACAAGCCAAGGTGCACTGTGCCTGCGTGTGGGGATGACACTGCAGTTCTTTGTGCCAGTTGTTGTTAACTGCTGAGAATTAATAGAATAGCTTGTTCCTTTAAAGTTACATCACATAAGAGATATGTGATTATACTGTTTTTCTTTCAAAATAAGTTTTGAATTGATTGATCAATTTATATTCATGTTGAGAGAGGGATAGAAGTATCAAAATAATAAGGTGCACTAGGCTTTGTGCATATAGGTAGCTAGTTGAAAGAGAGAGGGTGCTGTTACCACTAGTTTCTCACCTAGTGTCTTACTGATATTATAGCATAAGCTTCCAACTGGACATCAGAAAACCTATCTTGTACAAAACACATTGTCAGCTACATAAAAGAGATTTTGGAAGTTTTATTCCTTAAGAGAGCTACCAGCATTGCATGATTGCCCATTTTCCTTCCTCACTCTCTTCTGTAACAGTTGACAACCAGCCCATCTTTTTTGTTGTTTTTCTTGAATGTGCTACATGTTCACACCAATATTGATGAAAATAAATAAAACAGAGCGATGGCTGCGATGGCTGACAGTCCTTTAAAAAGATGGGATGAAAATCAATGTGTGCTAAGTGCAAGTGGATAGGGAGAGTTAAGTATTGTAATGAAGTTTTGTGTAACCTGACCAATGGCAACAAAAACCCATAACAACTATGTGCATGTTCTCTTTAGAAGAAAAAGAAAGAAGAGGTCTCTGTTCCTGGAATGAAGTGGAAAGCTCCCTTTTAAAACCTTTCTAATCTAAAAGAAGACTGATCTATCTTTTAGGTTTTATTGTGGTCTCTGATCTCATTAATTGTAGCTGGAAATAATTAAAACCCATAGCAGAAGATCATAATGGAAGTTAGGACATTATAATATAATTGAGTACAATAATGTAGGCTTTTAGATATTGTTGCATATTATTGTACATTATCTGATTGATTCTTCTCCATTCTACAAAAGGCTTCCTTAGCAAAACTAAAACTTGTAGTGGGAAAAAAAAAAAAAAACAACCCCACAACAAGAAAACAAAAAACAAACCAAACCAAAAAAACTCTGATTACTTACTCCTTTTCCTTCTAATTCTGTGACAAAAAGTGAAAATTAAAGTTAGGGCACAGAGCGTGGTGGGCTGGTGCCAATCCTAGCTGGGGAAATACCCTGATATGGTGTGCAGTGTTGTGCTTCTGTAGTTTAACTAAAACTGAGTATGCCCTTCATAGGAGGGAGTTGACTTTTTCTTTTTTTTTTTTTTTAATGAAAGTATTTTCATTCATGTGAAATCTGGAAGTGCTTTGTTTTAATTTCTACTACTAGTGAGCTACTAGCATTGTAGAAGATATGGGATGTGGTTGGTCTCTGTTTCAGTCTTTTGTGTTAGCATTTATTCCGTGGGTTAAATTTTTTGGGGGGAATGCAAGCGAGATTCCACAGTTCATTAGGGGTTTGAATGTGCAAGAGAAGAATGCTTGTGTGCTACCCCCTCTTGGCTCACTTTCACTGTACTTTATTATTTTAAATGTGTTCTAGCACTTTCATTCAGTGGCTGAATTTGGCAGAAGCTGTATCAGTGTGCCATCAGACAATATGTTACACGCACAAAAGCAACTGGTTGTGCTCACTTGGACCCCTCAGAGCTATGGAGCAAGAGGGAATGGTACTCAGCCTGGATTTCCTGATGATGTTGCTTTGACTGAAAAAGGCTTTGTGTTTTCCTGTATATAAAACCACACGTAACAAAACCAAGAAGTAGCAGAAAATCTCTCTTTTTTATACTCTGCTTCTAAAATGCCATCCTTTCAAGCTGTAAGTCTCAAGCAAGGCAGTGAATGAGTAGATATCACCTGAGATGATTTTTGAAGACTCAAGTGCAGATCAGTGAGGGAAGTGATTTCTGGAGTTGAGTGTTTTGCATTGCTAATGTTTTGTACCTCTCTTTGCTCTGACCTTACTGGCAGCCAAATCCAGAAGGAGCTCTTATCTTTCTTTCTCCTCCTTCAGTCTCCATTGTGAGTCTTCTCCACTTAAAATTATAACATATTTTATTCCCCTGTTGAGAATCTGTTGAAAGTAGCTACAGCTGGAAATTTAACCTCTGAAGGATTTTTATTCTCATGGGCTGGAAAAGCTGTGCTTCACTAAAAGGTATCATGCACCTGTATGTGTGCAGCAATAAGGCTGTCACTCCTAGGGGAATTTTTCTTCTTTAAGGCTCAGAAGAGAATAATCTCTTTAGTATGTCCACCTTTTCCTGACAGAGTGGTGTAAGCCGAGCAGCAATGAAGCTGGACTTAAACATTGAGCAGCTAATATCATTACTGAAAGAGCATCATCTTGGCCTACTGGTTCTTAAAAAGGTGCCATGTCCCACTGAGTACTAGAAATGTTACGGAACCATTGGAGGAAAACATCTGCTTATAGTGACTGTATATATGGTGTTAAGAAAGAAACATGTTAGTAGATGTAGGAGTTGTAGAAGGTTTATTTCAGACTCACTGAATAACATCTGCAAAATTGCAACTTTGCAGTATAGTAATTAATTTTTTCAAATGTATGGAGATACTATCACAGCTTCCAGACTCAAAACCATAGGAGAACTTCCAGTCAAGATTTTTTTTTCTTGCACTAAGACTCATTTACAGCATTTTGCCTGTTGAGAAGAGGTTTTGAAAGTGGGGTATAAATCAATCAAATGCCCCTCCTCTCTGACAATGTAGGAGATGTTAGAGCAGTGAGTAGGGTGTTTGTGAAAATGCAACTGCTGTTCAAATATCTTGGTTTAGCTTATGTGCATTTTATATATGTAAATGTATACTGAATGTATGTTATCAGTGTTATCACTGAATAGACTGAGACTCACAAGAATGACAAAACCTAATCTTCAATGAATAAACTCTTTTGAAATAAATATAGGGGTTGAAGGAGATAAGTGGGAGGGAAAGGAAATTGTTGTATATCTACTAAACATGCCAAGGTGCATTACTGCAAGAATGACTCAAGCTGGTTCTTCCTGCTTATTCTAGTAAGTGAAGCAGCTAGCAGAGCATCATCTTCGGATTTTTGACCCTAATTAATTTGATTTCTTGGTGGCAGTGCAAAACATCTTAATAGTTCTTCACTAACGTTATTGAGTATTGGGGGCTCTTAGTGAGTGATCTGAAAAAAAATAAGACAACCTGGACCTCAGAAATGAATGCTTAATATGTACATTATCAAAATGTGCATTCATATATAAATTAATCACGTTTTTTGCCAAAAGTGGGACTACAGTCAGTCTACTGACCATGCATTAAGCTCACCACTTCTAGCTGGTTTTATCTACCATAACTTTTGTGGGCCATCAACATCAAATGGAGTAGGAAATACAGATTCCACTTATTTCAGTAATACTGAGTTCTCTGGGTTTTCTGTGGCTGAAGCAGGTTATTTATGCCTTTGCAATTTAAGGAGGCTAAATATCTTGTCAGGACAGTGGATGTTTATGTACATAGTACAAATTAAAGTTCATGGGAGTTTCCAAATTCATATTCAGCACATAAATTGATGGAGTAAGTTGTAGAGTATGCTAATACCTTATTGCTTCCACTTATGCTGTAATCTTCATGGGAACATCTTAATGGCTGTACAAAGGGACTAAATTCCAGTTAGCTATATAAAAATCCAATGCTGAATAAGTGAGTATGAGATTTAATAGAAATGTAATGAGTGACTCAGTCAGTCTGATTTGTGTAGGAAGCAAGTTTAATGGAACTTGGATAAAAAAAAAATTCTGGCTCCCATATGTGGCATTAATTCAAACAGTCAATTTTGCAGGGAATGCAACATAGAAGAGAAGGAGTGAGAATACTGTAAATGTTTCTCATGTTGCAGAAGACAACTGTGCAGGTTCTCATTGTAATAGAAGCAGAATGTTAGAGACATCTTCATCCCACTCCCAACTTATATGGCTGGACTGAGCTGGTTACCTGATTCTTTACTGGTGGCATCCACATGATCTCAGTTTATGAACGGCATAAAAATAGTAACATCAGGAAATATGAGCACCTATAAGAATACTATGTAGTATAGCTGATAGCAGCAAACAAAAATTATAGCTTTTTTCTTCTAGAGGGAGTGCCCAGGTTTTCAGCTAGACACTACATAAGTAAGTAAACCTTAGCCAATTATGTAATAAAATATGTGCAGTGATATAAGGAATAATCAAATCAGTTCAAACCTCCTAGTTTGTGCCAAGCACTAAATTTTATTTATAACATATAAATATTAATAGTATAAATAGCATGACACAATGAAAGCAAACATTTATATTGAGACTAAGACAGTGTATTTTTTGTTAATGTTTATTTCAAGTATTAGATCTAGATTCTGTAATTCTGATTGTTTGAATGCTTTAATTATAAACTGTCTTGCATTTGCTTATGTTTTCCATAATTCTCTAAGAATTTTCATAATTATTTCTCATAATTCCTCTCAGAAGCATTTCAAAGGTCTTTTGTGGTTGCATGATAATGTTAAACACAAGCTGGTCATAAGCATTCAGTGGTATCAGAAATCCATGCAGAGTAAGCGCCAAAAAGGCATATTCCTCCTTGTCTCCAACTGGCAGTATTCTAGGAATTCCTGATGTGAGAACAGTTCAGATTTGGCAGTGCTGAGAAGACATTTCAGAACATACAAAAAACAAAGTGTTTGGCTTTGGTGGGGGGCATTGTGCTTTAGCTGAGCTGTATTTCAGAGAAGTTTTATGGTTTTTACATGCACAGTAACCAATCTATCACGTGCTTTCAATGAAGAATGGGTTCCAATAGAACCTACAGTTCTATAAGAGCAAAGATGACTGGCACTTTCTTACTTGAAACTGTACATAGGTTTGAAATGTGGAAGCATATTGGAATAATTACCCTTTGGCCTAATGCCAGCGATACACAAGGACATACTCAGTTTTTGGAGTTGACTTTGCCATTTATCTTTTGGGTATAAGTGTTGCCAGCATGTGAAGACTGGATTACAAGAAGCAGGACTCTGTGGTTATAGATGCTGGCATTGGATGTGTAACATGGTGAAAATCTCTGATTATTTCTTAGATCAAACCAGGTGTATGATACTGAGGGAACCTAAAACTTGGTTTCTTCTTTAATATCTTTTGAGGGACTATCAAAATGGGTGTATAAAATTATCAGAGAAAAAGAGATTGCGTAAAGGGTAGAAAATATAAGCAGTGAAGTCAGGAAAGTTATGAAAACTGTCTCTAAGGTATCTCCAATGCACAAAAATGCCTGTCTTCGAAGATTTGGGTGGTTTTTTTGCAGTACTCAGGGCAAAAGCAGAACTTGCATGTTGCTAGTACACAGTGCACCTCACACTCTTATAATCAACACTTTCTGTCCTTGAGGACAAAACTGGGACAAACATAGAGGAAACACTCATCTAGAAAAACTTGTATCATAGAGGCTCTCTGTCCTTAGATGCAGAGAAACATGCTAATGATAGGAGCAGATGGCTGTCTGCAGGAAAAAAAAAATGGGTCTGAGATTAAAATGGGGACCTGGGGAAATTGACTGTGTGTGTAGAGCAGCCGGAGCAAACAGGCTGCATTTGTCTTGTTAAGCATCCGCGGACCTTCCACCACAAGGTGCCTTGAGATCTTGAAATGCTGTAGTGTTAGTATGAGCTTGAATATAGATGTAATTAGCATTTGTAGATCTCAGTAGTTAAGTGTAACAGCTGAATCTCTAGTTTGGGATCTTGTCTTGTTTTATCCAGTTCACAAATATGTTTTTCCTAAGTTATCAGCTTCTGCATTAGTTGCCTTACTGGTTGTCATGTGGTCCTATTGAAGAGACAAATATATTTGGAAAGCAGACATGCTCACTTGTCATGGTGGGTTAGGACATGCTTCAAGCATGACCACTGCCACTAGATGTAAAATCATATATAACCTGTTGGCAGCTTTTTATTCAATTTATTTATTTTCTTTCCCCACTACTGAGAATCTTTGAATGATGGTACCTGCTATGAAGGTTTGAGTGCTAGCTCTTTTTCACAGCTACTCCCCTGTCTATCTGTCCCTGAATTTCTGCAGCTGAAAGAGCTAAAGACAGTAAAGCATATGCCAAAGGTGCAAGTCCCATGAAGAATATTTTCTTCATGCTTTTATATATGTCTGTTACCATGTAACGCCATTTTTCTGTCTGGACATGGTATAAAAACTGATAGTGCAGTATCTTGTTCTTCAGTTTTGAGCAGTAAGAAGAATGACTACCCTGTTTCTCTGCAAGAGCTTTTTCAGCTCTGGGTGCCAGCTCTGTCCTTCTCCTCTTCTCCATTCCCCTGGCACAAAATTCATGTAATTCAACATGGAGAAGGGAAGGCTTCAGGGAGACCTCGTTGCAGCCTTCCAGTGCATTACCGGGGCATATAAAAAGGAGAGGAGAGGGACTTTTTGTAAGGGCAGATAGTGACTGGACTAGGGACAAAGGTTTTAAATGAAAGAGAGCAGGTTTAGATTAGATGTCAGGAAGAAACATTTTACTTGGAGGGTGGTGTAGCACTGGAACAGTTTGTCCAGAGAAGTTGTGGGTTCCTCACCACTGAATCACAGAATCACTAGGTTGGAAGAGACCTTCAAGATCATAAAGTCCAACCACCTCAACTAAACCATTGCACCAAGTGCCACATCCAATCTTCTTTTAAACACGTCCAGGGATGGTGACCACCACCTCTCCAGGCAGGCCATTCCAGTACTTTATCATCTTTCGATAAAAAACTTTTTCCTAATATCCAACCTATATTTCCCTTGGCACAGCTTAAGACTGTGTCCTCTCGTTCTGTCAGCTGCTGCCTGGAGAAAGAGACCAACCCCCACCTGTCTACAACCACCTTTCAGGCATCTGTAGAGAGTGATAAGGCCACCTCTGAGTCTCCTTTTCTCCAGGCTAAACAACCCCAGCTCCCTCAGTTGTTCCTCACAGGGTTTGTGTTACAAGCCCCTCACCAACCTTGTTGCCCTCCTCTGGACATGCTCAAGCATCTCAACATCCTTCCTAAACTGAGGGACCCAGAACTGGACACAGCACTCAAGATGCGGCTTCACCAGTGCCAAGTACAGGGGAACAATCTGGTTCTGGCCCTGCTCCTGCTAGCCACACCATTCCTGACACAGGCCAGGATGCCGTTGGCCTTCTTGGCCACCAGGGCACATTGCTGGCTCACGTTCAGCTGGCTGTTAACCAGTACCCCCAGGTCCCTTTCTGCCTGGGCACTGTCCAGACACATAACGCAGCATGGGGTTATTGTGGCCAAAATGCAGGACTTGGTACTTGGACTTATTAAACTTCATCTTATTGGACTCTGCACATCCATCCAACCATTCCAGGTTTCTCTGCAGAGCCATCCTGCCGTCCAACAGACTGACACATGCTCCCAGCTTAGTGTTGTCTGCAAATTTACTAATGAAGGACTCAATACCCTCATCCATGTCGTCAATAAAAATATTGAACAGAACTGGCCCCAGCACAGAGCCCTGAGGGACACCACTGGTGACTGGCTGCCAGCTGGATTCAGCACCGTTCACCACCACTCTCTGGGCCCGGCCATCCAGCCAGTTCCTAACCCAGCAAAGAGTGCTCCTGTCCAAGCCGTGGGCTGCCAGCTTTTCCAGGAATATGCTGTGGGAGACAGTGTCAAAGGCCTTGCTGAAGTTCAAACAGACAACATCCACAGCCTTTCCTGTATCCACCAGGGAGGTCACCTGGTCATAAAAGGAGACCAGGTTGGTCAGACATGACCTACCCTTCCTAAACCCATGCTGGCTGGGTCTGGTACCCTGGCCATCCTGTAAGTACTGCTTGATGACACTCAAAATAAACTGCTCTGTTACCTTACCTGGTACTGAGGTCAGGTTAACTGGCCTATAATTACTAGGATCCTCCTTCCCACCTTTTTTGGGAATGGGCATCACATTGGCAGCTTCCAATCATCTGGAACCTCACCAGTGAGCCAGGACTGTTGGTAAATGATGGAGAGTGGCTTCGCAAGCTCATCTGCCAGCATCTTCATCACCCTGGGATGGATCCCAGAGATTTTTAAAAATAAACTGGAACATAACTGGGCGTGCTCAAGGCCAGGTTGGATAGGACTTTGAACAACCTGATCTAGTGAAAGGTGTAGCTACCCATGCCATGGAAGTTGGAACTAGAAGATCTTTAAGGTCCCTCTCAACCCCAACCATTCTATGATTTATTCAGCAATTCAGTAATACCTCTTGCCAAAAAAAGCTACCCCGTATTTCATAAAAAGGAAGAAAATAAAATCTGCAACATACCATTAGGCTGCCTTCACTCGATATATGAAGAGTAGGAGAAGGAAAAAAGTGCTACTGTTTCGATCAAAAATTTAGGTGGATGATATCTTCAAGAGGATCAGAGGATACTAAGTGCTCTGACAATTGAGACAGAAAAACCCCAGATTTAACCTCCAAGTATGTGCTTTCACTTAGGAAACTGGAGGTGATTGCTAGTGTTGATTAGGGAAGATTAGTACCTAGCCAGAAATTGTTAATAGGAAACTTTTGGTTGAGTGTCATTTTAAAAAATTAATATAGGGGCAAGGGGAGGTTTCATTAGCAATAAGAGGTTATTATAAGCAGCCAGTTTTGAGAAGAAGAGCTTAATTGAAGAGCAGAGTCTCAGCCTCTTCTATAATAAGGCTGTTTGTTTTCTAGTTCCATACTTCTGCTCCTTTACCAATCTAAGCCCCCCTGAAACTTTCTGTGCATGCTCTTTTTGCTATTATTATGTATAAGAAAAGGGATACATGCTTTTAAAATGTTCTGTGCTTTTTCAAGCTACTTCTCAAGAACCCACAGAAATCCAATAAATCCTAATCAATAGCAATTGCTAATAAATCAGAAGGTAGTTGTGGTGACTATCTGTATGCTAATACTGTTTTTAAAATAAACTGGCAGAGCCGACTGCTGATTGATCAAACCTTTTGGTGTGCTGGGAAGACTGTAGTTGTGTGTGATGCTCTCTTGCAGAGCCAGCATAGCTATACAATTAATAAACTTCTTGAGCTGTAGTTTCACACATCTCTTTGGAGGCTCCTCCTTTTCCTTCATGTCCATTCTGCAAGACTTTCAGGAGTCTGATGAGCCCTGGTTCCTGCTCTCCATTTCCGTTGCGGATCTGTTGAAGGTACTGGGATCAGAAGTCCAGAGGGCACAGTAACACAGAAGTATTATATGACTAATCTGTAGCAAGTGGTAGTATATGTCAGTTATATGCTGTCAAAGGATATACCTTGGGCATGATGTGTTTTCAGTCTCATTGCTGTGTGATGTAAAGATACTAATTGCTGACGCAGTTTCAAGTATCTGATTTCCTCCCTCCAGGAGAGCTTCAGCTGCTGTGGAGCTGGCTGGCTAGCCATGTCTGAAGTTTCACTTTCAATTACAGCTAAGGATAAATTTGCTGGGCTTTTTTTTTTTTTCCTTAAACATTTGAGATATAAGTTTTTAAGGTGAAAATAAATATGCATGGTGGCTAGGTGAGTGCAATGACAAAAGCCATATCACCTACTTCTGCAGCTTGGCTACCAGCTTTTCCTCAGCTGACTAAACTTCAAAAGTAGGTTGCATATTTCTGCCACAGCCTTCTTCATGCACTTTTCATCATTTTGCTAGGAAGTAGTTTTACTAGTAGTCAAAGCAGTGTGCACTGGAGTGAGGGAGATAAACTGCTTGTAATTTATCTCCCCAAGATTTGTGAGTTTTACTTTGGAGTATTTTTGGGGAGTTTTTGTTCATTTGTCTTTAAAGGGAAGATAGAAATCAACTTGACTATTACTGTAGGTGTGAGGAGAAAGAAGCACCACCTTTACTCATTTGAGAATGGTGGATCTGGAATGCTATTGCTGTGCAGTGATCAAAAGGAGAAGAGAGGCAGGAGCAGCAAGTGAAAAATGGCTCTTGGTTTTCAAAATAAGCTTGTAGCAAATAGGAGGTTGGAGTCCTGAACCGAAGGATTTTCAAAATGGCAAAATTTTCTTAAAGCTTCTATATTTTCTATTTCTTTGGTGTTGGCCTCGAGTAGTTGCTTCTGTCTGATAGAAGCTCAGAACTCTGCATGGCTGGATGAATAAAACATATCCAATAATGCCTGAAACCTGTAAACAAAGCACTTTCACCTTTTCTATACCGTGGTTTCTTTTCAGACATGTTATTGTCCACTACTACAGCATGTCATGAAACTTAGGAGCACCCAGGGATGTATTGAGAGGATAAGTTAGACCATGTCAAAACAACATGTAAAAGCCTGGTGTGAAGACCTCAGGGATTTCTTAGGGAATAAATTTACCAGAGACAGCTAGAAGAAGAGGGGATAGGAATCATAAAAGCAACCTTTTATCTTTTTTTCTTTGTCTTTTCTTCCGCATTCCTTCATTTCCAGAAGGAAACAAGACAGTAGTTGCTGTTCTCTGGGTTTGTAACTGTTTCACTCACATCTGTGTCCTGTATTAGATGTGAAGAAAAGTGTTACAGAACAGCCAGAAGTTGGTTTTGTTTGGGTAGCTATGGGCACAGGGACACCGAGGAGGATGAGAAGTAAAGTTTTACAGCCCATGTCATTCAAGTGATGTGGGAATGGTAATAATGTGACATCTGTTCCTGATTGTCTCAGACAAAATCCTGCATTCACTTGGCAAGCAAACCCACAAATTGTCTATGCAGAGCACCACAAGATGCATCATCCTTCTGTATGTGAGGGAGTTAAGGCATGATGAAACTGAATATTGCAGTGATCCCTCAGTGACTCTGCCTCTCACAATGAAGACAGGAGTAAGCAGGTGTGCAGCTTATTTTCAGGATGACCTAACACTTTGGTTGAAGCAGCTATCACTGCTTACTTAGCAGCTGGGAGAATGTGTGACTGTGGCAGCACAGTCCCTTTTAAGTGTAGTGTTGTATCACTCTACCACAGGAGCAACATTGAAGCTGTGGTGGCCGACTGGTAGAAACCTCAAGTGTGGAAGAAGCATCTGAATCTCTTCCTGACAGTTGCCTTGGGATACCACAGAATGAAATGAGAACTGGAATCTGTTCAGCCCCTGTGCTGCATTTGATGCAGTGCTAATCCTTCACAAGTTTCCAGCCAATAAAACCTTGTTTATGGCATGGTATATATTAAGGTTTTTTGCGTAGGTGTCATTTCAGGGATAATTATTGCTACATAACAGCGCATATTAAATAACAATAATTTGTTATTACTGCTTAGGATAACTGCTTAAGTACTCTGAATTGGAAGGACAATAAAAGGTCAAGGTGTGAAATTACTTCCCTGGAGTCACACGCAATACAGCTGTAGAAGAGTAGCAGACTGTAGCTCAGTATCTCAGTTTCATCCTCATGCTGCAAAAGCAAGCTTGTTATTCTTTGTGTGATATTTTTTTAAACAGGTATGGTCTGTCTAGTGGGGCTTTGATGGAAATATGTATATTCCTGCTATCCATGTGTTAATCGCATGACCAGTGTTCCAAGCTCATATGCACCGATTCTCCCACTGTCACTCTGCTCATTTTTTGGTTTCCTGCAGAGGTTCTTAGCCTAGCTACAAACTTAATTGTTTTCCACAATGCAAAACTCCTTTTCTCTGAGGTCTTCCTCCTAATAACAACAAATTTTATTAATCATATATTTATTGTACCCTTTGATTCAAGGTATTTGATAAGCAACCACACTTCTTTGAATATGTTCTGTACCAATAGGGCTATTTTTGAAGTACTTTACTGAATGATTTCCTATCATCAACTTCCATTTACCTTTGTTTTGGTTGTGGCCTGTTAGTGACAAACAGATTGTGTGAAAGTTCACTACTAACTTAATTATCTTTTATTCAGTCCACTGGATTACTGCAATAAATGCTGATTGCTATATCAGTCTCTTTCTTACACTTTCTGCATTTGCACTGCAAATTGTCTGATAAAATGTGCCAAAGTTTTTTTTTTTTGTTTGTTTGTTTTTTAGTTTGCTCTGAATATCTTGACTACAATATTCATGATTGAGTCAATCCTTTAGAATTTACAATGTGGAGTTGCAATATTGACCTTAGAGTGAGAAAAGGGCTGCAGTTAGACAAGTTTTTCTACCTGAGGTTGGATATCTCCTGTACTCCTTCTGCATGACCCTTATTACAGGAAATGTCCACATGTGCCTTCCAGCATTTTAAGCTGCAATCTCAAAAGGCTCTTGTTTAGAAGCTTGATTAAGATTTTGGTGCATAAATGAATGGCAGTGTGATTCCTTCTCCCCATGTTGTGTTGAGTACCAGCGTGTAACCTGTTTATCTCAGCTTTGACATCTGTAGATAGAAGGTGAAGGTATTAAGTCTAAAACTGGTAAGAAGGTACCTGTATTCCTTTGTGGAGTAAACTTAGTTTTACTTAGTTTTGAATCTTAATTTTGCTCTTTTTTTAAATCCTACATGCGGCACAAAGCAAACTTTCAGGTTTTTGTCCAAGTCATGCTGTTTTCCCTTCTCACCTCAGCAACAAGAAGTGCTTTCCTTGACACATGCTGTGATCTGTACTTGAGCTTCTGAGAAGCCTGATCTGACTGTGCTGGAGTACTTCAGACTAAAAGATTGACCCCATGACTGAAAGTGGTTGAGAATCATGTATTTATTTATCCTCTCATGCCATTGTCACAGTTGGCTTAATTTCTTACAGGAAAGTTACCTTGAAGTAAATTTTCTGGGCTGTATGTCTGTGCCATAGCTTATGTTGTACTCATAGAAAGAGCAGTTTTCATTCTGATCTATTGATTTTGCATGTCCCTGATTTTCAGTGCTACCAGCAGCTATGAAAAAGCAGTGCATCAGAGTATGCCATGAAATGACCTCCAAGAGGGCTTAGCTGTATTTAGGAACTTAACAACTTACACTCTGCTAGCAGAGAAGAATGCTCTGTGGCTGTGTTAGGCTTAGCTGGTTCTCAGAGCAAGTCTCCTCTGATATGCTGTTTCAGGTGTGAAATTCAATGTTTTTAATCTGAGAGTGTTCCTTTAAAATAGTTTTTATTACATCTGTACATCTGTACATTTTTTTAGTGTGCAGCCCTGAATGTTGCATGATCAACCTTTTTGTGTTTCAGGTGTCTTTTATAAATCATGGCACATTGATATACTGTCACATCAATAAATTAAGTTTAGGGACTAACCTAAATAAATGCCAAAATCATTAGCAGTTAATTAACCTTCTGTATTTCTCTCCAAATTGACTTTGGTTTAATTGACGACGTGGGTTCAGTTCACTTGCTCTGTGCTCATACAAACAAACAAAATGTTCATGACACAGAACTAAATGATGTGGTGGGGGAAGTGGGAAAGTAAGGAAAAAAATGGAAAATATGCATGACCACATCTCCATCAGAGAGTACCAGTAGCCAAATATTAACTATGTGGTTGGGGCAGCAGAGCTGCCAAGGAGTGGATGATGTCTGGGACTTAACTGTGCTTCTCTTGCCCGTGGCACCCAGTAAGAATATCCTGTTGGGCTGAGTGGAAGAAGTTTCAGCTTACTAGGGTTTGTTTTTGAGTTGTAGTTATATATATTTATTTTTTCTATAACAACAACAATAAACTCTGAGTTTCCTAAATAGGCATGATAGCTCATAAAAAATATTTGCTTTTAAGTCAGCAAGGGGTTCTTGAAGCTATGTTCATTCATGTGTTTTTATTGAACTTAATAATAGATGATCTTTTTTTTGTTCTTGTCCCTTGCTTCCAAATCACAGATGGAGAGCATAGTTCATCTAAGCTTGCTAGAGAGCACGAAAATGACTTGGTGTTGCTTCTCCGGCATGACCTTAATTAAAGATGGCATTTGTTTGATATGTATGGTGAAGTGTGAAATGACTGTGGTTGCTTAGGTACTGGAGTGTTTTGTGCCCTCATCCAGGAACCTGTGTTGCGTACTCAGCCTCTGTGCTACTGTGCTGTGAGCTATGTTTTAGTTGCAAACCACAGCAGAGGTCTCCACCTACATTGTCCCAAGGAGGATTCCGTGAGGCTCTACACATGTGCAAGTGGTACTGATGTGAGTGATTTTCGAGATCTGACCTGAATTTGACTTCATGGTGGTGGCAGTTTGTTAATGCTTTAATGCAAAACGAACCCATTGGAGCTGTGCACCTTTAAGCCAGTTCTGCTCCTTCACATCATAGGGAAATGTCTGTTGTTGGGTAACCACAACTCCCTGATTGTGACTGCTCTGTGTGGGATGCTCTTTGTACTGATGGCTTAAAGTATTTTTAAATAACTTTTAACTAACAGAATCACAGACTCCTTTAAGTTGGAAAAGATCTCTAAGATCATTGAGTCCAACCTTCTACCAATCCTCACTTCGTCAATTACACCATGGCAGGAAGTGCTACTTCCAGTCATTTCTTGAATAGCTCCAGGTGTTGACCTCACCACCTTCCATTCCAATGTTTAACAGTTCTTTCCATGAAGAAGTTGTTCCTGATGTCCAGCCTGAACCTTCTTTGGCACAATTTGAGAGTTATGTCCTCTCATCCTGTCCCTGCTTTCAGGCAGCTGTAGAGAGTGATGAGGTCTCCCGTGAGCCTTCTCTTCTCCAGGCTAAACCACCTCAGCTCCCTCAACTGCTCCTAATAAGACTTATCCCCCAGGCCCTTCACCAGCTTTGTTGCCTTTCTCTGGACATCCTACAGCTCCTCAATATCTTTCTTGTAGTGAGGGACCCAGAACTGGACACAGCACTCAAGGTGCGGCCTCACCAGTGCCAAGTACAGGGGAACAATCTGGTTCTGGCCCTGGTCCTGTTGGCCACACTATTGCTGATACAGGCCAGAATGCCATTGGCCTGCTCGGCCACCTGGGCACACTGCTGGCTCATGTTCAGCTGCTGTTGACCAACACCCCCCAGTCCTTCCCTGACAGGCAGCTTTCCAGCTACTGTGTGCAGTAGACTTTTAGCACTGCCTGGGGTTGTTGTGGCCAAAATGTAGGCCCTGGCACTTGGCTGTGTTGAACCTCATTGTTGCTTCTTTTCTCTCCGACTTCCTTGTTTTCTCCCGGCTCCTTTTTCCCAGGGCACTGGCCAGGCGCTTCTGGGAGCAGCCGGAGAGAAGCAACAAACACCTTTGTGGGTTTGTTTGATACAGAGTTATTTAGAGAGCGCAATCAAGACCGGGATAAAGAGATTCAAGAGATTGGACACTTGTTGTGCAGTCCAAAGTAGGTTGTATTTGCTCGAATGCCACATGTACAAGTGACCATGGTCTGGGGTCGAGTCACAGGTTTTATAGGGGAAAATAAGAGATAAGGTGAAACCAATAGAACAATGCCCAGTATGAATACATTATAGGTAAAATCCAATGGGAATAGCTTCAGGGGGAAGGATGAATACACGTAAAAAGACAGAATAGAAACTCCAGCTTTAGGTTTAGGAAACAGAAACTCCCATTTCAAATTCACAAAGCCTTTTTGCTCCATTTGCGTAGCTGTGCACTACAACATTTCTTACTGTTGGTCTTGGCCCCTCAATCCAGCCTGTCCAAATCCATCTGCAGATACCCTCCAGCAGATCGACTTGCTGTCATCCATGAATTTATACTCAACCGCCTCATCCAGATCATTGGTAAAGGCATTAAACAGAGCTAGGCCCAACACAGATCCCTGGGGGACACCAGTGGTGACTGGCCACCCACTGGATGCAGCACCATTTGCCATGACTCTCTGGGCTGAGCCATCCAGACGGTTCTTAATCCAGCAAAGAGTGCACCCATCCAAGCATGGTGTGCCAGCTTCCCCAGGAGAATGTCATGGGAAATAGTATCAAAAGTTTCCTGATATCTAGTTAGACAACATCCACAGCCTTCCCCTCATCCACCCTGCAGGTCACCTGGTCATAGGAGGAGATCAAGCTGCTCAGGCAAGACTTTCCCAAACCTCTGCTCAATGGGTCTGATCGCCTGTTTGACCTGTAAGTACCATGTGCTCGCAGTCAGGATAATCTGTTCCTTAACCTTCCCTGGCACCAAGGTTGGGCTGACAGGATGGTCGTTTCCTGGATCCTTCTTCCACTGGTGTCACACTGGGGAGTTTAACCACCCTACTGAATATGTATGATTCAAAATACACTTGAAAAAACAGATCTTTCACTTGAGAGTTTTGTATTCCTTGTTTTGCTGCCTCATAAATAAATATTGCTATACTAATGTTCTTCAAATAGTTTAGCATAATCAATTACCTTGAATTTTACCACATTTAATATAAAGATCCATATGCCTAAAAGATTAATCAAAATATTTCTGAAAGAACATTTGCTGTTGAAAATGTTACTGTATTGACAATAAATATCTATCTCTGCTTCCACAAGAAGCTTACATAAATATTCTTTTGTTAGAAAGAATGCTAAAAATATTTTAACTTAGTGTGTATGTATATACAATGTTAATATGCATAGAATTAATTTGTATGTACATGTATAACTAAAAAATGCAGAACTTGGCTTGGTGTATTTTTTGTTTGTTTTTTGTTGGTTTATTTAGCATACTCCCTAAAGATTCTAGTTGAGTCAAAAGACTTACCCTCCCAAAGAAGGGGATATCAGAATTATAGTAGAAGGTTCCAGGAGAGAGGACAGTAAAGCATGCTGCTAGATCTACATGAGCTATGAAAGAATAATTTCCTTTTTTTTCACTTGGAAATTAATTTTGACTGCTAAACTTGTCTGGATTATTCTGTTTCTTTTGGAATGGGTCTTTAGTAAAGTTTTCATTGATCTAGTTCTTAATATATGTATTTTTTATTATCTTCTTTGAGATACTTATATTAATGACTTGGAAGCTGTGGTGGAAATTCTGCATTTAAAACTCACAAGAAGTAACATGTTAAAGCTGCATATTTAAATCCATAGGAATTTGCTTGCTCAGTGACTATGCAAATAATAAATTATGTACATAAATGTACACTTGTACACACACCTTACTTATTTCTCCTCACTTTTTCCCTTATCCCATTTTCTAAGTTGAACAGTCTCTGAGGGAATTGGCTTTAAGTGTACTGCAGGACTGCTGGGAAGTGGATTTGTGTGTTAATTTTAGATGGGTTTAAGTTTGATGTTAACTTTCCCTTCTGTGATGAGATTTCCTTTTATTAGTTAATGCTGACTTTGCTGCATTTGGGCTGCATTCTCTGTCACTCTTTATGAGTAGCAAAGTTACAACCACCATAAAAACAAAGAGCATGGAGGAAGAAGAGGTGGAATAAAAAATTTATTTTCACGTATTTGGGATCACCCCATAACTCTCAAATGGTAGATGAAAGTGGGTTTTAATGGTCCCCCTTAAGTTGAGGGTAGGTAAAAAAATCCCAAACAAAAATAAAATTATTTACTTAGACTTCCTCTATGTCTGTATTACTGTCATTATTGTTTCAGGCTAATGATTAAATTGTGCCTTTTTATTTATTCAGATCTGATTAGCAGGAGTGAGATTTAAATATTTATTTTCCTTCTGTGTTAATAGTACTTTGACAAGCTCTCTTGTCTTCAAGGTGAGCTGAATATTATAGAGTAGAAAGGGAGATTCAGGGGCATCCCTGTGAAAACTAGGAGTACTATAGGGTTCACACATGGATAATTTGAGGCTTACAATATATTTGTGTTGAATGGGGAGTAGGTGGAATTGGATTAATTCTTTTCCTCCTTTACCCAGTCATATCCCACCACTTGATCTAAATAACAAATTCCATAGCTTAGTTTATCAGAAGAAATTGAGAATTTTGCTTAAAGTTTGATTCTGGCTGTTTCCCAAGTATTACTGTTTAGTTTTGCATGCAAAAGATATGGAGTGTATCTTTCAGTCTGTTTTTCATTGCTCAGTTTTAAGTTGAAAAGCAAAGGAGAGTTTCTGTAAGAAAATTTATAGCACATTCAATTTTATTTCCCAATCACTTTCACTTTTGTAATAATTTGCTTGTTTTTAAAGTATTTTACTTACCCAACTCTCCTGAACCTGAGGTGCAGTATCATTATAATGCACTTTAAAGACTGAAAAGAAATTGCTCAGTCTGTAATAACTCAAATATAACAGGAAAAATGCTTGTTCTAAAGCAGTGATTTCTGGTGCTTCTTGACTTCTGGCATTTACGTAGCCAAGTTGAGGCACCAAATTTAACACTTACATGAGAAAAGCATTTGATTTATGTTAATATTGAGTAAAAGGAGTATATGCTTGCTAGAAGACTAGTGAATGTGTGCAAAGCACAGCTGAAGTAACTGACCTCAACTGAATGTAAATAACAAAAAAACCTCACTAAAGAAAGATACCAGGGATGATACTAAAGGCCACACATGCTCAGATGTTCGTACCATGAAGGGCATATCACCTTTTTGATACAGATGATGTATACCCATATATAGAGTTGAGATGAACAATGTTTTTAATGGATTTTTAAAGATGATTCTGTGTGTGTGTGTGGGGGGAATTATGTTTCTGTAGCCTCTTGTACCTTACTTGTCCTTCTGAATTTTATTAACATGTCTTTTCAGGCTAAGCAGATATCCTGGAGATACATATTTATGGACTTTTCAGCTGTCTTTTCACTGTTGGTTTGAACATTCTGTCTTTGTTAAAAATCATTTGGACTTTGGTGCGATAACAGATGGCTTAAAAATGAGAGTGGAAGACGTGCAGTATGAGCAAACAGTGCACATGTGCCTCTCGGCAGTGGGATTTTAAATAGCTGTATGGATTCACATGAGCAGAAGCTGAAACTTCTCTGTTCTAGCAGAGCCTTGGAAACTTCACACAACAAACTTGCACAAGAATTACATTTAGCACAGCACTGCTCACTTTATTATGGAGCTCCGGTCAGGTCAGGACATGGGCCAAGCTATGGACCATGTCACAAGAACATTAAAGGTCCCTTGGCCACCCGCAAGGCACATTTCTGATATTATGGCAATTACAAAGTCTAGTTTCACTTTTAGGTATGCTTTGCTCTTTGATCACGTAAAACTAACTGTTTCTAAAACAGTCCATGCTACTAGACCAAAGGTGAGAAGAAAAATATTTTTAAATGACAAAACTACTGAAAAGACTGGTTTAATATTGCCATGGAATAGTAAATAAAAACCCAAGTGGAAATTTAATATTTTTTAATATTTCAAGCAGCAGTGTACTGAGCACATTGAACATTTTGAGTGAAACCTTTCTTTCTCATTGCACACATTCCTTTTTGCACTGTCCCCTTTTTTTTCTTACATTGTGACTACATTCCCATACATTACCACAAACACTTCTCTAAGAGTAATGCCTTTTAAAACAGAAGCATTCAGTTTGAAAATGTTTTTTGATTCTATTATTAAATATGTTTTTGAAACAGATTTCCCTGAAAGTTGTCTGTCAGAGGCATATTGCTATCAATATTTGCATGTTACGTATACAGATGACCATTTCTTAAGCCCAAGAAAAATCAAATTTTAACAGGCCATGTAATTCTTTCATCATTAAAAAAAAGAAAAAAAAAACCAAAAAAAAAAAAGGAAGGCAGTAAAAATTCAATTTTTAAATAAAATTAGTGCCAGTTTGGACTGTAATCACTAACTTGATGTTATGCTTTATGTGAAGCAAAACCTTTTACAACCTTATTCTTCCCTGACTGCAGTCTACAGGGTTTTCTTTCCCCTTCTAAAGCTGCTTCACAGTGCAGGTTTATATAAGCTGCTGTTGTGTCTCCCCTGGTTTGGGTTGTATTTTCAGAGTTTGGGCTTGACTTCTGCCTCCTAAGATGGATATAGCAGTCAAGTGTCCCATTCCCCATGCCTGAGCACTGCCTGCAGGGCTCTGCAGTGCTGGCTTTGCCTGCACCCACCCCTGCTGTAGCTGCACACCTGTCTTGGGTTACAGACCAAGTACTGCTGGTGAAAACGATTGCAGGAGTAGAACAATGAGCCCATCACCCCCTGCCTCACTGGTCACAGTCTGGGTACAGTCCACAGCACAGTAAATAATTTTGGCACCTGTTTTTTTCTGGTCACAGCTGAGGATCTTTGCTGAACTGGTAAACAAGAGGTCTTGCTTGCACAGAGGAGCAGAAGGAGATGATGAGTTTCTTTCCAGAGGTTGTGTTTTATTAGATATTGTACAGACATAAGAGAGTACTGCTGCATTAGGGATTGGCATTAGCAACCTACAGGTTGCTTCCAGTGGGTATTGTGTGTTTTACAGATATTATGTTATCCATTTTCTCTCTGCTTTGTCTGTCTCATTTTTATTAAGGTAGTGCCTGGAGAGGGTTGATGTGCCAGTTACTGTAAAGGCCAAGCTCCTGTTCATATTAAATTGGTGGGATGGGGGTGGAAGAGAGGCAAGAGAGGAGTAAAAGATGTAGTAAGGTACTTTGCTTGCCTTGTGCCCTGCAGTCTGGTTTGTCTTAGTGTCACTAACTACTACCACAGCGTGGTGGTATCAGCTCTGGTGGCACTGTGAAATAAGTACCTCAGTGCCTCATTGGAGGCAGAGTAACTAGTGTTTTCATACTCCAGGTTCTTGTACTTCTCCCTGCAGGAAAACTTTGAGTGTGCTTCAGAGAGGGCAGCATAAAACCTTTGCTGTAGAAATGGTTTCTGTTTGTTAAGGAAACAAAACAAAAAAATCCCCAAGTATGCTTTACATGCATCTTTAAGGACATTCCTTGATAAAAAGCTATTTTACTGGCTTCTTCCAGGCAATGGCTGGAAACCCCTCCTTGCTCAGTTTGCTCAGCAGTTCTGCTGATCTGCACCTTCTGCCAGGCTGACAGTGCAGATACTCAGCAAATTCACAATTTGCCCCAGTGCCCGTTTCAGGTCTCTGCACAACTTTTGCTTACTATAGTGTATATCTGCTTTCTAAGTGTTCTTTTAAAACTAAGTTAGCACCTTTAGTAGTAGATACTGGTAGTGATGATAAGAGCACTTACTTTTATATCTTTGGCTTGAAGCCATTTGGGGAAGTCAAGACCTTGTAAGATCTGTTCTTAGCAGCAACAGCCCTCTTTTCAAAGTAAATCATGGCACTGTAGTTAGTTCTAGGAATCTCTGGACTATGAGTTAGTATTTTTCTTGCCTTGCCATTATTTAAATACTTCTCTTGCCTTGTTAGACTTATAGTAAAAGACTAGCTCTTAATTTAGCTGGCAGTTTCTTTGTAAAATGGCTCAATGCTGTAGCAGAAAATGGCTTTTTTTGTGTCAGTGGCAACTGAAGGCTAATATTTCAGGCATGAAAGAGTAGAAGGGAGAGACTACTTGACAGCAGGCTGAAAACCCTTCTGGAAAAACCTTCTCCTCTCACAAAGACACCAGCCTCTGCAATTCCTCTGCAGTGTGAAGAGAAACACATTACAAAATCCTAAAGGACTTGAAGAGGGTCAAAAATGGTGATCCCTAATATCAGCCAGTGTCTGGAATGACACACAAGAGCTGAGCAGAGGTGTCTACCTCTTGTTTTGTGCCGGATGTAACCCAGTTGACACTGCTCCCTAGAAGATGAAATATCCATAACCTGGGATGGCTGGACACTAGAGTGACAGGAATTTATGCATGAATTCATTTTTAGAAGGCCCACTGCAGGAACTTAAAGGCACAGTTTTGGTAGTTTACATGTGGTCTTGGAGGAGTAAATGACTAGGTGCTGCATAGAGTTCTCTTTGTACTGAATAGCAGTAAACTCTTTAATGTGTCGAGAGGACTGAGCACTCAGTTAAGTGGAAAACTAAACATAAAGAATGCTGCTATGCAAGCTGTTACCTTAATAGTAAGACTTTCCATGCTTTTTTTCAGGCAGGTGTATACTAGCATTCTGCTGTTTGATCATGTTTGCAGCCAAAACACTTAACAGAAGAGGAATGCACAGCTACCAGCTGTCAGGAATGTGCATGTTATTCCAGCGTAGCATCTTTGCTTGCTTCTGTTCTTGTCTGTGTCCCAATAATTTACTAATTGCTGTACCTTTGCCTTGCAGCGACACCTACTGCCAAGGGCAGGCTTCACAGAAAGCTGCTTCGTGGCTCAAAGGTGTCATTTGCTGCTATCATTGCCAAAAAAAAAAAAAAAAAAAAAAAAAAAAAAAAAGAAGCCCCTGAGTACACCAATTTAAACCCACATAGTGTGCATGTACCACCAGTCCCAAACTTAATGCTCATGGCTGCTTTTTGCATCATTTGAGAATTTAATCTCTTTTTATGGAATCTCCCCTACTGTGCAGGTGTGATGGGATGTATCACTTCAGCATGTGGAAGTGTGTTGGTGGGCTTCAGAACCAGTACAGAATGCACTGTAAATTAGGGGGTGTGTTTGGAAATGTACCCTCTGGAGTGAATTGAAGCAATTATGTGGCTAAAAACTGAATTTTGCTGAAGTACCAGTATTTGCTAACCACAGTCTTGATCCATTAGTAGGGGGATTGATCCATTAGTGAGGGGTATGATTTCCTGGTCTGTGTTTGATAACCTCCCTAATTTATATCTGGAACTTTTTGCAGCTCATAGCAGAAGGCAGATTTTATCAGATGAGTCCTCTCTATTCCCCTTTTAAATCCCTGTTAGAGCATATTTCTTCCATACCCTGACAAGAAATTGGAGGATTAGGGCCAGCTGGAGGATGTTCAAGGTGATTCATCGGTGTGAAAGGTGAATAGAAATCAGTGACCCTACTTCTTAAACTGAGAAACAAATATTAGGATGGGATTGAGTGCTTTGCAAAATCATGGCAGTAAAGTATAGATATGTTTGAATATAAATAAAACTCTAATTCCCCACTTCTTTCTCCCTCCAAGCTGCCATGGGACTCACTCTCTCAGGGTGCTGGTAGCTAAATGGAAAGATTGAATGGAGAGTAATCCTGGAAGGAGGCCGCTTGAGTTCTGTTCAGAAAGACATAGCTCTGTTAGCTGCAGTCTTTTGTTCTTCCCGCAGGCAGATTTCCCAATGGTTTGGTCAAAGATTGAGCAAGAATAATTGGACTGGACATGCTAACTCTAGTATATGGGCTCACAGGTATGCTGCAAATCAAATGAATTTGTGCAAAAAAAAAAAAAAAAAATTAACAGAATTTCTGCTGGCTAGGAATTGAAAATATACTAGGAGGGAAACTTTAGTGATATCCTCTTAGATGAGAGATTTTGTTAGTTTATACTTTAGTGAAATATATTTTCCAGTGTCAAAATAGATAACTTATATCTGTAATAGAAAAAAACCATTTTTTTTCAGCATGATTGTAATCCCAGCAGAGATACACATGTTGTACCATGCTAATAATACAATTCTACTTTAATACAAAGTAGAAATTTAATATCATTCCTGAGATGTTACTATTGCATTATCAAAAATGAATTTCAGCAAGAGCAAAATGACTGATGTTCCAAACAATATTATTAAAATTTGCAGCATGCCTCTTATAAATTGCAATAGTAATTTAAAGGTTGCCTTTAATTATTTGTTGTGGGTTTTTTTAATTTATTTTTCTGTGTGGTTACTTTTAAATATTTCTTATATAAGCATTTCTTTCTTAGTATTCTTATGTTTTAACAGACCAGTGGTTTGTTGGTTCTCTTATTTAGGTTTGGTTTTGGGCTTTTTTTCCCAAATGCATATTGCATCATTTTATTGTTGAATGGGTGGTCATTCCTCTTTAGAAGAGGAGAGATTGGGAATGCCCTGGTGAATTCAGCTGTGTTAGGGAGTAAATGTTTCTTTAAACATTGCTTGTTGTTTTTACTCTGTGTGAGGAAATGCACCCCTCATGCCTGGGAGGAAAAGAGATATAATTTGATTTCCTACCTGTCCCATTCTTTACTCTCAAACCAGATGATTGCCTCCCTGGAGGCCAGTGGTTGTCTCCTCTCCGTGCAAAATCTTTCCCATCGGTTTGTGGTGTCTGGGAGAGCAGCATCAATGGTGGCTCGGTGTGACCCTTGTCTGCTGCTGGCAGGAGGCAGCATCTTTTCACCAGGCATAGTGTAGTGTGCAATTCCCTTCTCTCCAGTGCCATGGGAGCCATTCAAATGGAGAGAGTGATAGCAGTGCTGTGTCTGCAGCTCCCTGGGCACACACACTCCCTCCAAGGCCTGTTTGCCTCCACTCTGAACCCGCCCAGGGTATGATATGGTCTTTGACAAACTACAGGCATGGGAACAGCTTGGCTTGGAGCTCTCATCCTTGGTAGTGTGACAGGACAGTGCACGAGGTTATTGCATGTAGAGACAAATAGCATGACCCTTACCCCTTTTATTCCTGCTTATGGTATAAGAACCTGTCTTCTTTGCTTTGTTTTCAGAATTTTTTTCTACAGAACCCCAGGAGGTCCATGCACTTCTACTTACACTGTTTACTTTTCTCTCACAATTGCTAAATTTTAAGTAAAATAGACTAACTATGTGGTTCATGAAGCAGATCCTGGCATAGAAGGCAGTGGGAATGAGGAGCAGCAGTGGGGGCAGAACAGAGAGGGATGAGGAGCAGTTGCAAGCAGGAACCTCTCAAATTATGGTTTAAAGCAAATACTATTTATGCCCCTCTAGGTAAGCCATTTGAGGAGTTAGGTGTTGGGTTGACTACAGGAGGAATTAATCACATAAACGAAACCTTCTTCAGTTAGTCACAGCTATTGATTATGGTTTGCGAAAAGAGCATCAAATGTTTCTGAGACTGGGAAGCCAGCTGTAAAATCAAATTTCTAAGACTTCTTTTCTCTGCCACGGGACTATTGATAGGCTGTGACTTGATAGTACTCAGTTTTACCTGTGAACAAGATAAGTGAAAGAACCAGAATCTCTAGTTCTCCTTTTTAAACATTATTTTAGTTTATAAAGGTGGCAGTTTGTTCACCTTTTAATCTTTCAGAGAAATCATTGCATCTTTAAGCAAAAACCCCCTTCAAATTGCAAAATCTATTAGAAACTCTGGTGACTGTACCAAGCAGGCGGTGCGGCATTATGCAAATCTTTTTCTACATTGGCAAAACTGTGCTTGATGCCTTTATGGTACCTGTGTAGCATCTTGTGAACCAAAGATTCAGAGGCATCTTTCCAGGTCTGTGTGAGAGTGAGTGTCATGTGTGGAATCAGGGCATTACTGTTCCTGTTCCTTACTGAGAACAGTCCCTCAGTGCTGGATGTTGAACTCTGCACACAGACGGCTCTCTGCCACAGGGGCTTAGTCATGTATTGTCACATGAGTTAGAGCAATTCTTTCATCAAACCTCTTATGAGAAGGGATCCTGCCTTAAGCACACTGTGCTGAAGTGGACTGGCTGAACTTGACCTTGAGTGTCTTAGCTAATGCATGACCATCAGAGACGTTTGGAAGTTAACTAGTAAAAAGCAGGGAGAAAATAAATATTCTATATGAAAGTCCTTTCTTACACATACTAATATGTATGTATGTGTTTGTTATAGAGTTGGATTTGGTTTGGAGTTTAGTTTTTTTTTTTTGATGAAGAGTGGTTAGATGTTTGATTATTTGTTTGTTTTTAACTCTCTAATAGTTAATATTTAAGCCTCAGGCCTGGGAATCCTCCTATATAGGGATGCTATCAGAGCCTCAGTCAAGAATGGATGAGCACAGAGAAAGAAAACTGGGTATCTGGAGAAGACAGGAGTTCTCTTCTTTTAAAACAAGAACATAAGTGCCCAGTGAAAAGACTGACTTCTGTATAATTCTTGTGCTTCAAAGCCCAGTAGGTAATGATACTGTAGGGTCATGAAAGATGAATCCAGATGAAGCAAGTAAAAATTAAATTTTATTAATCATTTTACCAGCTCTTCACTAGCAATACCTATTTAAACAAGGCTGAATGCAGGAACATTAGTACACAAATGTTGTGTACTAATCTGGAATCTCCAGCACATCTGGCAGATAAGGTAGCATGAGATTGGTACAGTAATTCAAATCACATTTGAACATCTTGTCTTCTAATATTTTCTCTTCCTGATAATGAAGTGTTTAGTATGGACAGAGCTTGTAAATTAAATAGAGTATTGATATTCTTTTTGGACAACACTTGGCTGATTTAAATAAGGATATATTAGATATACTTAGGACATTTTTATAAGCTATATTTCTTGGGAATATTTAACAGGGGGATAATTTGCAATTAAGTAGCAACATTGAAATGGAACACTTTTTATAGTAGTGCTCACAGCTGCTATATAGTTCTTGGGGTTCTTTTTCACTGCACCATTTAGAGAACAAAGAGCATTAGGTACAACATGTAATGTATTACCATTTGAACAAGGCTGTGTCCTGGGGTTTTGCTTGTTTGTTTCACAGGGAACCTGTTCCAAAAGCAGACTTTGAGAATAAGCTCAGCTTCGCTGAATCTAAGGTTTTGTTTATTGAATGCACAGGTTTCAACTACAAGGGGGAAATGGCCCCAAAGAAGAGGCCAATATTTCTGGTCAATAAGGATTAAGTGGTTTGGCTTATCCTCAGGGGATGGATACTTCCATATTAGCATTCATTTAAAAAGGGTTATAATACAGTTAGATAGGAGGTAATTTAAACAAAACAAAGAGTTCATACCTGATTTGTGTGAATTCACTTCTGAGCTGCAGACTTTAATACATGCTAAAGTCCAGTCTCTCTTCTTCAAAAGGAAAAATATCGACCAAAATGAGAGGGAAAAGTTCTTTGATTTTGCACTTTTAGGCCTGTTTGTAACGCATTGAAATGGAAGGCCTGGAGCAGTAACTGCATCATTTTGATAAAAGTCTTGTGCAATGTACTGATTATCTTTGTAACTGGAAACTAGACATGGACAAATCTGCTACTAAAATCAGGTTTTGAATAGTTTAGAACACTGAACAGTCCCAAATTCGGGGTCTGGAATACCCCCTAAGCCTCTACTTTTCCATTCACTCTAGGCCCTTCTCCCTTTTTGAAGCCTTAGGGAACTGCCAGAGGACAAGAGCTGTTTCTACTTCATGAGGAGATCTGCAAATTAATTACCTGTTTGCAGCCTTGCTATGAGGAGAGTTGTCGTACAGAAGTTTACTCCCCTTGAGAATATGCACTCAGTTTTGTACAGTAAGCTCTAGATTACCTCCTACAAATATTTTTACTTGGAAATCTCATGTTAAAAGTTTTCTTATAGCCTTAATAAAGAAAGGTTTTGAAATCAACGCACTTGTTTCTTCATCTCTTTTATGAGCTGGGACATTACTGCTATGCCATCTTCATTCATAACCAGACTTTCCATATAGATGTTGATTATTTTCTTTCAAGGATGACAGCATTGATTTTGCATTTGTGTTATGTAAGAGAATTCATATGTGAAATCCCATTTAGCATTCAGAAATTCAGCTTCTAGTCTGGTTTGAAGCTGATTCTGATGGTCCAAATGAGCTTTCTTTGTGTCTTGTGATGATTTAACATATTATTTCTTCAAGATAGCTAAAAATTTCCAAAAATTATTGTTGGTGCTGATTATTTCTTTTGAAAATTCTAATTCAGACCTTCTATATTATTTTAAGAATGAAAATATCCTATTTTTTGCACCCTTTGGGGGTTTTCAACTATTTTATTAAATAACAAATAATGAAAGAAATGTGTTTAAGAAAATTATATCATAGATCTGATCTTTTATATCAGTATGTTAGCTGACCTACTTTCATGACTATTGGAAAACTTAGCTAAAAGGAAGAGCCTAACAATAATAATATTTTAATTTTAGATCTAGTTTGTGTGGGAAGATGTTGAAGATCAGGATTAGTTTTGATGCAAGTAGCTAAAACTCCTCTTTTCTTAAGAGAAGCAATACATTGTAATATCTATGTTCATTTTCATCCTTTGAACTGCCAGTACTAGAGTAAAAGCAATGCAAATCCACTGCTTCCATGAAACCCTCTGGTGCAGATTAGTGCAAATGCCAGTGCATATGTACTTGTAGTTATTCCAAATATGAAATAAAGTAGGTAAGAGCAGGTTTTCTTGTAATTTTGCATTTCTAGTTTCTTCAGAGAAACTTCTACTGCAGCTTACCACTGTCCAAATCTGGGAGTTAAGACAACAGAAAAGATGTGGGAGTCAGAAACAAGACTGAAACTGTCAGAAGTTAAATAATAACAGTTTGTGGGAGAGGGGAAGGCTTTGGCCATTTCTTTGGATGGTGTTACAATTGTTTGCTTGAAAATCTATTGAACAGTTACCTGTTAAAAGTAGGGAGAATTACTAATACACAAGAGTATGTAGCATGAACATAGGTTATGTTACCAAGACATTAGAAAATAAAGTATAAAGATCAGTTCCACTTGCATTAAGAAAATATATCTACCATCCTTGTCTGGTTTCTTGTTTGTCCCTCTTTTAGATGTTTCCAAACAACTTTTTGACCAAGATTATTCTCTTGAATATTTTAAATAAATTTTCAAGTAGATGTCAAAGCATGCTTGATTCATTGAGGAATTTATGCATTGTAATAGTCTAGTTGTCTTTTAACAAAATTGGAGTTTCTGACTTTTATGAGTCCTGAAATTTCCTTGGCACACAAAAGTTTTTGTTAGACTATGATATAAAGTGGTTGTGTGGAAATCTGTTCTGCACTCTAAGGAAAGATGTGTGTTTTAGTAGCATGAGAATTAATATATTTTGTGCAATTTAAATAAGTGTGTGATTAATTTTTTTATGAGTTGCCAGCTACTGCAAATCCAATTTAGGCAAACAAAATTTGAAATATAAATGCATTAGCTGAAAATATTTAATCATAGACATGAATACGAACTTATCATGCTCATTGCTTTACACTTGCAGGTTGGCTTGAATTATTAATGCATTTAGTTGAGGGGAAGCAGAATAGACAGCAGCACTGATCTGGTTGTGATGAGGAGCATAGAGTTGCTGGTTGCCAGCATCAGTAGGAAACTATTTCTTCTTCTTTGCTGTTTTAACACAACTTACCACCCTTTTCCAAATATTTCCTCCCTGCCTGCCCCACATCCTTCTCATTCTGGGGTAGAGAGCAGTGATTTCCTGAAGTCTGTTATTGCTGATGCAATGTCAGATTTAAAAAAAAAGCTTCTTTCTTTTTTATCTTTGCAGCAAATGTAGATGTATAATGCTAATAAAGGTGATTATTTTTTTAGTCAGTTTTTTTTTCCATATAGGAATAGAGTCAGCTTATTACTAAAGTTTGTCTGATGACACTGCTGACTGGCAGTTAAAATTGCAAGCAGTTGGGGTATTCCATCATATTTGTAGCAGTTTGTTTTCCTTCTGTCAGAAATCAATGCTGCAGCAATGGAAAATAGGAAATGAAGAAATAAAAAGTTGCATTCAAAGCTTGAGGTCAATGGCAGTTGCAACAAATTATTAAACAATATGATTTTAAAACTTCAGAAATAAAATCAATGTTGAAGCCTCTCCATTTCACTTGATAACCAGGTAATGGAGACAGAAAAAGCTAGCTGCACACTCTTGCAATTACTTCACCTTCAATTATATGTCAATATAGGTGTGTGCTGTAGGTATAGGACCCTGGTAGACAGGCTATAGTAAAGTTTTGTGTGTGAGGTGCATTACACTTGCAAAGCAATGAAAGCAGGTGTTGTTTGAAAGGCTGCCTGATGGGATACATTGTGTCTGCAGCATTGTGTCTGTAGGGGTTTGATGTTTGAGACTCGGTTGATCCTTCATCAGCAGTCAGGGGTTACAGAGGCAAGGTCTGCAAACCAGGATGCAACCCAACCCTGGGGCCAACGTGTGGCACTACAGGAAGGGCTTGTGAATCTCTGGGGAATTCCTGGTACCAGACCAGACTTAAATAAAATGCAAGTATATGGCTGTAGAGAGCTTGTATTCCTTCTCATTCTGGAAAATACAGATTTAAGGTCCAAGTACGACTTCCTGCTTTTGTCTCAGCAGCTCGTTTGATTTGTGAGGATCTTACATTTGACAAGTTATTCTTTAAATACATTCAAGACAAGTAGTGTATCAGGAAAAAAAAAAGTCAGGATTAATATTATGCACTTCAGTGCATTTTCCCTTATTTTTTGTGTGTGCCCTAATCAGTGTTTTCTTACCTAGTAATAATAGATGTGTGCTCAGGACAAAAAGAAAAGTTGATTGAATGTTATATTATAGCTTTAGCTGTCATTTTTCAAACAGATAAAAAAAAAAAAGAAAATAAAAAGAATAAACTTCTTCCCAATTCTTCCCCCAGTGACATCAAGACACATGGCCTTGTCATGAAAAGGTCACTTAGATTTTAATGAAAATGATGGCAGCAAGTACTTTATGTTTGAGCTCTCTCCTCCTGGTTTTCTCTGTGAGACAGCATTGGGCTGCTTTGCTTGTGGAGCCTGTTACAGTGGTGAGTGTAAAGCAGCTCAGCGAGTACCAAAACTCTTGGGTTTGACAAAATGAGAGAATGACAGAAAAAAGAAGACAAAATCATATCTTAAGTAAGGCTTGTATGAATATTAAATCTAACTCCTGACAAGAGATTACTCCAAACCCAGCAGCCTTGAATATGAATCATCATAATGAGCTCTGCATCAAAGTGCTCCTGAAGACAGTCCAGAAGCTCACTTTTAGTAAAATTGCAGTTGCTCCCTTGCCTCTGTCTCTGACAGCACATTACTGCTACTGTGTTTACTGGTACTCAAGGTTTTTTGCTTGAATTTGTGGGTTTTGGTACTTAGGAATTTATTTTTTAAAGGGTTGCTCTGTGGTTTTTGGTTTTTTTTTCACCCCAAAGCAAGTGTTAAGATATAAGTTTTCCTAGAATTTTCTTTTAAAATAAGATGTGTTTTTGGTGACTATAACATTTTTGGCTAAAATTCAGTGGTGTTTTTTTGTCTGTGGGAAAAATTGTTTCCTTTTCCATTTGTTTAATTTCTGTGTGAACTTATTAAAGAGAAGTGTTATCTGTGTGGCTTTAGCTCAATATTGAATCAATGCACTGGAAAAAGAATAGTGTTCCTAATTCATTCTCATATTGGTTTCTTCCTTGTCTTCTCATATTTGATTGTTTAATGAATCTTACCTCTGCTTGGCTGAGATCTCTATGATGTTTACAGCTCAAAGCAGACTAATTAAAGAAACACAGCAGCTTTATAGGAAACATATAAACCTTACCAAAAGTACAGTAATTTTACATATTGAGATCCAGTGTGGTCCAGGGAGCAGACTGCTAGCTCCAGTGTTGGTGATCCATTTGCCTCAGGACTAACGGGTACCTATGTTCTTTGATATGGATAGTTTAGAAGTCATGGTTTAGGTATGAGATATTTGTAGCTGGTGGATCTTTCTTGGATACACAAACAATTTTAGAATAGCAACCCTCTGAGTGTGACACCTCAGAGCTCGCACACCCTCAAGTCTGTGATACTCGAAGAACTGTCGCTAGCAATGAGGCCTGGGCTGATACCCCCACCCCATCTCCACACTTCTTGAGGTGCAGCCCTTGCCTGCTGGCAAACACAAATGGATTTGATGACAGCATTCCACTGAACTCAAGGGGAATTTATGATCAGTACCTTTGCACAAATAGAAAAGGGTGTACACATCATTTTATCTGTGTGCATATTAATTGATTATAGTATAAATGTTACCATCTCAAATCTATAGTTAATCATTGTTATAATTGTAGGAAACACTATCAAATTGTAAATATTAATTACTCAATGACTAAGTGCTGCTAAGCCCTTTTGCACCCTTGTTTTTGCATCCAGATCCTTTGCACCCTTACCCCCTCTAGTATTCCCAGCTTCCACGTAAATAATTTCAAATTGCTTCTAATTTGATCTTCTTTTGTATGCTTTCATCTTTGTAGTAAGTAGTAGAGTGAACCTTGTCATCAAACTATATAAAGTTGTATTTTTACAAATTCATGTTAAACCCTGCTTTCACCAATATTTTTGATGGTGTTTCTTTAAGTAGCCAAACCACTCCTTTGCAACATAAGGATAGACCTATTTTAAGTAGTTAAAAAGCCTCATAGCAAGACCAGTGTCTAACCACAAAGCAGAAAACTATTATGGACTGGTAGTTGATTTGCTAAACAGAGCTGCAGCTGACAGAAGAGGGATGTCTGCAGTGCCCTGTAATTGAAATGGCATAGCAGTTGCAAACAGTCCTGATAACACAGGTGGAAACACATGGGTGGGAGGCAATAGTTTGAAATGCAGTTTGATACCCTTTCTAGCAATCTGCAACTGTACAAAGCCATGGGTTTGTTAAATTTATTTTTGCAGGTTCTGCAGGATAAAGGAGAAAATGAGACAGCACATAAATACAGATTATGCATTTTGTTGTTGGTAACTGCTATTTTTTAGTGGGACAAAAATGTGTTGGCCCTATGTATCAAGCCAACCAAGCAATTCTCTGTGTATCTACCATTTATTTCACATATGTATTACTGCCAGCACTCCAAGTCATTAATTAAGCAGAGTTCTCTTATGCATAGATTTTGCTGGCAGGTTAATTATAGTTACCAGGCTATTGAATCAATAAAGGAATGAGAGAAAGAGATTGCATACCTAGAAGAAGTTGTGTGAAATTAGAAAAGGAACACAGGGGCTATACTAAAGTAGTTTAAGGACAGTTGTCACAAATTTGAATTTAAGCAAAAAAAAAAAAAAAAAAAGATTTATTTCAAGATCTGTTCAGAAAAGAATATCTTTTAAATGCTAATTGGAAGGAATAATAGAATAGGAATAATAAGGTTATGCTTTTCTTTCCCAGGTATTGGTAATATTTATAAATGTATTCCCTTTCTATGCACTCATCTTAGTCTGCAAGAGTTGCATCTCTTCTGTGAAGTCTTTTGCCCCACCTGAATTTGCAGGGCTATTGAATATGATCATATACTTGCTCCTTTTTTGCAAAAAGCATCAGAACTAGTTAGCTCATAGCTAAGACCTCCCTTTTTTGTGTTTCATATGCTGCCCATATCCTGTCTTACAGGGACAGGAAGTTTTTTATATTTGCCAAAGGGGTAAACTGTTTCCAGTGTTTTGTTGTGTTAGAGTAATTTTGTAAAAACTAATAATTAGCCCTAAAATGATTCCTCAAATTCAGTCACTAAAGGGAAATACTTCACTGGTTACTAGCAGAAGATGCACCATTTAAAAGGAAGAGCGTTGTTCAGAAATGCTTCTGTTTCTTCATTCATGCTGCCTGTGAGAAACTCTTAGATGGGATGGCTTGATAATATGCTCTTTATGTAACTCTTCCTTGGCATAGGTGGAGCTGAGGGGTATTAACTCTTGCCATAATTTCAGACACTGCTGGACTGAACACATGCTGCTCCCAATAGCTTGGGAAGTCGTTATTGACAGTGGCATTGAGTTCCCCCTCCTGCACAATAAAACAGTTAATTTTTTGATTATGTCTCCATGCCCTAGTTCACTGACTGATACTGGAGTTATATGAGAAAGGAATCCAACAGATAGGAAAGGCAGTAATTTGGCAGATGGAGCTATTTCTGAGGAGTAGAGCATATCACAGAATATTCAGATTGGAAAGGTGGTCATTTGTCGTAATGCCAAGGAGTGCAGATTCGCATGCTAAGCTGGGGCTGCAGTGCACTTGTGTCCTTATCCTCTTACCATCATCTCTTCTAATAACAGAAGCATGAAACGGTACCATGGGGCTCTGGAGCTGAGCTGTGTAGCCAAAATCACAGGCCTCCTCTGCTTCCAGTTGTGCTTGTTGAAAAAGCTATAGCTACTAATTGCATATCCCAACGTTTTTTCTGGAGGTGTTGGACCTCCTGACCCACCAGAGCTCAATGAGCTACTTGGACAACCATTCCTTAGTATGTCTCACTTCACAGAGGCAGGGTTAACTGCTTCTAGCCCTTAGATAATGTCTTTGGTGACTTAGATTTTTCTGACATTCATAAGCAAGAGCATACTTCCATGTACAGCCCACCTAGCAAATTTGAGGGGTCTGCCATAATGTGATGGTACCCTTTGGGGCAGAAGAGGTGGTAAGAGCAAGACATTTGGTGTTCTGACAGGCCATTTAAGTTATTCTTCACTTTTTAAGCCTCACCATCCACTTTGGTTGCCCTGGAAGATAATTTGCTTTTGACCCATTTGTGGCCCTTAGCACTTCATCCATCTGTGTCACTTTCCACTTTTTAATTTTTTTTTCATCTGTTTAAATTGAAAACATCTCAGAAGAAGGTGTTTCTGTTTTCAGGATGCCAAGCTAAGCAAAATAAAGCCCAAATCTTGTTCAGGTCCTTCCGTCTGCTGAAATAATTAATGAGGTTTCATGTGAGCTGTTGCAAAGTGCGTATAGATTCTTAGATTTGCCTATGCGGTTGCCATCGTGCACCTTGGCCAAATAGTTGTTTGTAAAGCAATTTTGTCTCTAATATAAAAGGCACTGTTAAAAATCAGTTCCTGTTATTTTTCATAGAGAACTTTCCATCCAAACTGTAAGCTTAGAATTGCTGACCATCTCCTTAAACATTTCCAGATAATAAGGATACATATTCTTCCAGGTAACATATATCATTACTTTTGTCAAGCAAAGCTTAGTTCATAACTGTAGAAATATTATGCTTTACTGGCCTCCAGCCAATCTGTTAATTACCTGCTAGTTCCTTAATGCAACTGAGGCTTTGTTTGATTTCAGTGTAAGTTACTAACTTGCTGGTAAAGGATCAGTACCTCATAAATTGTTTCTCTAAATAACTTTAGAATGCTACAGAAGTTTATTTTTTCTTCTAATAAATAAGAATAAATATGTGGCGGACAGCTTTAAATTGCAGTTATATAAGGTAACTCTTTTGATCTGAGATATCAAATAGTAGCACCATATCCATGTGAAGAATATCCAAGCATCATAGATCTGTTACTCAGGCACCTTCCTTTCTTTGGGAGAATGTCAGTACTTTTACATGTACCACTGATTGAAGACTGATTTGTTTTTGTACTGGGTTGGCTGTATGATGTTTGTATCCCCAATTGTCTGTTCTGTTTATGCTGGATAATAAGTTTTGCACCTTAAAGACTTGTTCCGAGAGCAAAGGGGGGAGAGAAGAAGCACAGAGTTTGTTATCAGAAGCTGCACTTGCTCCCCTGCATCCTGCTCCTGGACTGTGTTATCTGCGGACAATGGCGGGAGAGCTCTCCTTTGCTTTTTAGTTAGTTGTAGCTAGCTGAGGCAGAGAAGTTCCCTGGACTGTGGTTTTTCTTTTTATTTGGACCTGCTTACACCTGCTCTGAAAAAAACTCAGAAAAGTAGCTGTGGCCCACCGGGCTGGGCCTGGGCCGCAGTATTTCCAGTGATGGAGGGACTGATAAGAGACTGAGTGAGCGGAGCTACAGCTCATGAAGGGGACTTTCTGAGTTTGTTTTTTTTTGGAGCAGCAAGAAGTTTTGTTAATATTGTTCTTTTTTTTTTTTTTTTTTTTAATTTTTTTTTTCTGGTGAATGCTTTGCCTGTTATATAAACTGTTTTTTTCCACTTTTCTCCAAGGAAATATTTTCCTGAACCAGTTAGGGGAGGGGCCGCTTGAATCTGCCTTCTAGAGGAACCCTTTTAGAGATTTTTCTCCCACATTCACCCTAAACCAGGACAATTTTGTACTGCTTAGTTTGGCTTGGTGTTTTTGGTCATGTTGTTTTAAAATTGTAAGATCAGATGAAGAGATCTTGGGCAAGGCTTCACTTGTGGTAAGTCCATTGAGAGAATATATAATAGTTAAGGCTCTGGCTGTGTTAAAATATTTGAGACCAATAATAGATTCTAATCTCTTTTAATGTAGCTCATCCCATTCTTTTTTTTTTTTTTTTTTCCCAGAAGTTATAAGCTACATTTTTTTTTTTTAATGTAGGAGAGTAGATGGAAAACTCACCATTTTCAGAAGGAAAAAGCTGTGACTGTCTGGAAATGTCTGGGAAACATCCTTTAAGCAGGTCATGTACCTTAGTTCGAAGCCTTGATTAGATGCCTTCTATCTGCTAAATAAGCCAGTGAACAGGATAGCTGACTTAAGGACAGGTATTACACACTCTTCTTGCAATGGGCCATTACTATGTTCTGTGTGAGCTGAACTCCCTGAGAGAACAGGTATGTCCCAATGAAAGGAAGTATATCAATCCATTTTCAGCTGTAACCTCAAGTGAAAGGAGTAGTTAAAATCTTCTAGTCAAACACAGCAGGCAAAAAGTAGTGTTCTGGTCTTGTGATTTTGTATTCATCAGACTGGATGAGGCACTTGCCTGAAGCAGAGAATCACCATAGTAAGTGGCTGGCAAGCTTCTAGAATAATCTAGAAATTTCTTCACCTAATAAGATTTCTCAGGATCAAATCTGCTTGACCTTGGCTTGTTAAAAAGGGTTTGGGTGGAGGCTGTAAGAGTGGGTGAAGTGGTGTAAGGGGACAGAGAAGAGCATGGTCTGTACAAGAAGGCTGAGGGCCGTAGTGCTTGCCATAGTGAGTACTGGAGAGAGCAGGAGCAGAAGTTGTGCTAGAAACAATACAAAGAAGTACAGTGCTTGTTCTCCTGCGCTGCTCATGGCTTCAGCCTGAAAGAAAAAAAAGAACTGAGCTATCCAAAGTCACCTGTGATGAACTGGTAGCTTTTATGTTGTCCTACTTCCTTCTTTCTTCCCCCGCTCCCCCAAAAAAATCCTCAGCCAAGGTCACATGGTACTGCACAGTAGATATTAATTTACAAACACTCCCTGTGGGAGTTCAGCACCCTCATAGGAAAGAATGATTTAAAGATGAGAGCAGCTATAGAGGTGAACTCTGTTGTCCCTATTTGTATAGGCTGGCTAAGTAGGGGGGGAGGTGGATTACCCATCTAATGTACACCAAAAGGGAAGATACAGGTTTGTATCTTTGCTGACATGTGGTTCTGACTGAAAAATAAACACCAAAGGAAAGCAGCTCTAGCTGAAAATTGGATTCTTAGCGGCAAGAAGTGCCCAATCTGATTGCACCTTTTTTTACTTGTCTCTCCTCTTTATCCCTGCTGGCCCTGTGACTTTCAGCCTTTTCAGGATTACCAGTCAGTCTCTCTGTGCCTGGAAGGAACACTCTGCCCTAGTGTGGAAGCAACAGCTTCTTTTATCTTGTGCGCTATAGTTACCTAACTTGTGGATCTTGGAACAAAACTGATAAAGACTGCTAAGACAAGATGGTCATTTTCAATCTTTAATAGCTTATCAGGTTTTTAAAACCTCATGAAAGAGCTGTGTGTTAGTTAAATGATGATTAATAGGGAAGCTTATGAAAAAAAGATACCAATTTATGTTTGATTTTGTAATAGTGTTAGATTTGTCTCTATTCTCTGACTTAAGTCTGTATAAACAAAAGGATCACAAGAGAACAGCATGTCTCTGCTTGTTTAAATCAACTGGAATTAGGGCACATGCCCTTTGTGGTCCCCAAGTTAGGTGGAAGTGCTGGAAATTATTGTGGTTTTTTATCAGGATGGTCCAAGATTTAAAGCTAAGATGTAAACAACCTACTTTATATCTGAAGAGTCAAACAGTCTGTGGGACAATATAGGAACTGTAACAAAGTTACCATTTTTGTGTCATAGGAGGGGAAAAAAGGAGAAAAAGGGTATTGTCGTTATTAACTCTTGGTTACTTTTCTTTCCCAATTGTTATGCAGGTTCCTGTAGAACCACCATAGGGAACTTTCTGCCTGGGGGAGAAGATAGTTGTGTTTAAAGTGCAAGTTCCCACTTGTGACAAGGTGGAGGATTCATCCATAGATGGAGGGTGGGCCTTTTCAGGTTTTTAGTACTTGCCTGTCTTGTAGTTTAAGCTGGCTTGGGTGGCAGGTTCAGATAGATAGAAATAAGCTATTTGCAAGTATGGTGGCAGAATCAGATGAAGATTGGCACTAGTCTGATAAAAACAGTTCAAATTTCTATTTAGAGAAACAGGGAAAGCAGTCAAGTACTGGAAGCTAAAAGCCATACAAGATCTCAAGCTTATTCCCCATGCTACTATGAACAATTAATTTACACAGCACTGTCAACTAGTTGTGGGTTTTTATTTATAATGCAAATGCACTGATATTCTCTTTCTTCACTTGCAGCTGCCCTGAGAGCTTGTGCTGATGGAGGTGCCAATCATCTCTACCACATCACAGAAGGAAGCCAGGAAAGGTATGTCAGCAATACATTTGAAGTCATTGAAGTCATTTTTCTCAATGAAAGTAAAATGTGGAGGAGCAGGATCTGTTCAGTTACTTAAGTAGCTGCTTGCTCTGTGCATGGTACTTTAATGAACTGTGGCAGGTAGTATAATATTTTCTCCCCATTATCCTAAATTTTTATTCCCAGCTACAATTTATAAAAACACAGGTAGCCTGAAACACCATTTTCCCTGAAACTCACTGGTCTTTTTTCCTCTTGAGAGCTCTGCTCTCAGTCTGTCTTATTTTGTGCATCCATCAGAGTTAGGCCTCTGAAAAAAATTTGCTGTGCCCCTAGCAAGGGTTGCCTAGAGGAATATCTGATGCTTGTCACCATGAGCTGAAACAAAGTGTGTCCTCTTCATTTTTCATGTGAGGCCTTAGAGGACATCTACTTACTTAGTGAAGTGTGATGGGTAATAAAATAGGAAGTCTTCTTTTTGAGTTAGTTTTTAATTAGCATCAGGGCATTATAAATGATCAAAGGCAAGTACAGACACTATCTATGAATGTGTACACTAGATGAGGAAATATGACTGAAAAAATGTTTTTGTTTTCTGTGATGGCATTTAAAATTGTAAAATATTGCATGTTTCTGCAGCAGAGGCATTGAGCTGGGGCTGTGATGCAAAATACTTCATTCAAGTGATTTCTTATCATTGTAGTGGAACCATGAAATATTTTGCAATCTTAGCTTACTAAAGATTCTTTTTGCTTGTCTTTAGGATTTTCAGGTATTTTGAGCACGAATTAATAAATAAGTAGCTTCATAAAAGTGAATTGATACACTGACTCTTGGAGCAAAGGAATGAGAAGGGCATCTGGTAGAAGTTACAAGTTTATGAACAGTTTTATTTATACAGCAAAATCTGACACATAGTTTGCTTTTCATCTCATGAAAAGTGTATGATGGGGACAAGAGGAAGCTCAGTTTCCTCCTCTCCTTCAGAAAAAAAGATAAGAGTTAGAGAGGAGGGCTGTAGTCCAGAAGTAAAAATTAAAGTAAAAATTTCTTCCTTTGTCACCTGTGGGAAGTTTATCTAAAGTCCTACAACTGCTGAAACCAAGACTGGAGTCTGGCACTACTGTTGTAGACTATGTTTTATAACATTTGATTTGTCCTTTTCTAGTAGTTGCTCACAGAGCCATGGAAAACTTAAGCAGGTGTCTGTTTGAATTCAAGACTGACTTGCAGCAAACAGTTCTCTTTGATAATGGTGATGCTCTCCAAAGAAAAACATTTGAGAGCTTTTGCTTTACTTTATCTGGTAACCCATTCATCTGTTCTGCACATATTTATGTTTGTATTAAATAAATATAATTCAGGGGAAAATGAATGATTATTCTTTGACTTAATAGTTCTTTCAGTCTTACATTACTCTTGGCCCTTGGAGTATTCTTTTCCTCTATCTTTCTTCTTCTCATCTTAATTGCTTTGGTTGGATATATTTTACCTTCAAAGTAGTTATTTTGAAACAAAAAAAGAAGTGCATAATTTGGATGTTTCTCTTTAAAGAAATTATTCTGCTGGAAAAAATATCCATTTACTTCTCTGAAGTATTTTTTTCTTTAAATTCCCTGTCGATTGTTATTAAAGACCTGTCTGCTCAGACTCTGCTGACATACTAATCATTTTTAATGCTGTCTTAATATTTTAAAACTATACTTTATTCAAAGCCCTGATATCTAATTGTAATGTATCAAAACCTAAAAAACAATAGTCCTTTAATTTTAGGGATATTATAATATACAGAAGATATACATAAAGAATTTGATTGATATTTTGGGCTTGATTCTCAGTGACACTAAATTTTATGAAGAATCCTTTAGAATGGGAGTTAGTGATAATACTTTTGGAAAAGAATAGCTTGCACTATGGTGCTCTTGTACTGGTATCTTCCTTTGGACTTAAGTTCATATTACAGAATCACAGAATGGGTAAACTGGAAGGGACCCCAGTGGATTGAGGAAGCCCTTCTTGTCTTTGACAGCCTTGGCCAGCTTTAATTCCAGATGGGTCTTGACCATCTTCATCTCATTTATACTTACTGTGACAACGTCTCTGTATTTGTTCCAAGTGTCCTGACACTGATTCCATTTCCTGTGTATTTCCTGCCTACACTCAAGTAATGACAGGAATTCCTTGATCATCCACAGGCCTTTTTCCCCTTGGCCTGATTTCTTTCTCACTGGGGTGCAAAATTCTTGGGACTGGAGGAAGCAATCCTTGAATATCAACCAGCTCTCTTGGACCTCTATTTCCTGCAGGTCTCATTCTCATGGGATTCTTCCAAGACGATCCCTGAAGAGGCTAAAGTTAGCTCTTCTGAAGTTCATGGTTACAATCTCACTGCCCTGCTTCCTTCTTCCCCATACTGAACTCCACAGTATCATGGTCATTACAGCCAAAGCTGTGCCCATCATTCACATCTCCAACAAGATCTTTTCTGTTTATTAGTATGAGATCAAGCACACCATTCCTTATGGGATCATCCACTTCTTGTGTCAGGAAGTAGTCATCAAGGCTTTCCAGGAACCTCCTGGATGGTTTGTGTTTCACTGTGTTGTTTCTTCCATAGATGCCAGGATAGTCAAAATCCCCCACAAGAGCCAGCACCTGTGACTTTGAGGCTGCTTCAAGCTGCCTGTAGAAGGCCTCATCCAACCTCCTCCTCCTGCCCAGGCAACCTGTAGCAAACACTCACAACAGCATCACCCTTACCAGTCTGTCATTTTATCCAAACTCATAAGCCCTCAACTCACTCATCATCCTCACCAACAAAGAGCTCAATACATTCCAAGTGTTACCTCATTCATAGAGGGAAACTCCACTACCAGTCTGTCTCTCCTAAATAGTGTATTCAGGACAACATTCCAGCCATGGGAATTATCCCCCTATATCTTCATAATCACAGTGAGATCTGTGCACACAGATCTCTACTTCCTCTTGTTTGTTTCCCATACTGTGTGTGTTGGCATACAGGCACTTTATAGAGGTATTTCATTGTGTCAATATCCCAGAAGGGGTGCAGAGGGATGATGCATAGTCTTTCTACTGGTTGTGTCTTTGGACGCTTGTGTTTAATTGAGGTATTCCCTCTTAAGCCTCCTTTTGCTGCTCTCATGGTTGCTGTAGCGCTTCCTCAGTGCTGTACAATTCTTTAACTTGCTTTTCATTATGTTGGCCTATGCTGGTGGATGAAAAGCAGCAAAGGGTGATTCAATTGCCTCCCACTCCATCTGTTTACTATTTTCTCCACTTGACTTGCTTTTGTGCTAGACCCATCAAGCAAACGAAGTTCACACCTTCCTTTCTATAGCCCTGCACAGGCTGACATGTAATGAGACTTTATGTCATGAGTAAGATGTTTTCTGTCTTCCTCTGTGTTTATGGTGTCATTTTTATGATATTTGGTTGGTTTTCCCCTTTTCTCAAAAAATCTGAGTTGCAATTATTTTTGTTTAAAAACAAACCAGTCCAAGAAAACCTTCATTTCTGTAAGTGCTAACAAGGAGAAACCATGCCAGTTTTTTTCAATGATATGTTAAAACAAATTGCCTTCTGGAGCATGAGGGCTAAGAAGTGTAACCAAAAGGGTAAGATAACTTTCCCTCAAAGAGGCTGGTCCTTGGGAGCTGTCAGTGCTGGGGACATGGGAAAGGCAGGAGTGAAAAAAGACTGAATGCTGGTGCATTTTTCTTTCTGACTCTACAGTCCAGAAAGGTTATTTTCCTTCGACTGTTAACACCAGTTCCTACTTAGAAACAAGGATTACTGCTAAACCATTCTTGATTTGCTACTAATCAGACTTAAAGGTGAGTCACTGATCTTTATGGGTTCTTTGTTCTGCCTCATTCTGTCGGCCTTGCCTATCCAGTTTTGAATTTTCTTGAATCATTATGAAGCACTGCTGTCCACTTCAGCATTAGGCTGTATCTGTATCACACTGCAGAACTTGTTTCTCAACACCTTGTGATTACATCTCAAGATATTGATTAACCTGAGTGTCACTGGCTTTCGGGTATAGAAAGGTGAAAATGCATTGAAAACTATCATCACATTGGAACCTTTAAAACCAGTCATTAGTACTTGTGTCTTGGATGCTGTTTTCCAGAGAGATGTCAAATCCAGTGTGTACTCAAGTTTTGCAGTGTTAAGAGCATCAGGTTAAAGAAAGGAGCGGTGACCTCTACAATATGAAGGATAAACCAATCATTAAAAATACTGTGTTTCTGGAGTTCTGGTTAGTGTTTCAGACTGACTGTGTGACACTAGTTGGCTTACCTACAGTCACAGATAACATCTCTTTCACTACCCTTTCAATTTCTCCCTGCGAACTGTATAAAATACAAGAGTAGCAGTAAAAATGTAGAGTAACTGGAAAATGGTAGCATTTTCTACATATTAAACATAAATGGGGTGAACTCAGGTAATGCATGAAAATGCAGCTGCTACTATACAATTCTTTTCTGAACAGGCCATAAATGCAGGCAGCTTCAAGAAGCTCTACGGGAGTTTTTAAAAATTAGGAACAAATTTTATAGACATTTCCAGTGCTAAATTTCAAATACAGACCTCAAAAATATCTTTTTTTACAATCAACTTATATCTTTAAAATCCTTGTCACAATGCAATTCCACTTCAGCTTTAGCTTGCCTAACTTCATCCATCCCCAGGCAGAGCTCTGTGCACTCTAGCTTCTCAAAGAAAGCACAACTCTTCTTTCCCCACCTTCCTATCCTGTTCTTCCTAAAAAGCCTACATCCCCTCATTGCAACACCCAGTCATGTTTCTGTGATCCCAACAAGACTGTAGCTCTGAAACTGCACACAGATCTCTTTGTTTTCTCCCAGGCAGCACGCATTTTCCAGGAGTTTATTTTGCATCAAAGCTTGAAAGCTAAACAAAAGTTTAACCTTTGAATAGGAAAAGTAAGCTAATATAACTTCCATGAGGAAAAATTGTCATCATCATATATTTGCCTGGATGAAAAGTGGAAATATGAATAGTAGTGTCTGTATCTTTTGACAGTTTCATGTGTGCATTTTAGCAATTAATGAGGGTTAGTAGTGCCTTGGCTACTTTAATTGGCTATTTATAGCTTACACTGAATTTGACTAATCTAAGAACTAGTGCCTCCATTGACAAGACAACCAAAAGAGAAACGTCTGGACAACAGCTACCAAAACCCATCTATAAAATAAGATCTATTTTTCCTGAATAACCTTCTACTCATGGAAAAGTGGGTCCCTAATAAGATTATTAGACTGAGAAATTTGCTGTGTTCCGTATTGGATTAGAAATAGAGTACTTATGAAGGTAATTAGCCATTGACATAACTTAATATAGAGTTGAGAGGAATTCTTGGCTTGAACTCTTTAGATTAAACTGAGTATTGTTTTTAGGACATCTTATATTCAGGCAAAATTTAGGGCACTGATGCAGAAAACACTGAATGAGATTATCTGAGTATGGAGTTCTACATGAAGAGTACAATGATCATTTCTTGTCTTTAAAATCTACTCATTGTATGATTTGGGGAGGATGTTAGACTGTTATACTCATGAAGTTTTTGCTTCATTCATGGTGTTATGAGAATATGTTTTAGTACTGTTTAAAAAATATATAACCTGTAAAACTGTGAGGTCAAAGCCAGCACCTTTGCTGCTAGTGGTGAAGAGTTCTTTGGTTTGAGGGATTACAATCCAAAAGCCAAGAAAGTTGAAAGCTCAGGTGTGGCAGCAGCTCTCTGGCCATAGAGAGAAACAGGCATCATCCTGAGAAAGGCTATGAGAAGATCAGAGAAAAGAATGAGAAACAATTTCTATTTTAACTTGCTGCACCTGTTGTTGTGAACATGTGGAATGTGTTATGGAGATTTGTTTACCAAAGGGTGGTTTCTTAATTAGCCAATGGTGATGGTGTTTGGACTGGAGGACCAATTAAGTCCACCTGTATTGTAACTGTCTGTAAAAGAGCAATGGGTTTCTTAATAAAGATTATTGATCAGCCTTCTGTGAATCATGGAGACTATGCCAATTATTTCCTGGCTGGGAGCCCGTTGCAGTGACACTCAGGCAGTGATTTATTTGTCAAATAGCTTAAAGGAGATCTTTTACATCAGATATTTTTGCCTGACATAAAAACTATAGCAGTGTTTAAAGATCAAAATTAGAATCTTGTGTTTATCCTAATAAATTCTGCAGGAGTATTCAGAAAAAGAACCTCCCAATCTACAGTTTCCTCCTTTAGGAAATACCTGACTCAGGGTCCATTTTTAAATTTTTAGAAAACAGCTAGGCACCAGCAAATTTAAAGAAACTGAAGAAATCTGTCTCTTAGTGTTTGGAAGGATTAATCCATTTGAAGTTACATAATGTGTTTGCTTCAGGTAGTGCAGATGAGAAATTCTCAACATACCTCAGGATCATGTAATTTTTTGTTTTTTTCATTTATATCTTCAATTTAATTACTTTCACTCGATTGCATTTTCAAATACATTTATATTCCAGTAGCAGTACACTGTTAAGTCAAGGTTTGTTTCAGAAATAGTGAAGAGTTGAGGTAGCAAGGCATGAATATCATGAAATATGCATTGTTTCAGTCCTCAATTTACACCAAAATTAGCTTCTTGTATTGGAAGGGGTTTCCTGAAAGTATTAGGGCAGTAATATAACTAGGCATATCAGACTTAATTTGGTCTCTGAATCAAATGCTTACAGAAATTATGAGAGTTGGAAATCATTAGTCTATTTTTTTTTTTTTTTACTGCTAGGTTCATCTTCATATTAAACAGCTGTATAAGCCAGACCCGGGAGTATGTATTCTTCTGGAGTAAAGGAGTTATTTCTATTCACTTAGTCATCTTATGCTATAAAGGAAAAATCTGAGCATTACATAACAATTAGTTCAGATTCACATGAGAATTTTAGGAGGGGCAGAAGTATTCTTTTGCATATCACAAGAAGTGTAGATATATTTTGAGAGAGACACCAGCAACTGGGTTTACTTGGCAGTGCTTTTAAGTGAACTTACTACATAAACCATAATAGAAACTGGGCAATTTTTTTTTCTTTATAATTCCCTCAAACTGAAAATCAAATGGCAGATAATAATAAAACATATGGTCTTAGAAATATTAGAAGTATCTAGGTGAGATTAAATTACTCTTCATGTTGAATTTCTATTGCTTTTGCTAGTCAAGATGGTGATTTTAGAATCATAGTAATATTTATTACTAAAAATGATGGGAGGTGACAGTGCTGCCTGCTGTTCTGACCCATGAAATTTAGATTTCTAATAGAAAGAAGGCTTGGTCACATCATGTCCTTACAGAAGCTGTGAAATGGCTGGCTTTTCATCCCCAAGGTACATGTGTATACGTGGATGTATGAATGCCTTGTTTCTTTTATGTCAGGAGATAGTGGAAGCAAGTTACTACCTTACTACAGGACCATGCAGTCTTTACAGGAAAAGAGTAGAAAAGAAAAAGCAGTCCTCAGTAGAACATCTGGATATGATTCACAAGAGGCAGGTGTAAATGGATCAGGTTTTGTGTAGAGCAGGAGTGAGAGTATTGTCTACAGGTTAAAATGGAGAACTGGGAACCAAGATTTTTATTTTGTTCCTTTATTAATTTGCTCAAAGTCATGCATTGAGTTACAAAATCATCTCACATTCTGAGTTAATCACCTTTAAAATGCAGAAAAATAGTTCTTAAGAATAAATAAAATACTCTCCTCATTCATATGATCTCATCAGAGTTTCTGATATTTCCTTGTTAAAAGATAAGTCTGTCAAAGGGCCAGGTATCATTCCTGATGACATCAGTATTTAATAATGAATAGTAAGTCCTAGGTGGAAGCAGATTTGATCTCCATGAATGCTCCAGGGATCTTCATGCTTTGGCATAAGTCCACTGATTTTCTTTCTTTTTTTTCATACCTCAAGATATTCAAAGGTGGCATTAGGACCCCGTTTCAGTCACATCAATAAACATTAAGCATGAATCTCTGCTTTTTTGGAATTATTCTAATCTTGCTTAGGAGTAGATAAGAAGGACCAAGACAAAAGTCTGGGGAGATGGAGTGATGAGCAAATACAAAACAGGTAAACAGTTCAACTTTAGAAACAAGGTCTCCTGGCTGCAAGTAAAGTGTTTTGCCCATAAGACTACTCTGTCCCAGTAAGATCACCATAAACCAAGTTTAAATTTCCAACCAGGAAATCAAAGGGTCATTGATCTGTCCAGAACAGCAGTTCTAGGGAAAAAAAAAATTAAAAAACAGGGAAAAGAAGGGGCTAAGAAAAGGAGAATAAAGGGACACTTTCAATTAATCCCAGGTCTTTCAATAAGAGGGTCTGTACTGCTTCACCGTAATCTTCAAATAGCTGTATCTCTGCCCCTAGTGTACTGTAAGCGGAGGAATGTCATTGCCATCTGGGTGATTTCTGGCTTTATGACATGGTAAAAATCATTTATTGCCACCCAATGCTAGAGGTTAGGACTTTGTAGTGATAAAATATCTCTGCATTGAGTCATATCTGGAACAAGCAGCTTTGAAAAGACTTCTGAGCTGGCTAAAGAGTATTCAGCACTTTATAGTGATTTGGTCTGTTGTGCCTAAAGAGTAATTTTCAGGATTCAGGAGAAGCTGGCTTTGTGTGTAATATTAGGGTGAAATGTATGCCTTTGTTTCCTTTGTATCTCTCACTATCAACAGAAATCAAGGATTATGCCAGCAATGCTTGTTTTTATGGAGCAATGGTTTCTACAGATGTTTGGGACAGGCTGGGGACTGGGCGGTTGCCTGTTCTTTAAACAAAGCAAAACTAGAAAGTTCTTACAAGCCTCAAACCAAGCTGGGTCTTTGCTGCAATGTCATTTAAAGTACAGATTTTATATTGAACATGTCAAGAATGATCTTAGATTTGAAAAAAGCTCTGTTCAGACCTGAGAAGAATGCCAAGAGCAGTATTCAATTAGGGAGCACAGAAATTCATGTGCTATCAATGCCTTAAAATGAATGCATGTTAACAAATGACCTTGAAGTTGACTAATCTGCTCTGTTGCACTTCAGACATTTCACACTTCAGACATTTAGGGAGGAATTACTAGTGCTATTCTCTTTTTTGTTTTTTGGTTTTCTTTTTTTTTCATAGCCTGGAAAATGTTGGGGAAGAGCAGGTATAGTTCCTTGCAGCTGACTTCAAATTATGGTATATTACCTAATGGGACTGAACACAAAAAATACGTATAGATAAATTATTCAGATTAGTTTTTGCTGTCTCTAAAATGTTCTTTTAGTAAACGTATTAGTGATTGTTGGAGCATAAACATATTCTGGGTGTTTATTGCTTGGTTTTCTTTCATATTCTCTTTCTTCAGTAGACTCTGCTCTCTTTCTATAAATATGTGAATGCCAGAAGCTCTGACTTTTAACAATCTGCATTCAAATGGACATTTTTATTTTCAGAACAGATGATTCTATTCTTCAAATCTGTTTAAATTTAGTGTTAGTGAAGCCAGAAGCTTGCGAATGGGGGGACTTTATGTATCATAGAATATGATGAGAAGTAAAACTTGAGAATATAAATCCATCCATCTTTATTTTTCCTAGTTGTTCTGGTAAGATTTGTTTTTAAATCTAATTGCATTCCAAGAGTGGTTTCATTTTATAAATGGACTCTTTTCATCTTTTCATTTAAAAATGTTTTGTGCCACAGTTGTTTTCACAGAAAATGCTGTCAAAAACAAGGAACTGTGCTCTAAAACTATGATCAAGGCTGCTTATTACAGTTGATAACTGACAATATTTAATAAATTTACTTTTTAGGGTCAAGAGATGAATACCCTGTGCATCTTCTGACAAGGATAAACTATAGAGCAAAAACTGCAGAACCAGTTGCAAAGCCATTCTCATGAAGGGTTGAGCATCAATTAATTGCTGGTTAGTTGAAAATTGGACTAGATAAGGTTGCCAGTCAGCCCAGCAAATTCCATCATTTAAGACAAGAGAGTTAATCCTTATTAAAAAATCGGAGCTCTGAGCTGTCAAAGAAACAGTTTTGTTCTGCTGCCAGAAATAACTTGCTCAAGTATGTGGGTAATGTGTACAGTGGTACCTCCAAAGCTGCTCTTGGATACACTTATATTCAGAGAAACTAAAATCTTCAACTAATAGTTAATACAAAAATCACACTCTTGGGTATGCACATTCCTCTCTAACCACCATACTACTGGCCTTATTTAGGTAACAGCCTGGGCTCCATTCTTGCAAAATGGTGGAGGAAAAAATCTTGTAATGCTTTGAGTCAGTTATGCTAAATAAAAAAGGAGATAAATTGATGTCTCTTGCATACAGACTTAAAAAAAAAAAAAAAGTTTTAGTTGGTATACGTGAAAAAGTAGTGAATGTCAATTATAGAGAAATGTAGAGAATTCTGATTTTTGAGCAAGGGAAGAAAGATCTGTTTTTGATAATAGATAAAATGAAAATACATCAGGAATTAATGCTAAAAGATAGTCAAAAGCCTGTTGGAAATTGTATAAGCTGTACAGAAATATCTTGCATACTGATCCCAAATAAATGATCAGAATATTGTCTGTAGGTAGATTAGATCCAAGGTTACAGTGTCTTAAAATTAATGGAAATGAATCAAGGTCCACTGGGGTTGTGTTTTGATGCTTTTCTACCTGTGTGGGACATTCCACATGAGCAAGTCTAGAGGGTATTTGCAAACGGGTTTTGGTGTCTCTGCAGAACCCTGGACCAGTATCAACACATCCTTCAGCTCTGACTCATTAGCTCAGCTATGAAATAGGGTGTTTCAACTGAAATATGCACTAAGGCACTAAGATGGTTTCTGATACTAGTGGGAGCATCATCTGTGTGCTGGGGGCATTGCCTTTACTTGCAAATATTTTCCATTTTTCTTATATTTTGTAAGCACTTGTGTACATATCAGCACCTCAGGAAAGATTAGCATTGCAAGGGTATGACTACAAGAGTGAACTTGAGAGAGATGAGATCAGTAGATAAAGGGCTGGATGACAACTCTAGCATACCACCAAAATACCTGTATGTTGCAATACAGTCTGAACATGGAAACATTCAGAATAAAAATGCATCTGTCCTGAACCAGTTCTTTTTGGCTCAAACAGAGACATGTGTATGTACTGTACAAAGAAATTATGGAAGTGGGCTAAGGAAGAGACGCACTCAACTTCTGTTAGCTTTGGAGCGATGTCCTTGTTTGTTCCTCTGAGTACCAAGGAATATTAAACTGACTACAAAATAAAAAGGGTCATACAAATAATACTTGAGAAAGAATACAGCTGAACGTGGTTGAAAGTTATGTTTCATTCTAGAGAGAGAAGAAACAAACCAAGACTGACCAGTGACTATCTCTGTGGGCACACAGCATGAAGATCCTGTAGAAATTATGTTGTGACTTTTTTCAGGATTTTGAAACTAACCTGGTGAATGAGAGGAGCTGCAATTCCATGCAAGCTTGTCAGTTTTGTTATCCTTTTACTGTTACTTAGGTATTTTTCTTTATTGTCACAACACAGAAATAGATGGGACCTGTGCTTGTTGAATAGGGACCCAAATCGCCTTTAGTACAAATTCAGGATGTTCTATTGACTTAATTGGTACAAAATTAAGCACTAGATGCATAGGCAATTATACCCTTTCCATGTATTGCCCTGAATTCTTGCATTATAACTAATGTTTTACATAATGAATCACTTCTCCATGGTGATTGCAAACAGGGAAATCACCACAGCTGGATCTAATGTTTTCAGCAACCTGGTATTGTTCCAACAGTCTGTGAAATGGATGGAACAACAGCGAGACTCCTACTGTTGCTTTGTCAGTAAACACATCTTCCAGAGACTGGGATATAATTAATTTTTATTCCTTCTGCTTAAACAAAAAAAAAATCCTAAACCAAACAAAAAAACTTTTTACTGTGTAAATATTGTTTGAGCATCTATTACTCTGATTCCAACATTGGCAATAGTTGGAAATTTTTACTACTTACTGTATGTGAAGCAACTTTGAGGTGCCCACACAGTGATCAAAATATTTAGATTATTTTAAATATTAGCAGTAAGATTAAGAATGAAATTAATCCTGTAGCAATAAATTATTCTTGGTCTAAGACTAATTCTTGGTTTATACTTGGTCTACGTCTTGAGGGATATCCCACCTACACAGAGTGCTTAACTCTTAAACTGCCTGGTGGTTAAGAAACTTCATCTGGAATAAGTTTCTTTCTTTTGAAGAAAAGCTGAATGGGGAGTTGAAGGTACTCGCATAATGTGACTAACAGGGATGTGTAGAGAAAATGTTTTGTATCACAGAGTACACATATGTGTGCAGTTTGGTCTTCATTTTCTCTAGTGTTTTGATGTCTGTGTAAAGGGTATCTGGCAAATTAAAAAAAAATAATAGAATCAATAAAAAAACATATAGCTCTTCCCCTTCATTTATTCATTGTAAGTGTTTTGCAGAAATTAGAGTGATTGTCTAAGTGAAAAGAAATGTAGGGGTTTGCAACTTGAGACTGGATTAACCCATTTGTGTGGAGAGACCTAATAGGATGCCAGTGAAGAAGATTGATAAGGATCAGCAGGTTAGCAAAGGTATATTTTTATAGTGCTTGATATATGAAGCAATGACAGAGGGAGGAGCAATGGCAGCAGATAAAAGGCTGTGCCTTTGGGCTTCCCCTTTTTCTTCAGCATAAAAAAGAGACTGGTGTGTGGGTGTAACTCAAAATATTTTGTATGAGACCAGTAGGATTTTTAGGTCAGCTTTTGTTCTTTTGTTGTTTTTTTTTTTTTTTAAGCTTTTGAGTGGGTAGTAGAATGATTGATTGATTGATTGATTGATTGATTGTTTCTGCAATTAGTGTGTGTTAAAAGTCCAATGATATTCATTGTTCAGTGGTGGGCATCCAGCTGTGGGCCAGAGCAGTGCCTGTGGTTGTCATTCCCTCTGCACAGAAGTGAAGCCACTCTACAAAGGCTTGGAATCATAGAGTCTTTATGCACCAATGTAACAGAACTTTGAATATCTCTGTTTCTTTGTCAGCAGGGTTTTTGCCTTGGTGTTAGGAGGATCTAAACAGATTAGAGATAGATATAATCAAAAAAAGGCAAAAATTGGAAGAGAGGGAGAAAAACAGGCACAAGGAAAAAGATGGAAAGGGAATGAAAACGTTTTTGAGACTAAAGCTGAGAAGGAGAAAAGTCTGGAATAAACCTAGCTAATGACTCCAGTGGAGCAACTGTTGTTCTGTAAGAGAGAAAGAAAGAAAGGCTTTGCTATTTTCCTCTGCAAGTTCCAGCAGTATCCGTGGGAGGATTGATGTTTTCTAATTTTGTAAGCTGCAGCAGTGGTGTTAAATATTGGTGACAGATCAGATTGGAATCGTGCACCTAAAGGTATCTTGAGTAGTGACAGAAAGGCTGTCCCAAAAAGATACCTGAAAAGAGTCAGTAAAGAGTCCAGTGCCTTTTTCTTTCTTTTATGTTAAAACATCATCTGTGAGGTTTGACAACAAATGGTTGTAATTAATGAAGTGACAGATGTGGATGTCAATATCTCTTCTTTCTGATGCATTCAATTGTAGGAAAAAATGAAAATTTTGCATAAGGTGATTTTGGGGTGGTTTTGTACAGGGGGGAATTGTATGAGGAGCATGCATGGATTGATGTGATTTTTAGCTCTCAGAAAGAATTCTCAGGATGGTGAAGAATCCATTTTGAGTTAACATTCCTAGCAAGTGAGTTACTGGACCGGCACCCACTCTGCAAGCACCAGTCTGCTCTGATTGGCACCAAGGGGCCAACATTAATCCATTGTTTGAAGCTTTACAGCAAAGCAGTGAAAGCAGTTGTACAAGCTGTGGTTCTGCTTCTCATCTTGTGAAGGGGTTACTGCTCTCCGATTTCCATTCAGAGTCACAGTGTTTCAGCTTGAACAGCACTTTCTGACAAAGACAGGAGCTGGAACTGTACTACACTGTCATTTGGCTTAGTGGGATACTTAAGCTTCTGCTGGCTTAAACAGATAGGAATTAAATGGACAAATCCCTCCTCATTTCATTACTCCCTCTTCTCTGCCCTACAGTGAAAGTAATCGGGAAGAGCGTTCATGATCATGTTTACTGTAATGACCCTCTCCTTTGGGGATACTCTTGTGGCATCTTTTAATGGTAATTTAGTATTGATTTATGATTCTAATTAATATGCTGTGGCTCTTGTTCATTAAGTGACCACATGCAGGGTTCTTGTATTTTGTGTGTTCCCTGTAAAAACCTGTGCACTTCATTAAATCTCTACATTAAAGAAAGTATTTCCAGGCAGAGCAATATTCCAACAGCACACAGCAAATGTGCAGGAGGGTCCCAAGGTCACAAACTCCTTTCAGAGGTTAATTAAGTCTGAAAGAAAGATATTCTGTTGTAATTAAATAGTAATGAATGAGAGGCCAGGAATATTTGGTGCATAATGCTGTACCATGAGGCAAAGCCAAAATCACCAGAAAATTTATTGTTTTATTTCATATTCTATTATAAAATACCCTTGGGTGTCAGTGTAATTTTTATTCTCCAACTTGCCTATGACAGAATGGGGATTAAGTGGTCAGCACTGTCATGCATATATGTGATCATAATACACCTCAGTAGGGGTTTCAAGAACTCTAATAGCATTCCCAGTATGCTGAAGAGGGCTTTCATCAGGAGTGTGATGCCTTCCCCATTCTGCAGAATCACATTTTCAGTCAGAGGGGAAAGTACTTCCTTTGCCACGTTCACATTGGAAAAGCCATGGCAAGTTTTGCCTTCTTTTAGTAGTGCCAGCAGAAATACAGTCATGTTCATGACCCTGTTTAAGAGCTCATCAGAATTTTCCTTTTAGTTCTTGTGCTTCTGGGATTTAATATTTCAGCCTGTTCAAGTGCATTAGGCTAGATCATGGCACAGGACCATACACAAGCTTTCAATCCAAGCTACAAGTGTAGCTTTTTCTTTATTGTTTTCCCCAGCCTTCTTTGAAAATTAGCCAGTTCCAACATTCACACACTGACTTGGAAACACCCTGTTATCTCTGAAGAGTTAATTATTTTAATCTCTAAACATATTATAGGAATCTAGAGACCAAAAGCATGAGTTACCAGTAGGTTGTAGCTTTAATTCCTTACTTCTCTGTTTAAAAAGTAATTTTAATTATTTTATTTTCTCATCTGAAAGCTGCATTTGCAAACTCTTTTTCCCACATTGTAAAAGAAAGAAATGGAAAAAACTGCTCCTACATACTCCTCCTTGGAGCTCTTCTATGCACCAACATCAGCCAGAAGCACAACTGAAAAGAAGTGGCCCTTTTATTCCACAGCTTGACCTCTGGAAAAGCTGCATTGGCTTGTGAGTGCTGCAGCCTGCCCTTCTTGGGCCTTGGACCTGGCTGTGACCCCATGGTTTGGAGCAAAGATATTCTCCACCTCCCTCTCTGTCATGGATGTACCTATCTAGGTAAGGGAGGTAGTGTTTCTTAGAATTAGGGAGCCACATAGCCTGAAACACTTCAGACAGGATCCCCAAAAACTGCTGCTGTGTGAAGTGCACCTCAGGTTCATTGCTACCTAGAGAGAGCGGGTGTGCTGCACTTCCTAGAGTACATGGACCTAGATTTGAAGATGAGAATGGTCCAAAATCTTGGTGCCTTTTTATCAGCATGTAATCCAAATTCCAATTTATTACCAGCTGGTTGGCTGGTGCAGGCTTGTTTTGCTTTGGAACTTAACAGGTATTTAACAGGATTTAGGCAATGGCTTTGCTTATAATGAAGTAGGGTTTTCTGTTAATCTTCAGGAGGACTTTCCATTTCTCTCCAAGAACAATTATAAAAGTAATCTCAGTGACAGTTTTTCTGCCAGTAAAATATGTATCTCTTACCTCATTATCAGGCAGATAGGTCTAATCCTCCTAACTTTACACATTTATCAAAAACTTATCAACCTGAGAATTAATGTCCTGTTGGCATTAAAATGTGTGGAAAGAATTATCTAGCAGTGAATTTTAGACTGAAGGAATGGTCCACACTGTCATTCAGATGAGTGACATCTTCTGTTGAATGACATCTCTAATAATGGTTACACTCCATGTCACCTGTGGTAGTCTTCAGACTATTTCCAGAACATCTCAATATACACTAATTCAAAGTGTCTGATTCACAGCTCATCTGTGTCCAGTCTTTTCCAAAACATTTCCAATGCTGCATCCATTCAGGGTTCTCCTCTCCCTTCTTGTAGTGCACATGGTGCAGATGGCAGCAGGGATATTAGACCTCTGAATGTCTTCCCTAAGGAAAAATTAATGTAACTGTATGTAAAGGGAATAGCTTTTAATAAGTGCTCATCATTGCACTTGTATTATTTATAGGCATATCTGTGTCCTCAAGATCTAGTTCTCATCATATAAGAAAAGTTAATTAATGTGTTGAAATCTAATAAAAGATTAAGTCAAAGTGATTATGACAATAATAGAACTTCGTAGAATAGCAGTTAGGGGTTATATAATTTTTTTAATCACAATAAATTGTGACATTCATATGGGGGTATTATTACTTTTTTTTTTTTTATAATAAGCAGGGCACCAAGAGCATCATAGTTAACATAAAATTATTTTCAGCTACTCTGCTTGATAGAAAACTTGTGCAGAGGCCAATACAGGGATTTTTCTGGAATATGTATTACTTATCAAGAATGAGGTATTTTCTATCTGAGAGTGCTTTTAGCCCACATAGACAAATAGAGGGAAAGGAGGGAAAGGAGGAGGATTGAGGAGGTACATGTATGTTTATAATGTTTCTAATGCCTCAATCCAGTGCACAGGCTTTTTTTTTTCTGTGATTGCCTCTAAAAAATAAGCACAAATCTATACATTGACCTGCCTGCATCTCATATCTGTCAGGTAGGTAGTTATCTCAATGCTTTCATTTGTGCTCTGAAGTGGCAATAAACTAAATGCTGCAGACACAAACAGGAAGACTGGCTCAGGTTCTCTTCAAACTTTCCCTCCACAGTACAATTTCCTTGCTTTAGATGCAACATTAATAAGGACAGCCAGCTTAAGTAACAGGCAGTAGGAGCTTGGTAGGTAGATCCTAGCCACAGCCTGTATATTAAAAGCTTAATAGCTTCACTTCCATGTCAAACCACGACATAGCAGTAGTAGCACCTACTTGCTCTGCTGAAAATTTGCTGTAGCACCCTAGTCTGACTGGTGGGTGGGGGGAGATGGACAGGCACACACATTTGTTTCTTGAACACAGTTAAGACTCTTTTATGTGAAGCTGGCAGTGTTCTGGAAACAAGCACAGCAAATACTGCCATTATAACTACTACCAGTCTCTGAGCTGTTTTAAAGTAGCTCAGATTTATATACACTTCAGTCAACCAAGTTCTCAATGTAGCCTTGGAGACCCTTCACAGTGCCCTTTAGATTTCTCTTGGTCATGCTTGCAGATTTTTTGTTGGTTGGTTTTTTGTTTTGTTTTGTTTTGGTTTGGTTTTGGTTTTGTTGGTTTTTTTTGGGTTTTTTTTGTTTTTTTTTTTTTTTTTGTGTGTGTGGTTTGTGTTTAGTTGGTGGTGATTGGTTTTTTCCCTTAGCAAGGATTATGTCGAAAATTGCTCTGTTTTGAATGTATTAAAATATAACAAAATAATTTTACATCCTCTTCTGCTCTACCAATTCTGAATGCAATGGTGAATTTGCTTCTGAGCTTGAGTTTTGCATTGGATTCCTTGTGTGCTCTGACTCACCAGCTGTGTTGTGCATAGCTGTGCTGGTTTCAGATGGAGCTGATACAGAGCTTTGCTCTCCCTGGAGAGGAAAGATGCTGTCTATGTATACAGCCAGGCAGGGCTGTACGTGTACAGGTTTGAAGGACTGGGACCTAAGCGAGGATTTTAGCACATGTGTGCAAATTTCTGGTGCTTGTCAGTGACAGCTATAGTTAAGGCCTCACAGTGGTAGAACTATAATGTGATCTGAAGGAAGGATTACTTGCAGACCTTGACCTCTTGCAGAATTTTGCTGCCTTTATATATTTATCATCCCTGGAATTGTTCAAGACCAGTCTAGGTGGGACTTTGAGCAACCTGATGTCATAGAAGGTGTCCCTTCCCATGGCAGTGGGGTTGGAACTAGATGATCATTAAGGTTCTAGCCAATGTAAATCGTTCCATGATTCTGTGAATTGCTGTTAGCTTTTTCTCCTGAGTTAGGACTGCCAAATTTGTACCAAGCATAAAAACCAGCACAGACTCCTGTGATTATTTATGCTGAACTGAGGATCAGTATTTCCTTGGTAAAATTAGTTTAATAAGCAGAAGGCGACATTTTAGTAGGTCAAATGAGAGTCCCATGTGTCCACAGTAGCCACCTCCCAGGTATGAGAGGTATGAAAGGATATGGCTTGGTTCATCCTTTTGGTATTTATCATCTGTGGGCTAAAATGTGAAATAATTAATAAAAACCAGATCCTCAGCTTTTATAAGTTACCTTGGCTTGATTAGCTGCTGATCATTTATTCCAGCTGAAGATGGGAAAATATTTTATCTTCTGAATATCTCTTTGGCAGCTGGTGAAGGAAGCTCTGAGAAGCAAGAAGGACTTCAGGTTTTGACATGGTACTTTGGCCAGTTCAAAATTTAGGGGTATTTCCCTTAAGGAGTATTTCCCACCCTTACACTGGATACCATGGCTGTGTAATTACACTGTCTTCAGATTAGCCATCCAGGGAGCTGCAGGGAGCTTCCCTGTGGGTTTGGGGATGGTAATGCCTAACTTCTAAAACAGGCTTTTTTTTTAGGAGGCATTGGAAGCTGTGCTGACTGCCAGGAGGAAGAACCTGACTGCAGCTAAGCTATTGAAGAAATTTAACAGCTAGAATAGCATTTCCTTGTACTTGGGAAAGGAGGGCTAATTTTTTTTTAATTCATCAGGCATGACTTTCTGAACTTTCCTTGTTTCTGGTGTTTCTAAAAGGGAGGAAGAAAAGAAGGAATTCTTCTCTTCATGATCATTAATGGGAGGCTTAGACATCTTGAAATTTTGAAGTCCCCTGCCACAATTCCTTATTCCCTTTAGTCACTTCTGGTTTTGTGGTTGCTCCAAGTGAGTGATTTAGAGAGGATATGTTGAAAATGGACATAGAGCTTCCTGGCAGAGGAGATGTGTTCAGGAAGCACAGCCAGGAGCCCCAGCAGACCCCATGGAGGGTGCATCTGAAATGCCTGTTCCTTCTGCCTGGAAAAAATCAAACTAGCTTTTGATTGGAAATTGTTTTTCTTTGGATGAGAACAAAAGCTGTGAATAAGCACTTGATTCTTAGAACAATTTTTTTTTTTTTTTGGTTAATTCTTCTCCCACTTACATCTCTTGAAGCATTCAGGAGAAAGAGTTGATTATTTAAAAGCACTGCGATTTGTAGCTGCTGTAGAGAGGAAAAGAAAAAAAGAAAAGAAAGACACTTTTGGATTTATATATGGCTTTTCAGTAAGATAAACAGCTTTTTTTGATCACAGTGGATGTCTATGTCATACCAAGCTGGCATTCCATGACAAGTGGCTGCTGTTCTTCCTGCCCAACCTGCTGGAACACCTCCAGGGTTTCTATTCAGGGCCATCACTGAAATGCATAGAGTGAGTTTACTTTTAATGGCTCTGTTTTAACCAGGAGGAAATAATTATAAAATAACAAATTGAAAGAGAATACCTACAGGTTTTTAGGCTTGTTGTATTCAGTAAATATTTCATTAGAGAACTCATGGAAAGGTAAAAAACAACTATTTAAATTTTAACTTTTGAAAATGTAGTAATTTTTGTACATTGGAAAGGTCAGTCTTTACAATGAAGGAGCAAACCTAATTTTCTGTTTAGTTTTGAACCATACTGTTGGAGGCATATGAAACAGAGCACTGAAGCATTTGCATTTCTCCTACTTGATTGTTGTATCCTCAGTCAAACCCAGTGCAGCAGGGACTGCCCTTCTCACTGAAATGAGTGTTGGACAATCACTTCTGGAGGGATTCTTTTTAGAACATATCCTTTTATAACAACCTTAGTAATGGTGGAGAGCAGGGAATTTGAAATGCCATAGTTGCACATGACCTAACTCAAAGCACTTGCATGTACCAGCTTCCACTGGAGCAGCTTTCAGTTTTCAAATAAAATGGCTGCCAGTGACCATGCGTCTCTTTTGAAATCTTTGCATGGACACAGAACATGAGATTTTTATAAGTGTCATGGATATGAGCAGACCCTGCAGCATTCTTCTGAAATCATGTGGCAGAAAAAATATGTCCCAATATACTCTGCTCAATTCCTTGTAACACAGTTTAAGCTGGAAACTAATTTGCTGATGAACTGTCATCCTCCTTGTAAAGTATGGTAGCTGTGGAGTTAACTAAAATCACAGATTTACTTTCAAAACTCAGTGCAGTCTTGTCTGTTGAAACAGTAAAAACACCCTCTCGCCTGTCAGCTGCTTCTTAAATCTCAAGAAATTGTGCAAGGTGGAAAGCTGTGTTGTATGTTTTGGGGGGCATTGTGGACTTTTTCAAAATATTTTCTTTCTATAGCAAAGGGCAAGATTCATTAGGAATTTGATATGAATTTATGCAATAAATATTTTTAAGCATTCTGCAATTAAACAGCTACATGTGGCAAGGAAAGATAAATATCACAAAATTATTTCCATGTGCTTTGCAGCAATATTACTGTACAAATGATGGTTAGGAGTTGAAATTAAGTTCATGTGAGAAAAATCACTGAGCATTTGGCTTCCATATTTTGGAAGTATTTTTAATAATTGAGAAGAGTAGGAATGAGATGACATCACTAACAATTAAAATACAAATCCTTGAAACATTTATGGCATACCAGCTGTCCAAGAAGCATCATCATCTTCTGACAAATTATATCCTCTGAGGCTTGATGTACAGCACTCAGATATGCTATTTCGAACACTTTGCTGACTGAATGATACATTTGAAAGATATTTGAAAGCTGTCTTTCTAGGACCAGGCAAATACAAGTCTTACTGACCCGGAGAGATATATAAGCATCTAAGCAATGTGCAGCTCCCTCGGCAAAGGGACAATAGATTTACCAGATTTACATTTTGTTTGTTACCTTTTTTTGTATCACATCAACTTGTTTAAACATGCCTTTAAGGAACTCATATTCCTTTAAGAAGATTAATGCTTGTAGCCCATAGTATTCTTGAGAAAATAAATATTAAATATAGTAAGATGGATTACTTTTTCATTTCACTGCTCATTGCTTTTCTTTCAGCTTCTTACCTGATTACATCAGTGGTGATTTTGATTCCATTCAGCCTGAAGTCAAAGAGTACTACAAGGTCAAGGTAAATTAAATCCCTTTGAGTTTTTCTGTGATAGATCATTGTAAGATCCAAGCCATTAGTGTTCCAGTTGGTCATGAAGTGATTTTGGCTTCATTGCTTCCTTTGAGGCTTCAGTTGTAAACACCTGAGAAACTCAGAAGTTGTGTTTTGTGGTACTGTACTAAAATAAACACAGGAGGTGCAGTACTGCCCAAATCCTGGGTGAGTTTTCATAGTATCAGGTGATTAAATTGATCATATGGTGGTAGAGATTACAGCATCTAGAAACTAGGATAAAACTTCCTGAAAAATCTGTGGCTTCTTTTGCATGGTGAGATACCTAGAAATAAAGATTAATTTGCCATGATTTCCACCTGATGGGTATTCACATACTTTTTAGAGAAAGTTTCTCAGTGTGCTATTTGTAGGATATGACTTTACCTTTTTAGAGGAAAGTTGCAGATGGAGAAATCTGTTTCTTTCCTCACCCACTGAAGCATTGAATTACAGTCAACTACTTCTGCTACACTGGTGGAGTGCCCTCCCTAATGAGTTATTGGATAAATTCCTACCTGTGTTAATTTATTTCCAGTGAGTAGCATAAAGGTAAATTCACTTTTCTCAGGTCTTAGGGCTCAAAGTTCTGCCTTTACCTGACTCTTTGGTATTTAACACTTCACCTGCCTACTTATTTAGGCTTTTGTGATGAGCACAGTTCCTCACCCTTGCATCTTGGACACAGGCTTCTGCAAATTCAGAGTTTGCCTTGACAGGCCAGCTAACCTTTGGAGCAGGCTGTACTTGCAAGAGGAATGTTTGATCCTTCGGAAGTAGTTGATTTAGTCTGCTGATTCATGTGTAAGAATGAAATTTGCCTAAAATCTTCCCTGATGGATTTGGGATCAAATTGTTAGAACAAAAGGTTTCAAACTGTGAGGGGAGGGCTGAAGGAGTGTGTAGAGCAGGGTTATAGTCTCTCTCTGGGCACTGTGGGGTTTTATTTCCATATTCTACCTCATTTTTTAGGATGGAGAAATGTGTGATGGCTGTTCACCTCTAGGAGAATCACTCAAGAAAAATGCTCAGGAATCTAAATTACAGCTTGGGAAGTGAAAATAAGATAAAAAGCTTTGGGTTAATACTATTCACTACAGACTGAAAATTCATGATCTGTGAATAAATTGATTCAAGAAGTATTTGGACAACTCACGTGGGCACATGGTGTGACTCTTGGGCATGATGCTGTGCAGGGCTGGGAGTTGGACTCACTGATCCTTGTGGATCCCTTCCAGCTCAGCTGCTTCTGTGAGTCTGTAAAAGGGGAAACTACAAAATGCACTACTCTGTTTGGCATGGACATGGGCAAACCCCAGTATCAGCACAGGCTGGGGGATGAACAGATTGAGAGCAGCCCTGCCGAGAAGGACCTGGGGGTGCTGCTGGACATGACCCAGCTGTGTGCACTCACAGCCCAGAGAGACAAACATGTCCTGGGCTGCCTCCAAAGCAGTGTGGCCAGAAAGGCAAGGGAAGGGATTCTGTCCCTCTGCTCTGCTCTGGTGAGACCCCACCTGCAGTGCTACATCCAGCTCTGGGGTCCGCAGCACAGGAGGGACATGGACCTGTTGGAGTGAGTCCAGAGAAGGACACCAAGATGATTAGTGAGGTGAATGGATCAGGAGATGAGGAAAGGCTGAGAGAATTGGGATGGTTGAGCCTGGAAAATAGAAGGCTTCAGAATGACCTAATTACAACCTTTCAGTACCTGAAGGGAGCATAAAAGAAAGATGGAGACTTTTTACAAGAGTATATAATGACGGGACTAGTGGGAATGGCTTCAAATTGATAGTAGGTTTAGATTAGATATTAGGAAGAGTTTCTTCATTGTGAGGGTGGTGAGACACTGGAAGAGGCTGCCCAGAGAAGCTGTGGTTGCCCCACCCTTGGCAGTGTTCAAGACCAGGTTGGATGGGACTCTGAGCAAGCTGGTCTAGTGGAAGGTATCCCTGCCCATGGAGGGGGGGTGGAACTTGATATTCTTTAGTATTTCTTCCAACCTGAGCCATTCTATATTTCTGCAATTAATGCTTATATGGAACAGCATGCTGGTAGGTAGGTAAGTCCTACCAAAGAATACAAGTTAAGGATAATTCAACAGAGAGGGGAGATGGAAGAATCCAGTAGGTATTACCCTTTTTCAGAGGGATTACTTTTCTGGCCATAGCATCCTTTTTGAAAGCTTAATTGCATCTTACTTGTAATGTGCAGTTTACATCTTCTCTATGAACACATAGTGAATCAATCTGCTTCATGCAGAGTTCATCCATCTGTGCAAGGGCTAAACTGATAAGCTGTAAAGGAATCAGTAATTAATCAGGATTTTAAAGGTGCAATGAACAGCATAATCTAGCCTACAGAATCCTTGACTGGGCTCTTCGTACAAGACTGAGGAAAATGCAGATAGACTTTAGAATTTTAAGTTTGGGTGTACATGGTAGGAAAAATAATTTTTTGCATTTTTAAATTAACTTCCTATAGTCAGAAAACTAGAATGGTAAGTATGGGTGAGTCTCTAAGGAGATCTTGAGCAAAAAACGTAATTAAACACAGAAACTGGAGAGAGCTGTATATTTCTTCTTTTTTAAAGCATCTCATTCATTAAAGCACCCTCTGTAGTCCAGACAATTTCCAAAGTCACTGTCTTTTGGAAGTGCTATATGTGTTCATTACCCAAAAGATATTAGGACTGCTTAAAAGAGGCTGTGGGAGAACTTCAGGTGAGTAGATCAGTGTAGCACCATTGACTTTAGGGACGCATCACGTTGTCATTTAGGGTTGCTTCCCATACCATCCTTCCTTACCTATGTGCAGATTACACCAAGACAAGGTAAGCCTCTATCATTAGATAATATTTCTGTATTGTTTAAAGTATTCTCTTTTATCAGTTGTTTTTTATCATTTCATAAAAGCTATCTATATTGGCAGAAATTAATGCATTGTGACGTTTTCTACCTATCTGAAGATATTGTGCCGCTGCTTAAGAAGAGTTACTTTTTCATAGTAAAGCTTATGGATGTTTATCACTGAGCTATAAAACATAATCGTATGCAATTGTTTGTGTCAAAGGCAGCGCAGTGTAGTGCTGGGTAAGTAGTGGGGTGTATTAAACTCAGTGCATGAAAGTAATGGTTATGGGAAGCATTGTCTACAGCAATTGTATCATCATCACAGCCTAGCAACAGCCTGACTCTTCATTACACCAGCTTCATGCCAGGACATTGATCCTGGATTCAGAAGGTTTTCTACCTCATTTCAAGTGATGAAAGCAAGGAGATTTTTGTCACTACAGGAAGACATGACATACAGATTTCCAAAGCCAAGGGGTTTTACTGAATGGGCTATATTTAAGACAGTTGCTCTGGTGTTTTTATTTGAGCAGGGATTACAAGACAAATGTTTCCATTTTCCCTTTAGGAGGGCAATCACTATTGTATTGGGGAACCTTATTTAAATAAAGTTCATAAGCATGAAGCAAATCAATCCATTTTATCTCTGTTAGGTGTAGTATGCCATAGTGAAGAGATCTAAAGGCAAAAGTTCTGGTTTGGAAAGTAACTGTGTAACAGACTTCTGAGTGGGATGTATCAGTCAGGAGTTAGGCATTTCTTTTGGGAGAGAATAAGCATGTGTCAGAGGTTATTCAGCTTTACTTTTTATTTTCTGTGGTCAGGGTTTTGCCTCAGTGGCTTGTCAAGGGTGTACTTGTAGTCTTCTATTAAAATTTATTAAAATATTAGATATTATTTCCCCCATTTCTTAGAGTTAAATAATGTTTAAACTGGATAAAACTGCACCACAACTCAAAACAAAATGTCATATTTAAATTTTCTTTTTAAAATCATATTGCACTATAAATGAAGGATAAAGAATAGCAATTTAGTATTCTATATTCTGTGTGTTTTCTGTCATTGTTAAAATAGAAATTGAGAAGAGATTTTGTGCCTTCATGATAAATATACATGTTCATGTGACCTGTAATAGATGCACTGGCATTCTTTCTCTGTACAGTATGAAGTGTATTGGAAATGACACTGCACAAAGCAGGGAGGATTTGTAGTGATATTTCTGTCACTGGAGTTTCATCCTTTTCTTGTTTTAGCTGAGTATTTCTATTATTGAAACCTTTTAAACACTGCTTTGAAGTTAAAGCAGCCATTTGTACTGTTACGCCTCAAACAAGGTGCTGTTTCTGAAGTCTTAAGTCCAAAGACATTATCTAAAATTACACCAAATCTGTACTTATGCCTAGAAACAGAAGGTTGAATCCAGTGTTCTTTGAAATCCATTCTGTGCTATTTATTAAAAATCTGGTTTGGCTTTTCCACCAAGTAAACTTCATGTGCCTTGAAAGACTGCGGCAGGCTTAGTAGGCTCTACTTCAGATCTCTAATTAAATGCTGTGAACTTATTTACAAATCCACTTATTTTCCTATTCTTTTTTGGTTTTGAGTCCTGTAGAGCTGCTTATTTTTGCAGGCAGTTCTGCAGCTGTAGCACTTTCTTTCCTATTTTCATTTCCAGGGCTAATGGTTATCAGAGCTGTGAAAAGGTTTAATAGGTAGGGTGTGGGTATTGTATTTTTGTTCTGTGATGATGCACCTATAATTAGACTTACAAAATGTATTGGTAACACTGATGCAGTGCTTTTATGTCTCTTCAACTTCTACACTTTCTGGATAAACTGCATGTTTTAGGCCATGTTCCCTGCTTGCTTTCCAAGGCCAAACATTTTAATAATTTTATGAAATCACAGTGTTAATTGATTTGCCTGAGTTATATTACTATAATTTAAAACAAAGAAAATGATTAAGTTTTTATGTGCCTATTTTAATCTATCTTTTATCCCTGAATGTTGCATTTTTTTCCTAGTACTAATTTTTAATACAGGATGAGACTTCAGATATGAAAATGCTTGACTCATTTACAGCATTCTTGTTAGACTGAACAGTTATCTAAGAAAAACATGGTTTATTTTAGGGCCTGGCTCCTTTATGAAATGTTTTGAGGTTTCAGAAGGAACTCTAAAATTTGTGCAAGTGGATCTGAAACAATTCACTCTTGCTGTTGGACAGGCTACTTGACATGCTTGACATTCACCACTTAAGCTTCCAAGCAATCCCTTGGTTAATATGTTCTGCTGACGACAACTTTGACAAGTATAAAAAATGCTATGACTACCTCAGCTCTTCTTCTGATATGTTGAGGGTGCCTGGTGCCACCTGGGCTTAGATCCAAGTTGTAGTTTTTTTCTACTGATGTACATTTATTGAAAAACCCTCAGTGTCTTAATATTGATAGATGTTCATAAAATCAAAACTATTTATAAATCCGGTATGGCCCTGCTATTAATTGTTCAAACTGTGTATTACTGTACATTCAATTTAGGATTTTAGACTGGAAGCTTTCTGGATGCCTTAGTCATGTAATTATTCAACAGGAGCTTTCACAAATGGTTCCATTCTTGAATAGTATGTCAGAGGTCTTGTCAAGACTGTGTTTTCAAGTGACTTGTCTAGGTGAATCTGGTTATGTGGATTTCTTATTCATGCTAAATGAAAGTAACAATATCTCAATGTTCCAGATATGTCATATATTTGTAAGAGATTCTGTGCTTGGTGGCACTTTTGTAAAGGTGAACATGACAGACAGTCACATGGTCAGATCAAAGGTTCATTCACCTGGGCCAGAACAGAATACTGTTGAAAGCAAAAGTATGCACAGTGGGGCTTCTTTAATACAGTTTTTCATCACACTCTAATGGATTGCTTAAAGATTTCCTATGCCTTTGTGTTTAATAGCTTCACAGATTGATTTAATTTTCCCCAAAAATAATCTACTCCCTTTTCTTCATACTACATTGATGAGAATGCAAGTATCCACCAAAAAAAAAAAAACCACCAAAAAAACAAACAAAAAAAACCAAAAAAAAAAAAAAAACAAAAACAAAAACAAAAAAAAACAAAACAAATAAACAAAAAAATCCCCTTTGGCAATGTGTTCCCTAGTTTGTTTGCAGTAAAGAAAAATCTGTATTTTGGGTGTTTTTTTGGCTTTGAGCTTTACTTTTTGATAGTTATATTTGAGTGTCCTGATTTCTTGTATTATGATAAAGAGTGGATAAATATACATCAACCACCTTTTCAGTGCAGTTCTGCTTGTATTGAATGATTGTGCCTAGTGACTATCATTCCCATAGGTATGCAGGGGTGTATGCACAACTAAGCCAGTGAAATATGGCATATGCCATCAAATTTACAGCCTAAAATTAAGTACAGCCTGTACAGATGTTTTATGTCCTGCTGAGTTTATATATGTAAAGTCTGGAAAGTCTGATTGAAAAGAATTTTTCTTAAAGCAAAGGATTTCAGGGCTCTGAGCTTGCACTGTTCTGTTCTTTATGCGCCTTTAAAAAGCAATCTCAAAAAAATGTCTGTCCAGTTCTAGATCACTCTTTATGCTTTCACTAAGGTAGCAACTTACAAAAAAAGTATCAGTTTAGGAGATTTGGGAGGAGGGGGTGGGGAAGTCAAAACAAATTCAGTTATGCAGGCCTGCATCTTTCTAAATAATGTGTGTTCTTTCTATCTGAGGTGCACATCACTCCTTTTGAACCTGAAGAAACCGCTAAGTCCTACTTCTGTTGTAAGGTCAATGTAATATCAGTGAGATTCTCAGAATTTTGAGGTCATTGAGACCTACTATATATGTTTATTAGAGCCTGAGTCAGTCTCTAATTTACCCAGGAGATTTGAGAATTTAATTTTGCCAAGTTCTCATTCCTTAAAAAAAAATATTACTCTATTTTCCTTTGCAGTATTTTAAAGCTTGTAATTTAGCTTTTGGAGACAGTATATAGAAATTAAGAGATCAAACTTTTATTAGAGATGGTTTGTCTTTCTTTTGCTTAGGTTTGAAATGACAATTTCCACATTACATGTTGCTTGCTTTCTTCTTGCAAGCACTTTAGCTGAAGCTCAACTACTTGACAGTAGAATATGGAAGAAAACAGTGCACCATATAACAAAAATGATGGTGGTGGTATTTTAGTCTTGCACCCAATTTCAGTTTAATATTATGTTGCAGTATAAGATTTATTTCTCCCTTCCATTGGTTATGGCCCGAGGAAGGGAAAGAGTAGAATCTATATTGCATTAGACATTTGAGTTACTTTCAAGAGTTTTAAAAAATTTAATCTGGTGTTAATCTCTGAAAGAAGTCATTACTCTGATCTGTCAGCCCATGATGGAGAAAATAACAGAAAAGTTTAAAAAATAGAAATGCATTGAATTAACTTCATTTCCAGTGCAAGGAATAAAAAAGGTATTTTAAACAATGACAGCTTAATCTGGAGAAGGAAATTGAACAGTTATTTTGTGATTAAGCCTCTTCACACAAGAGACAACTTTGATATGGTACTAGAGGCTGAAGACTCAGATTATAGGTAATTTTAGATGTAAATGGGATTTATACATCCATCTTTTTTTTTTTTTTTAGAGAATTTAAGAGCAAATTGTTCCCAGAGCACAGGGCTCAGTGCTCTTGCCTCTGGACTCCTAATTAGAACAGACTCCAGCAAAGCTGCAGAACCCACAACCCCATGGCTCATCAAATGTTGCTGCAAACTCAAGTTCAGCCCAAATGTCCTGTAGGATTTATAAGCTTGATTCTGTTGTGTGGCAGCTCACGAGCCAGCCAAAGCACAAGTCTGGCCAGAAACAGGTACTCAAACATGATCATTAACCAAGAAAAGTGATGCCTAAAATCCTGATGTTACCATTTTGAAGTGTTTTTAGAAGCAGCTTGTTGGCCTGTGCAAATTATTCTGTTGTGCATCTTGTCAAAGAGCGGTCAGCTCTCATTTCCGAAGCAGAGTGAAAAGATGCAATCTGTTGCTCATTTTGAAGTAGGAAGGTTTGTGGGTGGGCTGGAGGAGGAGGAGGAGGAAGAGGAGGAAGAATAGAATGCTTCTGACGTGCTTTGAGGGACCTGTAGTGAGTGTGGAGGAGAGTGAGTTCCCTTGCTTTAAAAGGAGTGTGTGGGATACTCAGGATCATTCTCCCTCACCTCCACACTACAGAGGCAGATTCACCAAGGCCACCATAGCCTTTACTTCTTCATCTTTGACACAACTATGAACTTAAAAAGGCACAATAAATTGGGATGGCATGTCCCAGGGATGGCATGTCTTAACTTTCCATAAAGTTGCCCACATGGTGCTTATACTTCATGTACAGAAATACAGTTACAAAACCTCAAGGATGACAGTCCAGATGGAATAAGCTTGGATTTGTTCTGTTTGTTTTCACACAGAAGATGAGTGCTCTACCAGCCACCAAATGGAAAAGAAAGAAAATTATGTGTATTGTCGAAGTAGAGAAGTTAAATGCTTTGTAACTTTACAGTGGGACAAAGAATGAGCTAAAGCTGCCAAATTTGCATTTGCCTGTGTTAGTTCACCAAGCCATGGAAGTTTAAGGTTATTTATAAACCAAGACAGAGGTAGAGTCCAACAGGAAAATTCGAGTGCAGCTTCTGGAACACAGATAGTAATTTTTACTAATTTAATTTTGAATTGGTCAAAAACATGCAAAATACAAGGTCTGTTTTTATAGCTGCATTCAGTGCAAGATAGTAAAAGTTACATTCAGGTATACCAGGAAGAAACTTAATTAAGATGTAATTTTTGAAAGAAGATATTAGTGGCAGAGAAATACCATTATAGGGCATAGAGGGGAGTGAAAGAACTCCAGTTCTGGCAGCTTTAATTACAGCTGGGCAGGGAAATTTCTGCAAATTGAAGTATTTCTCATTCTTACCTTTCTTGGTACTTTTTCATTTTATTTTTCTGACTGTAATATACTTTTGGACCCTTGCTGTTTTCCCTGTCATCAACAGGCTCATTTGAAGCTGTTTTTGTGTTTCAATTCTGCTGTTTTCCTTGAGTGCTCAGCAGAATCCAGTACACAGGTCTTGGATGAAGTTTGATAAGCTGATGTACAAGAAAATCAGCTGAAATCTGGCCAGTCTTAAGACTGAGTTAATTTGCATTCTGGTGTGCTGTTGGATTCCCTTCAGCTGAAGAAGCAATGATGGTCTTTGATAAAAAGTTCTTTAAGTGAAATAGATTTGGAGTTATAATTAGAAATGGAAACAGTCCTCTATGTGATCACATGACTTAAGAGAGAAAAATTAAATGTTGGGGAGAGGAAAATGAGGAACAAAAACTGAGGAAAAAAACAGAGACTTTAAAATTTAGGAAAAGGTAAGCATTTTAAGAGAGGAAAAATAAAGGTAGGAGCAGAGAGCAGGAAAGAGAACTGGATAGAAATAGAAAAAATTCCCAGACACATCAGCAAATTAAATCAGCTGTCACTTTTTTGCAGTTGTGAAGAAGTGACTGGGATAAAATAAGCACACACATATGGATACCATATTTTTTAAATCTAAAAGTAAGATTTTCAGGTTATTAGGAAGGAATGCAGAGAGGTTGGTTTTGGTGGTTTTCTTTGGTTTTGTTTGTTTGTTTGTTCGGTTTTGGGGTTTTTTTGAAATCTTTTTGTTTGAATTTATTTACATTTGAATTTATTTAATTTTTGAATTTATTTTTATTTGAATTTATTTTGTTTGAATTTATTGAATTTGAATTTTGTTTGAATGTATTTACAGTAAATTTACAGGTGTTTAAACTATTTTGTCCAAATTCTGCAGCAGGTCCTGTTGTAATGTATAATTTGTCCAAACAATTGATAACCCAATTGAAACAACTAATTCAGTAATCATTTACTTTGCAGTTAATTGATAATAACCCTTCAAGTAAGGAATTGTCAACTCAGCAGAAGTTGCTGGTTAACATTACCAGAACTCAGTTTACCAGTTAACAGTCTTTGGGACTTTAGGATACCTTTCCAAATGGAAATATTAACAGTTACAGTAATGGAGCACACTCAAACCTCAGAGCACATTCTATATCCTGTATTTTTTGCAGGTTCTTTGAAGCAAATAAATGTACTCATGAATACCTAACATACTTGCAGAAGTGCATTTCTGATCTGGCACCAACAGCTTTCACAGCTGAATGTGGGGAAGGTCTCTAAAATGATTCAACAAAATCTTTTCCTCAATAAGGTTATATTCTTGGTATCTTGAGCTCATCCCAGACTAGAAGTGGGCCATATGGGAGGAGGAAACTGTGAGTATCACAGGTCAACTTCTGCTATATTCTCCCACTAATAAGATAAAACAAGAGAGAAGGTTGAGGAGGTCTGACACTCCTTTAGGTGTTTTTCCTTCTTGAGAGCTCCACTGAGATTCCAAAAGAGCTCTGGTCCCACCTGACTTTGAGCAAGTGTGGTGTGGTGTGAGGGGCAGGGTGTTGCAGGGGACATTTTTCTCAACAACAGTGGAATCAATTCACATATATTCTAGCTTAAAAATATGTTTGGTCTGATCTTGGACAGGAGTGGGGAGAAGTTTTCAAATACTTTTTGTAATTTGTTGTGTTTGGACAAGCCAACTCCTTCTCTCCTCAGGCAGTTACAGATTCAAGCACATGCTTTTCCTTTACTTACTGAGTTTCTATATGCTTCAGTTCTTGTGCCACCCTCTTTGGACTGCCTTGGCTGTGGTTTGCAGCCCTGGGCTGCACTCAGTGACTGCCAAAGAGCCATTCCCACAATCCAGGAACAGTTAGAACCAGTCCAGCCAAAAGAGACAACCTTCCCCTCTAGTTTTACCATTTCTATGGATTTTCACATACCCTGAAATGCAAATAGCTCATTGTGGCCAGACTCAGTTTCTTTCTGCTTTGCTCCCCTTCTGTAGAAGGGCACCATTCTGCCAGAATTCAGAATTTCAGTGCTTTAAATGCAAAACAACCTTCTTGCTTCATTGGACAGTCTTTCTGAACACTTTTTCATCAAAAATAATTGTTTTCTTCGAACTGACTGCAGTTTGTGATGAAGTGTTGATTGTAATCCTTAGCATCAGGCTTCCAGATAAAGTGTAATGCCATGCAGCAGTGTCCTGGTGTGAAGTGCTATTCCCATCCAAGTCAATGCCAGTTCTCTGATTATGGCAGGATTTTCAGGATAGATCCTCCCCAAACCAGCCATATACAGAGAAAAGGCCAAAAGCCATGGTACGATCTCAGTTCATCTTTTAGAGTTAATAAAAGGAGGTAATTGATAAATTTTCAACTGATTTAGGAGAAATTATTTAAGACACATTTATGAAAAATGGTGAGGCTTTCAGGATTTTGTACAGGGAAATAGGTTACATGGTGCTAAGAGTGAAAGTCAGTGATTCTCCAGTGGTTATGTCCTCCTGTACAGAATACAGGACAGCCCCGTGTACTGTTTTGATGTGTCAGTGCTATGTCTGAATGCCTTTGGAGATCTGAAGTTTGAGCAGATTCCTAGGGTGAGAATGAAAGTGATATGAGAAAGAGAGAATAATTGCATTTGACATTTTTTGACAAGTTCTTCTTGAACTTGGTTCTATATAGTGTGAAAAATGGAAGTGTGGGTTGACAGCTTATAGATGCTTTGGGATAACTCAGAACTCCCTGTGGCAGGAGGAAAGTGTGGTGGACTGGTTAGATTTGGGAATGAAATAGCATGAAAAGTTTAAGGTCCCTTAGGGAGCACTGTTTATTACTTATGTGATGTACTTTTAGTGGCAAACTCAAGATGTTTTGAAGGGTTAGGGTAAATCTGATATGGTTTGATAAACTCTGGGAACATTTGTAAAGATGAGCTGTCCCCACATCATATAACTGGTGTTTACACTGCCTCTCTTTTAGTAAATTCACTTTTAAAGAAGTTGCACAAAAGATACTGTAAGGTCCAATGCCCTCCAGTTCTGTTATCTGTTAATAGATCGACTATTTCTTTCCATTACAGGCCATCCCACTCCTAACTTTTTTTTTTGCTATTTCCAGTGATTCACTAGATTAAAATAATGGCTCCTGAGGTATGAATAATGTAAGAGCATTATAGTTGGACAAAAAATCTGAATTAAAACATGACAGGAGAGCCAGACTTTGAAATTGCACCCTCAAAATGCATTCATTAAATGTATTTATATAATAAGGAGTGGAGCAATACACAGACATGCTTTCTAAATGTCTCCCATCCTTGAAAATTATATTGATGAGGCTATGAAATCCCAGACATTTCAACTCCAAATTGTGTGCCTGACTGTAGGGAGCCCAACTCTGGTCTTTGATGATTCAGTGGAAGGGTGTTTAGGATGCAGTTAACTACGACTGCAGGCAGCAAGTGTGATGAGACAGAAGGTCTCTTCCAGTTGCTATGTTGGCAGATAAGACAGTTGTTGAAGTCTGCTTGTCAGACACTTGTGTGAGTATCTGATTTAGAAACACATGGTGCCATCTACCTACTTTTCAGTGGTTAATAAATATGTAGCAACTACCTTTTGTATTACTGTCACAAATTTAAAACAACAAACCTGATTTGAAAGATAAAAACCACAGGTTTTATGTTTCACTGAATTCATACATTTCTCTTGAAAAGTAGACCTAATTGAAATTAATAATATGGCGCTTTCTTGATAAATTCGTCAGTTTGGTTTAAAATCATACAAAGTAAATAAAAAAGCTTTTTAAAATATGAACTGCTGAAAGTTAAGGGGAACAGACTGAACTGGCCACCTTACTAGCTCAGCATTTGAATCTAGAGTAAGCTAAAGAAGCTTTTGATAGGGGATTACTGTAGAGTCAAAGATTTTTTTAGTATTATTATTATTTTATTGTAGTCATTTAACTTCAGTTCCGTGCTTAGATTTGAAAAAAGTAAAATTTTCTCTTTCAGTGTATGAATAAAAATGAGATGATGATAAAGTACAGAAGGGCTGGTGACCAACATTATCTCTAGCTCCTGAGTTCAACCAGTAAATCAGTTAATTTTTAAATGCAGAATGTGGTTAGATAAGCATATTTCTGTCTCTGTAGCATATTTATGTCTCTGTAGGATATAAGATTGCTTTTTTTAATAAAGGGTAAAGACCCAAACTGGGAGCCAGAGCATGTAACAGAGGAAAGTACAATAATAGGTGGAATGGAGTGGTAGTTGGTCAATATATGTAACCCAGCTAGAAAATTGGATGAAGTCAGCAAGGACTAACTGCAATGCTTTGTTGAGTATTGTACAAGAAACTTGTCAGGAAAATAGAAGTACTAAGCCAATTATTATTGCTATGCAGATAGATTTTTACATCTTTACTGGAAATACGGTGAAGTGGCAGGCAAGGATTAAATAGAGATATTGTGTTATTAAAAAGAAAAGAAGGTTAATGTGAAATTACTTCGTATGTTTATGATGGACTGAAAATCAAGTCAGCTGGTTTGTACTCATGTTTATGGGCATGAGGTAAAAAAATTCAATTTAAATTGTAAAACCCAGGTATACCTGATTGGTGGATAGCACATAATATTTCACCATGCAGTCTCTGAAGAAATGAGATTATGTGGTATTTTCAGTATTGTTCTGGTAGACAGTAAAACATTTCTGGTACATTTAGGGACCAAAGTCATTTCTGGACAGAATATTAAGAAGTTGGTTTGTGAACTGTGAAGATCAACAGTAAGTCTGTGAGATCTGTACTGTACTTCAGTTTTGGGGGTTTATTTATAAATCTTATGTAACTGTATTTCAAAAGGAAAATGCCTTGAGAAATTGAAAACAGAAGGCCATCTGTAGAGAAGCTTTTGCACTAAAGAAAGAGAAGGCAAATTTTCATCTCTTTTGTCTTAACAACTTCTACCTGGAACTGGTTTGTAAGGAAAAGGTAAAAGACAAGGAAGACTTCCAATATAACCATGTGAACTCTGAAAGGAAACTTAAGTGTGAAGCACAGAAGAGGAGGAGGGATGATGAGCAAAAACACAGGTGAATTAGAGCTCTCTTCTGTCAGCTCCACATGTAGCAATGGGTACTTTAGTTACCTAGAAAATGCAGACAAGTGAAGTCAAACTGACTCATGAGGGAAGCATGATTATCGAAGATAACACTCCATGGCAAAACAAAACCTTCCTAAAGCTTTGGGAAAGAGGACAAGAGGGGAAGTTGGGGAAAACTAAAATCTAACTAACTAAATTTTTTAACTGCTTTTAAAAATAGGAAGTGGTGGTTGTGGCATTTTATTTTGATTCCAATTTCCATCTGAAAGAAGCTTGATTAAAAAACAAAACAAAACAAAACCCTCCAGAAACTGAGAAGCATTATTCACCATTTTCTAAAAGAATAAAAATATGCATAAAATTAATAAACTGACTAGAAGCATATTTAGACGGAGTTTTCTGGGAAGGTAAATGTGTTATTTAAGAATAATAACAAAATTGTTTTCCGGGTGGGGCTCATGCTGAATACCTACTGAGAAAAAGATTTTCTTTTAGAAGATAATTTTTTGCTTTCCTTTTTGGATGATCAGTTTAGACACTCTGTAAACTTGATGAAACCAGCTTGACTCTGAAGAAAGAATCCAGGCATATGGTTCTCAAGTTGTAACTCTAATCATTAGACATAAAGAGCACTGGTGATTGTTTTGTTTGCTTCCTTTTTAAATCTGTTTAATCTGCAATAATAAATAGTCAGGAAGCAAAACTGGATTTTACAATCATTGGGTTCTTTTTCTTCTGCATATTTTTAATAGCCAGTTTAATGTGACCTGATGTGATTTGCATCTGTTGTGGAAAGAGCTTGTATTTCATTTTAATGACGTCATTGGTAAATTTGACAATTGATATACTAAATCTTGTTTAAAAATATGGTATAAGAATGGGCCTAAATCGAATCTTGATACCAACGTTTCTTCTTCAGTATTGGCATATTGAATTGATTGCTGCCACTAATACTGTTCCAGGATTTTTTCCCCCAAATCAGATAGGCCTCTTGGGAGTTCTGAATGAAAAGTTCCTCTCCAGAGAAAGAGTTTCACAAGGGCATGTATTGATAGGACAAGAGAAATGGCTTTAAAGAGGGCAGGTTTAGATTAGATATTGGAAAGAATTCTTTTCTGTGAAGGTGGTGAAGCATTGGAATATGTTGTCCAAAGTTGTGGAGGCCCCATCCCTGAAAGTGTTAAAGGTCAAGTTAGATGAGAGATTGAGCAACCTGCTGTAATGGAAGGTATCCCTGCCTGTGGCAGAGGGGTTGGAATTTGATGATCACTAAGGTCCTTTCCAACCCAAACCATATTATGATTGTCTTGGTGATTTCTAAGGAATAGAGCAAAAGCTAAAAATAATAGGAAAAAAGCAGTATGTCCTAATTTTTTACAACAACATACGTCTGATTCATAGATTCAGATCCTAGGCATTGTTTTCTGTATATTCAATAAACTGACAATTTTAAATTGTACACTATTTTTTCTTTTTAATTTTTTGTCCTGCATTTTTCTAACTGCTGATATGTGCATTGCAAGACATAACATTGTAATTTTCAAGAAAAAGAAGAATTTTCATGCTTACAGAGCTGAAGCTTGCTTTTCACTTAGCTATATGCACCAATCCAGGTGAGCAATTACTACAGTGAATGTGTTCTTTTTAAAGGAACTTCAAACAGTTGTGCCTTTGAACTACAAAAAGTACAAACAAAATTTCAGATCAAATCTCCTGTTTGACCTCCAGACAAACCAGCCGCTGAATTTCATGCAAATGTTAGCTAAGAAATTCAGATAATCCATCATACAGCACAGTACACAGATACGTTAATCTGATTAATCTAGATAAGTATCCTGAGCGGACTGCACTCAAAATTAAGTGGAGATGCATCTTTAGTGTAAACAGATGCAGATTTTTATCTGCTCTCATGTGTCCTTCTATATCAAGCAGCTTCCACATCAAATGTCCAGTTTGTGGTTATGGAGTGGGTTGCAAGCCTGTAGTTGTGACTGATATTTTAATGCTGCTTATAATTGATGTTAACTTTTCTCCACTGTAAAAACACAGTGCAAAAAGAGGGAATTGGTTTTCCTTAATTAAGATAGGACTTGCTTAAAGAGTCATAAGGAGGATAAGAAAGACGACAACAGAAATATTGATTTTTACCTTTTGTTTCTTTTTATTTCTACCTAATCAATTATAAAGTTTCCTTGCCATGCTGGTTCCAGAACCAAGTCTGTCTGATGTTTCTGGTTTCTGGTTGAATTGCAGGTTGCAGTGCTTCTGGCTAAATTCCCTCAAAGACACTACAATGTTTTGTCTTTCCTCCTGACTCCTCTTCTGCTGCCAGCACAGCCTTCCTTTCCAACTTTGAGGCCACCCTGATGAGGTGTCTCGTGGGATGTCTTTATCCTGATTGACCTGAATGCCTCTGCAGCATGACCTGGGGTGCTCCCGACCCTGAGAATGGCGCAAAGTTCTCTGGAACAATTCTCCACAGAGCTGTCATGGAGGGATCACTGCTTGTGCACTTGAGTTTCACTTGTCATATGCTGATAACTCATAGGCTTGGAATTGTCAATAAAGGAATACCCTTAACAGCTGCCTGAGAAATACACAAAGTACTTCCAGAGCATTGCCATGCCCTTGACAATTGGTTACTCTATGTAATTATAGCATAGTGTAATTATTCCAATAGTCATCTTTATCACGCGGTATTATGGAAAGTAATAAAATTTGCTGTGTCTAATTTTTTCATCAGGAAAAGCCATCTCTGTAAGTGAACCACTGAGAAGAAAAGCTACTGTTGTACTACAATCAGACAGTGTTTATGCTCCCTGCCCTCTGCCTCCCTTGAGTGTTACTAATAGCTTACTTAAAAGCAGGTGCTTGATTTACTCCTGTCAGTGCTATTTTGCATCTCTTTACAGAAGAAGGATGGCCCAAGAAACATCAGTAACAGAGGAAGGGATGGTGTTTAGGGATTAGGCACAGTTAAAGGAAATGGGATAATGCAGATTCTCACTGGCATTTCAGTTTATCAGAGATGCCTTGCAAAAAACCTTTGCCCAACATTCCAAGGCCAATTTATTAACTCATTGATCCATGTCCATGTGTTTCTGAATACTTTGTTTCCCTCATCCCTTTTGCTTTATTGATTTCACTGTGCATCCTGCACTTTAGGAGTCAAATATATCATGGTTTTGTAATCATTTGTGGTGTCACAGTACCTGTAAGCCCCATATGTTTAGGTTTTATTCCCTGCCTCTCCCCTCTTCCTCACTCATACAGGTGAAGGCTCTGGCTTCCACCACAAGATGGCTCCTTAAGAGGTTTACAAAGACTGGTCAAGCACTCTGCCTTCCCTGTATTGTTACCATTTGTTTGCTTCACTGAGTGCTTCTTAAGATTCAATTCACACATTGATGTTCTTTCACAGTCACTGGACAAACTGAGTAAAGGACATCCTAAGGACTTATGTGGAGTGTGTCTGTCTATATGTGTTCGTCCCTTCCCCCCTCCTTGCACTGGGATGTACAGGTTCAGTACTGGACTAATCATCATCTGGCTCAGTCTACTCCATCCAGTTGTCTCTTCTTAAGCCAAGCCAGAGGCTGGAGTCATCTTCCAAGTGTTAAAAAGCATGGTCTTGTTTCAGAGCTGATTGTGAGGATGGGTGACTCTCCTGCTGTCAGGGGCAGAGCAACCTGGGAAACCAAGTTATCCCAGTTGCTTGTCAGGCCAAGAGGCACCAACATGGGAAATTCAGAAAGGTGTCTGGAAGGACACCTTTCAGCTGGAAACCTGGGCAGAGGATGGATGTCATTGCAATGATGTTTTGTTTTGCTTTGGAGTGCAGTTGTTGACAAAGGGGCTGGCCTTTTCCACAGCCTGGCTCAAGGGCTGAGGTATTGCCATTGGATCCTGTCTGCAGCAGCCCATGACCAAAAGGTTTAGGCAGAGAAACTAAATTATGAAGAGCAGAAATGAGCTGCTAGTGAATAGGGAAAGGCCATCATTGGGAAGAATTGCATGGGTTGCTACTTTCCTAACAATTTGTGGTTTATACTGTCTTTTTTTCCTTTTCTGAGATATAAATCTGAGAAAGTGCTTAGTGAGTTAAAATGAGGGTAATCAAATAACTGAATATTTGGAACAGAAGAGGAAAAAGCAAGACCTGCATGGTGTGCCAGGAATATGCACTCAGATTGTTTACTTCTGTCTTAGTCACTGGAGGTTTCCAGGGCAATAAGGGGTTCAGTATTAAATAGCTATTAGGTTTGTGGCTTTTAAAGAAAAGGAATTTGTGTAAGAGAAGCAGACAGTATATCAGCCTTCTCAGAGATGGTCGGTACAGTGATTGGGAGCACTTGCAGGACTCGTATTGAGATATATGATATGTAAAAATAATTATCTGAGGTAATAATTCATTATTTATTCAAAGCAGGTGAGATACATGAAAAATGAAGTGGAAGATGGATGTGGAATGATGCAAATCTTGGTAGCAAATCCAGCTGTAGAGTTCAGAACTCATACTGCCTTTGGACTTTCCTAGTTATGTCCCCTGTTTTGCCAGCCCTAGAAAAGTCTGCACAGCAATGCTTTCCAGTGCATGTAGCTATTGTATGCTTATTGACTCCCAAATTCTTTATTTATATATACTGTTTCTAATCTTCCATGTCTTCTGAAGAAGCAGCTAAATGCCTTGAAATACAGCTCTTTGGCTCTCAAGTCTAAGCAGGTCTTTCAAAGAACATGGATGCCTCACGTCTCCCAGACTAGAACCTGCTTTTTACATCAGTGTTGGCCAGTAACAGAATGGGACCAGAATTACTGTGCTCTCCTTGCAATGATCTGTACACAAAGAAACTCTGCTTTGTTAGCTAAGAAACTTGGAGAAAATGGAATATATTCCTGAAGCAAAATGAGATCTTGCTCTTAGTTATTCCAGCTCAGCAGGAGAAGGGCTCAGTTCAATGTTGCATCATGCAGAGCATAGATGTTTGCTGAGTTCTGATTGCAGACTCTGGCAGGCACTCAGAGTACGGCACAAGAATTTGATTTTCAAAATGAGTTACAAAAGATGTGGCTTGAAGCTGAACTTTACAGTATGCAAGTGAATAAAATCCTCATTTCCATTTCTTATTTAAATTTAATTTGTTGCAGAGATGCTTTTCTGAGACTACAAAACAAGAATTTTGGGGGCTGAGAGCCCGATGCAACTACATCCTAATGTTGACTAATAACAGCAATCTGTTATACAAACATATCAAATTTGGCTGTGCTTCATTGGTAATGTTAATCAAACTGCATGGCAGTACCTTCTGTCACCAAAATTATTTACATTTGGTGTGCAGATATTTACGGTGACCTACTATTTCTTCTTGAATGAGGAATTCTATTTATTCTCACACATGATAATCTTGGCTCCTTTAGAAATGAGCTCTGTTCACTCTTAGACAAATTATTAGGAACAAATAAGTCATTAATTAAAATGTCTGGAACTATAACACTGCCTGATGTTTAATATTAGCTAAATTTTGGCTGAGCTTGCTGAGAGTAAAAGAAAATTCTGTACTGTCAAAACAGTTGTGTTATGGTCTTTTGCAAAACATACTGAACACAAAGTTTTTTCTTAATGCTATATTCTTACCTAAATCTGTGATTGTTCTCTTCTACTTCCATTGTAACAATCTAGGCAGATCTTTACTTGCTTAATCATAATTTGAATGAAGTAATCACAGTGGTTTTAGGTTTTTTTCCAATGAAAAAAACTGGATTTTTCCAATCCATTAAAAACAATGTATTTTATGTTCTGCTAGACTGAATTCAGATACCAATTTAAGTGTTAGACTGCCACATTCAAAAAAATCTGATTGAAAGCTGCTGATTTCAAGTTAATTTGTATTGCATGTACAAGAATTAAAAAGAGTTAAAGTATCCTGGGAATAGAAATACTGACCACATACAATGTCTGGAAATATAACAGTAGTTTGTGAAGTTTACATCAAGAAGGTATTAAGAAACTGTCTTCTTTTACTTAGTAATAATGTATTTTAATAAAAAAAACTCAGCTTTTGCTTTAAATCTGCTGCAAAATAATTTCCACTGTGTATCTCCAATGTGATTCATTCAAATGAAGAAATAAGTGTGTTGCATACTTCCTCTGTTGTGATATTTTTATTTTTACTTGATGCAGCATGTAATTCTAGAATGCTTAGTTTTTGAATTTCCAAAGGAAGGAAAAACTTCTATGGTAGCTAAAATGGGGAGGCAGGACAGATGATGATTGCTACCTTTTTAGGCTAAATTCTGTTTGTAAAAGTCAAGATAAAGAAACTAAATATTTAAAGAATTTTAGTATAGAGAAAGCACAGATGTATATGCATTAGTTATGTCTTCAAAAATTGTGGAGAAGAGGTCCATGTTTGCCTTAAGTAATTTATCCAGTTAGGAAATGGCCACTTTACGTGTATGTGCCATAGGTCACCTCTTGAGTGCTTGTTCACTTATTTTCACAGTGCATGCCAAAAATATTAATTTATTGTGCACTTGCAGGACTGAGATAGACCAAAACCTGCAAGACTGAGATGGAGAGAGACCAGACCTTGCAGAACTGAGGTGAAGAGAGGCCAAAATCTTAAGGCCTAAGACCCACAGAAGCTAGGAGCCATTTAGTGCCCAAATGTCACTGACTACTTGCTCAGGTCACACCAGATTCTCATGGCAGCATAAGTGGTTGATCCCTTACTTGATGAATGTTTTGTCGGTGCCTTGATCTCAAGACAGTTTCCTTGTGAACATTTTGGATGTGGATTATAAAGCTGCAGGCTGCAATGTGTGGTGAAAGTAGGGCATTGTCTACATAAGCTGTGTCTGGATGTCTACTAATTTGCTATAGAATGAAATGTATTGGGTGAGTTTTTGCATGTATAAGGTAAAACTATTAAGTGTCTGAATGTGCTGTAATCTGTTGGCATTTTAAAACGTAATCTGCAGCTTGAAAAGCAAAGCCTCTTAAAAAAAAAAAAATTTGTGGTACAATTCAGGCACAGGATTGCCATTCCAATATGCAAGGAAAAACACAATGAATTCCTGCAAAAAGGAAAGCAGCTCTAATGCCTTTTGTCCGTAGAGAAAGGCTGCTTTCTATATAGCAGGTATTGCTTGTGTATTTGCTCTACCTTTATATTTTGTGTGGATGCTAGGGATTTTAAAGCATGAATTTGAAGGAAGGTTAGGAAAGAGATAGAGTGTAACTGGGCATCACATGGGGACTGGGGATATACACTTATGTAATGCCTGTGTGCAAAGAGGGATATGGCTGAATAAAAGACTTTTTAATAAATATCAGGAAAAATACCTAGAGAGATCAGTTGTGGTGTGGTAGTTTTGGGTTTTTTCCTGTAAAGTAGAGCTTCTGAGACTTTGAAAAATCTTTTAATTAAACTGAACACAACACTTGAGAAAGAACAGAGACAAACTTTCTCTTTAGAGGTATGGACAGGATAACTTGAAGGTTAGTTTAATCTCCATAGTTTATCATCTGATTAGTGTATATATATTGCCTTCTCATAGCAAATCCAACCCTGGAGAATGTTAGAAAGAGTTTTCCTTGCAACTGTCCTCATACCTTCAGAAATGTCTGACAAATCTTTAGCAGAATGGGTTAAAGGGCAGTCATTTATATTCATCTTTGTGTAAAACTGCTGTGCATGGAGAGCTTTTTGAGTGGTAGAATAAGGTGTGGCATTGATGTGCTCATAGGCCTGTTCTGTGCCTGCTCAGTGCAGACATAACCTGCCTTGCAGTGAGCTAGATCAACCTTCCTAGCTCTGAACAAGCTAATTGGCCTCCCAGGAGCAGTGGCAGTATTTAGACCTGTTTAGATTGCGAGACCCACCAGAGAAAACAAGAGGCTTTCAGGTACAGCCTAGACTGAGCTCTGTTGCCCACTAAAACTTGGTTAGGTCCACTACAGTTTCCAGTCCCGGTGCTAGCTGTGGCAGAGACATAACCATTGTCTACAATCCTCAGTTAGTAAAGTGCTAAATACTCTGAAAACTTCAGAATCTGGGGGACTGTGTATCTTCATATCTTGTTATCTCCATGTGGATCTGCTTCAAACTTACCATTCAGGCAAAATTTAGTGAGAATAATATGTTTGGAAGACGATTGAGCTAAAACAAAAATTTAAAATTGCCCCTTCAAAATGTGCACATATAGTCTTGCTGAGCTTCTGATGCATCTTCTCACAGCTTTTTGAAGCTGTAAGGTTTTTTTAGATCTCTTCAAAATGCACAAGAATGTCTTGATATTTTTTTCTTTTCTTTCTAACAGCAGTAGTTTAAAATAGAGTATGAGTAGAATGAAGGAAAGCAAAATAGGAGAAGCTCCCAGATCCCTAGAGATCTGATTATGTGTTAGAGTAATGTGTTATGGAAATTTCATATTTATTTTTAATAAGAAAGACTTACTGTCTTGAGTACTGGTATCAGTGAGTGTTAGGTCAGGTTCACTCAGCAATCATGTTAGCCTGGGTAGCTGATGAGAAAGTCACAGCACAGCTGGATGCTCTGGAGCCTTATGCTTTGTCTAGGCAGTAGTCAGGGAAATGTCTTGCATCCTTGCATCTTCCAGGTAGTCTGTTAGACCAGTCTGCCCCTGTGTGTGCACCCAGCTCCTTTTGACACTTGCACTTCTGTTTTAGCACAATATGACACTCAGCTTTTTTGCTGCATTTGATTCCTGCAAACCCATTCCAGCTCTTTGCACAAACAGCAGTGCCTTGCATTTTGTATTATGAATATGCCTGATGGTTCCATTGCCTTTTGTCCACAGAAAATGCAGGACGCCAAATCCTCTTGTCAGTCATGTAGGGGAAGATCATGGGATCTGATTTTTCATATAGATTTCAGTTCATTGTAATTAGCTTTGGGCATATCTTACAGCATTAATAAACATGAGTGTGGGACCCCTGCTTTCTGGAAGTGAACATTCTGTTGTTCTGTGATTTATCCCTTTAATATATAGGCTATCCAGGGGACTGTGATCAGTGCTCACAGAATAGTGGAGTGGGTTCTGAACAGAACCTGTTAGAACAAGAAATTGACCATATAGTGCCTTTGTAATGCTTGTACCCATTATGTTTTGCTAGCTTGCTTTTGCCAGGGATCATAGCTATCTGTAAGAAGAGACAGAAGTGACACCTCATGAATCACTGTTGCTACACAGAGCAAAGGAATATCCCACTAGGAGAGATCTAGGGTATGCCAATGCAAAGTCTTGTGTTGCAAAGCTTTGTATTACTTGCAGAGTAATTGCAGTTAGTTGGATAAATGTTATTTTTTTTTATTTGATGTCATATTTGTCTCCTGTTCAAAGCTTAAAGCATGTCACAAATAATGGAAGTATTTTCAGTACAAGCTTGTATTTTCTTATTTCTAATTGAACAGGCCCCTGAGTAGTCGTTTATATTTCATGTGGAAGAGAGAGACGGGGAGAAGGCTATACAGCCCCATTTCAATGTATTCTCTGTTTTTAAAGCCACAACCTCTGCTTATCAAAAAACAGGCCTCGAAGATAAAACTGGTGTCCAACTTAGCAAGTAATCAAGTGCTCTCAGATCTAAGGACTGAACGCTTGTTCAGCAATTTCACTTGAGATTTGAAATCCTCCACAAATAGAAATGCAGCAACTGTGTGAATATGATGTGTGACCTATCATTATTCAAGAATCAACCTCAGTTCTGTGGAAATACAACAAATAGCCTGCATTTCACTTGGAAATGTGTTTATATTCAGTGGAACTCTTGCTAGTGATGAAGTCAGAACTGCTCTGCTGGGCTGTGCTTTTATTTCCCAAGCTTTTCCTTATGTCTGTCAAAATGTCAGCATGTAAATTATTTCTGTTCATTGCTCCTAGATAATTTGGTGATCTTTGATAGAAAATTATTGTAAAGCTGAGTGGTGGTTGTTGCTGCTGCTGTTGTTATTATAATTATTATTGTTACGTATTTTTATTGCTGTTAGCTTTGCAGTATCAGTTGTTAAAATACTGAATAATTTAATTTGAGTTTGTGAAATCTGTTTTCACTGGTCTACATTAAGATTGGGCATTTGCAAAATCTATGCAGCCTTTCTCATTCTTGGAGCCACAAAATTTTTTTCAGTACAGAAGATATAGCTAAATTAATAATTCAAATGTGCCTTTGAGTTTGGCATTCTTTACAACATTGCTATTTCTGAAGCTGTTGAGGTATGGCTAGGAACTTTCCTCCAATAAGTTCCCAAAAGCAATATCTCTTTTGTGTATTAATTTTCTACCTGTAGTTAACATGGAGTATGTATGGATTACAAGTATTTGCTTCATTCTGCCTTACTGTTTCTGGTATCCTATAAATATGCAAGCAGGATGTAGACCTGGTGTGGCAGTGTGGGGAGATACCCAGTTTTCAGCAATGTAAAGCTCCTGCCTCTCTCAGGCACCAGCTCATATTGGAAATGTTATATAATCTGCCTGTCATAGACAATCTACCTAGAGAAAGCAAGAGAGATTTCCATAAGTTTAAATTAGCCATTCCCTTCATTGAAAAGGAGAAATATAACTGGAAAGAAAAACTGGAGGAAGAGAGGACAGGAATATCATTTAAAATTTGGAACACAGCACCTGCATTGTGCTGATGATTTGTATAGTTTGACATTCTCCTTTTGATCTATATTAAATGATCCTGAAACGATGGGGTATTATAGACAATGAATAAACTCTTCCCACAGAAAGTTTCTTCTATTCCTTGTGATACACAACTCTTACACTGAGGCTGAGAGGTTTTAGAAACTGTTAGACAGAACAATAAGAAGGAAAGAAAAGAGTATTATCTAGTCACATATCTAGCCAAGTTAGAGCTTAAGACACAAATTAAAGGCAGGCAGTGATTCATAAGAAAACTAACAAGCAGTGGGAAGTAATTAGTTTCTTTTCTGAAGGATCAGTCTTGAGACTAATTTTGCTGTTTTTATTAATATCCCAATATCAAAAAGAGAAGAGGAGCTACTGGATTGTCTTGATAACACAATTTTTGGAGTTTTATCCATGATAGGAGGATATTTCTCCTTTAAAATTGCTGTCTTCAGGTAATCAAAATCTTCAAATACCTTTGTACTCATCTTGTACTCATAGACAGAGTTGTGTAAAAATACCCTTTTTTTTTTTTTTTTTTTTTCCTTAGCACACATTTGGAGCCTGGTCTCAAGAAAATCTGTACAGTAATCAACATTTAAAATGCAGCTCTACTTTCACAATCCAAATTCTTTTCAGAGTAATTACATACCTTTGAAAGTAAGGACATAGTGGGAAATACGAGCTAAGGAACAAAAATTCTGTCGCATAAAATCTGTCCAAATGCAAGAGAGAGGGACTAGGTGTACTAATCATGTATATTTAAATAAGATTAATTACTTGAAGTGCTTTGCAGGGGATTTTATCCCATCCAAGTTAACATCTCTTTGGCTCTTTTCTATGCATTTTTCACAGTCACGGCACTCTTGGGTTTCTTGTCTGCTGGCAAAGGAACATGTTAAGATAGTGCTTAGGATGTCTAAAATTTGTCAGCCCAGATCTTTGAAAACACCTCAGTACAAATCTTGCTGTTTTCTCCTTGTTTTTCTTACCTTGAGATGTTCTTGAGAATTGGCAATTAGTCTGGAAACTGAGGTTGATTCAAATACAGTGTCTACTTGTTAACTTTATTTCTATAGAGTGTCTGTCATCCTATCTGATAAAAAGTAAGAGTTGTTAACCTGAAGCCCTTTTAATTAAAAACAAACAAACAAAAAAAAAAAAAACAAAAACACCACAACAACAACAACAAAACCACAAAAGCCAAAACAAAAACCTGTTTGGTTACTGCAATTAAATTGGTGTGGGATATTTGAAATGTAGATGGCCTCTCCCACTCCCTCCCAGCTCAAATGGTTGAATTGCAAGGAATACTGCATGCCCTATTCCTTCAGCTTTGTGGGCAACAGATAGGATTTGTGGTTAAGGTAGCTTTTCTCTTTCTTGCTTTATTTCAGAAGAGAGGTTGACTCTTATTTGCATTGGTGTCAGTGCCAAAGATAGTATGTGTTTAAGTGTAGTTGCCTTATTTTTAAAAATGGCACAGTTCTTTGTCTTGGTTCAAAGTGCATACAAGTCAACAAGACTGTCATCAACACAACTGAGTAGTGGCTCTTGCTGTCTACAATCAATGGCACATGTTTCCCTTTTGTCAGGCTCGTGTAATTCCAGCACTCTGATTTCCCTTCCAAGAGCTACCTCATATCTTAGTATGTAAATGCACACAGAGGGGCAATTACTATTTTCAAGCTATTTTCCAAGAAAAGCAGGGTACTGCAATCAGACCCATCACTAGGTTAGGATCCAAAGGGCCTAACCATCTTGGCAGACAAAAGCTTTTCACTGATTACAGAGAGAGACTGACCATCAATTAAAACTCCTCTCTCTGAACCTTTGTTTTTCAAAAAAAGGGCACATAAGGGAAATTTCAAAGATCCAAAAATAGCAGGTGGCTGTCACTGCTGTACTGTGCTCAGTTTTAATAATCAGATTGAAAAGATTACATGTTTGGGTTGCACAGGGATGTACAAAAGTAGGTCTACTGTTTAAATGCAATAAATGGGTATGGAGAGATATGGGTTTAATATGAGACTGCAACTCCTCACAGACCTTTCTCACGCAACACTCTTACTTCTCTGCTCAGTTATTTAAAAGTTTTAAAATATGTTAGTGGCCTTCTGATAAAGGTGTTGCAATGATGTGTATATCGCTGCACTTTCTGACCTGTGAGAATTTGTTTGCTTTAATTCACCAAACTGAATAAATCAGAAGAATTTGCTCCAGTACCAATAAATACTGGGGATTTTTCCAGCAAATGGAACATTAACTGTGCTCAGGAGTTTTTTTGTCTGCTTGTGGGGTTTGTTGGTTTACTTTGTTTTTTGTTTTTTTTTTTTTTTCATTTGGGGAGCAGGGGGGCAGATTGCTTCCATTTGTTTTTTTAGATTTAGAAACATTTGGGTTTCTGATTTTTGGTATCTAATAGGTAGCAAGGAAAGTGTGGTGGCTTTCTTTGGTATCGGTCAGATACCAACTGAACAGACTCTTATTTTGTTCACTTTAAGTAATTGCTATTTCGTGAACAATAGACTTTTCTTTTGAAAGGGCGCGATCTAATTAATGCAGATGAACTCTTTCATTGCTATTATCTCAACATAAAATGGATGGTGTCAAAAAAAAATCCTCCACCAGAAGCCACATGCTGCCTTGTTAAAAACAAAAACAGGAAACATTTTATTTACTGTGGAAAAGATCACATCAAAATAGAAAGAGGGAAAGGGAGGAGAGGTTGCAGCTGTTGCAGTCAGTTTCAACTACAGAGTGCTTTTTTTTTGTTATTGTTTTAAATGCTTGTCAAATTTGACAAGTTCATGTAGCTTCTGGGTTGTGGAACTGTGCATATGTTTACATATATTTACTGATTTTTTTTCTGCCAGCAGATAGTAGTTGTTTAATAAATCAAGTGATGTTATATAAGGTTAGAAGTGATAGTCAAACCTGAACATTCTTGGTTTGCTTTTCAGTAATGGGGCTTTCACCTGAGTGTAAATGTCAGTTATTTTGCTTTCAGAGCATAGGCTTCAACATGATTAATAAATTATTTTAGTCAATCTGAATGGCAGCGGCCCTTAATGTGCAATTGGATGAGTGAAAACAACATGAACCGTAGGACTGGGGGTGAAGCAATCCATACAGTATTAGGTTTGTACTGATGCCAGGAAGTCAGCCAAATTTGAGTCCAAAAATTTGAAGAAAATTAATTTCACCTAATTAAGTATTTTGGCTATTTCAATATCAAAAATAATTTTCACCAATTGCACATACTTGGTTTGTTATCCATTTAAAAAATGAAAAGACAATTCATACAATTAAACTGAGTTAAAGAGAAGCTGTTCAACACTTTTGTTCAACAGTATTTGATATTCCCAAAAGAAGCCAGTGAGCTTAACTGCTTTGCCTTCCTTACTTGCATCCTACTCCCCAAATGCAAAAGGCTTCAATTCATTAATTTCCTGCTGGTTGTAATTCATAGAGATAAACCAGCCATATTAGTTTGGTCATCATGCTGACTCAGTCTTACCACCTATAGGAAATCTATGCAACTTTTATGGCTAGAAGTAGCTCAAATTAGAGGTTCTTGTTCTGCCTGTCTCTCTACAATCCTGTATCTTTAAACAAACATTTTCAGAATGTTTAAAGTGGCATTCTAGCCTGCCTCATCTTCATCCCATGCTAGACTTGGTTTCGATTTTGGTAGAGGTATTTTGGATCAGCTGTGGAATACTGGGCCAACAACCACTGTCTGGGTTTCAGCCATCTCTGCAAACAAATTTTCCCCAACTATTTTTTTTTGTTGTTGTTTTTGATATGGATTGAATGCTCTGGCCTCAAAAACCACCCTCCTATTACAGACGAGGTGGTAGAACATAATGTCTGTCATCTGTTGAACTTGTAGGGTTATGCATCCACATGTTTTATCTTCTTTGCTAGGCCTGGTCTAAGACCCGCAGTCAGATCCTGCAGTCCATTTCTGTTCCTCTTCCTGTACATAGAGCAGTACTTTGCTTCAATCCATGTATGCTTTTTCCTAGAGTTGTTGAGTCCAATTCAGCATGTAAATTCTTTTCTGCTTCACAATTGTGTATAAAAATGATGGGGAGGCAAAAACTTTACGGTGTCTGCAGTTAGTGTATGAGGAATGTGAAGGTTGGAGTTACTCTCTGAGTTGGCTAAAGAGGAAGAGGATACCAGAGGGGCAAAATGAAATTCCCTGTGGCAAGAAATTTACTTTAAAAGGAAGAGAGATCTGGGAACCCTCTGCCTCCTTGCTTTTAAATTACCTCTTCAGGCTCTCCAAGGTAGAAATACTGCATGCCAATACAGTACAAGTGAGGGAAATAAATTTTAGGGAAGTCTAGAACATATGACGTGAGAAAAGGCTGATGTGAACTGTCTTTTTTAAACCTCCAGAATAAAAGGTGAGCAGCAGATCATATTGCTGTCTTAAACCTCCTAATGGAAGGGCAGAGAGAAAACAGAAAGAGATTCTTCCATAAGTTGAGATAGGAGAAGAAGCAACAACCACAGTTTGCAATACAAGAGATCCCTGTTTGACACTGGGAGAGAAAACTTCACAAGAGTGGTCAAGCACAGGAAGAGGTGTCCCAGGGAAGTGGCATCTCCATCCTAGTAGATGTGACTCCTTTTCCAACTAAATCTGGACTGGAAAGGGCCTTGAGAAACCTAAGCAAATCTAATGTACTCTTAGAAAGAGACTGGACCAGATGATGTTGAAAAGTCCCTTTCAAATGAAATCTGATAATCTATAGCTCTTACTCAGTTGGTCAGTGAAATATTAGGATAAAGTGGGTACATTACTGTTTGTGCAGGTGAAGTCTAGGGGAAGGAGAATGTTTGGAGATAACATTTAATTTATATAGGTTTCTTAAAATTTATTTGTCAGTGCTGTGATTTTGAGAGAATCTACAGGCTGTCTCCTTTCTCCTCTTTTTGCTTGAGGATGTGTGGCATTAACACTATGCATAAGCACATCTGTTTGAGATTGATAGCTCAAAGTTGAGCCTCTGTGCTCAGGTATTGTTAAAAGACTGAACTGAATGTCACTGGTGCACCCACTGAGCACAGCCAGATACAAGCTTCAAAAGATAGTCTTGTATGGTTTGCCATAGGAAGACCTGGGAGATAGAGTACACATTAGGATATTTTATATATTCTGTTCTAATTATGTTCTCATACTCAGAAAGGTTACAGAAAGAAAAAAAACCTTACATTCTCTTAATAAAAGATTAAGAAGAACATGGGAGAATGGGGAACTACACACTGCTTTCTACAAACACACAATGTCCTGTGATGTGCTACATTTCTAAAAATGGAAAAATGCCAAGATGTTCAGATTGACATTTCAGTGCCCGTCTGAATTCAGTGTCTGTCTGAAATATAGAGTTCAACAATCCTATTAAGTGTGTCTGACACACTCTTCCTTCTTTACCAAAGTGCCTTCCATAGCTGCTATAATAAGACAGAACAGCAAAAGCCTCATACTCTGTGCCTCATCCCATCATTCACCAAAGCTGTATCGTCATCAGATGAAATCTATTGTTTTCTTTCCTGCTGTGTGCTATTGATTTTTCTAACTTTTCCTAATGTTAAATTTGTTTGGCTTTTAAACTTTCTTACCAAAGGTTAATGTTATTAAGTTGAGCAGGTATCTATAAAACTACATGTGTTATTGCCTATCTTGCATTGTTATACTGTCCTTTCATTAAACTCTGACTGCATTGGATAGCTCTGTCTTGAAGATTTTTTGTCATTCCAGAATAATGCAGTGAAGGTTCAGAAGAACTGCATTACAATTGTCATCCAATTCTGTGGCATAAAATATTGGACTTGATATGTCAGGAGCAACAGATTTATCTGAGGCTGTTATACCATCAGCGAACATGAACTGCACAGACATTAATTTCAGCCAGACCGTAAAGAGGATGCAGTATCCAGTTCTGCTGCTTGTCCCCTCCCCCTGTTCGATCTGACCATGCCAGTCTCTTTGACATTGTGGCTGAAGGAGCAGTACTAAAATCTCTGCCAATTCTACATGTGGTTATCTGTTTGATGTGAAAAGAGAATGAGAAATCACAGTTTAATTTGAAGAAAGTGGTGTCTTTAATGGTAGCACTCTATCAACACTTTTTGATATGATGATCTACAATAGTACTTGTGCAAAGCATTAAAAGTACAGACAGTGAGTAAACAGCTCCAGGCACTTATAAGCCCCAGCACCCTCTTACTGTACTCAGGTACAGTAAGGTAGGTACAGTAATATGCCTTTAATGAACAGTGTATTTGATATCCCATTCACATATTTACTCTGCATTCCAGTGATATGTGTTTGATGCCTTTTATTGTGAATATGCACACAAGACAGTAGCAGGGCTGAACATACGTTATCTACGCATGGTGCATCACAGCTTTCTCCCAGAGCTGAATGACCTTCAGTGCCCTCCAATCACTATGCTAATATTACCTTGCCTTGGAAGTACCTTGCAGTTCCTCTAGAATAATTTTTTTGTCAAAGAACATCCTGAGAAAAAAAAAAAAAAAAAAAAAAAAAAAAAAAACAAAAAAAAAAAAAAAAAAAAACAAAAAAAAAAAACCAAAACAAAAAAAAAAAAAAAAAAACCAAAACAAAAAAAAAAAAACCAAAAAAAAACCAGACACCCTGATATTCCCTGTGTGGAAAGTAGAATTGCAGCCTACCTTCTGCTGACAAACCTGCCTGTTCAAGATCAGGCTTATTAATGAATGCAGGAAGTAGTATTTTGCAGAGGCAGAGTGGGGATTAAATTTTTCATTCATAAATTGGTATTTATAAACCGCTTACTTCTGCCAATACTGTGAAGCCAGGGAATGGCCCTGGCAAAAGATAAAAGGCTTGACTTCTCTACTGCTAATTTAAGAGCTGGCAACTGAGGTTGTGTCTTCTCCCATACTCAGCAGTAGCTGTCCCTGCCACTGATTTAGTCGTCATTTGTCATGTTCTCAAGCTGCTCAGAGGCTGTCTGAGAAATACTGAAACATGAAATACTCATGGTTTCTCACAGCTTGATGTCTCTTCCCACAATCAGTGCTGATATCAAGACTGTCTGAGAGCACCCATCCATAGTGAATGAGACACCTTTTCATTTAGAGTGGCTTTGATAAATAAGTTCCTTTCAGGAGTTTTCAGACCTGACTGAGCTTTTCTGAGTGGGACTGAGCAACCCTATACCTCTCCTGGGCTCCCTGGCTGGTGTTGCCAAACTCACATGTTCATTACAGGTTCGAGATGGCCTGGGTCATGTCTCCTTCTGCCAATTTTATGTTTTTGGTCTTTTATAGAGAAGAGTGGAGATATGGGAGCTCTTCAAAGAGTTTTATGCTTAGCACTGAGTGCAGAATCCAGCTACCTTTTCCCTCACCACTTTGCAGGGTGGAGGTGGAGGTCTCTTCAGTGGAGGTCTCTGATTACATGTGCTGTTGCAGCTACATGATGCTTCATCTTGACAAGCCTATTATTACTGCTTGAAAAAATATTTACAGCAATATCAGGTCTCAGAAAGGGTGCTACTTTTGACCAGTTTTCTTTCAGAAGTTTTTAAGGAGAGAAGTGTAATAGAAAACCTGTTATTATCTTCTCACTTTTCTCTTCTACTTTAATCAAATCCCCTACTGCCTGATGACTTTATTTGGTTTTATATGCATTCTGGCTGTGTGGGAAAGCATTTTAGTGGTAGTGTATGTCTTCCTATTGGAGGTTTGTTACTTTGTTGCATTCAATTTACTAAACTCCATGCCTTCACTAATCTTGGAAATTTTGTCTTCTCTACCTTTATTTTTATCACCAAGGTAAAGGCAACTTTAAAATTTTTATGTTGGCTTTGTTATTTGGGTTTTTTTTCTGATGTAACAGAGTAATGTACTTTATATACAGAGGCACACATACAAAGATTCTGTATTCTGAATGCTTTTCTCTTATCAGTTGTTATTGTGTATAGCAGAAACATAAAATCTGTCAAGTAAGACAAAGCTAGGAGGCTTTAAAAGGGGACCTTGAAGTGGTAGGAGAGGGAAATTCTAAATCCAATGTGTATGATTCTTATTTTAATTCACAATGCTGTACTGGGTATATTTTATTCTCTAAACCTCTTTGAATAGTGACTTTATGTGGAAGATATACTTCACTTTTCCTTACTCAGCTTTTTATCAGAGTTTTAGAAATCGCTTTACCTCTCAGTTAAGAAATCTGATCTCTTGCTCTTCTCTAACATGTTCTCAGCCATAATACCCCAGTGCAAGAAAATTATTGTTGAACAACTGCAAATTGACTGCAGTACAAGTGCAGTGTTTCTGGGGTGCTTGAACACTGTTGTGTGCTCACATTTATACAGGTTTGAATGTATGTAGCAGAGACACAATAAGTGCAGCACCAGAGAGGACAGTCATTTTCCTGAAAATTACCAATCACCCAGGGCTCACTACACCAGAATTTGTCCATCCAGCAGACCACTGTAAAACATGCTTATCCAAACTCACAGATGTACTCAAATGGCTTTGAGTGTATACTCCTGGACCTGATTCAGACTGCTGGTTCATAGTAACTAGTTCAACTGGGACCTACAGTTATTGGGCTCTGTAAGGGTCTTTTACTTAATCCTGCATCTCCATGCAGAGACTTTGAGTGGTTGTCTGCAGTTAATTTCACCAAAGAGATCATTAGTTCTCAAAACTGAAAAACTACTGACTTTTTTTTTTTCCCTCTCTCTCTCTCTCTCTCTGTTTTGTTGCTTCTTCACTAGGGCTGTGAGTTAATTGAGACCATGGACCAGGACCTCACAGATTTCACCAAGTGCCTTCAAATACTCCAGAAAAAGATAGAGAAGAAGGGCCTTCAGGTAAAGACAACACATCTTTTTTTCTGTGTTTCTTAGTAATTACTCTTTTTCTCATTGTATTTAGGTTAATCTTTCAAGTTTGCACTGAAAGGAAACTATTTTCAGTAGCCTTGACATTCTGCAGTTTTGCCGTAATTTACTGCACATTTGTAAGCATTGATGCTTCTGCTAAAAGGAATTACAAAGTGTGTCGATGAACAAGTGTTAGCTTTCTTAAAAGGCAGCTTGTATTGATTTCTGTTAATGAACTACCCAAAGTGCAGAAGGCTGTTGTGGCTGATATTCAAAGCAAGAGTTCCACTTTGGCATGTAAATATATTTTCAGGTCTTGGCGCACTAAGATTTGATGTTCATCCCCTTTCTCTCCCCTTTCAAAGGTGAAATGGAGGGGGGAAATCTTATCCTACCAATATTACAAATGGTAAGCAATACCTCCTTCTGCAAAATGTTCCCTTGGAATCAAAGGCAGACTTTGCAGAGCAATCAGTGCACTAAACTTAAAAGAAGACATATGGAGTTGTCCATCTCTTTTCATGGGAAAGGCAAGGGAAGCAACATTCCCTCTTCCCTTCTACTGTTTAATTTCAGAGGCCCCCTTGTTTTGTGTCTGAGATGCACAGGTAAAATTCCTTGGGAATTTCAAATGTGATGTGTCGGCGGCAGATGAGCTCTTGGGATTGCTGCCCTTTCCTCCCCATGGAGCAGTCATTCATAAGAGCTGACCTCTCTCTTCTGCTCTTCATGTATGAGTGAAGAGAGGGAGCAGCTGCTGCATCCTTCACCCACAGTGACAAGAAGAGGCATGTAAGAAAATTAAAACAATAGCACAACATGGAAAGAGATGTGTAAACCTCTTTTCCCATTTTCATTGTAGCAGGATAAGAAAGTTGCCTGATTTCCTGAGATCACCATACTCCAACAAAGCAGCAAGGGATTGAAATGCCAATACCCTTCTCTCCTTCTTTCCTCCTCACTCCAGGCTGATAAAAAATTCACCAGTTTTTGCTTAAGCTGCTTTAAAACTTCTTGTTCTTCTAAAGACTATAAATGTCCATGGGATACTTTGGAATGCTGTCACACAATGCCCATCTGCAATTGCATCTCAATACAATGCTGTTGTTCATCAGGGTTTTTTTTCCCCATCAGTATAGACAGAGATGGGATGGTTTCACCATACACTTACTGCCAGGAAACTCTTTAAAAAACAGTTTATTTTCTTTCCCCCTGTAATTTATCATCACAAGAGTTCAGAGGCATATCTTTGCATCTAGGACAGAAATGGTAATGAGTGCCATTGGAACAGATGAGCCACCTATGCCTAGGATTTGTTTTGAATTTGGCAAGTAAGGTGCTTTCCTTTTACTAAAAATGCCCTTTCAATGAAGAAGAACTTAAACACTTCTTGGATTCAGTTCATTATCCAATCCCGGCTATTATTAGAGAGCAAATTTTTTTAAGCTATTACAAGAGGCTTTATGATGAATAATCAGTGTGTGGTTAAAATAAGAGCAATGGGAATATGACAGCTACAGCAGGTGTGTTAAAACAATAAATAGTCTATTTATAAAAGTTTGAGATCTGTGATCACTCTCACAGTAAAGCTGTGTTTAGCTGACTAAAGCATACCACATTGTGATCTTTGAGGATATTTTGTAAAGAACAAGCCTGAGTGTAATTGCAGTAATTGTGCAGTGTTCATGCCAATGCACCCAACCTAAGATTTCAGTTCAGTTATAATTGTATGCTGTTACATGTAAGAGATGTGCTTTAAATGCAATTTGAGTTTTTCAGAGGTGAAAGAACTAACACAGATAAATTTTCTAAAACTAAGCACCATGTTCATTAAATGCTAGCTACTTCTTGTTTGCTGTGCCTGTTCCATAAAACATAATAAGATACTGTCTTATTCATGCACTCTAGATAAAGCATAATACATTTCTACATCTGGTCTTCTGCATTCTCTGACTAAGGAATTTGAAGAAGTCATTGATTCCACTTAGGGAGATAAAATGTGAAACTTAAGCAAATATAAGACTAAACTGTATCACAGCTCTATAAATTATTAGTTCAGCTTCTGATTTGCCCTTTGTTCAGAAGCATTGGATATAATTCTTGAGTAGGAGGTTTGGTGGTTCTTCAGAATGTCCTGATAATGCAGACTTGATGTCTGGTCCCCAGATGACACAGAGATTCTGAGCACTTAAAAAATACACTGGCCTCAGTTTATGCATGCAACCTCTTGGCTCTTCTGAAAATCTAGCCTCTTTAAATACCTATACCTAAATTTGCACTTAATTTAGGTTTCTTTATGGGTAATATTCTGCCATAAAAAATGTCAAGTGACTCTTCCAGCCATAGACCTAAAATCTTTGAGGAGAATACAAATTTTTTCAGCGAAGAAAGCTGCCATTGAATTCTGTGGTGACCTGAGAAGTACACACAGCTGAGAAGAAAAGGAAGTCCAAGGTCTGAAAATTAGAAGTGAATAAAGAAGGGGTTCTTCATCTCCATTGGTGTTTTTTTTACATCAAGGACAAACTTACATGTCACAAAGTGGAGTTATTTTCCTTCTGTAAAATGTCATAAAAGTTTTCCTTTTAGCAGAGAGTATTAACTAGGTGGAATATGTCTTCCTGGTGCCATAAAAAATGTTTGTCTCCAGTTTTGATTTTTTCACCACTCTATCTAAAGCACTTGTCAAAGAGGAATAAGACAAAGAGACACTACAAATTTGTTTTCCAAATTTGATTTATAGTTGAAGTTACAAAACAAGGAAAGTATCTCTTTAGTATGTTTAAAATGATGCCACAGTCATGCTGTGTTTGCTGCTGTTTCTGGGTAGCAATATGTTAAGCTGGGAAGTTAATTGCATTCAATGTATACCATGGATTCACAATCCTGCAAGGTAGTTTGTCTGGATGAAATTCAAGTATGAGCAGCTGAGGTATTTAAAACAGGCATCCCTCCATTGGTCAGAGAATAAGTTAGCATTTACCTGCTATACTGAATGGATTAAAATTTCTGCTCCGATTTATCAGTCACCTCTATGGAAGTTCTATGTCATGGAGGTTTTTGAGCTCACTTGAGCATATGCAGGTGATATTTTGTTCCAAACGGATTAGGTTTTTGTAACTTGCTTTCCATGTCTCTGTGCCTTTATCCTCCTCCTTTTCTTTCTTCCTGTTCATCCAAATAGCTTTTGAAGGAATAACTTTTGAATAGAGAAATAGCATATTGAAAGACAACCGTGTTAAAAAGCTTTCTCGGAGGTCAGCTGAGTGAGAATGCAGCTGAGGTAGACACTCAGTGCCCTCTGCTTGTAAAAAAGGAATCAAAAAAAAGTTAGCTCAAATTTTTACTGGTAGTTTGATAAGAACCTTAGAAATTTCTTTACCACAAGGAAATCTGCAGCTAGAGCTGATGGTCAGCTGAGATACAGATCTGGGAGAAAAAACACTTTGTTAGTTTTTGAACTCCTTGTTCAATATAAAGAGCAGTAATTCTGCTGGAATAATGAGCCAAATTCACTCTTAGAATAATTTCTGAATCCTCAGGGTAATTAATTTCTGATTTACATTGCATATTTTGGTTGCATAGCCAAGTCATGCAGAAAGCAGCATTGCAGTCATTTTGTGAGATCTAAGTCACCTAATTATATGTATTTATAATTACATACTGCAGTGAATTTTAGAAAAAGCAGTACCCTTTATATGTGCAAGCTAGAATCAGTCTTAATCTTCCCTTTCCACAGCCCAAATTAATTTGTGAATTGCATTCTATTGGATGGGTGAAGCAATGATGTACACCAAGAGCATCTGACTCCTGAAGCTTCTTTCCAACCTAAAGGCTGTTAGATATTTTTCTTTCTCTTTCTGCATGACTGTGAGTATGCATGCACATACATACACGTGCGAGTATGTGTGCAAATGCACACTTTTTCTGGCAGTGTTCCTTCCTGGCCTTAATTGGTGCTTTTTAAATGTCTTAATAACTCTGTCTTTATTGCTGCTGTGTGTGTCTTTCACATTGTTTATGGTCTATTAGGTGTGCACACTTTGCTTTACTGCTTTAATCACTATTTTATTCATTCTGTAGTTATGTGAGTACTTTCTTCATTACAAGACCTTCAAATAAACTTATTTCTGTCTGGTACTACTTTCTGTTCTTAATTTTCTCTCATCTTAACATAAGCTATTTCAAGAAACAAACTGACAGGCAAAATGATAGGCAAGCTTACAATATCTCTTATTTAGGGATCAGATCTTGCATTAGAAGTGTATGCTATTATCTTTGATTTGCAGATTGGAAAGCAGAATTACAAAAGCAATTTGTCCACAGCCTACCAGCATGCTAGTGGTATAGTTGGGAAAGATCCTCCAGTTCCCAATATTCATTGAATGCTCTTTCAATAACAGCATCTCTTGTCTCAGCTTTGTAGCAGCTCATGCCAGTGAGAACTGAAAGTGTGTTTATCAATTTTGCAGCTCCAAGAAGAATACTTATAATACAAAGATAGATTTAAGCCATTATCTTTATCTCAGAGTTACAAACTGTACTTTCCTTAACTGTTTCATCTAAAATACCATTTAGTCTTAAAACTAAGCTCTGGGACTTTTCATTCAGCTTTATTATCTTTTCTGCTTAAAAAAAGTTAAAGCAGCTCGTTTGGTTATATGGGCTGAAGATATAAAAAATGAGTTTTATTGAAACCTACATGCCTTTTAGTAGTTTAATGTTAGTGTGTTTAAATTGATAAAAGCACCAGTGTCAGTATGAAAAAGGGAAAATATCCAAACCACCTCTTCCTAAAAACCCTTGGCAATAAAGGGATACTCTACTAACATTTCCATTTTAAAATTACACTTCAGAGGTTCAATCAGTCAGCAGTCTAGGGTATTAATTCTTATAAGTGAATGCAAGCCTTCTTCCCTTTCTACTTTTAAAAAAGTATCAAAGCAGTCCATTTTCTTTTATGTTGAGCAACGCTAAACTAGTTAGTGAAGTCCTGTGTTTATAAAGTGCCAAAGAGAAGACAGTGATGTTCATATATCACCTTCAGCTGTGCAGTATTCAAACAGCTTACTTAGCCCTCTCTGGTTTGTTTTTATATGAGAAAAAAAGACCCTGAAGGAAAACCCAAATAAACCCTAAAATAAAAATCAGAAGATACTTTAAAAGAGAGTAATTTTTTACATAAAGTCCCACAGAGAAAGGGTATAATTATTGCAAATAGTGGGCTCTATTTGGTTTAGTTTTGGTTTGGCTATCAGTTGAGGTTATTCCTGATGATGTGGCTTTTTTTAGCAGCAAATAGATCAGTTTTCATTTCCTGACTAAATTATAATTTTGCTGCTCATGTTGGTAGTTGGTAATTTTAAGGTGGAACACTACTTGTTTTCATTCCTGAAGACGTTTGGGTACCCAGAATAGTAGTGGGAATGGCTCTTAAAGCAAAGTCTAGGAATGAGGATAGGCTGTTACCAGGATTTGAGAACAGGGAAGTTACAAAAATACCAAAACTGGGGGAAGAGGCAGACTGGAAAATTCCAAAGCTGACATGGAGCTGAAATGTGAAGCATTTATAAGAATCACAGAATGGTTTCAGTTAGAAGGAACCTTAAGGATCATTTAGTTCCAACCCACAGCCACAGGCAGGGACACCTTCAGCTAAACCAGACTGCTCAGGACGCCATCCAGCCTGGCCTTGAACACTTCCAAGGATGGGGCATCCATAACTTCTTCCTTAGAACCAGTTCCAGTGCCTCACCACTGGACCTGAAGGACCATAAGAACCATAAGGACACTGAAGCTTTTGGATTTATTGCCAAATCCTATATAGAAGGAAGGTCTGAGAATAAACATGTTCTGTTTTGGTGGCACTACTGAGTTTTTTTCTTAATGCTCCACAGGAGAATAAAAATGCAAATGAGATATATTTTAGGGGAAGTTAAATATGTGTAATGAAAAGGTTTTTATTCTGTCAAGTGCTGCATCAAAAGATTTTTCATGAGTTATTAATAGTAATCTTCTTCATAAACCTTTCCTGTCCAAAAGAAACAAATGAATCTGAAGTGTTTCCTGTTAATTCCACTTCTAAAACGTAGAATTTCATAATACTTTTCAACAGGAGTAAATCCCTCCTGTAGGGTGTCAGACATATCCTTGAAGACTATTTTAACTCTTAAGGTCTGAGTCTACCTTCAAGGAATGCAGTATCTAATCCATCTTCCCACTGCTGAATTATTTCAATGCTTCCCATTGTAAATGTATGGCAAAATGCATTTCTTATAATACAGGATATCAGAACTTGCCAGTTCCCAAAGAGAAACCCTAATATCATGTGAGGTGTCTTCCTGTTCCACTATAGCTGTGAGCATCAAGACACACTGAGTATCTTTGCCTTTAAATAACTTTATGCAGTATGTGTGTCTGCAAGTGCAGACACAGTGCATCACATACCAAGAAATTTGCTTTACATATCCTTGTATGCTCTACTGGGGCTTGTATTGGATCTATGATGATAATTTTTTTAAGACACAAAAAGGGCAGGGTTTCTGGAGAACACATTGATTTCAGTTTGTTTGTTTAAAAAAGTTAAATCCCATATCAAGGTTTGGGGAGAGGAAGAACAAGGAGAAAAATACTGTTTATTTAGGCAGTTCAAGGGATTCAAGAGATCAAGGATGTGCTCATTAACCAGACTGCAGAAGCTAATGAGGAAGCCAGCAATTGTTCTCTCAACTTAGTTAAAGGCTAAATGTATTTGAAATACAAAGCGTGTGGTTCCCTTTGCAACCACCAATTTTGCTCTGTTTGTAACTTTCTCATAAGAGATGTGATTCTCCTCCCCCTTTCAGCCCCTTCTGCTTTACAGGAGCACAGCTTCCCTGAGAGCAGCTATTGCTGATGTAACTGCCCCCATGCTGGGAAAGTAGTTGAGCTACAAGGACATATCATTATCCTCAAAAGACTGTCATACTTGCATTGGCACAGTCTTGGACATGGATATTGTAGTGGGAGATCTTGAACAGCCATATCTTTTGATCTTTTGACATGAGGAATTTTTTGCAATTCAAAGACTGAAACCTCAGTTTGTTGCCTGAGATTTTCATAAATAACTTGGGTTTGGTTTTTTTTTTTTTTTGCTTGACACATGAATATTGTGGTGTTTTGAAATCTCCCATGAGTTACAACTGTTTTTATTAGATTTTGTTTAGTTAATAGAATGTAAGTTTATTGTTAAGCATATCAAGAAATTTGAGCTAGTATGATAAATTTCAACTGTAGATTATAATACAGCATTTTTACAACTCAAATTGGTTTCTTCTTACTAAATTGAGATGCCTGTCAAGAATGACAGGTGTTTTGGCTGTTGTAGAGATAGTTTCATAAAAACTCCTAGCAGTTTTCTACATTCCTGCGTGTAAGAAACAATGGCTTTAGAGGGCACACTTTGATAACTTCATGAGCTGCAATGATCTGGTCCTTTAAACAGAGTGTGAATCAGTCAACAGATTAACTTCTCCTGTGGCTTCTTTTATTATTCTATTCAAATAAATTTATTTAAACTAAGTAATAGGTTGTGGATTATTTAAGGTTTTTTTGCCATGACATATTCTATCTTTTTGTAATATTGTATGGCCTTTGAATAGCCAGGAGAAGTTAATCTCTTCCTTTCCTCATCTAGAAAGAAGTATTGGAGCAGAGGGGAGAGGAAGGTATTAAGACCATAGGAAAGCAAAGGTGTGTGGCTGATGCTACACACAAATGTCTTAGCCTATAGTCCTGAGGACTCATTGTTTTCTGCAATCTTTTGGCTTTTCCTGACATTTAACTCCACACCTCTTTGCTGATACCAATGCTGATACCAATGCTGTTCAAGAAGGGGCAGAGGGGTATAAAGTAATTTAACTCTTAACAAATACTGAGAAAATGAGGCAGCATGGTAACTTATGAAAGGCCCCTACAATATTCCCAGAGTAAAAAAAGGCAGTAGCATAAGCTCAACAAAAGTAGGGACTGAAGGGTCTTCATAGCAGAACTGCCCTGGCAGCAAATCAGGCTTTGCTAGTTCTGGTGCTTGTGCTATTCCGTATTAAATCACCTGCCTTTTACTGTGCCACTGACAGGGGATGGTCTCTTCAACTTGACTAAAGAACCCATTGAGTTTCCTTTTTAAACAACTGAACAACTAAGTACTGAACAATTAAAGCTCAATATTTTCTGCAAATTAAATATGAACATAAAATGTTTACAGCTTCACAAGTGCTTCCAGTTTAAGAAATCATGCTTCATTTATTTTTAAGTGTGTGGCTAAATTTATACGGTCTACAGGACAGTGTAGAAAAATAAAATACATTCTGTAATTACTCAGGCTATGTTTAACTTACCTGCTATAAATACTGAAACTACACTAACGAGGAAAATTGACATCCAGATCATAATGTACTTCCTTCAGTATAAAAATATGTCCAGCTTCTTTGAAACAAATGTATAAATTCTTCTGCACGTCTGCACTCCCTTAGGAAAAAAAAAAAAAGGCATTGTGTACTGCCCAGGTATTCAGTGAAATCACTCAAAAGAGGAACCATTCACAGAATGGGGCCTGAGAGACACAGGAAAAATTTTCCATCTTTAGTTTCAGGTTTTCTATTTGTCTCTAGAGTATAATAGGACAGGTTATTATCCCCTTGTTCATCACGAAGATTAATGTTCAGACCAGCTGAAAATGTTACTGTTCTGTTGGGACCTATTGGGAGATCTTCAGACCTGTGTGAACCTGAGTTTAAACATTTTAAATAGCAGAGCTAATACTTTCCCTAGCTGGAGATAAGTGCCTCAGGCTGTTATGTCCTCTGTGATGCTGCTGCAGGAGAGTGAAGGTCCTTCAAAGCTCTGCCTTACTTGGGATGTCTTTTTTACAGACTTCACTGCTAAATGTTACAATGGGAAAGTGCCTGAGTTGTTACTCTTAACTCAGATGGGAAAAAAAAAATTGTGTGTGTGTGTGTATATATACACACATATATATATTGGAAATTGAGATTCTTTAAGTTTCTCTATTTTGTATGGAAGGTTTCCCCTTAAAAATCTATGATTCTTTCCTTAAAATTTGACATCTGAAATTATTATGACAAAATTGAAAACAAAACCAGGCAGAAAGCTAGTTTTAAAGAAAAGACACACCTGGTCTAGAAAGTCACAGGAAAAGGTCTCAACTCTCAAAAGTGTTGAAGTTGGTGTTCCCTGTTCATGGGGATGTGTCTGTGGGCAGATGGCAGAGTTTCATATGGACACCCCTAACTACAGAAATTCTACCCCATTGCCTCACAGTATCAGGGTTTGTTTAGCTTCCTTTGTGGGCTTTCCAAGGGTCCTGGACCAGCATCTGAACAGGAGCTGAAACAGAACCACATGAAGTTGTGACGGGTAAGGAAATACAGATTTTCTCTTCATCTCAAGCTTCTAGAGAAACATGCATAGTCAGGTTTTTGTGCCCAGGTGCTGGTGGAGTGCACGGTGTCCATGAGGAGAGGAACAGCTGAGCCCCTCAGCCCAGGCAGGGAGGGGTGAGGGGAAAAGGGACAAAACAGCCATGTCAGCACCAAGGGGAGAGCAGAAGGAGGGGCTCCAGCCTCCTAAATCCCCTGGAGAACCCTGGGCAGGGCAGGTGGATCTCTTCCGAGGCAGCCGCAGCCTGTGCAGAGGAGCCCGTGCTGGAGCAGGTGTGCACCCATGGGACACCATGGTGGAGCAAATATCCGTGCTGCAGGCAGCAGAGGGCCCTGTGCCAGAGCAGGCAGATATGCCCTGAAGGAAGCTGCAGGCTGTGAAGACCTCGCAGGAGCAGGCTCCTGGCAGGAGCCACAGGATGTGGAGGAGTTTGTTCCTGAAGGACTGAATTCTGTGGAGAGAACCCCAAACTGTAGCAGAATATGATAAGGAAGGAGCATCAGAGAGGAGCTGGTATGAACTGACTATTCATACCTGTTTCCCTGTGCCACTCAGGGGAATGGTGAGATAGAGGAGTGAGGAATGAAGGAGTGAAATTGGGCCTGTAAAATAGATGGGTGATGGAAAGGTGGGTTTAGTTCTGTATTTTTTTCCTCTCTAACTTGATTTTTAATTGGAAATAAATTAAATTAATTTTCCCCAAGTCAAGTCTGCTCTGCCTGTGATGGTAATTGATAATTAACAATTTCCCTGTCCTTGTCGTGACCCATGAGCTTTCTTGTCTCATTTTCTCCCCCTGTCCTGTTGAGGAGAGGGAGTGAGAGAGGCTGAGTGACTGCCTGGCAGCCAGCCATGATTAACCCACCACAGAACTGTAGGGGAAATCAAAGTGAAGTTGTCAGGGCTCATGGAAATGTGCAAAGATGCACACGCTCTCACTTATATGGGATATAGATCATGGTTGTGGTCCAGCAGGCAGAACTTCCAGTGCCTGATTCATCAGGTCCTGAGTAGCCAGGGACCTTCCTGTACAAGACTGTGCCAAGCAGGCTGCAGCAGGAGCCACAGTCCAGGGCAAGGCTCCCTGGTTTGGATCATGATCTGTATCCACTAGGGGAAGAATAGAGGCTTTGAAGAGAGACTCTTTGCAACAAAAAGCCTCTTCCCTGTGCAGTGTCCTTCCCACCTGATGACCCTGCAGGACTGGTTAACCTGCAGCACAGGCTGCAGGCTGGCTCTTGTTGAGGGGTGGGGGATCCACACAGGATAAGGCATCAGCACAGGGTTTGGGGGCCCTGCTGGCTGAGAAGCAGTGGGTTGTGCTTGTGTTGCCCTGCTGATCTTGTGACAACATGGAAATGTATTGGAGGGACAGGGAGGAAAGCTTCTAAGGGAAAGACTGACAGCCAGAATTAAGAGAAATGTGGGATACAAAGCTCACAATTAACAGATTCTCTTGAAGATTTTTTTCCTTCTTTGAATTGTTCATTGATGAGAGTTTGTAGTTATTTTCTTATTTTAACTCCTGGAGGCAGGATTCAGAATTATTAAAACCACAGCATGTGCCAAACACAGCTTTTGGCACTGGAATCAAGTGGCTATTAGATCACTGAAGATATTTGCTAGACAATTTTAGTATAATCTTCTAAAGGCCTTTTGCATTGCTCCTAATACAAATCCAGGACTGCCTTTCTTAGGAATATCACAGTTTAGTTATTGATTTCACACTTCCATGGTGGTGATACCACAGTGCACATTGTGGATTACAGTAGTTCAGTTACAGGAAGAGAACGGTTAGCTTATGAATGTTTTTTCATACTGTTTTAAAAGATGAGAAGACTTTATGATTTTACAGAAGACAAGTGATTGATAGTCCTTGGAATCCTTGTTCATTCACAAAATAAATGTGTCTGGATCAAAACTAGCACACGTTTTACTCCAATGCATCAGTAAACAGATTGCTTGAAGAGTTCTAGTGCTTTTACCTACTCAGAACAGCATGGTAACAATCAGGAGTACAGACAAACCCTTCACCCAGAAAATCTTAGGCAATAAAGAATTCCAGTGACCCTGATCTCACACAAAGAAAGAATTGTAGAGCTTTGCTCCAGTAATAGCAGAGCAGGAGTTATTGGTGTCCCCTCTCTACCACAGGCACAGTGAGCATTGTTTGACCAAGGTCATACACAAATATTCAGCACAAAAGTAGAAGTCAAATTCAGATTGCTTGGGATCCAGCAGTTCACAAGGATTTTGTCAATTCAGTTTCTTTAAGTAATAAAGTCAATGGTCATGAAGTTCATGTTCTACAAAACTAATGCTAGTTTTTGTTGTATACACTCTCAGATATTCCATTTACCCGCAAAAGAGGGCAAAGCCAAAGCTTTATTTTTTTGAAATGAAATAGTTATTCAACCAGAGATGTAAACACAAATCAATAATAAAACCAAGTTTAAAATGTTTCCAGCGACTCAAGTTGGTTGAAGAAGTATGTTGCTGTATTTAGAGATTATCTTTCTCATTTCCATCTTACCATCATACATGTTTCTTGCTTTAAACAGGCAAATGCAATCTCTTTGCATACTTATTGTCATTAACAGAGAGAATTAACCTCTTATTTGAAATAAAAAGCATTTCCAATAAAGAAAGCACTTGGGTAAAACTGTAAGAAAATGCAGATAAAAAGCAAGAACTGGAACAATATAATATATAGATTAGTGGAGTCAGTGAGGTGAGGATGAAGCTGGTTGAAGGTTATCATCTCAGGTACACAGACAGGATGTCAGCCTTTGACTGAGAGCTCTTATTCCCCAAAGAGTCACATGGCTGAAGCAACAAGAAAATTCTGGCTAAAATAAAGAGGATTCTACCTGAAAAAAGTTCAAATGCTACTGTGTGGTTCAACATCTCATTTCTACAGAAATGAATGTCATACCTTTTATGTAAAACACTGAGCTAGGGAGCCAGTATAATCAACTCAGCTGGACAATATCTTGCTACATATTTAACATTGGATTGTGGGATTTTAGTAGTCCATTAAATTTACATTGAAATTTTGAGGATGATATGAAAAATTACTTATCTGGCCTGCACTAGAGCTCTGGCACAGCTATGGGCAAATGCGTTAAAATCTACTCTGGCCCATTTGTTATCAAGGGAAGTGCTTGGTGTGTTTTGTGATGCTTGGTGCATCAGCTGCAGCTGATGCAAAGACCAGAAAATAATTTAAACCACATCCTGAACTGACAAATTGCCTTATAAAGCAAAAAATGCTTTTCTTGTAAACTGCCCAAAATTGATGAAGTGACAAACCAATAAAGCAATAATAAATGTACCATTCACATAACTACTTAATTGTTTGCTTTTCAACATGAGATATTTATATATATGTATATATTTCAGCATATAATAAACTTCCAACATGCTATGCATATTAGTACAATAATTTTGTTGTCTCTGTCATATTCCTTTAAAAATTAAATTAAAGGAATAATCTTATAAATTCTAGAAAATGAAAAAAGGCTGTGGAGATGAAACGATTTCAGTGAAGTGAGAAGGTGCTAAAAACTCACTATGTTTCAGTCAGATATCTAACCTGTAATTGGCATACTAATATCTTGGATATTAGCAATGGATGGTCTCCATGATCTCAGAGGAGGGGGAGGTTTAGTCATGACTCCAGAACTTTTACACAGTCTTGATTACTCTTGCCTTCCTTTTTTCCTTTAGGGGAGATCTTCTTTGCAGTTCCTTCAGTGCTGCTAGTTGTTGTTAGTAAATTTGTTTCCTTTCATCTACCTACCTCCCTGAGACTTAGGCATGTTGTCTGGCTAAAAGTGAACTCATGGGGAAGAAAGTCCTTTGAGTTGTCTGGCCTCTCCCTGGGGAGAGGATTTCTTATCAGAGATAATGAGCATGGTTTTGAAAAGAGTGCATCATTTGCTGTCAGTTTGAGCGTTGGACTTCACTTTATATGTCATGGTGATGCTGACATTGCAAAGCTAGGTATTGCTCTCTTTTCACGCACTCCAGATGGTTCCCAGCTTCCTGTGTCCTTAAATCATGTTCCTCGGTCATAAAGTGAAAATCTTCTTTGTATTTAAGCCATTTATACTAGAAAAAGGAATGTCAGCTGGGCCAGCTTTCACAGTGTTTAATTTAGCAAGACTGCAAAGAGTTTACAGCAGGTTGTCCATTTCAGTAGTCTCTGCGAGAGTGGAAGCAGGAACCTGAGCAACTTCATTCTGGTGTGGTGAGAGCCTCAGCTCCACTTGGTTACTGCACCCTCTAAATTACAGTTTGCGGGAGAACAAACAAATAACGTCCCTGAATTGCCAGCACAAAGTCTTACTCTATGCTTTCCTTCTCCTTTTAACTACCCTGCTCTTTGATACTGACTTCTAAAACTTTCTCAAGACATACTAACATATGGGTGTATCTTTTAAAGATGACTGGATCCTACCCTTAGATCTTAAACTATTTCTAAGTTAAAGCTTGATAGCCTTTAAAGATACTGTGTATTTAATTCAGGTTATAGATAGCCCAAGAGAATGTGTCTGCAATTATATAAGCTGTTTTCTATAGTTATTTATGATTTTATGTCCTTTTTTTCAGGAAATGAATGACACACTGTGAAAACAAATGGTGTAAGGGGACTGGTGATGGGACATTTAAGTGAAGCATGGACATTTCAATTGAAGTACAGTGTGTTAGTCAAATGTTGCCTGCTGGGTTCATTAGCAGTAACTGGATTAATTCTGTGGCCTGTAGTATGCAGGAAATCACAGTGCAAAAACAAATGGCCTTTCTTCTCTGCAGTGTGGGAATATCTAAGTGTAGCAGTCCTTGGGTATTCACTTTGTTCTGTGTCATTCTAGGTTCTAAAATAACACAGAGTTGTGTACATGCTTTTATGGCATATCCATTTTCTTAAGTTCTTGGCAGAGTGACAGGAGCAGTGATTGCAGGGAAGGAACTGATTGTTTTGTTAGTTTGTGATTTTTGTGTTGTGTTTTTTTAGATTATTTTTCTTTTTTTAACAGAGGTGATAGCTTTAGGATGAAAAGGGTGTTGAGGTTTTGGTTGCACCTAGCCTTTTTAGGATTTTTTTAATAAACAAAGTGTGAATGCCTAGACCTTCAAATAAAGGCTCTAAAAGTCCTACAATGTCTGGATGCCTGTCACTTCTGCCAAGATTATCCAGTGAAAGGTGGTACTGTAAACTGTCATAGAAGTGCAGAATTTTAGCTTTTCTCTCTGTCTGTTCCTCTCATACTCCAGCTGGGTTTGTTTGCATACCTGCCACATGCTTGTGTTTTTCATTTTCACAATCCATGCAAACCCTAAATAATAGATACATTCCCTTTTCAGATATCTTTATTATCCTTCTCCCAGCACAACTCAACCCCATACCTCTGGCTTATGAATGCCTTTTCAACATACCTACTCTGTGCTGTATTGGTTTTATTTTCTTCCTTTTTCATAACCAATCCACAAGACTGCACTGTTCCAACTGAATAGGGAGTATTCTGTAATTCTGTATTACTTGAAAATATAAGAAGTGGGTTTTTTGCTGCATTTTTCTTCAACTCTGCGGTTCTGTGCACTTCATACTTTGAGCTGGGTACTGTACTTCATGGGAAGCACATGTGTGAGAGTAACAAGAAGGGTTTACAAAGGAAAGAAGACATTTAGAATGTTATTGCATCATTTAAATTCCAAGTCAAAGGAATTCTGTATTTCCTTCATTCTTACCTATTATTTTGGTACCAATCATCAAAGCCAAAACAAACAGGTTCATGTATGGTGAGACATATATACACCAAGAAACTATACAGTAGTTGCTTGGTTTCTTGAAGGTTAATCTAGGCTAATATTTGAGCTTCAGTCTCATTGCTTAGAAGAAAAACAACATATATGTGGATGCTGATCCTTTGTCAAGCGACATTAAATTCATTGTGGTTCCAGGTTAGTAAGTCTGACTTTCTCCGTGGCCTCTCTTGGGGAAGGAGAGGAGCATTTTAGTGCTGGCTGTCTGGTAGGGAACTGATGGGTGTTGGTGGGTCTTAGTAATAGTATAATGTTCAGAGAATCAATCCACCCTTTTAACTCACAGTCATCACCAGTCAAACAAAAGCAGTTTGTTTCTAAAGTGGAATCAATAAAAGGGAAAATACATTATGGTATTATGGCTTAGCTGGGAACACATGCTTTTTACCTTTTGCTATTTTGTCTTCTGTTTAAGGATAGGTTTTCTTACTATTCGTATTCTCTTGGTTGTACATTTGGTCTGTGTGATCTGTAATCTGCATAGAAAATACATGCTGTCAGCAATACAAGGATAGGTTTTTTTGTTTTAGGGTTTGCTGCTATTGTAATGTGTAATGTGTTATATTGATCCACTCTGGCCTCTGAAGAATTTTCCAGGTGGTGATGAGAAAGATGATATATCTCTTCAAGACCTTAATTTTCATGGAAAACAATATTCAACAGAATCATAAAGCCCTAGACCTGGTAATAAAAATAGAAGCTGATACTATTAATACATCATTCCAGATACACAGAGCACCATTATGTGGCTCGTGGGTTGAGTAAAATTTCATGTAATCACAGAAACCATAGATTTAAGATCTGTAAAGTTGGAAGCTTAACCAGATGGCCATTGTCAAAGCAGCTTCTAAAGAATTCAGAGCTGCAATATCTTAGGGCCCTAGATATGACATAGTATTAGCTTTTTAAAATACAATTACTGAACATAACTGATTCACATTATGGAAGTTATAATAGTAATACTTTGCACTCAGTGACTTTTCATTTAAGGACCCAAAAGCTCTTAACCAGACTTTTGAATATTCCTTTTCTGCTTATAGGAAATAAAGTGTTCAGAGTCTGGAACACCTGTGTGAGAGAATTGAGCCAGAGCAGTCCAACTCCATGGCATATTGCAAGCAGTCAGTGTTTTCTGTGTGACTGGGACTGGCGAGTTCCTGTGGCTGTCTGTCCCTGACAGCTGGGAGGTGATACCCTAGTCACTTGGGACAGAACTTTCTATATGGTAGTACTTTTATACTTGAGCAGGGCCAGCCTTTGAGTGGTATTGCTTGTACATTGAAATGCTGTGGCAGGAATGAGAATGAGATATAATGGCCTAACCTGGTATTTCCTTCATTTGCTCTGTGAACTGTGAGTATAACATGAAATGTTGCAAAGAACTGGGGATTCTGTGGCTCAGATATACCACACTTACCCAAGGAGCTTTTGTGTGGAGTTATATATCCTAGACTATGTATTTGGAACAGACAGGTTAGTAACTTCAAAGACTGGCCTTATAGGAAATAGGTATTATAAGTAATAGGTATGTTAGGGAGAACGGTTATGTCCTTTTAAAAAGTTCCACATGTTGGCCATGGATTTATGGTACTTTAATGCTCAGCTTAAAAATCACATGATGATATTTATCTGTAATGGGAGTAAATAATTGTATTTGGCAATTGTTTTTGTATAGTCAGTAGGGTTTTTTCCTATTTTTTTTCCTCAAACTGATTTTATTGTGGATTTTAAGGTCCAAAGATCATTCCTGAGAGTTTTCTTGGTGAGTCTTTTTGTTCTGTCTTTTAGGTTGATGTGATTGTGGCTTTGGGTGGACTTGGAGGACGCTTTGACCAAACAATGGCATCGGTGGAAACACTTTTTCATGCAACAAATATCACTCCTTCTCCAGTGATAGTTATCCAGGAGTGCTCACTCATTTACCTGCTTCAACCTGTAAGTGTTGTGTAAAGTTACTTTGTAATAAAACTGACCTTCCACCCACCCTGACACCATAGGTCTTATACTGTTAAATGCTCACTTTATCAGTTGTGTTCTGTAGGGTCAGAGTTGAAGTATAAAATACATTGCAGACAAGTGGACAGCAAATGATGGACTCTGAATTCATCCTTTGGAAAAGATTACATTTAATTTGTTCACGATACATTTATTTAAAAGGGGAGAAACAAGAAAACCAGAAAGTATGAAAACTGAATTGGGTAAATATAGAATATTGATTATAAATTGGAAAAAAATAAAATTAACCTTTTAAATTAGAGTCCAGTAAGTCTAAATTTAACATACACCCCTTTTGCATGTTAAGTAGCAATACAGATGTCTTCCATAAGAGGAACAAACAACAGATGTGAGAGGATGTTGTGAGGGGAGTACCTGACATACGCATCAGGCAGAGCTTCTATGCGGTCCAAATGATGCAGTTCATTATGATAGGAATCCATCCAGCATCAATGAGGGAATTTATTTAAGATGTGTTATTTCTGTGGTTTTTCAGATGTGTTGTTGCATTTATTGATTCACAAAACAACACACACAAAATATCTTGCTGATCTTCTGCTTCTGAGATTTAAATTAAAGGCAAATCTAAACATCAAACACTGTCCTATAACATGGATTCATTTCTTTTTTTTGAAAATGTGTTTTCCCCGTGGCAAGGTTTCTAAAAGCTTACCTAACTTTCCCAGTTTCTCTTGGAAAGCTTATTCTATTAAAATAAATAACATTCACAGGTAAATTTGACACAGCCTTGCACCAGATGGGCTTCAGTGTAATTTGAGAAAAGCATTAATGAAGTTCTATGAGATTATAGATTTAAAGCCACAGGGGCAGGTGTTCTATTAACAATTTGAAGCACTGTGTCTGCAAGAAAGGTAGTAGGCACTGGAGCTCTTTTGCCAGTATGATGAGGAATTACCGTGATCGTTAGTTGCACAGCTAAATAGATGGAGGCAGAGCAGAGCAAGGGGGAAAGAGAAATAAAGGAGGACTGTGGTTAAAATCTAAAAGTCAGGAGTAACTTGCTTGTAATTGATCTATGAGTGCAGTACTTCACTGACAACTGTAAATCTCCTTTAGGGTATTTTTAAGAACATGTTGAAGAGCTGAAATAAAGTGGACAATTTCCAGTTTAACTTACAAAACTCTTGCTAAGACTGGAAAGATTTATAATTATTTTCATTCATCTTTTCCATAAGAAGCTTTAAAATGCAATGCCTAAGGTTGCTTTCATGAGTTTTCCATGAATAATTAAAGCCTTTACAACTTGAAAAAAAACCAACATGATCTGTGCATTTAAAATAGAAATGGGAGGTTGCTAATTGTTTTGCTTTCTGGAAACTTCTTTGTTCTATTTTTCATAATGCCATACAAAAAGCTTTGAATATTTTCTTTGTAGATGAGCAAAGTTCCACAGGAAACTTCAGGTTATTTCTAGCATACAGAAATAAGGGACAGATATAGGGGCAGGCCATTTAAACAATCTTAGTGCTAACTTTGACACAAAATTGCTTTTCATCGTTGGTTTAAACTTGTCACTGTTGGCATCTTCAGTCAACTGTTGTGGATAATAACAGATAATAGCATTAATCCTGTATAGTTGTTTTTCTTTTAAAAAGTGAGTAGTTTATAAACTGAGAGAAACAAGGATCCTAGGCTTGGAAATACTTTCTCTCATTTTTGGGTTTTTTTTGGGGGGGGGGGTTTTGTTTGGGTTTTTTTTGGGGGGGGGGGTTGGGGTTTTTTCTGGTTGATTGGTTTTTGGTTTTTTGGGGTTTTTTTAATGGAGTTCAGCTTGATATTTTTCTCTTCCAAACAGCCACAATCATGACATTCCCTCTTTTCCCTCTCTTCCCTTTGTAACTTAAAATCAAGGTAGGAGGGAATTTAACACAGTGGGAGACCTACTGATTGTTCGAAATGCAAGTCTGGAAACTGTGCAATAAATGAAGCAAGGTTTGAGATTCAAATGCTGATGCAAATGACAAAGTTGAGAGCATGTTGTTTTTTCTATAAATGTAGAACAGAAACATTTCTATAAATGTAGAAGAGAAACTTTCTCTCTTGGGAAGAAGAATCTGATCTTTATTGGATTCTTTGGATAAAATATATGAGCAAAACACAATTATGATTTTGTTTCCAAATAATGTTAGCCTTTGATTCATTGTAGCAGGAGAGTGGTTCTCTCTCTGGGAGAGTGGGACTCCTAGTCAGAGTCTAAAGTATTTGGATACAGCACACAGACTGGTAATTCCTTAGGAATCCTAGGAAGGATAGCAAGGGGCATAACAAGTCAAGCTGCTGAATTTATAGTTAGCAGTACAGAAACTAAGAGGAGGATGGTGTGAGTAAATATCTAAGGCCACCAAAAATCTATTAATTGTTTGAAAGAGAGAGATTTCACATTGTTACAATGTTGGTGTAGGAGGTTACGGTAGAAGAAATACATCAATATTTAACACACTTATAAAGGATCCACGGTGTTACAAGAAACATTATGGACTTGCTAAAAGTCTTCAGGGTTGGAAGGGGAAGACAGCAAGGACAATGCCTGATTTGGGATCCAGTGCAGACTACCAGGCAAGGTGGACCAGGTAAACAAAGCCTTTTTTCATCAGCCAATAACGTTATCCAAGTCCTGAATATAAGAGTAATTAGAGCTTTGAGTATTGAGGCATTTCTTGGGAAATAGATAGACAGGCAGTGCAAGTTTTTGAAATATATAGATAAAAATGTTTTGGCATGGAAAGCGAAGAAAACTACAAGGAAATAAACTCTCTTGTGTTCATTTCTGACCTCTAAGGATGAGCTCCTGTAAGGAAATGAGAAAAAATATGGGAATAATTACATCCTATATATACCTGTCTCCATGATCTCTATGGAGAAACTGGGTGGGAGGTTGAAATATAGACTGTAAGTATATAAATTTAGATAAATTAATTCCAATATATGTCAAACCACTAAAAAAAAATTGAAGAAAAGAAAGCAGGCATGAAATGAAATTGCACCTATGGAAGGGCCCACACAATGAGAACATAGTTTGTAGGTACAGAATTTATAAGTCGACAGTAAAAGATTTTCTTTTGTCTGAATGGGAAAGGAAAACTTATGACGAGCAGCCTGTATGAGCACATTTGCTCAGTCTTCACTAAAGCAAAATATTCCTTTGAGTAGATAACCAATACAGTTAAAATCTGTGCCAAAGTCAGAGGAATTTAAATTGCTTCAGAGAAAAAGCAAATAAAAGATTGAGCTGCCTTTGATTCTGCCAACTCCAAGGGCTGTTACTTTTTGTGTGCCATGCAACACTAATTAGGATAGGAGTCAGAAATAGGGAAACTTTGTAAGAATTCTAGGATGTGATGCTTGTTATGAAGCATTTTCTTATCTGATGATTGGAGTTTAAAAAAAAAAAGAAAAAAGAAAAAAATGTACCTGTGTACTGAATAGATGTCATATTTCATTCTGTAGTGGGGGAGGGAGGAAAGCTTGAATTTTTAATAAGGAATAATCAGTCTTTATAAGCATGATATTTTATGCAAGAGTTCATACATTTTATGTTAGAAATTTGGTAATATCAATTACCATTAGACTATACCCTGGCTGAAGAGCATAATTCCCTTAGAGTCATGTTTATCGTGCTAGCCATGCTCAGTATGAATGGCTTAAGGTTTCACATACATACTTTCTCATTTTCTGGTTGTGTGCTTCTCAGGAGTACAGAAACATTAGCTTCTGTACACTGAGCATAAATTATCTTTTATCTGTGAGTTTTATGGCAGTTTGTAATACAAGGTAATAGGATTTGTGACCAAGAAATGAGAAGATGTCCAAGAGTTAATGAGGCCTGCCTTTTACATATACTGAGCAGTTCAGTTTTCCCCACACAGGATTCCAGCCCTAGGATGTAGAGGAGAATTGCTGCCTACACATGAAAATGCATTACAGCAGCATATTTTTGTCAGTTAACTAACTCTTTTGAAAGAGTGTGTGAATACTTTGATAACCCTTTTTCTTGCACCCAGCTTCTCTTGTGAGTGCATGCCTGCCTTCCCTGTGAGAAATTATTAATAATTTAACATCATAGGTAGTGGCCCAGCAGCTAAATGTGAGCAATAAGAATCAGGAATTCAATCCCTTTTTCTTGGCTCTTTGCCATCATTTCCTTGAAGAGAAGTATATTGGGTAGTCTTTTGATCCCACAGTCTCCTAGATTGTAAATTTGATAAAAACCATGTCCTTCTCTGAATGGGTGCTCATTTGGTGAGCTCGTGAGGTTCATTTGGTTATTTACAAAATGCCATTACATCCTCTGCTCTGCACTGGGGTGGAACATAGTATCACAGTAATAGTAACAACAGTATTAGCAAGGCCCTTAATTAACATAAATATTGCCATACAGGAAGCTGTGAAGATAATTAGTTAGCATGGTCCTGAGCACAGTTTCAGAGGGAGCCAGCCATCCTTCTCGCAGATGGCATCTGGGCACGCTCCAGGTTTAGCACAGGCCAGGAGCTGCTTCCCAAACGTTTGGAAGGGACCATCTTGTCATGCGGCCAAGGGGGAACAGCCACATGCACGTGAGCACTGCTGTGCTGTCTGGCTTGAGTTCCAGAGCTGTTACCTGAACCGATTTACAGATGCAGACAGAGTGACTTGGCATGAAGATGTGCTCCTAGATGGAGACGCTGCAGCAGATGTGAGAGAATGTACAAAGACCAGAAACTGCTGGGCTTTGTTGCTGCAGTTCTCTGTGCCAATGTCATTTGATTTGTTTGTGTCCATGCTTGTAAATTTAATGGGAAGTTTAGGGTATGTACCTTCAGCTTGCGAGTTTTCTCTGGCAGCCAGTTCTTGAAATTTGCAGGAACATCAAAAATGAGTTACCTATCAGTTCTGTACCTCCTCATGCGTGTAAGAAGCAGATCTGCCTTATGCTCAGTGGAGAAAATCCTTAATGAATGTGCCTCTTATGGGGGATAATTTGGGGATCTCGACATTTAATGTCTCCTTTTCCTAGATATGTATTTTTGATGGGTAAATTCAGTTTCAAAAAGATTGCAGTTTTAAAGGAAGGCATTTAAACATGTATCTAATATTTAAACATGCATTTATTGTCCTGAAAGGCTCTCTCTCCTGTTTGATAGCTTCTCTCAAAGTGCACTATTGGAACTCAAACTCAATCTACTGGACAAAGCAGTCAGTCTCCATGCCTCAAGCTCCTTGTGGAATTCACAAATATACAACTTCTTGTTCTTTGATAAACACCTCTTCTTGTGACTTTTTCAATGAGAAAGCCAGCCATTCAGCTGGACAGTGATATTGTGATGTAAAAAATGTTAGCTGAGGAAAAGTCTTAATCCAACTTTTCTCTGGGACCCTGAGTCCTTCATGGAAATCCTTGCAGAAATGGGTCTTGTGCTTCCAGAGGTTTAGTGTTACACTGAAGTGGTTTCTCAGAAAAAAAAAAAAAAAAAAAAAAAAAAAAAAAGTTGCTCTGTTGGTAGTTTAGCTGCCTTAGTCTCCTTCTTTGGTAAGAAACTTTGAGGATTTGGTTACAGCTCAACTTCTGTTCTTAAAATAAGAATTAAACTAATCTTGTTTTTTATTTTTTCCTGGGAAAATCCAGCTGGACCAATTAATTCTTGTCCTGTGGTAATGTAGTGGTCCTGTGTAAATGTGACCTACAAAAGGCTACAGGTCTAAAGGACTTAGGTTTATTTCATGATAATTCATGGCTATGAAGTGGTCTTGCTTCATGGTGTTGCTTCATGGTTTTGCACAGGATTTCTTTTCTTTACTGAATATCAGTGATCCAAAATTAATTCATATTTGTCAATAAAATTCTGACCTTGAAAAGATCTGCTTGCTATCTTGCTCCTCACTGTTGCACAAGGAAACTTTTGGGTGGATTTTCTCTTAACAGCTACATTCTTTGTAAATTTGTTCTATTCCAACATCAGCAGATGTGTAGTATGAAATATACAAAGATTATATAGAACCTTAGAAATAATAATTAGCTTTTGAAATAGTCGAATCGTTTTAAACCGTTTATTTAGCATCAGTTGAAAGTGCAACCTGCATCAACTTTATGGATGACATCTAATAATTATGGATTTCTTCTTTATAAGGAAGACAAACTGACAACAAAAAATTCATAAATCAGTTTGCAGGTAACCAGTTTAATAAAATACCTAACTTTAAGAGAGGAAAGTACCAAAGCATCATTACCAAGTGGAAAAGAATAGTCTTTATTAAATGAAATTTTCATCTGTTCATAATTGTTAAGAAAGAAGTCATACTCTGTAGCAGGATATGATAATCACACAGCTGTTTTTAAATTCACATCTTAATGGTGTCTGCAAGAGAAGATGATGTAAGGAGTCTAATTGGATTACTTAGGTATTTCTAAATTCTGAAGTCATCCAGTGTGATTCTCAATCAATAGTTTGCACTTAGTAAGTGTCAACAGTTCTTTTTGCAATTTTTTTCAATATTTGTCCAGATTTTTAATTAGTTACTGCAGCTGCTGATGAATGATCATCAAGGAGAACCTTGGCCCTAAATAAAACTCTTCCAATGAGATTCCTGCTCTCTGTTGTTGCCCCTAGCTGCTGTGATATGATCTTGTCAATATGATAATATCTATTTTGTTGCTTTAAGGAAACCACAAGAAGTTTTTTGCTACAAAGCTGATTATCTTAGAGCTGGTTTGTTAGAGTTTTGGTTTTTTTTCCAAACTTGTTAATTACTTTTCTTTCCTTCAAAATCTTAATCCATCTTTTCATCTCCTCCCTTAACAACTAATTTTTGCAGGTGGCCTGATTCTTTGGGCTTTTGTGTTCAATGTAATAGTAATAATTTTGTGTACTATAAAACAAATCTTCTGCTTTCCATTAAATGGTCAGCAGCAAAATACTAAGTATTTGTCTTTGACATTTGCTTATTGGTAGGAGCTGATATATAAGCTGGGATCAATAGGAAGCTGGTAAAACTTTTATCCTGTTTTGACAATATTGGTAAGCTGAGGAAGACCACAGCAGGATTTTCACTTATCTTTATTCTGTAACTGAATGGAACAAAGCTGGAGAATGTGTGTGTGTATTCTTTCCAGTTTGACTTAAGGTTTTTCCCAGGGAGGACTTTACTCCTATATTGGGAGTTTTTAGCAAGCTAAAGAATTTCTAAACTTTTTGTTAATAGATTTTTGGCCAAAAAGGGAAAAAAAAAAAAAAAATAAAAAGGCAAAAGCACTTTAAATACTCTTAATATGGATTCCAAATTTTACCAAAAGATTTAAATATTTTTTACATAGTTCAATAAGCTTTCTATTTTTAAAAGGTTCTGTATTTTTATACTTTAAAAAGGAACATTATGCAAATGCTTGTCTGAAGGTGTCATAGACTGGTACTTTGCAGATTGATTTTGTAGTATTTTTATGATTATGATTTAAATTATTTTTCTATCATCTAACCCCTGGGAAGAGTAATGCAATATTTTGAATTTCAAGGTCAACCATTAGACATGAAGAAGTAAGAGGACTCAGAAGAATAATTATTAACACTTTCTGTGCCTTGCCTTATCAGATGCCATCCTCCTTACTAAGTAATCATCATACTGCAAGATCTTACTTTCTTTATCTAATCTTGTTTCTTCCACTTTCCCTTTCTTTTCCCTCTGGATTTTCCTTGAACCCTATCAACTGTCTTGTCTCAGAACATCATCTTATCTTAATTTTTTAGTCTTTTTGTCTAAACTGTTCTATCTTTAATTTAAGCAGCCACTGCTACCCTGAAGATTTTTCCCAGGATTTGTCTCCTGCCAGCAGTCACAATTTTGTGCTATGAAGCATTAATTCATCAATGCCCAGTCATTCTGGCTTCATCTATTCATAGAATCATAGAATCATATTCCTCCTGGGTCTCACAATGTTTCATCTTTATTTCATTGTACCAATGACCAAAGCAGCCCCATATTTAGTACTGGAATCTGCTGGGGTGATACCTGCTGCAGTGTGCCTTTGTATAACCCTGAAATCATTGCTGTGCTGTAATTCTTTGTTCAGCTTTATTGTGCTAACCCAGGTTTCTCAAATCCTGCGATTCTGTTCTATCCACTAAGTGACAGTGTCTTTCTAAAGGCACCTTACTGCCTTGCTTGAGGTGGACTTCACCAGAGTTTTGCAGTAGCAACTTTCCTCTGAGTATTAAGTGGATTTCAATTATAGCTTAGGGGCATGCAATTTTTTCACTCCCTGACTGAGTTACAGAAAGTTCTGTAGGGAAACAAACAAGTATCAGAAGTCTGTAATCTGTGTCAGAACCTTATCTGGAAAGAAAATTAATGGGAAAATATTTTATTTCATCCAATCAAAAATATAGCAGGGAAAATCAATATTATTGTTCCTATCCTGAATGCAAATAACAGTCAAAATTGAAGTGATAGTAGATGATAGTAGGTGATACTACAAAATCAAAAAAAATAAAAATGCTGAACACTTAATTGTTGACCTGAAGGGTTTATAGAATCCTTTAGAGGTAAATTCAATAATGGTCTTTTCTGTTCACATCTGAGTACTGGTAATAGTTAAAGTTGTCAAAGGTGAGCATCTGTATTCTGGCCTCAGTTATATTTGAAAATGTGTTATCTCTTCAATTCAATCCCTTTGTGAAATGGCTTAGGCTTATGCAATCCCTCACAGTATCACTGTTAATTCTGCATCTGCCAGGGAAGTGGTGTCAACTGTATGGATTTTCAACATTTACTCTTAATATTAAAAAAGGGTCAGGGCAGAACAATGATAACATTTGGTAATATCAGAGGTTCTAGGGAAAATGCTGTACTACACTGATAAACAAGATTTAGGTAGAATTACTCAGCTTTGCCATGGGAAGTGATTGACTTGGCAATCTGAATTTTCTTCGTGTTGATAACAACTGATTACATTACTTCAGGACTCTCTCTGCACTAACAGAACTTCCCAAGAGCAGACGAGGATCGGGGATTGAATTCTTCATTGTCTTTTAAGGCTGTAATGTGTCTGTCACTCTCATGACAACTCCAGTCAAAAATACTTGCCAGCACTTCAGTTGGGCCAATGACCTTCAGGGCAGTATACAGGCTTCCTACTCTTAATCCTAAAATCAATGGATTTGGAGTGAATATGTTTCTGTTAAAAGGAAGAAAAGGAGTCTGGAAAGAATCTTCCAGGATCTGTGAAGGGGGTTTCAGAAGATGAATGAAGCTAGGCTTATTCATGAGATGCACAGCAGAGGAATGACAGACAGTGGCCCTAAACTGAGATGGAAGATTCAGGATGACTATAAGGAAAAGTTTCTACTCTGAAGAGAATTACAAATTACACAGAGGAAATAGATTGCCTAGAGAATCTCTATCCCTGACAGTGTTCAAAACCTGATGGGAAGGCTGCACTTCCGAGACTTCCTCCCACATAAGTGATTCTGGGACACTTGCAGAGACACGGGTAGGATGACTAGGTGTGTTAGAACCATTGTACAAGTATCTGTTGAGAAGAATTGGGAAACTCCTGATACAGAAGACTGTGGCCACATCAAGAAATAGTGGTTCTATGCACTCCAATCTCTTTTTTATGTTTTTGTTACCTTACAAAGGGAAGTGATGTAGTCTCTCATGTAACCTCACAGAAGAAAATGCTGAAAGGAGAAATGACTGCTGTTTCTGAATGCACTGAGTAAATGCCAGGGAGATAAACCAGGACTGGTTAAGCTCAAGCCCAATGTTAGAACAAGAGTAAATTCCTTTAAACCAGTGATGGATAAATTTCCATCAGATATTATGCCAATCAGAGGGAGCTGGACACACTTGAGAAGTGGGCCCACGGTCTTCCTCATGATATTTAACAAGTCCAAGTGTACCTGTACCAGCTGGAAGTAGAGACTGGAAGAAGAAATTATTGAGAGCAGTTCTGTTAAGAAGGACCTGGGGGTGCTGCTGATGAGAGGCTGGACATGACCCAGCCGTGTGCACTCACAGCCCAGAGAGACAAACGTGGCCTGGGCTGCCTCCAAAGCAGCATGGCCAGAAGGGTGAGGGAGAGGATTCTGCCCCTCTAGTCTGCTCTGGTGAGACCCCACCTGCAGGGATGCATCCAGCTCTGGGGTCCCCAACATGGACCTGCTGGAGGGAGTCCAGAGGAGGCCACAAAACTGCTCAGAGGGCTGGAGCACTTCTTCTGTGAAGACAGGCTGAGAGAGTGCAGTCATTCAGCCTGGAGAGCAGAAGGTTTCAGGAAAACCTTGGAGCACCCTTCCAATATTTTACTGGGGCTTATAAAAAGGAGGGAGAGGGACTTTCTACATGGGTAGATAATGAAAGGACAAGATGCAGTGGTTTTAAACTGAGAGAAAAGGAAATTTGTCTCTTTCCTATTAGAAGGAAATTCTTTGTTGCAAGGGTGGTGAGATACTGGAACAGGTTGCCCAGAGAAGTTGTGGATGCCCCATGCCTGGAAGTGTTCCAGGCCAAGTTGGACAGGGCCCTGAGAAACTTGGTGAAGTGAATGGCATCCTGCCCATGAGATTCTATGACTCTGTGAAATTAGAAGGAAAAGTCCCTAATCATTCTTCTGGTGAGATTCCACAACAGGTTTACAAAAGTAAAAACTGTAGAAGAGGGGGGCAGAATCAGAGCTCACTATGTTGATTTTAAATCCTCAACTCTATTCCCACCAAAAGCAAACACAAAACTTTCAGAAGTTGTTAATATGTAGGCATTGTGTTTCCAATTGTCCTTAATTTGTTGCTTTTTAAACATGAAGCCTGAAAGTGACATTAATCCATTTCAACCTTGAGTCATATGAGCCATACTGGTCTGTGATCAGCTTTTCAGCAGTGCTGGTTGGCAAACAGTGAGCATGAGTTCCAGCCTCAGCCACAGAGTCTTTTTTACAGATGTAGCTTCCTTTTGCCTCTTATTTACTATGGCTGAAAATACACTGTCTCCCCTACCATCATCACAGGTAATTGTAGGAAGTGTGGGTTAGGTGGATGGACAGTGGGGTGGACCAAGAACTGGCTGAGTGTCAGAGCTCAGAGGGTTGTGGTCAGCTGGAGGCCTGTAGTCAGGAATCTGCTGAGTCCAGTCTTATTGAACTTGTTTATCAGTGACCTGGATGAAGGGATAGAATGAATGTACCCTCAGCAAGTTTGCTGATGGTGTGAAACTGGGGGACAGAGACTGATACACCTTTAGTCTGGGCTGCCACTCACTGGGATCCTGATAGGCTGAAGCATTGAGTGAACAGAAATCTAATGAGGTTCAACAAGGGCAAGTGTAGGATCATGAACCTGGGGAGGAATAATCCCAAGTATGAGCACAGGTTGGAGGCTGACCTAGAGAGCAGCTCTGCAGAGAAGGGCCTGGGAGTCTTGGTGGGTAACAAACTGTGCATGAGCCAGCAGTGCCCTTGTGGCCAGGAGGGGCAGTGGTATCCTGGAGTGCATTGGGAAGAGTGTGGCCAGCAGGTCAAGGAAGGTCATCCTGCCCTTTTATTCAGCCCTGGTGTGGCTACATCTGGAGTGCTCTATCTGGACAAGTTGTTACTGAGTGTCCAGTGGAGGCCACAAAGATGATCTGGGGTCTGGAGGATCTCTCTTATGCTGTGGGAGCTAGGCTTGTTTAGAGGAAAGAGTGAGAGATGATCTTGTTAGTGCCTATAAATATCTCAAAGGCAGATGCCAATAGGATGGTGCCAGACTCTTTTCAGTGGTGCCCAGTGACAGGATGAGGAGCAATGGCCATAAACTAAAACACAAGAAATTTCACCTCAACATGAGGAAGAACTTTACATTGAGGGTGGCAGAGCACTGGACAGGCTGCTCAGGGAAGTCATAGAATCTCCTTCTGTAAAGGCATTTAAAACCCTTCCAGTGTTACCTGCTCCAGGTGATTCAGCTTTTGCAGGGGCATTGGACTAGATGATCCCCAGAGGTCCCTTTCAACCGTAAAAATTCTGAGATTTTGAAATTCTGAAATCTAGGCATTGCTTTCATATATGCCATAAGAAATTAGATATCTAAAGGTAGTTTAGGGAGAATGCGCTACTGTGAAATCGTATACCTTTTGGCTTGTGATGTTACCCATACAGAATAAATGTAAGCATATGGCAAAGCAGATTAATATCATCTAATCTGTGCTTAAGCACTTCTTTGAACAGTGGTTTGCAGATGTAAGTATAGTTATCTCATCTGGTATGTCATTCCAAGTTCAGATGTCTCTGCATTTTCCCATCCACGTGACAGCCAGTGGTGCTTCATGGGGAGTATCATTTCTGTGTCATCAACATCTGTTTCTGAGTGGTTAATTTTCATTAAGAGTTCCCATCCTTTGTTAATTGAATTATGGCCTTCAATTTCAGCAATGTCAGGTACCTGAGGGAAAAGAAGGACCTGCACCCAGAGGCGAATCCTTTTATTCTGGTGAAAGAACAAATTATCAGATCGAAGAATAATTATCTTGCAGAATTCTCTTCTACAAACCACAATGTTGGCAATGAAATGTACCTTTGTGTTATGAGTCTGAGGTCTTTCTACCTCATACCTTAAAGGTTTTTAGATGCAAGCATTTAAAACCTGCATTGCAGTATGTATATGTCTCTCAATAATGGGGGCACATTGTTCAGTTCTTTCTCAGATATCGCTTTTATTTTAGGGCAGGGAAAAGAGGAAGAGTCTCTGGTAAAAAAAGAAAAGGAAAAAAAAGGTATATTTTTCTTCCATTGTTAACCACCAGCAGTTTTTCCTCAACTGGAGGACACACTTCAGAGTGAAGCAAGACTAGCTGAAGATCTGGAATTAGTCTTCTGTGGCAATGATGTCACAGGCAGACAGTCTCATTAGCTGCAAGCTGAGTGATTTTTTTTGAGAAAGAGCTGCCTGTCTCTTTTATGTTAGAGGAACCTGGGAACTGAGAATAAAGCTGGTAAGATATTAACTCTATCCCGGGTATTGACTGAAGCTTTAAAGCAATTAGAAGAGCACCAAGAGAGGACTCAGTAGGTCTCTGAGGGGCCAGTACATCTGTGCATAAAGTCCTAGACCCTCCTGTCCATTCAGGATTTTGTGGGAGTTATTTCCACATGTTGTAGGTGTATAAGCTACCACATGCAGCCTTAACCCACCCATGCTTAATGGTTCTTGAAATCCTTGAGGAATGTGGAGAGTCTGGTGTATTCCTGTTGAGTGAGATGGATGGCCAGAGGCAGAACTACTCTTGAGCAGTGGCCTGAGTTATCATAAACAAATCCAGCCATTCTGGTATGCCAGATGGCGTATGCCACAAAAGAGATGCACTTCAGAACCTGTGCAGATAAAGGGAGTAGCTTATCATCCCTATTACACATATTTTATCAATTTTCTGTAAGCCTAATGATATAACTGAATTAGTAATGCCTGTGTCATTCCTTGGTCTTTCATCTGTCTGACTTCTGGATCTCCTTTCCTGTTCACTAGCGCACAGTGAAATTGCAGAAATATCAGGGCAACATCTAATTTCCAGTTTATCAATAGTAATGCACTTTATGAACATCTCTCTTGTTTTTAAATTCTCTTTTGTACTTAAACCTGGTTCCAGATTATTGTGCTAAATGTATTATGTGTCTCCTTAGGGGAGAGGTATTATGAAGCTATTGTTTTAGAAAAAAAGTTTTCTAGCAGTACTGTAGGAATTTTTAAGTATTTCTAGTATTGAAGCCTACTGAACTGTCAAACATAGTCCTCAAAAACTCTTAAGGAGATAAAATACTAAACCTTCTTTTTTATTCCAAATCATCTGAGAAAGTGAAGCAGTTTTAATTTTTTTACTGCATTCTGTTAAAAGAGAGAAGCTGTGGTACCCCATCCCTGGAAGTGTTCAAGGCCAGGCTGGATGGGGCTTTGAGCAGCCTGGTCTAGTGAAAGGTGTCCCTGCTCATGGCATAGCCTTCAGATAATGAAGTGAATGCAGTCACTCTTTTCTGTAGCCCTTGGAAACCCATGCATGATGATGTTCAAATCTCTCGTCTTGAAAGACAGTAGGAGCTCATGTTTCTGAAACAGCCTGAGTCAACCCCTGCAGTTCAGTGGAGCTGACACTCTGCTGGTGTCTCTTCCTGGAAGGCCATGCCTGCCAAATGCCAGGATCTGGTTACTCCCATGCAAATTTATAATGTTTTATAATTGGACTTTTTTTGTTTTCCCCATCTGAGGGATAAAAATCCAATGTTGAGTCAGCGAGAACTTACCTGAAGCTGATTGTTTTGATAACTCCTCCTTTGTAGTCATCTTGGAGAGGGGGAAAGTGAACTAAATCTAAATATCAGCTTAGTATTTATATGTGCTTGATAGTGGCCTCTACAGTGTTACACTGTACTGAACTGTCATACCATGATCCTTTCCTTCAGCCTGTACACCTAAAATCGGGTTCCTGTGGCTGTGTATTCGCAACATTTTTTATTGTGGAGGGTAACCAATGTACAAAGTCCTTGGTGGAAATAGTTATTTTTAGAAGAATCTTTAAGATGACAAATAACAACTTGCCTAGCTTTTCATACGGGCTTTGGTCTTCCGTTGGTGAATCTTGGACTACATGTCATGTCACACTCTTGAGCTGGATCTCAGGGTATATTCTATATTACAGAGGGGGAGAGAGAGAGACAAAGGCATGAAGAAGTGAAATTCTTTGCTCAGGCACTCAGGGAGTCAATACCATACTGAAAATTGAATCTAGTTTTCCACATTTCTATTTCCAGTGACCTGTCAACTGGGACCTATTTCCTCTTGGTCCTTGTGACTTTATTAAGAATGACCTTTAGAGATGATGGAGATTTTTACTGAAAGTGTTTAATCCTTTCAGAAAAATCAGAGAAACTCACTTTTCTATAGTAAAACTCATCCTAAATTTCCTTAAGAGAAATTGTGAAGAGATGGATTTGCATAAATAATCTCATTTCTTAAGAAGCCTGAGAAAAAAAAATCTAATGCTTGAATCTGAAAATGCCATGGCTTAGAATGGCCAAAAATATATATGCCAATTATAACAGCTCTTTATTTCTAATGAACAATTTATCCAGGAAAATAAGAAACAAAGAGATAGTCAAAGTGTGGCAAACAATTATTAGAAATAATAATTTCTACATTTTAACATCTTTCAGCTTTCTGCCCCTGTGCATGACCGCTATGCTATCCAATAAAACATTTCTCATCTCATCAGAATTTTACAAGTCATTTCAATTGTCATAAGAAAAAGCAGTTCACAGGAGACATCAGAGGATGGACGTTTGTTCCCCCCTGCCTTTTTTAATGTGTTAGAGATGTGTAGGTTAGAGATGCAGAAGGGAAAATGACTATAGCTATCACAGTCTTTCATAGGCGAGTGAGCGAAAGAAAATCCTGGGGTATCACATAATAGAGCTTACAGCAAGATTTGTTCTCATTCTCTGAGGTGTCTACAAAATACATATATCATGTCCCAGTACAATGAGCTGTCATGAGCACAGTTTACTCAAGCATAGCAGGAAGTTGTAGCTCTGTTAGTATGTAGCCAGACAAATTTTAGTGGTTGGATGGAAAGGCACATTTCCCTCCTCTCTTATCCAAACTAATCTCTAAATGTAGATTTATAAATCCCTAAGCAAGTAGCTGATTATTTCATTTCTTGGAAGAGCTCTGGCCTATATTTTTAGGGAGGCCACGTTTCTTGAAATTAGTTTAAAAATAAATGGTTGAATGCTTACTCACCACAGTTGTGTAGAACTAGCATCCATTTCTTTCTCTTTCTTTTTCCTGAAATTAAGACACTTCAAAAATTATGTGTCAAATAAAGTATTTGAAGTGTAGTGTTCAGCACAGGGAAGCGAGGGAATACACTATGAGAAAATCAGAATCATGCCTGTCCTTCTATAGGGAGAAGGTAGAGGAGGTTTTTAAGTGTTTGTTTAGGTAATCTAGGCCAAGTTAGGCAATAATTTTGCAAATGGAGCAAAACTATTTGTACTTAACGTGCTGCAGGCGTGGAATTGGTGAAAAGATGCAAAGAGAAGAGAGGCAATGCAGATCTTGCAAATTATATATGGACTGGAGAGTGCTATGGACTTTAGACAGGCTATAAAAGGAGAGCATGAAATTAATTACTTGAAGAACTAACAGAGCAAGGATATGATGTTTATTTACTGGGATAAAAATGTGAAGCATTTGTTTTCCTATTGTATAATTTAGGAAAAAATTCAAGAGATGCTCATAAGCATTATCTGGATCCATGGTAGATTGAAAAGGAGATTGAAATGATCTCTAAGTTCATAGAAGAGTATCTGTTGCAAGTCTACACACACGCGCACTCACTCACTCTGCTTGTTGGGTTGACTGCTCCCCCAGGCAGAAATATTCATGTCAAGAATAAAATTCTCCTCTGTTTGATTTATTTGAGACAAAGGGAATGATTCTTTGAGATTCATTGCTTTGTGTTTTGGTTGTGATTTTATGTTTAACCAGTGCAAATATTCACAAGTGCACTTATAGTACACTACTCTGGAGCCCAGGCAGTGTGACAAGTACAGGGTGTGTGGCAGGTGGAGACACAGCCAGCTAGGAGACAGCCACAAAAAGATTGGAAAGGAGTTGGAAAGCAAAGGGAGATACACTGGAAGGATGAGCATTTTTCTTACCTAAGTTCTGTTTCTGAATCACAAAGCAATGAGTTTCCCACATCAGCCATAAACAAACTCTTCCATTTCCAAGGACAGAGAAGGTCATGCAAAGCATGCCAATCTTTTCAAAATGGGCTATAATTGGCACTAGCTAGAGCCTTAATATTCATTACCTGTAACTGAGGGGCAAATAAAAAGTGTGATTTCTTTTCTTCCTAAGAAATATTTATCTATAATAACAATATTTATATAATATAAAAAGAAATTTCTTTTCTTCCTTTCTTTTCTATCCTAAGAAATATTCCAAGCAAATAAACAGAATTGCTTCCAGTCTGCTCCTTGCAATTGAATGGCCCTAGTCATACGTGAGGGTTAAACAAATGCAGAGTAAAAGGTAGATCTTCTCAGAAGTAATTTTGTATCTGAGTAACTGATGTGATTTCTGTGACTAATCATCACATAAACATGATATATCATGTAAGACATAATGAGGAGCGTTTGGTTTAAAGATCATACGTCTGTGTGTGTTTGACTATAAATATATCACAATTGCACATGTATTTTCCTCTTCCAAAACTCCTGACATTTTTCTTCTGCTGTGTGGGTGGGCTCTTACATACCTGGAGAAAATTACATAGCTCTAAAAATTGAAAGGTATCTAATAAAGAACATTTAGCCTAGTTTCATTATAGACCCATAATATGTTGCCAAAAATGGAACATGATTTTTGAAGGGAGTATTATTTTAATCATAGTGTTATAACTGTTATGCTCCCAGGATGGATGGGTGGATGGATGGTTGGATGAATGGATGGACGGATGGATAGTATATTATTATAAGTCATTTGGGGATGGTGTGTCCAAGCGTGCCAATTTTTTATTGTTATGGGAGAGAAAAAGCAGTATATTGATATTTATTGTAAATTATTTGAAAGCTACTCTGAATTGATTGATGTTTTTGCTGGTTAAGAAGGGTATTTCCATTTTATGATATTAAGACAGATTAGGTAAAAACTGAGTAAGTGTTTTAAAATCCAGCTTTCATCTTGATGGAAGTACAAAGATGCATCTGTTCTTGTAATCTGTAAAGTAACAGAACTAAAACACTGTCAGTCTTCTCCAAATATCTGTCTGTTTTTTTTTAAGAGAAAAAATAAATATAATATTGTCTTTAGAACAGAATATCCAAAGGACATATATGCTAAAAATATATGTGCAACTTCAGAATTGTGTACTCTGCCTGTTACTTCATTAGAATGTTTAGAAGACTTAGTTTTTCCATGTTTGACACTCTTTGGATCTAAGGCATTGCTCAGACTAACAGATATGTTTTATGCATCAGCAGGAAAATGCATGTGTTTATGAGAAAGCTAATTGGAAAGTGGAAGGAGAGTATTTAGCACTATCTGAACTTTGGTGCCCACGGGAATGAGAAATCTTACAATTCTCTAAGAGTCTTGTGTAATTGTACTGCTCAGAAGAATGAAGCTCTTTGCAGGAGGACAGGACCTCATTTGCAGAAGTTAATTTTTCAAAAGGCTACCTGAATCCTTTATCAAACATTGCATTACCAAACATTGTTCCTGACCCCTCTTTAACTTACTATCTTAGCAATACTAGAAATAAGCACCTGCATTTCTCTATGTTTGAGCACTGAATGGTGAAAATGAGATTACTGCAGTTGCTGAGAATGACTGAGGAGGAATTTTGATTTCTTATTTCTCTCTTGATTTATATTTATGGTGGATGGGAAATGTGGGTGTGTTTGTGTACACAAGTAATAAAACCATACAGACTTTTATAATAAAACATTGAGTTTAAGAGCATTTGTGAGTTCATCAGCAGATAACCATCCACATTTTGAGAGGGTACAGGCAGAACACATTCTGGTAGAAAAACATTCTCTTAGGCAGCAAACACACACTGTATGTGTCATGCATTTATATTATTGCTTCCATATACATTAAAGTTTAAGGTCTTAAATGACTTGTCAAAATGTTATGTGCCAAGCTGAAAAACATTGCCTTGATGTGCTGTAGTATAGCAAGTTTTATTGGCACTTCTAGCACTCTCAGTAGACAAGAAGAATCCCTACATTTCTAAAACCACTTATATGTTTGTCTCCAATGTGCTTCATTCTTGATATGTTTTTCTGAATTTTATACTTTTTGTATGTAACTCTCATCTAAAATGTGATGGGGTTTACTTGCACATGTATATATATGGTCTTGGTTAGGGAAGGTCAAGTTAGATCTGAGCTTTCTCCAAGTTCTAGGGAGGTCAGATTAGAGGCTTAGTCCAAGGCCATCCCTACTGTTTCTTTTATTTATGAATAAGAGGGATTTGTGTAGGCTTGATTCTTAGCATGGTTTGACTCATGTGTTTGACTCTATGGACAAATAGAAAAATATGCTAAGAATAAAGACAGTAAAAAAAAAAGAAGAGTGGGGAGTAAGCATACTGGAAAAACAAAGAAAGAAGAAATTAAGGGAAAAAAGAGAGGATAAAGGTGTAGGAACAGTATTCCCTGTGTGCTTGTGCATAGACTATATGCCCTGTAGGATTTGCTAGCAGTGCATAGGGATGTTTTATAAATGTGCTACATTCTAAGGACTTGCTTCTAGCAAATCAACTTTGATTGTGGCAGTTTCTTAGTTTTTAAAGAATATAAAGAAGCTCTTAAAGGAATTTTGATAGGCTTGAGTCTGGGATAGAAATGGATGGGGAAAATGTTTTGCAGGCAGGCTAGTGTATCATACCTTTATGTAAATGCCCTGTATGTATAACATTACAATACAGAAATTCTGTTTGATTCTAAAGATTGCTGTTATAGCTGTCTACAGATAACTGTATTGGACAAAATAGGAAACCAGTGTTTTAGACAGTTGGTCAATACATCTGAAATAAGAAAGAAAAATACATGGAGGACAGACAGTGATATGGCATTAGAAATATGAACACTCCTATTTTTAAACAGTAGTCTAAATTCATTATTAACACGTTTTCAGAAAATGTTCAGTGTGACTCAGTGTCACCTGACCTCCCACTGGACCCCAGGGAATGTTAGTGATGGTGTTATTGATGCCTTGTGAAGGCTGACCTAGAACAGAGACTAGACAGAGCTAAAGAATAGAGTAGATATTTATTAAGAGGCCTCAATAGATCCACCTTGGGCTGCACAACCCAAAATAGCCACAAAAATGGATGACAAGTCACAGAGTCTCACACTTTCATAAGCTTTGTTCCATTAGCATATAGGAGTAAATTGTCCGTCTACAGCTTTAGCCCATGAAGTCCCATCCTTCTTGTTTTCTCTCTTCAGTCCACATTATTTATGCTCTTGGGCCTGAGATGTGGGTCAGTTGTCCTTGCCAGCTAGAGAAGGAATTGGTTTTTCTACCTACTCTGTGAAGCCTAGACTTACACACTAAAGCAGAATAGAATCTGAAAACTATAAAAGCTAAAAAACAAGGCATCAATATTAGTGAGAGGAGAAGTAGGTGAGCACTCAGTGCACTTGAAAACACTATTCTGACTTTTCACTGATGTGCAAGAAAAACATTGTGATAGCATGACCTACAGCAGACTTTCTTACCAGTGACAGCTCTGCTCTGCGAGATCTGTAAAAAGGAACCTTCTGTAATAACATCCCCTCCCTTCTCAAAAAAAGCCTTTTCTGCCAGAATTTGCCATTCTCTGAGGTATCTTAGACTTCAAATAAATATCAGAATAGTTAGGCATCTTTACACTCTGGTTAGCAAAACTTGGTTTAAAAGTAAAAGCAATTTTTATTGGATCCACTGATATGACTTAGGAGTGCTCAAATGAGTTTTTATTATTCTGGAAACAAACTAAAAGCATTAACTTCTGTTTTGTGCTTGTCTCTGCCTAAAGCAAATTTTTATGGTCTAGTTAGGTTGCCTTGAAAACAGGCTTTTATAAGTAAATACTCATGGATGATTAACCATCCTAAAATAAAACTGTTGTCAGATGTTTCAAATGTGTGGTGCATGAGAGAGAAAGTATGTACATGGTGACCTGAAAGCTAATTTCTGCATTTCAGTGCATCTGCACTGATTAGTAAAACTCAGGCACCTGTAGATATAGTTCCAAGGACTTGAGTTTGAGGGAAGCATGTCTTTTTAATTTAGTTGATTCTGGGGTTTGGGAGGAAAAAAAAAGGTTGTGGCATGGTGAAGTGGTTTCCTAACTTTTGCAGAGTAAAAGTAAGGATGTCTTAATCAAGGCAGACCTTTCAAGCAAAGAGTATTTTTAGAAAGCATAAGTGGAACTCAGATCAACTGAAGAAATAGCACATGAAAAAACATGGATGAAAAACCTGTAAATGAGTCTACAGAAAACATTTTTATATGCTCTTTTGCTGTACCCATCAATAAAATACAAATGTACTGGTTACTTTTCACTATAGGAAGAAACAATTGCATTTTGTAAATTGATTTTCTTAGAGTGGCATCTTAAGGCATTTCTCTTAGTTTCAAGAGAAATCTAAGTTTCAGATAAGCATTTTGCACCTTAATTTGGCTTTCCTGTTTCATTCTTATTTCAAGCAGTATACAATCTGTAATTAATGCAATGGACTTGGTTGAATAACTTTGTAACTGACAAGAGATGGTCCTTTTTGACCTTCATTTTAATATTGAAAAATTAGGAAAATGAAACAACTACTGCCATAGAATGAATAAAAGATGATTTGGGAGGTGTCCTTTTTCAATAAAATAGCAATATTCTATTAGGTGATCCATTAGTCACTGATAACTGGTCTAGTAGAGAAAGCAAATAATTTTTTGTGACCTTTATTTCTGTTCAATTTATAAGATAATATCAGTTTTTAAATTATTTTTATCTTCTGTTTTAGAAATACTAGATTTCACTCAGGATGATGTAAAAGTTTGAATTGCAATTTTCCCCCCTTGTATGCCCCAGTTTCATGAACCTTTTTCACTTAGGAGTAAGATGAAAGCAGACATCCAAGGTGCAGTGGCTCAGGCACCCTGGACACCAGGAGGTGACTGGGGCACCTGGCAGCCCAAGCTCTTCCACAACCCCAGCCATGTGGCAACCCAGCCATGGGCACTGGGTGCCTCCATGGGGATAGGGACAGGACAGGGTGTGAGCCCAGGAGGGCAGGGTCATGGGGACCTGGGGACACTGGGTCAGGTGCTGATGGCCCTAGGTTGTGGGCAACAAGCAGAGTGGAGGAGCCCCAAGGGGCTGGGCAGGCACAGTCAGAGCTGGCACTGCCTTAAGAACCCCAAGAGCTTGATGTGAGGGGGGTTTCATGTTTAAAATTAGTGATGTGGCTGACAGTGAGTTCACCTGAGAGGGAGTTCCAGGTGCTTTTACTTCCTGTGTGAATCAGGCCCTCCCCTCTGCATATACAGCTTATCCATAAAGGGTCTGCTTGTGACTGCTGTTAGCTGATAAAATGAAGGTTTTTCTTTTACCCAGTCTTTCTGGGCACTGTAGCACAGACAAAATGTTGTGGAAGGTGGATGGAATGTGCAAAAGCCGTGTGGCTGCTGGTGAGAGATGTTGCATTGCCTTGACAGCAAGTACATTTTCAGGCTGCTGATTGACATTTTGCTTGCTTCTTTTGCTTATAGTTTCATGAAACCTGCTATTTTTCAGACAATGGAAAAAGATTTTGTCAGGGTTGTGAGCCCTGGGTCAAAAGAGTTATTTACACAAGGGATTAAAACTGAGCAGGCCTATGCTCTGCATGGAAGTCGAAGGTGCAGCAGCAGTAGTGTGTTTCATGGCAAGCAGAGGCAATTTCCAATAATCTTATTTGCATATGAAAATGAATAGTCATTCATGTTTCTCAGAGTAGGTTTGGGGTTTTACAGTACTCATTTTCCAGTGACTAGGGGAGCTCTCCCCATCAGGCAGGCATTGTGGAGCTGATCTTTAGGCAGCTGCAGAAAAAGCCTCTGGAGTGCCTGTTTTCAGCCTCTCATTAATAACAGCTAATCTGAAACTGGGAAGGGTTTGAATGCTTTTCCACATATCAGCTGACTTTCTTGTTTATGCAGGGATCCCTGTGAGACTTTTCTGAGGTGGGGAGATTTTGGTTTTAAACTAAAAACAATGAGCAACTCTTCCTTGGTCTAGGCAGGGGCTGCCAAAAGTAGAAATGTAAGTGACCTGTAAGGGTCTAGGATGCATTGATTTCCTCATTCTCCTCATGTTAACTGAAGCTTCTGCAGCATATTTCAGTAGTGATTCAAATCCATGATTGTTGGATAAGTCTGTGGAAGTAACAAAAGAAACTCCCTATCTTCCAGCCATCTAAATTTATAGTGAAATGTTGCCTTGCAATGAAATGAAGATTTGGCCTGTAATCTGCTGGGTGTTGTGCTACATAACTACATGCAATACTAGTCACATAAACTGAGACCAACTGTATGTCAATAATTTGCAGAAGTCATTAATGAGTTTTTGCAGAAATGGTGAAAATTAAACATAATCAGATGGATGGTTAGTGGGCATTTACTGCATAGTCTAGTCACTGAAATATAGAATGTTTCATTCACAAAGTCAGAACATATTTGTTCATTTCATTCTGGCTCTGCAGATGGCAGTGTTAAGAGATTATGCATTTTTGGAAATGTCTTGAAATATTTTTGCATGATGATATGACAGCAGCAATGAAGAAATTCTTAAAGTACAATAGCAGTGTTCTGTTTACTTTTGAAGCAGAAAGTACTTTAAAATTCTGGGCAAGCTTATCTTAATAAATCCCTATGGTGAACTCTACCTGTGGCTGCTCTCCAGCCTCTCAGTCTTACAGTCACCCAATATTTTTAACCAAAGTCAGAAGTCTTTATTATGGAAACAAAAGAAATTACCCTTATTTCTTCCTTGCCAAATAAATAGGTGCCTACAGCAAATAGTTATTCATCTCCCAGCTCTGTAGATGTGATCAGCTGGTGGTCTGATTATCCTCCTGTGCTTCACATTACACATCCCCAGTATATTACCTGTGTTTATTGTTCAGCCCACATCTGTGTTCAGATTAAGCTTCAGCGTACAGTGAACCAGTTCAGGATGTAACCAGAATTTCCTCTCTTTATACAGCATAGCAGCTTATCTTTAACTTAGAAAAGATTAGAATTTATCTTTCTGAGCAAGGTGTTTTTTTCTTTTCATCATGGGAGTAGTATTTAAAAATGTGTGCAATGTGAATGGGATTATAGATATATATCTGTGGCATAAGACAGATGCTTAAGGATTTTGGACTTCATAAGAATTTCAAATGATATTCCAAATATCTTTAAATATTTAAAATTGCGGATTAGCTGTATTTGCAATTTTTTAAAAGCATATTTTGGTAGTGTACCATTTATCACATGTCCTTTTTAGGATATAGACTAAAATTCAGCATCTGACTTCATGGTGCAGAAAAGCTGTAGTACAAATATTGACCTTTGGTTTTAGAGAGATTGACCTTCCCAGATTTAATTACTCAATTTATAGAATAGGCTGTTGAATGTTCAGAGCTGGACAATCCATTAAAAAAAAAAAAAAAAAAAAAAAAAAAAAACAACCAAAAACTTATTCAATGGATTGTAGAGATTTATGGTAGTAAACATCACATGTGACCACAGTTCCGTCTGTCATACCTGCATACACTGTGGAGAGATAAGTGATTCAGAAAATATGCAGTATAATTTCAGGTAATACATTCCACTAGATTAATTTTCCTCTGATCTTGGAATGTAGGGAAAGAGGGCAATTATTCGTAAAACCTGTCTGCTTTTGGAAAGTTTCAAATGAGAAGTTGCTTATCTACACAAACTTTCAGTAGAAAACACTGTAGTAGTTGTCCAGAGGTTTAGTATATAAACTTGTAGGTTGACGCTGTTGAGCAGGACGAGAACAGAGAACTCCAGATCAGAAGGCTAAGAAAATGAACTCTCCCTTTATTTCAAATGTACCACTCTATATATAGAGAACATCGAGAAGACTAATTTCATTGGTCTTAGAGTAAAAACGTCACACCATTGTTGTGCAGTGAATGACACACATATCTATAAACAATGTGAATAACAAGATAGATTAGAGAATTATTTACATTCTTTCCCAACTGTTTCCCAGGCTCTTGCCTGGTTAGAAAACCTTTCTCTTTCTCTCTGACTGAGCTGAGAATACCCACAGTAGGTGACATTACCTTCAGTGATAGCTGGCACAGTTCAAAGGAATGTGTGATAGGCAAAGGTTTACTTGCAGCTCTTTCTGATTCTTCTGATTCTAAAAACAACCATAAATTTTGGCTACACAGACATTTCATTGAACATGCAAATGAGATATATGGAGCTTGAAAATATTGAAATCTTATCTATACATATATCTTACATATATTGACACAAAGTACACAAGCACAGAAAAGAAAAAGATTAGGCATCAAAGTTGTGCTCCAAGCACTTGGTATTTAAAACAAACTCTCCAAACTTAGAGTGGATTTAAGGTTAGCTCAGCTGCAGACATCAGGAAATACAGTGGCATTTTTAACTTCACCCATTAGAAGTATAAGATGCAATATCCTGAAAGCAGACTTGCTGCTTTGAGCATGAAACTTTAACTACTGCCACATTTCTTCTGGATATATCTGCAGTAGCTCTAGGTTAGAGGTAATAACTCAGATTTATGTTTTTGTTAGATCTTGCTCTTTCTTTGTTTTCCAGGATTAAAATTTAAAAAAAAAGGTGAAAAAAATCTCTGGATTTTTTTTCAAATTCATTGCAGAAATAGTAGCTGGTCTCATGAAAACTGTCTACCACTTATGTATTGTGGAGAAAAAGTTAATGATTACATGGTTTGTAACTGCAAAGATTGCAGGTGGAAAAGAGAATAAGCAATAAAGAAGCTAGTAATTCTGATGTATGGAAAGTTAACCCCTTTTCAAAACAGAATCACCACTAGGTTTATAGCTGGAATTCCCAGATGCAGATGGGCCCTCAGAATCAGAACTGTCTCTTTTGAGTGATGTCTAAACTTAGGGCAGTCCATCATTTCAGGAAATTGCAAGGCAGTCTCTAATACAGGTGTTGTTTCAGTTTCAGCAGCTGTTTAAAGAAATTAAAGGACTACTCATACACGCAGCAGATAAGCAAAGAGGCTTTATGGAAGCAGTAAGATAGAAATGTGCTTTTTATTTTTGTGCATGGAAATCTGGAGCATTGATATTTTCCCCAGCTTTTTTCTGTTTCATTAATTTACTCTAGAACTAAAATAGATGTAAATGTATTCTAGATATTTCTCCTGTGGTGGTCTGAGAGCAGGTTTCTGTCATGAGTCACGTTTTGGAGTAATAGAAAACCAAAATTGTATTTTAGGATTGAAAGTTTGGGGAAAGCCTGGATTTAAGTTTGGATTTGAACTTTTGATTGTACTGTATTTGCCTTTGTCTTTGCCTGCACATAGGTATAACCATTTCATAAGAGAAGAATGTGTTTGTTTCTAGAACAAGTCAGTACTATGTATGCTATGTTTGAAATTAAGAAACTTGAAACTTGTATAGTCATAATTCAGGAGAAAAGGAGATGGTAGAAGTCTAGTAAACAAGAAGCTCTTTATTTATTCCTTAATATGATTATTTATTGGTTCTTTAGTTAAACTTGGAATGTAGAATAATGGTGATTGTATTATTTAAATCTATATAGACACCTGTAAATAGGACTACAGTGGTTACTTTTTGCAACATTTCTTAGCAGGCATGCACAGCTTTAGTAATAAATTTGAAAGGAACCACCTTATGCAGCAAAGAGACTGCCGATCTAATGATGTATTACTGGAGGTTTTTCTGTGTGTCAATATATTTTTTAATTTCACTTTGTTTTTTGGGAAGAAAGTTGTTTATATGGAGAGGGTGACAGCAGATCAAATAAAGCAGAAATACAATGTGTGAATTGGATTTATTAACTTGTAAGCTAGTCATGAAATGGTGCATTTTTTTTAATTTTGTGTTGAGACAGTTAAATTTCAGTTTGGAGCTGGGGGGAGGATGGATTGTTTGCTGTTTCTAATTCTGTCAAACAGTTAGCCTAAATCTTCTCTGGTGGTGACAGACCTATATTTCGAAATACCCAAAAGTGCCCCTCTTCCTTGGCAGAGAGTGACAGGTCTTTCCACACAGCCAGAACCAAAATGTTTGGATCCAGAATTTTATCTCGTGTCCGCTAAACCAATAGTTTTTGTCTAGAGTTAAAAAGTAAAACCTTTGCAGTTGTTCATCTCTCCATTGTATTATAATAAATATAATAAATAAATATCTTCTACTCAAGAAGAATTTATCCTGAGGTTGAGTTTTGTTGCATGGCTGTTTTCTGTAAAAAATACTAAGATAAAACAACAGTATTCATAGAATGTATCATGTGACTGTACAGCCTTTAAAAATTGTTGCCAAGGACAGCAAGTGGTTTCAAGAATTTGCTTTCCAAAATCTTGCTGAATGTAATAGTTTGCCACTTTCTATGGAGACATATTGTGTTAGCCTCTATTATCACTCTTGTTTTAGACCTTTCCAGACCCTGTGCTTCTGATAAAAAGCAGTGCAGACCAGTAGAAGGAGGCTTAGTACTGAAACACTTTGTGGTGTCTGATGTCCACATTGCACACTTTTCAGGGTTTTGTTTCAGACTCGTCCTAGTCTGGGTCTGTGATTCTGTGAATGCCCATTAGTGGGTAGAGTGCTTTACATGCTCTTCTGAAGAGATCTTCCAGTTTGATTTAGTCCAGAAGGAATTTCCTGTGTGTGGTCAAGTCACTGTGGATCCCAGTGTGGAGACAGTCCACAGTATTAAAAAAAAAATTTAAAAAATATTGTAAACATACAGTGAATTGTCAATAGTAAAACCCTACTAGTATGTATGTTTTTATTTTATAGCTTTTTCTGTTTTACAGCTTTAACCCCTTTAAGTTTTCTCTTATTTTATACATGCCAAAATGGCATCACATGTAGGTGGACTTTTATTTAAATTCATTATAATGGTAATGGATTTTTTATAATCCTGATGGATGCTTTTTCTCTATGGAAATTACTTCTATTATTTCAGCTTGCACCTCCTTCGTTTCAACTCTGATTTTTTGTCTTGTCCTCCACTACTGGATTGAAAGTTACTTTTAACTTGTTGAAGTCTCTGGCAGATGTCTATGTCTGACCTGAGTGCTCCTTAGCACCTGTCAACCTTCTTTCTCACTCTTGTTTAAATTCTCAAAAGCTTTATTATTTTTGTTTGCCAGTAGTTTCACTGCAGTTGGATAATAGTTCTGATGCCCCAAAACTTCTGATGCCCCAATAAACTCTGCTTTAAATCCTCTAGTCTTACTTAATACAGCCAAGTCTGAAATTTGTGTTGTGTTTGTATTTGCAATGGGAAGCATTTCAGATGTCTGAATTCTTCATTGTTTTCATTTTTTTCCTACATGAAATCTAAGTGCAATCTTCCAGTTAGACTGGCGTAAAGTAGATGGGGGACAACTTCATCTCCAGTTTCACTACCAAAAGGTAACTTAGCTAAAATTAAAGATTTGTTGATTTTGGATAAAATTTAATATGGTACTCAAGGACCAGATATAAAAACAGGACTGATGCAGTTAAACAGATATGTGTATTCATGGGCTTTTACAGTGTCTTTACCAACAGACAAGGGAAGTATTTGAATGAAGAAAATGAAAATTCACTGGGTTTTGATGCCCTCTTGGCATTTTCAGGACTTCTGGGGAGTCACAGGTTGGTGACTGAGAGCAAACAGGAAAAATGGTTTCTCACCTACCACTACTGAGAAGACAGCAATGACTCGCCTTCATCAAAAATAATGTTTTCTTGAAGTTTAACAGAAAACACTAATATTAAAATGGAATGTATTAGTCCTTAAGGCTGATAAGTTGCTATCCTGAAACTATCCTAAGAAAGCAAAAGGAGGGAAGGAGAAATGGAGAAAAACAGGCTGCATGAATTTAGAAGACAGACCTGTTCTTTTTTGGTTTTCTTTTTCTTCCTTGTATCCCAAAAAGTCAAATTACAGTTTTTTGGTGTAAAGTGGAGATGAGAGACAAGAATATTTGTTATGTTATGTACAAGTTGTTCACATTTGAACATAGTCATAAATAGTTCTTTTCCAAAACTCATTGTATCTGCAAGCTAAGACAAGAACAGAAAAAATTATTGTCCAGACACTAACATTTCCTGTTATATGTAATCTCAGATTTGACTTCTGATGAACTTCATTAAAAAAAAAGATAAATAAATATCCATTAATGTTTCATATTAATTAATTGAAATGACACAGTTTTGGGGACTTAACAAGATCTATTTTCTAAATTAAGCTCAAATTTCAAAAGTAATTTAGATTAGTAACATATTGTAGAATATACAGAAGCGTGCAGCCCCAAGTGAATGAAAGAACATATTAGCTAACTATTTTGGCATTAACCATGCTAAAGCAAAGCCAAATGAACTACCTTATTTATTAATATTATTTATATTTAAATATTCTTTCATAGCATGTCTATATAAAACTACCTTGTGTATTTCATTTACTCTAGATATTCAGTAATTGTCTAAGCAAGTGGTCCTCAAGTGCCTAACCAAGGGTATTGTTACTACTTAAAATGATTACATTGATTCAATGTATAGGTTTTATGTTGTTGGATGAGTATTTTGTTAGAGTAATACCAGCTTAGAGAGGGGTTGTCTTCCATTCACTTCCAAAAGAAATCTGGAGTGCCTGTTTTATAGTCTGTCAACAAAAGCACACAATTTTCCCCACCAGTCAAGGTGAATTACACTTTAAAATGTCTTATGTTTGTTTCTTTGTCTTGAGGGCATTTTAAAAATCTGATGTGCTTAATATTTCTTGGCCATATTGACTAACCAGTATAGTCTTCAACAAAATCTGAAACTCTGCATTCGGCTCCATTTGGTTTCTTGCTAATAAAGTCCAAGACACCCCAGAAGTGGATGATTTCTCTGGAGATTATTTCTCTCTGTTTTCATCCTGCCACTATGCTTGGCCCTGTAGCCAGAGCGTGTGGCTAATTATCTATGTTCAACCCTCCTGAAGTGCCATCCAGGGATTGTTAGCTATTAACTTTTTGGAGAGACATCCATTGAAAGGTTTTGTAGTGCTGTGATGATTGACAGCTGCCTGCTTCGTGTCAGTTCTGTCTTGTATCTCTACTGTAGGGCTTTAATTTCTGTTTTAAATGGGAAAGTATCATGTTGCTTTGTGTTTGTGCAGAGTCTGGCCTGCGGCAGGAGCTGCTGGTGCTCATCTTGGTCACCTTAAGGCTTTGCTGAGTAGGAAGAGCAGCTGGGGATCAGGGAGGGACTAAGACATCATAAAAATCTTTCAGAAGAGCTTCATGTCCTGAGCTTCTCATTTGTAAGAAACAGTAATCTCTGCTTACCCTGATTTTGGAAAGGGTCCCTTTGCAAATCCTGAATGTGAACATGAGTGTCTGCACAAGTCCTGCTTATTTTGAGCCAGGATATTTATTTCTGCCTGTTTCAAAATTGAAGATAACACAATTAAAATATTTAGGAATTTTTTTTGAGATGCTTTTACTGAAATCCAATTGATCAAGTCAAGGTTGCATTATACGTCAGATAGTTTTCAACCAGATCTTCTGAAATGAGAAGTTGGGAAAAACTTGGGAGTAATGAAATCTTTTTTTGCTTTCTCATTGCTGTGATTTTACAGAGTCCTCACAAAATCAGTTGTGATTTAGTTTTCTATTAATTAAAAAAAATAGGGTTCAAGTGGTTTGGAGAGAAAAGTACTAGTTCAAAACTTTCTTCCTCATTACACATTTTCAGATCATATTGAGCTAAATGGCTTTCTGCGTCTATCTTCTATGAAAATGCCTGGAGTTGGGGTTGTTCAGCTCTCCCTGGAGAAGGCTCTGGGGAGACTTCTTTGTGGTGTTTTCCATTTATAAGGGGTCTTACAAGACAGACAGAGAGAGAAGTTTTACCAAAGATTTTTGTGACAGGACAAGGAATGACAGTCTAAACAGGAAGAAGGTAGGTTTAGATTTTTTCCATAAATTAGATGGAGACATGAACAAATGGATAGGTACATTGACAGGTGCCTAAGCTTAGTTGGTTTTATATAATGAAGATGTCATAATATAATGAAGATATCATATATAGTTCTCAATGCATGAAATTTGGCTGAAATGTTCATAAGCATGCACAAAAATGAGGAAATTAATATACCTGTATGTATTGCATTTCATTCATCATAATGTGCAATTTAAATTGAGGAGTTACGTGTATAATATTTGAGCATCCAAAATCAACACTAGGAAATAGACATCTATTTTTAAGAGGATACTAAGTCTCTACTACTGAAGATTTGACAGCCACCTTTTCCCCTTCCTGTTCCCAAGAATTAGCTAGTTCTTTTAAAACCAGACAAAAATGCACCTTTAAATTCCTTTTTGTACCATGTGTAGTCCTCAGAGATTTGTTATAGACAATGTATTTTTTTATTAGCAGAAAATTTCCCTTAGTCAAGGAGGATTGTATTAAAGAATACCTAGGCCAGCTTGACATCCACAAGTTAATGGAACCTGACAGGATGCATCCATGAGTGCTGAGAGAGCTGGCAGACACCATAACAATGATCTTTGAAAGACTCTGGAGTTCAGAAGGGATGCCTGAGACCTGGAAGTAAGAACAAGTCACCCTGGTCTTCAAAAAAGTGCAAGAACAAGGACCCAGGGAACAACTGACCAGTCAGTGATGGAGCACCTCATTTTGGAAACCGTTTCTATCCACATGGATGCAAAAAAGTGCTTAGAGTAGTCAGCATGGATTCACTATAGGGAAATTCTGCTTGAGCAACCTGATGGCATTCTATGATGATTCAAGTAGCTGGATGGATGAGGGGAGAGCAGTGAATATTGTCTACCTTGATTGCAGCAAGGCTTTTGACTCTGTCTCTCACAGCATCCTCATAGACAAACTCAGGAAGTGTGGATGAGTGGACAGTGCGATCAATTGAGAACTGACCAGCAGATTCCAGAGAGTTGTAATCAGTGGCACAGGGTCTGTTTACAGGTCTGTCACTAGTGTTGTCTCCAAGGTTCAATACTAGCACAGAACTGTTTAACTTATCCATCAATTACTGTAATAGCGTGAGGAGGCAGATGCCTCCTCGGCAAGTTCAGTGATGTCCCAAAGCTGGGAGAAGTGGTCAGTACCCCAGAGGACTGTGCAGCCCTTCCAAAGGATCTTAACAGGCTGGAGAGATGGGCAGAGAAGAACTGTCTGAAATTCAACAAAGGCAATTGCAGAGTCCTGCAGCTGGGGAAGAATAACCCCCTGCACCAGTGCAGGCTGGAGCCCAAACTGCTGGAAAGCAGCTCTGTGGAGAAGGACTTGTGGGTCCTGGTGGACAACAAGTTGTCCATGAGCCTGCAGTGCTCTATCAATGTCTGTAAGTATCTGAAGGGAGTATGTGAAGAGGATGGAGCCAGGCACTTCTTGGTGGTGCCAAGCACTACGACAAGAGGCAACAGTGTCACCAGAAACCAGGAAAGAAATTCTCCAACTGATTTACTAGGTTGGAAAGACAACATTACTGTTAGTAGTGCTGGATGCATGGGGAATTCTCCTCAAAACGTGCATGCCTAGTAACTCAACAGACCACGTTATATTCCTGAAACTAACACATATTCATTACATTTCCTCAACCATGCATATATGCTAATTATTTCCATGGACTTATTTGAATATGGTTCTGGATCTTCTGATGCATCTTTCTCTTTGAGACTACTTCAAATACATTACAGGATGTAATGTATTTCCTTTATCATTCTTTGTAGTGACACACAATCCTTTTTCTAAAAACTAAGATGTCTGCTAGTACATATTGATCACTAATATAAGTAAATAAGGAAGCATTGGCTGGCACAAGACTTACTAGTCACAGATGTAGAGAGTTAGCATAAAACCACATTAATCTCTGGTATTTGTACTAAGCACTGTATGGTACAAAACTAATCATTAATGATGAATATAGGGATTATACACTGTTGTGCTAAAGTTAAGAGAATTTTCCAACATTTTCCCCCGCTGCTGCATAGATATCTTAGCGAAATAGAACTCGTTAGGTAACAACTGGCAGAAACTGATGCACAGAAAGTTCCACTAGACTACAGGGACTAACTTCTTTACTGTGTGGGTGATCAAATACTGGAACAGATTTCCCAGAGAGCTTGTGGAGTCTCTGTCACTGGAGGTATTTAAGAACTGTCTGGATGCAATCCTCTGCCATGTGCTCTAGGATGACCCTGCTTGAGTAGGGAGGTTGGACAAGATGACCCACTGTGCTCCTTTTTAACCTGACCCATTCTGTGAGAAGTTCTCCTGGTCTGCAAAACTCCACCTTTGTGGCTGGTAATGGTTTGAGCTTCCCCCCTACCAAAACCAGGTTGTGCTAAACCAATACAGGCAAGCAGTAGGGTTTTTATTCTGAAATCTTTGATGTCTTTCTCTCCTACTACTAACCCAATTCTCTCCTAGTACTAACCCAACAGCATCTCATTTCATGGAGCAGGAGTAGCCATGAAATCATATGCTTTCCAAAAGGGAAATATAGCTAGAGAAGTTTAGGAAGGCAAGAAATCCAGTATGCAAGAGTAATGCACCTAATTCCTTAACCAATTCCTTATGCATTAAGTTTATTGCTACTTTAAATAGCTTGAAATTGATGGTTTAGCTTCTAGGTTTTTCAAGTATTTGGCTATATGTTTTCTTTCTTAGTTGTTTTTGTTTCTTTTTGATACTTCTGTGAGATATTTTATTCTTCTATCTCATTAATAAAACAGTTTTGACCTAGCAAGTTTCTGTTTTATGGAAGGGTTCAGTTCCTTTTTCAGAAGATTCATCCTGACTTTCTATTGTGTGAAAGAGACTGAAAATGTTTATATACAGAAAATGCAAAAATATGCGTGAGTCAAAGGGTCTAAATAGGCAGTATTACTTGTTCCAGCCTTTCTGCTTTTGTGAGAGTAAGCCATGAGTTTTAGCACCAACCTGTTATTCTGTTGACCCTCATTTTATGGTTTTTTATGTCAGTGTTTTTCATCTTGCGTTATACTACTCTGTATTTGGTATAGACTTGTTCTGCTGTGGTCCCCTGTTTCATGGGTTCCCTGGAAGGGACCACAACAAGCACCTAGTCCAACTACCTGACTACTTTCAGGACTGACCAAAAGTTAAAGCATGGCTTTAAGGGCATTGTCCAAATGCCTCTTCCACACTGACAGGCACAGGGCACTGACCACTTCTCAAGGACGTCTGGGCCAGGGTTTCACCACCCTTTGGGTAAGGAAAATATTTGCTTATGTCAAATCTGAATCTTCCCTGATGGATGGAGCTTTTAACTGTTCCCATATGTCCTAGCACTGGGTGCCAGGGAGAAGAGCTCAGCACCTCCCTCTCAACTGCCCCTTTTCAGGAAGCTGTGGGGAGCAGTGAGGTCACCCCTTGGCCTTCTTCTCTCCAAACCAGACAAGCACAAAATCCTCAAGGACATGTCTGCAGTGCCCTTTGCCATCTTGGTGCCCTCCTTGGGACACATTCAAGTATTTTCACATCCTTCTTAAATTGAACTGCACATACTACTCAAGATGGGGGTGCATCAGTGCTAAATACAGAGGTGATGATTCAATCACCTCTTTTGACCAGCTGGTGATGCTGTGTTTGATGCATTCCAGGACGGGGTTTGCCCTCCTTGCTGCCAGGGCACACACTGCTGACTCCTGTCAAGCCTCCTGTCAACTGGCACCCCCAGATCCCTTTCTGCAGGGCTGCTCTCCAGCCACTCCTCTCCCAGTTTAATGTCTGGTGTTACTCCATCCCAGATGCAGAATCCAGCTTTTGGACTTGCTCAGTTTCATGCCATTGATGATTGCCCAATGCTCCAATCTATCCAGATACCCCTGCAAAGCCTCTTGTCCCCTGAGACAGCCAACAGCGCTTCCCAGTTTCATCTGCAAATTTACTAACTGCGCATTCAGCTCCTGTATCCAAGTCATTGATACAAATATTGACCAGAACTGGCCCTACAATTAAGCTCTGAAGAACACCACTGGTCACCAGTCACAAGCCAGAAGTTCTGAGCAGTACAATATTCCATTCCCCCCCCATATCCTTCAACAAAATAATAGATTTCTGTGAGAACAGTAATCTCCAACTGACTACTGAGCTTTACAAGAGAAAAGAAAAAATGCGGGGGGAAAAAAAGAAGTGAAAAAAATATATATATATTTGAATGACCAGCTTGCATTTTCCTTAATTATATTTGTTTGTCTTGACCTGAGCAACATGTCTTTGAATTTCACAGGTGTAGAAAGAAGTCAGTCAATCAATCATTGTAGAAAGGAGCAGTCAGTCACTGCTAGCACCAGATCTGGGGCATAACATGTCTTCAAAGCCTGCTGTTACAAAGCAGAAGCCATTTTCCCATCTCCTGAAAGTAGAAATGGTTTCATACCCTAGGTCAATGAATATCTTTATAACAATAGCAAATTATTTCTTCTGTAGCAGAGATCAATAAGGAATGCAAAATTGTCTCCTAATTTCATTCTTTGCTACTTCCAGCCTCTATTCTTTCCTGCCTAGAATTATATTAAAGTTATGGTCAGAAACAAAAGGGAGAAAAGAGCATTTGTGAGATTCCCCGACTCCATGAAAGGAATTCTGTTCATCAGTTTTTTCGCTCTGTAGAAATTAGGGAGGCCAGGCTTTTATGAAGCCCTAATCCTAACATGAAACCTCCAAATATTAAGCCAGTTCTACTAAAAGGATGATGGTATATGAGAGGATTTATGGGCTCATGATTTGCTGCCATTGTATAAAACATTTTTTAAAAAAGGCATCATAGGGATTGAGAAGTACAAGAAACTAAAAGAAGGTGTTGACCACCTTCTTTTTTGTTGGCCTATTGATCATTCTTCTTATTTATGCAATATAGAAGATTTCCAAGTGGGAGTTTGGAGTAGGAGAGCTACAGAGATTTGCCAGTTTGCCTGGGAAGACTCCTGGAAACAAATAAACAGATTTGAATTTTGTGTATTCTTACATAGCATAAAGGTGCCTTCCTATAACAGTCAGTGATTCAGTGCTAAGAAGAAGGAATTGTTTCCTGCCACAAGTTAGGTGAACATTACCCTGTCTTTTAAATTAATTCACACACTTCTCTTATACCCAGAAAAAAAAGATAATATGGTCTAGATAGAAGGGATCCTACAGACTCTTCCCCTGTAGAAACACACACACACACAAAAAAAAAAAAAAAAAAAAAAAAAAAAAAAAAAAAAAAGGGCAGTGACACTAAATTTATTATGAACTGATTCATAATGAAAAAGATTATGCTGCATTTTTATCACTTAAGAATTGCAGACTATTAGTGCCCTTTGTAAAGGCCCCTGTAGGCTGACAAATTAACTGCAACACTGCATAATAATTATACAGGCAATATGAAATCTTCAGCAGCTTGTCTACTTTTCACTCTTATCTGCAATCTATAATGCTCTGTAGTCTAATAAATGGATATAAAGAAATGGTTCTGATTTTTTTAAGGCATCACTAAAAATGCTAATTAAACCTATAATGATGAGCCTGCTGAGGATAGGGCACTAAATGCACAAGCTCAAGGATAAAATGTCACACTGGGCCAGACTAAGGCTTGCTTGAATTTAGAAAAGGACCAGGGACTTCTTGATTATTGTAGCTTCACTCTGTATTTGTGGTGTGTTTTGCACTGATTTGTGGAAAACTGGAAAAAATTTGTGGAATCTCATTTGCAAGTGGGAAGTTTAAGCAGAATGAGTTTCTCTTTTTGGTGGTGTTCAGAGTAGAACAAGAATTAGTATTTTTGGCATTTGTCAATCTTTAAGATATGCCTGTGAAAAGAAATTAAACTAATGAAACTCCCTTTTAAAGTATCTTTTGTATTTCCAGATATTTTTTTAGGCTGAAAAAATGTTTTCAGCCCTTTATTTGTGTGCACGTTAGCACACATGCTGCTGTCACTTTTAACTGCTTGCAGTATTCTGAGGGAAGTATGATTTCACATTTTTTGTATCTGTGACTGCTGGGGTTTTGCCACCCATCTAGACTGGACTGGAGAAGATAGAGGGTTGTTTCACAGGCTCATGCTGCTACAAGTGATGGGCAAACAAGGGATTTGCTCCCTGTGCTCAGAGACATGAGAAATGTTCTCTCAGGCTGTTTTTTTGCTAGGACTGTAGATGTTCATGTGTGAATGTGTGGAATTCTGGAATCATGTGCTCTCTGTGGGTAATTTGTATGTTACATATACAGTAGCAACCATTTAAATGTATAACCTCAGGATATAGCAACTCTTCTAGTTATAGTAACTCTATAGTAACTCTTCTTTATTGGCACTCACCTCCATGGGGATTTCCTTCTGTACCCTTATCATAAATTGGTTTGAAACAGATATGTTCATTAATTGGGTCTAATACTGATTATAATATATTCTGCCTTTCCTACCTGGGATTTTATTCACTGTAAAGTCATTTTTTTAATTAAGTGTTCCTCTTGAAGGGTAGCCTTGGTAGGGCTCTGTCTTGCAAATAACTGATACACTGAAGTCTATCCATTTCAGCACAGGAACAATCTAAGCTTTGATAGTAGGGATTGGCAGGATTGGGTCCAACAGTTTTCAATATTATTTTGAAGTATAATAAATTTGCTGTTTTTTCTCTAGATGTTTAAGCAGTCATTGATATGACATATGAGAGCTTTTAGACATACGAGTTTTTGCTGGAACTGTGGATACTTTCATTTTCAACAGCAACCAAAAACCTGGTTTCCTCAGGAAATGTTCTCTGAATAGCGTTCACATAATAGCTACTTGGCACTGTGTGTATTTGTGTGAAAAAACAATTGATGATATTTTAGGGTTATAACAAAACGGCTCTTCTTAAGAACATCCTTTTAGAAAAATTGGCTGTATTTGTCTTGCTCAAAATCTCAGCCTAAAAGCTTATTATTGTTAAGTCAAGCTCTTACACAACTAATGATTAGTAGAAATATTTCTGGAATTTTGTTTTTATTTTATTGCCAGTCATATCTGATTTTAAACATAAATGTTTTCAGCCTTGTTTCATCCTTGTTCCTATTCTCTTTCTCCCCTCTGCTGCTGCCTTTGGTGCTTGTGTTGATTTCCACCCATTCCCTAAGTCTTTTTTCTATATACCATTTTCTGCACCCAGGTGTTTATGTACTAAAACAGATTGTGGTTTTTGCCTTTTCTCTGGGTAACACTATGACATCTGAATTTAGTTTTTTTGCTGCTGTTGTTGCTTTCAAGCGTGTGCTGCCATCTATGGAGTAATTATAGAAATAAAGCTGGTATAAAAAAAAGATGTTTTATCAGAAGATCATGGAAAACAAGATCTAGATAGTGGAGGAGGTATCATAGAGCAGTTGGCCAGATCTCAAGAAATCTTGTTTCTCTGTCCCAGATCTCACAGCAAGCATGGGTGAAACTACACCTTTTAGAAAATCAGTGATTTCTAGTAATGAAATTATTCAGTTGATTCCTTTGAATCAGACTAAATTTGCTCTGTCCTTCAATCTGGTAACTTGTTCTTTTTTCTTTTCCTTTCCCATTGCTTTCATATGTCCTAGTTATTTAGCAGTTTCTAAGATCTGTTTACTATATCTTTCCTTATTTGTTTTTCAAAGCTTAATTTTAATTCGTTATCCTTCCCTAGCATCTTGTTAACTGACTTTATGCCTCTCCTCGGTGTTTAGCTTCAGCCTGACAAGTTCCAGATTTCCCTCCTTCAGATCCCTTCAGAATGCATTACTGAAGATTAGTCCCCATTCTGTCTCTCTTTTATAACATTTTGCTCCTTGATATCTATTTTAGAGTGTACATTTATTGCAACACATCTATTCAAGATGTGAAAAGCACTTGGAGAAGTAATTTTCTCTGTACTTGGGTATCCATGCACGTAGGGAAGCTACCACTTTTGTCTTGATGCTGTTCATGTGCATTCAGCTTGCAGATTTTTGAGTAAGGATTTTAGCATCTCACAACCTTGAATGGGGTTAGGTGGATGAATTCCTGGCAATTAGATTTCTATTCATTTGAGCTAGATGTGGCAAATAACAACTATGTCTTTAGGTCTTTCCTCAGCAAAAAAAGAGTGTTGGAGTGGGTGTATATTTAACCACTACTTCTTAAATGCTTTCTTATAACACAAGGCATTAAATCAAAAGGACAAGTTTCACCTATGTAGATAAAGCATTCTTAAAAATATCTTCTGACATTTTCTTCTTATTGCTGAACTCAAAAAATTGATCTTATTTTCCAGCATCAAAACAAAATGAAGGAAAAAAAATCGATGCTGAAGATTGATCAATGTTTTTCAAAACTGACTTAATAAGATAAAAATCAATGTGGCTGTATTATTTGTCATTCTTTCATCACCAGGAACATTCAAACATGGTAATATTTGATTCTTAAGTTAAATGTGAACATATTTCAGTTGCCTCCTACAGGGGCAAAAAAAATATAAGGAGGAATTTATTTAGTCAAAGTTCAGTTTTCTTTTTAAACCTAGTTTTGGAAATTTGAGTTCTGTAGAAACTGGAAACAGTTTGATATTTTAAGTGACAGTATATAATTATTCCTTTAATCACACAGACTTAAATAGAACAAATTATTACTTGTATTTGCAAATTACAAGCTCTGATCCTCCCTTCCTCCTGCAAATATCAGTTCCATCTTGCTTGGTTGAGAGATCTGTACTTAAAAAATTGGAGATAAGCTTCGGAACTGAATTTCCCTCATGGCAGGTTCACAGTGCTTTGAATTTAGAGCTTTACTGTACAAATGCACTGGCTGATTAATGTTTTTTTGGCAAAAATGAGTGGGTTATTTGTAATTTATTTGTTTGGTTTTTTTCCCAACATTCATTTCCCTTTTCTGCTCCCACTATCCCCAGTAATATTAAGATCCCTTATTGATTTATTTAAAGAAAAGCCTTAGAAACTGACTTCTGTTGAACCAATCCATAAACATAAGTTTGGCCTGACAGTTGAGAGGGTTTTTTTAAAAAAAAAATTTCCCATTTAACTACCTGCTGACTTGAGTTTAGCCATTTGGGCTCCCTATCTTAACAACTGAGTGATAGAAAATGTCCTTTTAGGGAAGAAAATCATTGTGCTCACATAATCACTGGAAGGTGTCAACTGGGATTTTTGTGAAGTACCAGACATTGAAAGACTCTTGATAAAATCCTAGATATTGGTGAGCTTCTGGTGTTGGCATCTTTTGTTTTAAAGATTTATTTCATGAGCACAGAAATACATTTTCTGCATAAATTTCTACTGAATTGATTCCCTATCTGCAAGCTGGGCCAGATAGTCATAAAATAGGAAATGCAAACCTGGTAGTAGTCAGACACAGACTTTGAGAATATGGAACTGAATCAGATTCTCTATGGGGCCAACTACTTTCTCATCTGCTTTTCATATTCCTTTGCTGATTGATTAATATGGTGAGTTTGCTCCTCTCATCCAGTAGCTCTGAGCAGCAATATGTATGCTCATTGGGCTCAGACAGTCCCACCCCTTCATCTCTCACTCATCATCAGCTTCATTATCGACAATATCTGTAATCACACAATGAGAGAGCTTGTACTTGTAGCTCTCCTCTTCCTTTCCTCCTCCCTCCTTGCTGTGAGAGAGAGGTGGCATGGCATATTGCATAGCTAAAAGCTTATCAAGCCTGAATTTGTTACACCTCTGCATCTGGCAGGCAAGCATTCACAACCACTACACATATACATGGCTCATCACCATGTGAAGCTGGACACCCTGAGAAGACAGATAATATTGGACTGGTTTTCTTGTTGCTCTGCAAACAATCAAATAGACTTAAGCTATGCAATCTGATATTCCCTAATTGACAGCTTTTTCAAGGTTCATTTGTTAACTGAGAGCATGACATGTATTGAAGTTGTTTCTTCATAATGCATTTGGCATTAGCAGAAGCTGTTGAATGCCTCAGACATCAATGTCTCAGCAATAAGATATTTCGCCTACAGTTTTGACTTTCTAACTAATGACTTTGTATTTGCAAAAGCATGTGAAATGAGCATAGGACAGGACAGGGCAGGAGAAAAAAGCTTATATGCATTCTCCTAAAAAAATTTGTGGGACTATTTTTGCTTCTTGGGACATTTAGTTGACTTTTATGGTTCAACTGTTCTTCATTTCTTTTGGTATAAAACCTTGGTTTCTTACTTAACAAAGTGTTCACTGAATAGTCATAGGGTCTCAGAGTCTGTATATTTATAAATAGGCATATTTGATTTTATTTATAGTGATGAAAAATTTGTGTGTAAAAGACATGCTCAAGAGTTTTGCTTGCCTGCATCCACAAAAGAATAAATAAAATGAAAAAAATCCTCTATTTCAAAGAAGCTTGTCCTACATGAAGCCCAGTCTTATTTGAAGGAATAAATTATCTGTGTAGAAGAGACCAGAGAATTATTTCTCCACTGATCTTGTCACTACTTTTCATTTGCTGCTTTCTTGTAGCTAGTTTCCATAAACACTTTCTCTAGTTTCTTAGAATACAGATTGTGCTAGAACTGTAACACTTATCACTTTTCATTCTATTAAAGATTTCCACTATCTACTCTTCCTTGTAACTGTTCGTGGGATGTTCACACAGGAGCTGTAAGTGCTAATTAAGAGATTTATCACAAATACATCATCATTAATAGCTGTTGCTTCTCCTGCATCCCATGAATGTTTTAGTTACTAGATAAATTTATCTTGGATGTAAAAAAATGTTTTCATTTTGTTTTTTTTTTCATTATTTAGTGTAAGCAGGTTACTCTAAATTTTTAGGTTAATTTCTCTAGCATCTAGTTAAATTTCTGCATGTATTCCTTCTTCTGGGTAGAGCACATGCCTGGAGAAGTACATGAAATTTTACAGATGTTGTCAAAATAATTGAAGCACTTCAGTGGTGCTTTGAGTAGCACTGTTTAAGAAGTGAAAAACAGCTGTTTAGATGAGGAAAAAATGAGTGAATGGATCAGGATGCCATCATTTTACAGGAATAAAGAGCCTAGGTTTGACAGAAGGGACTATTCAAATAATGCCAGGGAGGAATGAGCAAAGCTACATTCTGCTTAGAAAAGCCCAGAAACAAACATGAAAACCCTAAGGTCTGGAACCTAAGCACACATCTCTCCTCCTTCTGTAAACATCAGTGGCCTAATGTCCTGCTGCAACCAAATATTCCTGAGCTCTTGGGGGACATTCTGGACTTGTCTCCAAGTACCTCCTCTTCTGTTTGCAAAGTCTGTGATCAAATGCCATTTGGGCAAGCACTGACTGCAGAAACACTTCTGTCTTGCAGGGCAAGCACAAACTGTGTGTGGACACAGGACTGGAGGGCTCCTGGTGTGGCCTCATCCCCATCGGGAACCCCTGCGAGAGTGTGACCACGACAGGCCTTAAGTGGAACCTCAGTAAGTGAGATGCCTCTGGGACAGTGGATTTGGTGTGGTCCTGACCCTACATTTAGAGCAGCTTCAGCAGTGATGAAGGGTCTTACAAGTTTGAAGGTGAAGCATGGCATTGAATCCCTGCCGGGCCATTTTTTTTTTTCCTAGAAATGAAGGGGTTTTTACAAAAGAAGCAAGAGAAATATGTTTAAACCTGAGATCTCAGAGGCAGAAACACATTTTCCATTTGGGAGTCATTGTGGTCTTCAAACAGAACATTTGTTGAGTTCATGATACATTACCATCTTGATACATTGCCCTCCAGGGAGAAGAAGCCACGAGTGTCTAAACTCCTGCTTATAAGCCATAAAGTTGCAACAGACAAATACTACCGGGATACAGATTATCAAAGCTACCTCATGTCTCCTGAACCGCTTTATGTATATTGTCTCTTTCTCAACCCTGAATGAATAGATTCTTTTTCTTACTTTAAAGTTGAAAATAGTCCATTTGATCTAGAACCAGGGGCATTTATCTGTAACTAAAGGAGGTTTTATGACCCAAAAAAATTGAAAGCACTTTCATCCTCCTGCCTCTTCCTCCCATACTGAGTCATTTGGGATGTATTTACATAGGAAAGTAATGGATATTTTCAATGAACATTCATTAAAACCTAAGTGGGAGCAAAGCAGTAATTGAGAGGCTCTAGTCTCAGTCTGATTGACATGTCCAGGCTTTAAAGCCATTCCATGCAGAAAGGGCATTCTGTTCTCACAGTCTGCAGTGCAGTGCCTTCACTGGCTAATAATTAATGTGTGCCAGCCAGCTGAACACTGTGCCAGCCAGCAGAACATCTGCTGGTTCCACTGAGATCTTGACCATGTGCAATTAAGGTGGTGGTAGGCATTGGTAGCTCATTAATGATAAAATATATAAATATGTCATTAGTTTTGGATTGTGGGAGAATTGCCAGATGAAGACCTGTCTGGCTAGCAATATTTCTGTCCTTTTAAACTGGATTTGAAGAGCTGAATATATTGTGTAAGAGACATTCCCTTAATGTGAAAGGGAGTCAGATGTTTTCATTTGTATGTTTAAAAACAGTTGACATATACGATACTGAATTTTCATCTGCTCATCTCCTGTTGTCCAACAACTTCTGTGACCCATTGCACTGAGGTACTAATTTCTCAGAAAATGCTCTATCCTTCAGAATGAGGTACAAGGAGCTCAAACCAGCCTCATGTTAATGAAGTCTGAATTCTCTGTTGTATTGCAAAATGCTTCTGTGTGCATCAAAATGTGGTAGATGCAATGAAGTTGCAGCTCTTTCTTCTGATTTTTATTAGTTGAAAAAGCCATTTTCCAGACATAACATAATTTTTTCAGTTTAATTCCATACATTTCATCAGATTTACAAGGTGCTCATTAGAAAGTTGGTAATTTTAAAGAGGGTCTGTCTGGTCTGTTCCTTTGTTACTACTGAATTATGATTGCCTGAACTGTTAAAGCTAAAGAGAAAGGGATTGCAAGTCAGCTGTGCCAACTGGAGGAGGATGCAGGGGGGAGATAAAATGGCAGCAATTATTTTTTCTCTCTAGGATTGGGTTAAAATATCAGTTTCTTAAATGTTGGTCATAACTAGATACAGACCTACAGGGATTTTTAATACACTTAATACACATCTTTCTCTTTTTAATACACATCTTTCTCTTTTTTTTTCTTTCTCTGGGAGACAAAAAAGTATTTATGTGACTGTTTCCTGCTTGTTTCATCTTAACATGACACCATCATCTCTGCTTCTCCCTGCCCTTGTTGCTGTTATTTTCCAGGAGGAAAGAGAGCAGACCTTTACATTGTTTTCTGTAGTGACATATATATTGCATCCCATTACAGGCTGTTTTCAGTTTCAATACTCATGTTTCTCCCAGGTTGTAGTTCTTTCATTTATTTCTCCATATTTATCACAGATATATATATGTAAAACAAAAAAATTATCTGGTCTTCCTTGAAGAGGCTCAATCTATCTCAGACATCAAGGTCATTACAACCTGAAACTGTTCTCTTGCCCAACTGACTAGAGCTAACCTTTTCACTGATCCAAATGCACAATAACCATTGAATTAGGTTATTGTCCAGACATTGATTAAAAAATTAAAATGGAGTTACATTTCCCAAAAGGGAAACCAATATCTCCAATTCAGCATGTGGTTAGTTGTGACTTGGTTGGATTTTTTTCCCTAATAAATAGGATCTACATTCTGATAGTTAAAGTTTGATACTAACTTCCATTGTATTGCTGGACTTTTATGCTGCTTGTAGTTTTGCATTTACTTCACAAAATATTAATCCTCCTGTAAATTGGGATGGAGAAGCAAAAGATCAACTGGGAGGAAATAGAATAATAAGAAAGGAAACTGAAGTGTGATATGGATGTCAGCCTTGCTGCTAATGGCTGGCAATGGCAGAGCTTTACCTGTTCATTCATTAACAGCAATCTGAGCACACACCTTTGTAAACCTCAGTGTAAATATATTGTAAACCTCAGTGAATAATTTTTGTGGTTATAAATTCATTTTCATGTGTAAATCATAAAAGGAATGGAATTTTTAAGCCGAACATGACATGAAAGGCCTATTCCTCTAGTTTGTTACGGAATTAATTGGATGTGACCTAACAAGCTGGGTTTTAAAAAGTAATTTTTGAGCTCCCAGTATATTTAGGTATCTGGGCAGTAAACTAATTTCAGAATTTTAGTTCCAACAGTGATGCATTAGGTGGTAGGGAGCCCTCATTTTTGCAAACAGTAATTTCCAGCAAATCAAAATACAAATAACACTGCATTACAAGAAAGAGCTGGCTTTGCATCAAGGTTTTTGATGTTTAACACCAATTTCTGCCTGAGCATATCTAGGTTACTCTGCCAATTAAAATTTGTAAAACCTTTAAGAGGTAGTCAAATGTTATCTGTGTCTGGTGTACAGGTGCTGTCATGATGCTTCATAGGTTCTGAATAGAAAAAGACAAGGATAAATACCTAGGACAAAAGCTGTATTGAGGTTAAGAATAAGCTACCAAAGGTCTCATTTCAATAGCTGAATTAGATAAACCCAAAATACGTAAGTTATTCTGCTAGCAGAGAAACAATAATGTTTTTTAATATTACAGAATTCAGTATTTTTTATATGTCTGTTTGAGAATGCAGCATCTATGCATGCTTTTACGCATGCTTATCTTTGTTACTTGCTAGAGCTTGTCACAAACGGAATTTTCATTTATCTTAGTTCTCATCTTATGGGTGAAAGAACTTGGAGAAGAAAGTGGAAAATTGATTAGATAAAATATTTTTATTCATACTTGCTTTTGTGTAGCACATATTCAGAGCACATTATAAACATATTCTTTCCATTCCCAAAGGGATACAGATCTTTTCTCTATTAAAATCTGATTTACAGCACAAGAATCAGATAGTGCTTTGTCTGATTTGATGCACCTGACTGCTTGCTGATAACAGCTCTCATGTCTAATAAATAAATAACAAAAAATCCAATAATGCCAGAACTACCCAGCCTTCTTCATTAGGTCCTCAGTGGTGCTTTCATGGAAGGTAAATAAGAATGAAGGTAGAAATCAGCTGCAGTGCTCATCAAAGAACATGTTGGAGGGTAATGGTGGGCTTTTTTAGGAAATGGTTCCTTTTCTGTGAAATTACTTTAGAAAATAATCTTGCCAAGTAATTTTTTCTTCATCCCTATGGCCTTTGATGTCCTGTATGTCATGCCTGTACTGAAAATGCCAGCATATACGTGTGTGTATGTATATATGGGGGTGTATATATATCTATATCGATCTATCTATCTATCTATCTGTATATAAATTCTGTGTATATGTGATTGTGCTTTCCAGATAGTTTTCATGCCAATTTGCCTTCTTTAGGCAGGAAGTTAAATTGCTGTAAAATGCTGCCATTCGAAAGAGTGCCACTGTCATTTCACTTCAAAAGGCAATAGCAGTAATAATGGAACAAGACCTTTATCTAACTGTAGCAACAGAGCATCCACTGACTACTAGTGTCACAGGTAGATTAACAGGATCCCAAATCTTTTTGATGCTGTTTACATTGTTAGTAAAATTGAAATGTTTGCACTGTTTTACTTCACTGGGGTTTTATTGATGTTGCATTGTGAATTGAGCAAAAAGTTTACAAAAGCAGTTGTGGTTTGTGCTTTAGGAGAATTCATAGTCTAAAAGATGAAAGAAAATCAGTAACTTCTTTAAAAAAAGAAAAGAAAGAGGGTGAGGGACTGTTCTGGAAAGATTGTAAATTAAAATGGACAGGTATCTGTGCTAATGAGACTGTTTGTATAAGCACTCTCTAACCTGTTTCATAACTGAAATAGTTTATATCACACATTTTGCTACCCAAGTTCTAACTGAGGCAAAATAAGTAGTGCTTCTGGGAATAGCTTTGTTTTCAGTGGCAGAGTAAATAGTTTCACAGCTGGATTCCCATTCTCCTCTGCTTTCCTCTCTTTCCCTCCCTTCTCGTGTTCTTTACTGGCAGAAGATATATTTTCAGTGATGTATTTTTTCACTTACCATTGCAGCTCTAAGACTCTGGGTAGGGGTGGAATGGACAGAAATTATGTTGCTGGTCCCAAAGCATTGGATGGCTTCAACCTTTGGCAAGCTGTTTGCCCACAGGAGTGCTGCTGTCAGCCTTGCGGGGTCATATCATTTATTACAAGGCATGGCCTGCTGAAATACTTTTCCAGTGAAGCAGATGTTCTGATGGTGGCAGGCTGGCATCCCACTGGCTTACTGCAAGTCAGCAAAAACAACAAGGGCCTTGCTTAGCATTGCATAAAATTATCTTGAACCACAAAGATTGTTTGGTGTACATTAAATGACTGATGGGCACAGAGCTCAGATGTGCTGGGCCTCTAAACCTGTATTTGCATTTTTTGCTGAACAGCAGCTTGAAAACTCAGTCAGACTTTGTAAAAAGGCTTGAAATGAGGATTTGAGGTCACACATTCAGTTAATTTCCACATAGTTCAATAAATTTTTGGAATTAGTGGGAGAGAGATTCAGATCCAGCTCCTCTTTAGTGAGGTAGCAGGGTCCCTGGCATTCAGTTTGAGAGGCTCCTTTAAGGTGATTAAACAGATATGATTTTCTAGATCACACTGTTGGGGCAACATTACTGCTGTGGGACTCCATTTACAGAAGGACTCCTGTGAGTACCTTACTTCTGAACTAGCTCAAACCACTTCCAGTGGTAAGTTTAGCTCAGCTGGAAAGCCATCTTTAATGGGATATAGAGAATCCCATCCCATATGATCCTTCGATGCAGCAGTAATAAGCAATAATTGCCAGGAAGGAGTAGAATAAAAAAATCTCAGAGAGACTTCCAGCACAGCTGTATGCAGAGTAGATGACTCTCCAAAACCTGAGTAATACCATCTTGAAGTAAACTGAAGACATTTAGAATCATAATAGAATGTCCTGAGTTGGAATGGACCAATCAGGATCATCAAATCCAACTTGTAGCCATGCACAGGACAACCTGAAGAATCACACCATGCCTGAGAGTCATGTCCAAGTAATTTTTGAACTGCATGACCCTGGAAAAAGTCTCTCTTCATCTTTCTATAATTAGGTCCCTCTGGATGGCATCTCATTATTCAGCTGTGTCAACTGCACCACTCAGTTTGGTGTCATCTGTAAATTTGCTGAGGATGCACTTAGTCCCTTCATCTACATCATTAATGAAGACATTAAATAGCAAAGGTTGCAATAGGGATCCCTGAGTGACCCCTCTTGTCACTGATGTCCATTAAATTGTTGACCACCGCCCTCTGAATGTGACCATACAACCAATTGCTTATCCACCTAACAGTCTACCAGTCAAATCCATTCCTCTCCAGTTTGGAGAGAAGCATGTTGTGGTGTTGTAGATGTTGGAATGTGCTTGCCACATAGTGGGGAACTATGTCCAAGACTTTTTACAGAAGCTCAGATAAATGACCTCTGTAGCCTTGACCGCTTCTCTGAGGGGGTCTTTTCCACTTATGTTGTCACCCCATCATAGAAGGCCACTGGGTTGTTCAGGCAGGACTTGCCCTTGGAGGAGCTGTGCTGGCTGTATCAAATTACCTCCCTGTCCTCCATGTGCCTTAGCATGGCTTCTAGGAGGATTTGTTCCATGATCTTCCCAGGTACAGAGATGAGACTGACAGGTTAGTAGTTCCTAGGGTCTTACTTTCTACATTTTTGAAGAGCGGTACGATGTTTCCCTTTTTTCAGTCACCTGGGACTTCACCTGACTGCCAGGACTTTTCAAATATCATGGAGAGTGGCTTGGCAACTACATCAGCCAATTGCCTCAGGACTCTTGGATGTATCTCTTCAGGTCCTGTAGAGTCATGTACATTCAGGTTCCTTAGATAGTCATGAATCTGGTTTTTACCTACAGTGGGAAGTACTTTGTCCCCCGGTCCTCATCCTGCTGTCCATCCACTCAAGAGGAGTGGGAAGAGAAGTTGACACAAAGACTGAGGCAAAAGAGGTGTTGAGTACCTCAGCCTTATCCTCATCCATTGTTACAAGTGTTCCACCACTGTTTATCAGGGGTGGATGCACCTTCTTTGACCTTCCTTTTCTGGTTAACAGAGCTGTGGAAGCCCTTCCTGTTATTCCATGCATCCCTTGCCAGGTTCAGCTTCACCTTGGCCTTCCTCAGCTGTATTTCATCTCTGTACTCCTCCCAGGTTTCCTGTCCTTGTTTCCATTGCCTGTGCATTTGATTCTTTCCCTTTAATTTAACCAGCACATCCCTACTCAGCCATGCCCATCTCTCATTTTCCCTGCCTGATTTTTTGCTCCTGGGGATTGCCAGCTCTTGTGCTCTGTGGAAGACTTCCTTAAAGATCTGCCAGCTCTGCTCTCCTCACCTGTCTATGAGGGCAGTTTCACAAGGGATCCCACTGACTATCTCTCTGAAGAACTGGAATTTTGCCTTCCTAAAGTTCAGAGCTTAACTTTACTCGTTGCCTGACCTAGTACATCTCAGGACTGCAAACTCCACCTGTGCATGGTCACTGCAGCCCAGGCTATCCCCAGTTAACTCACTTCACCTCCCCTGACCAGAACACTTGTGTATGTGCAGCTACATTTTTGTGGCACATTGCAGCTATGGAAATTAATTTCATTATTAATGTAGAGGGGAGAAGGTTGTCAAGAGAGCAAAATACTGTTCTTTCCCTTGCATCCCCTATGTTACTTCAGTCCCTGCTTCTGCTAATGGAAATCTAACCCAGAAGTATGAAGAGATAGGTGCTCCGCTTCAGCTCAGCATTGGTGCAGATAATCCTCATCACTCTGGTGGCTGTAGATTGGTGAGAGTACAAAAAGTCACATGAAAATCAAAAGCAACCTGCTGCTACTGAAGGATGTCTGTTGTAAAATCAAAACACTTTTCTGAGCAAGAGGGAGATCTGCAGAGAGCCAGAAAGCTGCCTTTTAGATTGATGGGGGTCCAAATTATCTCTGTAGATATTAGCACTGACTCTGAATTGTCATCAGCGAGTGTGGTGACTGAATTTGTCCAAGAAAGAGACCTCATAGTTTCTACTGATGACATTTAACCCTAAAGGCATTCTCATCAGTCAACCTACCCACATGGATACTGGGAAATCATCTCTTTTAGACAACAGCAGATTCAAAGCTGGAACATAATGGTGTACATCAATGAAAGTCAGTGAAAAATTGGCCAGAGTACAAATGCCCATTTGTCACATCCCTTGCAAATATACTTTAATTTTTATCCTTAAATGCCCAGAACCAGCCATAATAAATGTAAATGTCACATTGCCTGGAGATTACCAAAACCAAAAAAGCTCTCTGAGGCATGTGGTGAGTTATTGCCAGTTCCCAGTGTCTGCAGAACCACAAAAGGGCAAGGACCAGTAGGAGGACAAATCAATCACAGCTGGCTAGAGTATTCTGGAATTAAAAAATGAAATGTGTTTATCTGTGATGACTCAGTTAATGAATGTGTGCTACTTAGATTTTTTGGGGGGTTGTTCAAGTAGGTAAGTGTTGCCACTAAGCATTGACTCCTCCTTTGAAATTTGTTTGTAGACCTTTTAGTTCTGTTTATGTTTTTAGTACATACTAGTGTATGCAATTGATCTCTTCTTCCCAAAAATATGACACTGAATGAAATTATTTTCTCTGCAGTGATCTATTCCTGTACCCCAATGGCAAACAGTCCTGGCTATCTCTTCTACAGTGTCTCAATTCTTCATTCACTGTTCCCTTATATGTTCAAATACAACATATTGCATGTTGTATCTGAGGGACCACTGCTTTTTCCCAGTTTTTGGCTCTAGATGTTTATGGAAAAGGTGTTTCTTTCCTGATGTTATATCAAGTTCCATAGAAGATGAAAGCCTGGTGGATGTCATCACTGACTTTTGTTGTGTGTTGTAAAAACTTATGTTTTGCCTGTAAGTTGTTTATGGCATCCTGAAGTGTAATTAATAAGCCATTAACAACTGACTGTAGTGAGTGTGCTCTGGAACTATTCATTTTAGACATGCATACCAATTACACATCACTAAACAAAGCTGTAGTTTTCAGGTGAGTTGGGAAATACAAAGTTTTGATAGATGATTTTATGTCTTGCCACAGAAGCAGCTGTGACTTCTTTGGGGCAGTAAATTCATATGGCAGGGGGGAGTCAAGCCAAGTCAAGGGGAAGAAAAAAGAGAAAGTAGCAGAATAGCAATGTGATATTGCATTCAGGATTAGAAACATGTTTTGGAGAAAAGGCAGATAACATCAAAATAGGCAAAGACATGAATACAGAGATTGAGAAAATGAGAATGGGAGTGTTTTAAGTAGACTGTTGACATCTTCCTTTTTGAAGTACTGAATTGAGACCAAAATTTCTGTCTTTTTATTTCTCTGCTATTTGTGATCTCTCTCATTTTCCACTGCTGTCCAGGCATTATAACCTACTTCTACTGTCAGTAAACTGGTAAGCTCAAGTGATGCATCCAAGTGTCCCTAGGATCTGCCTAAATATTAATTCAACAGCAAAAGATGGCATTAGATATTTGATTTGAAAACAACTTGCACTCCTATGGATATAAATTCAAGACTGAATCTAAGGAAAAACCAGAAACAGAGAAATAAAATTAATTAGTGTTTGGATGTCATGGTACTTACAGATTTGATATACCAGCATCAGTCAGTGTCCGAGGTATATTCTCTAGGAATGAATCTGCAGTCACAGTAGACAGATATGTCTACTGAGGCTGTGCAGATATGTACAGCCTCAGCCTTTCCCACGGCAGGAACACAGACACCTGGGAGGACTAAGGTGAAGAACTGCTGATTTTCTTGTGGTTCAGGCAGTTGATTGTCTGGAGTGTTTACTCTATGCAGGTACTTTATCTACTTGCAAGTCAGCTATTCATTTCTCTTAGCACTCAAGCTGCATTTTCAGCACCCTAACATTCCTGAGAGCTCTGCCTTGGTTCTGTAAAGCACAGCATACTCCAAAATGAAAGCTGTAGTATCATCTTTAAGATACCACATAAGATGTTAATATGTCTGTGTCATTGCTCTTGAACAGTTTCATATGTGCCGGTGGTATTATCAATTCTATCATAATGAGCAACACAAACCCTTGAGGAATTCAGAATGCATGCATTCAATGCAGTTTATACACTAAATAAGGCATAAGACCACAATGATTAATTAGGACTCAGAGGGTGTCAGTTAAGAGAATACTATTTGCCAAAATGAATCTGGCCTGCTTGGTTAATGGGATTGTGTAATTAAAGGATGAAGGCTAAAGAACCTGTGTTAAAATTGCACAGGCAAACATTAATTCTGGCATCCCCTTGCTCTCAAGTCCATGAGTTTGCAGCCTTAGCTGCAACTCTTAAGACAACTAGACTAGACAACTCTCAAGAGTTGTCTTCCATGTCTATTATTTCCAGGTGAATGTGGGTTCATATATAATTGACAGGTAAAGCATATGTAGCATGTCTCATTGTATCTATAGAAGTTTACATCAGCATGTGGCAGCAGAGTTTCCTGTTATTTACATTTTGAAGCTTTTCTTTGTATTTAATATTAAGAAAAAATTAAATCTTTCAAAAATTCCAAGTATCTTTAGTATATTTTAAGTGGTAATACATGTCATAAACCAAACAGTAAATACAAATAAATGGAGGTGGAATGAATGTCAAGAGATCCTACAATCTGTATAGCTTTCCTATGGCATCGCTCCATAAAAACGGCTCCCCTTTATGAGCTTTCATTTCAACTTTGGGGATTCCTTTATAACAGCATCTTAAGAAACTCTGCTCCAATTAATTTTTTTTTCTTTCTGTAATCTGCTGATATGGTATGTGATAAATATATTCTTAAGCTGTTAAGCATTATAACACAGCATTTATAATCTAATTGCCAATAAGAAATCTCAGAATTGTACGTTTAAGTTTCCCAAGCATAGGGCATAGCGGTAATTTACCGAGGCACCAGCAATACCACTGTATCACTGCTGATTGACAGGTTACTTAATGATGCTGTTTTTAAGGCAATTTTCTAATCAGCTCCGTGAACACTCATCAGGAGCTTGCTTCTTGATTTAAAGCAGAATCGGAGAGATAACGTTTGTTTTGCTTATAAAAACAAACTGGGAAAAAATAGCAAATTACAAAGAGAAATAACACAAATATAGAAAGCTTTGATTTCATGAATCTGGATTATGCTTTCAAAAGTTCAATATAGAATTAAAAGCTGTGGCATGAATGAATCAGCATTCATCAGGCTATTTCTTTTGTGCATTTTGAAACTGGATGATGATAGCTTAAATATTAACATTCTTGTTTTTAACAGGTGTTACATCTCCAATCATTGTTTAATAATAATTATGTGATATAGTAGATATTCTGTTGGGTCTAGTCAATTGAAACTGAGGCACAGTTAGTTTTCCATTTATTTAACATTTCTTTTCCACTTGAAGAATAATTAGTTATTCTATGTTTTCTTCTTATCTACTTCATTCTTTTGTTCCATAATAGAATAGCTTTGATATTAAAAATGTGATCTAAATCACATCTGAGCTGGGTCAAGTGTGTCTGTTGTCGAAGCAATTCATTATATGATTTAAGAGGTTTTAACAAGATGAGCTTCATTTGACCTGACAAATTTATGAATAGTTTTGACCAGCACAAATAAAGTATGTTTTCCAAATTTATCCCCAAGTAATCATTGTAAAACCATTGTAAACCCACCTTGTAAACACAGTTGTGTAGGCTGTATATCCAGTATATGTTGAAGAATTCATGCTTTATGAAAATATTAGAGCTTAATACCAAGCTTGTGGAATTAATGTGAGAATTGCACACTGACTTTAATATTAATATTTTAATCTGGAGGTGCCTCTGTCCCTTCCTTACTAGAGTTACTTAAGCCCTGAATTCTTTAGAAGATTTAGGCATTCATGCATTTTTATACATGTTACTAGTTCCATTGAAAATAAAGGGATTATTCATTAGGTAGAGTTAAATATGCAGAAGTACTTACTACAAGTCAGACTCTGAAGTGGAAGTTCAATAATATCTGAACTGGCTTTTCTGTATGTAAAATAAGGTGGTACTGACTTTAATCTCAACTTCCAGAGTTAGCTGCCTGAGCTTGTACCTATTCTAATCTCTCTTCTCACTCACCAATGCTGTAAAGCTCCATTTTTTAGTTCTGCTCATTTTCTATGTATTCATGATTGACTATAGTAATTTACATGAATTCCTAATTTTACTGTTAAATGCCTGGGCAAAATATGAAGACATGGTAAGACAAATGACTTTTAAATATTTCTCACATCTGGTTTCTTTACCTGCAATTCAGCAGTTGTGGTTTCCTACCAGTTCAGCTGTCAAGTCCATGTACCAAGTAAATTTTTCATATGAGAATTTTGGAGAAAATGTTATCTGGATACCTACCAGAATCTTTAAATAATCATAAACTTTTCATAAATAGCCAAAAACATTAGAACATGGTACATGTCTGCATAGTTGTAAGAGAATAAAAACACTTTGAATAGAGTAAATCAACCACAGAGGAGATGAGCTTTTTTTAAATTTTTTTTTATCATGATACAAGTTTGCCACACTTTTTTGTCTCTCTCTGCCATATGTGAAGCAAGATTTTCAATCCACATTAAAACCATGTATGCAGCCAATGCAGGCCCTTGCTAGGGAACAGGGAATGCTTTCCCCATCATATTATGGGCTAGAACGTGTGAAATGCTGTGACATAAATCTTTTTGTACTAGAATAATTTGGTATTGTTCCTGTTTTTTTTTTATTTTTAAATATGTAGTTATGTTTACCTTTTCATGTTCCAAAAGCCAGCAAACTCTTCCTTTGGCAAGTGCAAATCAACAAATGCTGGCAACATCCTGAAAGACGGCTTTCTGTTGTGAGCTTCTGTAGAGATTTATACTGCTCATTTGCAGTGTGCAGTAGGACGGTTAGTTGGTTATTCAGAGCTTGTGTGTGCCACTTTGTTTTTGCTGCTGCCTTTTGTTAGCCTGTGTGTTTATGTTAGCATAGTTCTGGACCATTTAAGACTTGTCTTGGATTTTTGAGAGCTCTGCTGCTGGCAATTAATTTTACATTCCAAATATCTCAAGAAAACATTGTTGTCAGTGAATTTGTAAATTAGCTTGTGTTCTTTTTAATACCATAATTACTTTAGTGTCCCAGCTGACATAACCTCAAAAGAATTTTACTGACTTGAGATTCACTCTTTCTGGTTTTTGCCATTCTCTAACTTCCCAGAGTAATGATTCCCTAGATGTTTGTCAGTCTGGGTTTTGTACCCATACTTCCTGAGTTTCTCTGCCAATTTTGTGTTCTCTCTGCTCTCACACCAGTTTCAACAAATTCTTTAAAAGTTACAAATAATGAAGACAGTCTCTTTAAAAACCAACAGACCCACAAACAAACAAAAAAATCAACCCAAAAACTTATATTGTTGTCATGGCACAGCACCACTTGCTGACTCAGTGGGTAGCACACCAGGCTGGGGATCCAGCAGTGTGGCTGGAGTACATCATTATCTCTCAGTATACTGCCTCACTTGTCCTACTGCTTATCTTGCTAACTCTTTGGGGCAGGGACTACACAGGGTCTCTGTCTTCCTGGTAGTCACATACTACAGGGATAAACATAATTAATTGTAAATGGGAGATTACTTCTGGAGTTATAGTAGAAAGCTATTACCATGGAATGATTCCTGATTTAAAATAAATGTATATTCTGTGCGTGTAAGAGACTGCATCTGGATTATTATTTTCAGAAATGGTACTGTGGAAAAAGATCATTGTTTAACATACAGTGCCATCTACAGAGCAGGCTATGCAACCTGCACTTCTTACATTATATGGGGGGTTTTGTTTGGGGTTTTTTACTTTTCTTTTTTTTGTCACAGGTCAGTTGACATTAATACTTAGAGAGTGTATGCAGAGTTTTTGTAAGATGCCGGCAGCAGTGGAGGATGAGGATGAGAGCAGTTTGTGCTCTCATCGGTTTTGGTCATAATCAGCAGTATCCATGGGCCAGACTTCAGCAACAATAGCCACTCCTAACTTTCTCTTAGAAGCCTAATTGTTGGGGGCATTTTTTGTCATTTTTAAAATGCAACTATTTCTAGAAATTCTACATCTACAGCCAACCTTCCTGGCAATCACATGACCTACCACAGCAGTCTGAAAGGCAGGCAGAGGTGGAAAAAGGGGGAAAGGGGCCAGAGAGGAAAACACCCATCGGTGATCGTGTTGTGTGAACATGAGGTATATCAAGGCACCTTGTCAACTGTCCTTTCTGATTAGAGTCAGTTGAAATGTGGGGCTCAAGGGCAGTGGGTCTTCCCATATTGTTACCTAAGCATATGCTGTGGAGAAAATTGTTAAGCAGTGGTTGTGTCTTTGCATGGTTCACTGATTAAAATGACAGTGCAAGGAGAGTTGGATTAAACCCCCGAAGTTTTCAGAGTGATCTTCAGATAAATGTTGATTTTGATGCAGAAAAGTGGATTTATTTTTAAAGACAGAAGAAGTGAAAGAACACCGAAGAATTACACCTTCCACTCTCAGGAATCCATTATTTATGTAACATGGCAATTAAGTTACTGTGATCACTCTGGAAAAAACTGTTGTCTGTCCTCTTTTGGCTCCTGAACATGGCAAGTTATCTGATCTTTAACCTGTTATTAGCTCAGGACCCACTGTTTTCCACCTTCAAATTAGTGGGTTTGAAAAACAGAAATAGGAAGGGAGGGCTGAGAATGAATTCTGACATCCAGGGCTGAGACAAAATAATTTTTGGCAGATGATCTTGCACAGGTGAAGAGGGAGAGGGGAAAAGAGAAAGATCTTTGTTTTCTTATATAGTTACATGTGAAATTCAGTGAATTTAAAGTAGCAGCAGAGATGTACTGGGAGTCTGAGTGTCTGAGACAGCTGAAGTTGCACATTAAATAGAGTTTATGAGACTAGTCTGCCATTTGTCACCTGCACTGTCACAATCAGCACACGTGACTGCGTAGGTGAGTGGGGGTGTATGTAAATAATAATTCCCCTTTATTTAATATACATTAAAACTGCAAAGGGATATAAATATGAGTTAGCAGAGTGCTACAAAATGTGAAGTTAATTATGTAGTAGTTATCCTCAACATTTCCATCTTTAAAGTGGTTTTGAACTGCATAAGTGCAGCAGTTACTGCAGACTGTGATTAGATAAACAGATGCAAATAGTAATTGTAACTGATAAATGATTGATGATGGCTTTATATGTTTATCATTATATACTGTTGTAAACAATTTTTACTCAGTGAGGATAGAGTCTGGAGGAAAATTGATGATGAATGAAATGGATTCAAACTGTAGTGCTTTTAAGAGTATAGAGGGCCAATACTGTAGGGCCAATAGAGAGCTGTTACCTGAGGAACTGGTGCCCTTTGCCATTGGTATCATCAGGCTGAGCACCAAACATCTGCCATCTGACATCCAGAGCCTGGATACAAGGTTTACAGGAGAAAGCCTAAATTAGAGATGGGGAGGCTGAGCACTGTTGAATGATGGCTTTTGGTGTGGAAGACCCCCTGATCCACTTCTCAAAAGAAGAGGAGATGCCATTTCTCTTCATTTTTCTATTTCTTCCCATGGCTTCTGCCTTCTTTCACAACTTTCCAGTGTCCTGTCTCCTGTGGATCTATGAGACATTTGTAGTGCATTATTTGACAGCCACAGAGTGACTCTGTTACACCCACATTGTAGGAGCCATTTGTCCAAGGGTGTTTGGATCACTGGAAGTTGATAGGTACAAGGAGACAAATATGCATGTTTCTAGAAAAACAGGGTGGGATAAGAGATTTGTGCAGTGTTAATGGTGCTATAATTCTATTTGGTTTGTCACCTGCCATTTGCTAATTATTAATCACAGTAACAATATTTGTTAGTTACATTAATTGAAAGGGAATTTTATTGCAGCAGCTTGAATTTAATATCACTTCTTTGTGTATTGTACAATGCAAAAAGTAACCTGTAGTAATTAAATTACAGGGTAAGTCTTCATTCTACAGAAATTATTCTATTCACTGAAGAAAAAAATAAGCAGGATATTACCAAAGAAAAGGCCCAGCTCATTAGCAGCCACTACTCTCTGCTCTGTTCACGTCACTGGCAGCGCTGAAATCTGTCTATTACTTTTCCTGTGGTGTTGTAGAACTAACAATGAACTTGCCATCTTTTCTGTCATGTGCCTGCCCTTGGGCTTGTACAAAAGAAGGGAATTAGGTTGTGTTTTGTTGACCTTTTAGATGCAAGGGAAATGGTAGTCCTGTTTCCTTACACATCAAATGCTGCCAGGCTGTTGTCTGTGTTAACCTTTGTGGAGCACCCAGATGTGATCGTTACCCTAGCGCCACAACACAGATGTCAGAGAGAGCTGAAAAGGGATAAATTGGAGGTGCCATGCAAAACAGCTCAGCTAAAGACATTTTTCTCCTGCCCTGAAGAAAAGGTATTCTGTATGTGTTTAACTACTTAGCTGGTCTGTGAGTCCTGTAATTTGCTTAGCCAAACAGAACTTCAAAACAGATGGTTTCTAAATTTGGGGAAAATAACCATTACAGTATTTTTTCCCTGTGCAGTCTGCAGTTATACTTTAGTACTGAAATTATTTGAAAATTAAACAGGAAAATAAAATTTGGATCTTTACCAACTGAATACTAATTTCAGGAACATACAGTTTTTAGCATGTATTAGGTTTTCATCTGCACATTCAGCCTAGGATTTGTTTATGCTCTGATTTAGTGCCTCTTGCTGCTTACTTGCATAAACACTACCAAATCAGTCAGTTGGAGTTACCAGAGTATTTAACTCCCAGCTGCATTTGCTCATAAAAGGAGGAATGACAAGTTTCCTCCTTTGCAGAGGAGGAAGTGGAGAAACAGAAGGAAGTAACTCATTGCACTTGCATAGCACCTGCCACCAGCCATCTCTACAGGCAATTTACCAATAGTGAGTGCACTGCCTTGTGTGGAAAGCATTTCTTTGTAAGAAACAGCTCCCTTCCCAATCTCTTGATTGAGAAAACTGAGGGGCAGAGCATTTTTCTTGACCAAAATTGTAAGTGAAGCTAATCAGAAGGTAGGAATGTAAGTACTCTGGGCTTTGTGATTATTTTCTTATCATGATAGAAATAAATTATGACAAAGGAATTAATTATTTCATATTTAGGGTTTTTTTAATATATTTGTAATATTATTGCACGTAGTCAGTATTTTCAAAGTATATCTAAGAAAATTATATTTAGGAACTCTGCCTTTCTCTTAGAATATATGGTCAGTTGTTAGTAATTTTGTGCATGTCCATCCCTGAACATAAAGAGAATGTCTAGGTGTAAAAGTTGAGCTCAAATTGGTTTTTGAACAACCAAGCATAGTATTTGGTCTCCACTTCAATAGTACTTTAACTGTTAGTTGTCAGAGTGAGAGTACCAGCATATTCTCAGGTAGCCTTTGAGATAACTCATTACCCAAGAACAGAAATTATCTTGGGTTGGGGATTCCTAAAGGGAAATTTAGGTCTGTGACTCATTTGATTCAAGTCTTTGCTCCTTCAAGGAGGCATACTGTGAGATGCCCAGCCATACTCCGCTGCACAAGGCTCAGCTGGGCTTTGGAAAGCACTGCCACAGAATACTGTGAACCACGGCAAAAACAGCAATACAGTCTCCACTTCAAGAAATCCCTAAGCTACAGGTTTTTGAGAAAGGGTGTGCTGACAAAAATACTGCTCCATATTGCCCGGTCTTTTAAATTCTTTCCTAAATGCCTCTTATGAATCATTGCCTGAGGGTCCTGTGTCAATGTCCTAGCAAGATAAATCCTTGGGATGACAACAGTCGCTGGTTTTTTTGACCTGTAGGGTCAAAAGAGCACTCTTTTGACCTGTAGAGTCCTCCTGAGAGCACAAATATGTTTTTCCATTTGGGCTTCTCTCCAACCTGTTTTGTCCTCTACCCAGATTAGGGATTTAGCTTTTAAATTGAAATTATCCTTTTTTAGATAGAGGACTGGAATTATATGCCCTTCATCAGAGAGTATTCCCTTGTACAATGTACCACCTATGCTGTGGCAATGATATGTGTTTATCTCTGCTGAAAACATCTAGCCTGCTACATGTTTTTTACCCTCTCTAGGCTATTTCTGCTAGTGCAGCTGTAAAATGCAGCCTTCGATTGCTTGCTAAATTGTCAAACTCAGTTGGCAATTGAGAGTCCGCCTCGGCATTTTAATGGGCTTTGGCTACAAAGATTTCAGAGTAGGACTCTTCTCCTTTACTTGAAAACCTGCTTTCTAGTTGGGGTTTCTAAAGGTGGTATTGTATATCTGCAGGCACCAGTGGAAGTGGGTTTATGGAAGTGTGGATTCTCAATTAGAGAACAAAATAACTTCCCTTCATAACGCTCTCCTGAATGTTCAGACTTTTTAAGAAGGGAAAGTGTTTAGGTTCCTTTGGCTGGTTGTTCTGGTTTGAAAGCAAAACCAGTGAGAGACTCCAAGTCAAAAATACAGTTTATTGGGAAAAGGGAAAAAAAGACAAAAATACATGCAATGATATAAAAGGAAGACCACTGACAAAGTCAGAATACAACCTGACACCCCTTTGGCCAGCGTGCTGGTAACAGTCCAAATTGGAGTGGCTGCAGTCCTCCTGGAGTGGCAGATGTGGTTGCTGTGTCTTCTCAGAAACCTGTGGAAAGGCTGCCTTTCTGTCTAGAAATCCCTGGATTTATTCAGGTGGGAATGCCTAGCTTCTCCCCCTGGGCGGAGCATCTCACAATGGGCTGATGTTATTCTGAGTCACGAGGTGTGTTCTTAATCACCTGTTAAACAGAACTGGCTCCTGGAGAGTGTTATCTCTGAGTCATGTGGCAAGACATTGATGGGCCTTATTAACAGGAGATAAGGAAAACTGTCCAGATGCAACTGCTACACGGATGGTAATAGGAAACATCTTGGTGCTCAGTCTTGGACACTGGTTTTGTTTGGTTGGGCTTTTTTTAAACTGGTGCAGTTGTTGCCAGAGGCTTGTAAGCCTCTTGTGTATGTGACATATGTCACAGAGTATGAAGCTATGAGAATGCTTCAAGTCTCAAGCTGTAAGAGTAGCAGTTTACCTAACTGAAAGCAGTTGTCGATTGCTTTTTCATTAAATGCTCTTGTTAAGCTGTGGTTGTTGACCATAAGTGCATTCATAGCATCTCACCTGATGGGTGGAAGCTCCTCACTGCTTTCCTTAAGCCCTCTTTGACAAAGAACTAAATGACTTTTAGTTCTCTTCAAATTCATCTCATTTTATCTTCTCTGATTTATATAATCTCTGCTGGCTCAAAGGGAATGCTTTTGGGCAGAATATAGCCATGAATTAGGCTTTTGACTAGCCCATATTGCTTTTAGAGTTGTGGTTTTTATGTGAATCAGTTTAAGGATGAAACTGCAGTTTGGAAGTTCCATCAATACCTTCTTGGCATGTTGTATCACTGACTTGAAAGGTAAAACTACAGTATAATAGCCACTTGATGGTGCTTTCTGAAGACTGTAATGTCTCTTTCTTTAGCTGCAGATACAGTAGCAGCTGGCAGGAGCATAAGGTTCCAGAATTCTTATTGCTGCCATTATAACTTTGTGGCTTTTCTGTTACTACATAACATTTATATACAGGGTAATGGGAAGGAAGGTGAGTGAAACATATTTGCACATTTTACTAACAATGTCCAGTATTGACAGGTTGTATTTTATTCTGAAGGAAATGCCACTTTTTGGAGGGGTCATCTGATGTCCTAATTTGCAGCTTGATTGGTCATTGTGATTGTTAGCCTGTTGTGTTATAACCAAAATTTCAAGATCCTGTTTGTCTTGAACTTCTTTGTCATGAGTTTGCATCTAAATCTGTAAAATATTTCAACTTCAAATTTAGAAAGGTAATTGAATTATGCTATATGAAGGAAAGTGTGTAATTTTTCACACATCTTTCTAAAAAGAGCCTGTTTTTTTAGCCCCTTGTCTCCAAGGAATGTCAGGTGGATGATATCCTTCACATCGATAAATGTAGCCATCACCATGCAAAAGAGAACCTTCTCTCTTCAGTCTGATTTTTCATTCATATTCTTTGATTAAAGCATTATTAAGCTAATGTAGAAATTAATTGAAGTAATATCCAGCAAAGGGTCGTGAATTTTTCCCGTATGCAGAAGAGAAGTATTATGGATATGAGTTTTGCCTTTTTTTCTTTTTCCTTTCAGTCTGGAATGTGTTCAGTCTTTTCTCTACAAGAAAAGACACAAAGAAAAATGGAAGGAAAAGAAACCCAGATGGTCTCTTGTGGATAGAGATATATATATATGTGTGCATATATATAATAACATGGGAGTTATGGAGTAGTAACTCAGAGTAGATTCAGATTATCAGGGGGATTTCATTATATAATAATCAGAGTAATATACTTTCAAGTAATTAATTTCTGTTTTGAAGTAGATTATACCTTTTTTTTTTTCTGTTTGCAACACCTAACTCTGGCAGAAAGCTTATTTGCCAAAACTAAGCCCCCAAGGGTAAATACCTCATCACAGAATCATAAAATCATCAAGGCTGGCAAGGAGGCCCAAGATCATCAAGTCCAGCCTTTGACTGGATGCCACCATGTCCATTCAACTGTGTCACAAAGGGCCACATCTGCTCATTTTTTAACACCTCCAGGGATGATGATTCTACCGCAAGTCCCAAGTGAGAAATAGAGTGGTGACTGACCTTGAACAGATCCAGTCTCTAGTCCAAAAGTGGTGCTTCTAATGTAGCTGCCTTTTTGCAGTGTTACTTCGAGTTGCATGAATAACACCATTCTCATTACATATTTGCCTGTTCTTTATGCTTCTTTAGCCTAAATTGCTCTGTCTAGCCACCATTTAGGTACAATCTTATCTTGGAAGAGAAATGGCCCATGACTTGAAAGTTACAAAACAAACATGAATGGTTCAGTCTCATGAACCCCTTACAGAAAGTTAGGAGATCCTTTGTGGGAAATAAAGGCAGTGCTCTGCTCAGCAAGATAGTGAAAAGTCTTGGGTTTCAGGAATCAAGTTGCCCCTGTTGGAAAATTGATATGTAATGAGTGGCCTGGAAAAAGTGATTTTTCCCATGTGATGAATTGAAAAGAAATTGATGGGAAGAGATGATGCAGAAGTTCCTGCCTCCTAATCAGGGGTTCAGCTAACATGCTGTACTAGCAGGAAATTTCCAAGCTGCTGATTGTATTGCTTCAGAAAATGAAAAATCATCCAATTTCTTGAAAACACAGTGTTTTGTCTTGGAAAGAAAAATGCATTAAATTATGGTACTTAGTATTTTAGACCTTCTTTCTTCTTGTATCAAGGTTCACTAGAGCTAGTAGAGGCTGATTCGAATAGACAGCTTTTGCCATAGCCTGCAGATGACACTTTAGTCTCCACTGTCACTAATCTGGCTGGGAATGACAATCACAGTGATAATTACATGGATACTCTGGAGACTCAGAGGCAAAGCAAAACAGATTCTGCTCCACAGAGAATTTGCTTCTTGAACAACCAAATGCGGAAATCAAATCCTCCTGATGCAGGTTGTCTGATACTATTGGATGACATATTATAACAAAGTAAACTTAATTATTAGTAGAACTATATTGCCTTGTGTGTTTTAGTTTTAGAACACATACATATTTATTATTCCATCTGCTTCTGAAAGACTTAGCAATTGGTTGTTACAATTAGATAGTTACTAAATATATTCTGTCCTTATGCAACTTAAATGGAATGCAGACTTGGGAGCCAGCAGGAGATACCCAAGAAAACTGAACTGTGCTAAATTGAAAACTGATGAGAAGGTACCACTTTCTGAAGTGCATAATTTTACTTTGGAGCACACTGGACTGAGGTGGTAACAGGTTTTGTTCAGCACTGGTTGTGTGTTCCTTCAAAGTGAGTGCCTGGGCAGCAGCAGGTAATCCTGCCTGATTGCTTTGTCCTTGGCTGCACATAACATAATGACATGCAACGTACAACATCCACCACAGACACAAACCATCATGAATGCTCCTGATGTGAGAATGCTGGACGAAACAATGGATGGTTTATTTGAGTAACGGAATCGTTAAAAAAGGATAAACACAAAAACTTTTTAGAAGTTTTTGTAGTAGTTTTGATTGTAGTTAATCATTAGAGGTAGGAACAATATTTCCCTGGGGAAATACTCTAGCTATGTCAGAACTGCCTAGATTACGTGGAGGGGAGGTGTTGTTGTTACCTTTGAATTTGGTTGGGAAGTTACCAAAATTATAAACAAGGGAAAAAGAGGCTTCTGGTGAGATCAGTGTGTCTTTTCCCATAACTACTCATAGTTCTAGTTTAAGGCTTATCTCTCAAACCAATTTTATAGAATGTTCCCAGCTCTTGGTTGGCTGTGTATTTTTAAACTCTAAATGAATAAATGCATGTGCAAACATAGGTGCAGTGAAATGTTGCCTATTAAAAACTAAACTCATAAAAACCTGTCCTAAAAGTAATAGACCGTCAGCAGCTTCTTTTATAGAGGAAAATCAATTTAAAAAGAAACAACTCTGAATATAATTAAACATCATAACTCTGGTTTATATGTGCTTAATAGGTACAATAATACTTACCTACTGTATCTCACAGGAGCCTTTTGAAGTTTAATTAATTACCATTTAGAAATTCTAGGATGAGAATAAACTCCAAGTACATTGTATCACTGCTGCTGTTTTAAGCAGTTTTGAGGAAAAACTAGTAATTCAGAGATCCGGAATGTATGCTAGCATTCCATTTTAATTTTACATTCACATAAGATTAGTTTCTTCTTGTTTTCGTAAGATTTTCCCCTTCCTAGAATCAACATTTAAGGTTGTTGTTAGTCTAAAACCCAAAACATGTATTTAAAACAAGTTTTAATGTTAAGCAAATACCAGATCTTTCCTTAACCTTTTTTGTTTAACTTTCCTTCAGAAGCAGGAGGCGTAAATCAGAAATGCTTAAGAAACTTAACAGCCAACCTCAGTGACAGTATTAACATAAATTCACACTATGCAGTAGAGTGGCACTCAGGGCAGCCTAAGTAGTGGGAAGATTGTTAAAAGTCTTGTGATAGGTCTCAGTAGTTTATATTTGCTCATTACAGAACATTGTTTTTCAAGAGAAAGTATTGTAGGAAAAATAAGCAAACCATTGCACAGCCTCAGTGTTCAGCAGGAATGGAGACTGGGGAGCAAGAGATAACCCCATAAAGGTTGGTATCACAGCTGGAGCATTAGCATTAGCTGTTTTAAAGATGAACTGTTAATCAGTTCTGAAATTAGACCACATCCTCAGTTAACTGGAGAATCTAAAACCTTTATCACTGTGTGTAGGGGAGAGGGGCAGAGATGTCAGGATGGCTGAGTAGTAGACAGGTATGTTTTCATTTGTGTTGCATAGATGTTAATTTTATCTTGGGTTCACATTTGTGACAAAATGTTTTTAAACCCAGGAAATCCTTTTAAAGTTATCTAAATCTATATACTTTCTTCCTTGTTACATTAAAAAAGGCAGTATCTGGATTAGGTTGTGTTGAAGATTATTTTCTCATATATAAAATCAGCCTGACAATTTTGTTTGGTTTTAAACTGACATCTTTACTTTTTAATCTGGTTGTGTTATGATTTGCCACTGCACACAGAGTTTCATGTGCACATATTCAAAGATATAACTTCTTTAGTTAATGATACTAACAAATAATTTGTGTCACAGGTCTACAGTCTGAGGCAGGAGGAAGGAATTAATGCCAGAATTAGCCAACTGAAGGCTTGGGACTGCTAGGTGGTTTTGTCACCTGAGGGAAAGCTCTGATAATTATGAGTTATGGAGGATCCTTCAGTTTGAAGTAATACTGTCTCCAGCCCCCACTTATCCCCATACATCTCACAGAGTTATGAAGTGGGGTAGACAGACTTCATTACGTACAAAGTCTTTAGCAGCATAGACAATCATAAAATTCTGCAATTTTTATGTGCTGATGTCAACATGAGTATCTGTTGTCATGAGTGTCCGCTGCCTGTATTCTGGATAGTTGTTCCAATATTCTATCTGGACTTGACCTCTTAAGAAAAAGACCTTTCTATTATACTCCAATAAAGTTTTCAATTATGTTTTAGATTAGAAACATCTTAGTCCAGCAGATGGGGAACTGAGCTGGGAATCACTAGATGGGCATTTTCTCATGTTCTGCTGGGTTACCCAGGGTAACTCCAAGCATACTTCTCTGTGCTTCATTTTCTCCAGTTCAGAAACAGGAGTGATGCCACTGACCATCCTTTAAGTGTTGTGAGATCTACTGGTAAATTTTTCTTTACAAAGCTGATGGTGCCACTGTTATTCCTGCCTGGGTCACTGGATGTGCTGTGTTAGTGTGGCAGAAGGCTGCATCTTTGTTGGTTTGTTTCTTTTCCCAACATCCTACTGTCTCTGTTCTTCACATTAGTAGTTCTTTTTAGGACTGGGACAATCATGTAGTTTTTCTTTGCACAGTACCCAGCATAATGAAGTCTGAAGGCAATGACTGCTATTGCACTGGTAATTAAAACTGAATTTGGTAAGCTGATGAGATGGTTCGGTTAATAGCTTGTAACAGGGTGGTTATTATGTTAATAGCCTGTAAATCCCTCCTGCACAGAGCTGCATCACTCTTAACTTGTTGGACTTTTGTACTTGTGGCCTTTTGATCTTGCAGCTTTTCTTAGTATGTAGAATGGAAATTACTGATTTTTAAGCAAGTTGGAATACTTGGAGAGAAAACACAGTAGTTGTGTTTTAAGAAAAACCTAGTAAACAATTTAAAAGTTTTTGAAGTATACTGACTCTGTTGGTTTCACAAAGCTAGTCTTAGGTATTTTTTCTCCATTTGTCTTGCTAAATTTACAAGCTTCTTTGCCTTTTGAAGTGAAACTCTTTAAGACCTTGTAATCAAACCACTGCTAACTTGTTTTTTATTTAAACTGCAGCATTTGCATGGGCTGTGCTTCCAATTCCAATGTATAATTTATATTCTGTTGGGGGGAAAAATTGCCGCTGAATATTTTAAGTTGTAGTTTGGGCTGCAGGCATACAGGAAAGAGTGCTTCTATTCACTGTGTTTGCACAGTATTTATATAATGACTTTAAAATGCTTCAGTTCTCATCTGATTTAAGAGCAATGTTCCTGAAAGGCTCTTGCAAACTCTAGGGATTGGGATCTTGGGTATGCATTTTTAGAAGACAGAATGTCAAGCCCATGGGGTCTGCAGGCAGTAAAACTGAACAGACCATCAATCTCCACAGCCTAAAAACTACTCCTCTAGCCCTCAGCCAGCACCCTGCACCTACAGGGGCTGGGCACTCCTAACCCAGCCCTGCATTTCCAGGGAGTCACAGTGCTTGGCACTGCCCCAGCCCCTTCTCTTTGGCAGCACTCAGCCCTGAGCACAGCCTACGACATTTCAAAGAGACATCCAAGCAGAGCTGCTGAATAGGTAGAAGATTTGCCTCTCCGATCTCTGCTGCTATTCCCTGAGTCTTTGAAATTCCTGAGACACATACAGGATTTTCTGAGGTGAAATGACCTATAAATGTATCAGACTCTCTGAAGATATGTTGTCCTATGCCAGTCAAAAGGATAAAGACATACTATCCTTACTAAGAATAATTGAAGAAGTGCCATTGAGGAGCCAATTTAGAGAAATTATTGCAGTGAGATAGATGCCACATAATTGATATTTGGTATGGGCAGATTTATGGATGTAGCTGTTACAATACTATAAAATACTTAACTGAAGCACTTAGAGCTGTCACTTTTAATAGTGTACTTTTGCACACTCATGCTGTGGTAACTTGAGCTTTGTATTTTTTATTCTTTATGTGACTTCCTGCATTGCAGAAAGACATCTACAGAACTCCCATCATCTTCTTTTGAACTCGTGTTAGGTAGATTGCGTTGACATGGTCTTCACACAGGATCAAGCACCTTTTTCTTGTCCTGCCTTTGGCAGTACTTCCCCCCTCCATCTGGACAGATCTGCTGTTCTATTTTTTTCTCACTTCATGCCAGAAACATATGCATAGCTAATATATTGTGTTAAAAAAAACGTATTTGCTTTTTTAATACAAACTCATATCTCTTACCAAGAACAGATCTGCAAATACTATACTATGTCCCCTACAGCTATTCTCTGTTTAGAGATTCTTCATCATGTGTTGGACAGATGGCACAATCAGTGGGTTGTATCAGAGCATTAAAAAAAATAAATTCTTTCTCACTGCTTCTACCTAGACTGTTTTGAATTCAGTGAGATGCAACAGCTGTAACACAATCTTTCAATGACAACTCTGAATGTGGTGGTATACCATCCCCAATGGTGTAGTTTCATTTGAAAGTCAAAAAATATGTAGGAAAAATGTCATTTAAAAAGAAACATAAAGGGCTTTAACAGAGCAATGAAGGTTGCAGGGTTAAGAACCTGACTTGCCACAGTTGTTTACTCTCTCAGCTGTCTCAGATCACACATGGATCTCCATTTGCTGTTGCTTAAACAAATAATACAGCTCCGTTTTTTCTTCTCTTAAATACTTCTTAAGACTACTCTGTCATTTGTTATTTAATAAGGTATCTGGTACCTACAGTCTTGCCAAAGCATCAAAGATACTGTGTTCTTGGTGAGCACAACAGAAAAAGTAGCATTAATAATCAACATGTTTGCTGAGAGGACAGCCTTAAGCTTCTGTACCGGGCATCTGTTGTGCCTGACCATTTGTCATGGTTGGACACTGGCGCAATGCCAGAGTCCCCATGAAAATGCACCTTCCCTAAATAAATGCTGTGAGATGTTATCAGGAACAGAGCAGAGCAGGCCCAAGCTTAATAACAAAGGAAAAAAACTTTATTAAACTACTACTAATACAGAAACCACATAAACTAAATCCAGGATGAAGACCTTTTAAAACACCCCTCCTCCTCCCAATTTCCAAAAACACCCAGCCATGAAACATCACCCGGGATTCCTGATCAAATTACCACCCTTCAGGTAATCCATACTCAAACTATCAAGGGAGAGAGAAGTCTCTCTTGCACCAGAGGCCCCCCAGGAAACACAGCTGCCACCCTGTGTTTCCCTGTCACACATGGCCACCGCCCGGAGAAAATCTGCCAGTGTGACACTCTCCTTTCCATGTCACAGTGCTCTCACCACCGTGCATGGACAGACTGCTCATAGGCTCCTTTAAGGATGCTTTGCCACGGACCCAAAGATACAACAGTTCAGCTTCTCATCCTGGGACTACAGCCCCCCCCATTTTCCCCTGGGGCCGAGGGGTCCAAAAACAGGACTCATCTTCTTCCCGAAGACAGAGGGTATCACCATTCCCTCTTCAGCTCTCTTCGTTTCTCGCCATTCTTGTGCTGTTCGAAGCTGAAACAGGTCTCCCTGGGTCACCACTGCATCCCCCTAAAATGCAGTCTCTATTGCAGGAGATTTTGGTTCAGTCCATGGCTAAGAAGAAAAGTCCAGCCAAAAGCTACTTCATCATCTCCTCCCACCTAAATATTTCTTCTTCTAACATCTCAGGTCCCGGACTATCTCTCTTCCACTACAAATCAAGGAGGAGTAATACTTTTAAAAAAAGCCCTTATTTCCTGGAAAGGGTTAAAAGTTCAGACTCCCTGGACGGCTGATATCTCAGTCCGGCGTTCCGCCTCCCACACTGGGCATTCCCCCCCCGCTTCTCCTTCTCCTCTGCCGGCAGATTTCCAGGTGCCGCCAGGCTCTCTGTCTCTTTCCCTCTTGGGGGGGGGGGGGGGGGGGCAAAGGCATCTCCACTTCTCTCCACCCTTCCGTCCACAGGAGCTGGCTCGGTTCCAGACCCTCAGCCCCTCGGCCTACCTGGACAAGGCCGCGTGGCTTCCCCTCCCCCACCCAGCCGGTGGCTGGGCAGGGGAGAGCCTGCACTCTCTGACGACCGGAACCAAAAGAGACAGTTCTCCTGGGAGTTCTTGCTTTTAACCCCCTGTGTTCTCAGAGGCGTGTCCATACTTTCAGTGGTCACTCCAGGTGCCAATATCCAAACCTGACCACTGATTGGTTTGACCTAACTTCCTGGAAAAAATTCACTTCCATGTCAAACCACGACACCATTAGAACCTGAAATGTTTGATAACTGTTAAATTGTATTAAAAAAAAAAAAAGTAAAGATCTTGTATTTTAGTCGTCATCCTAAAAAGCCATAATACTCTTTCCCTTGCATGATTTGTCCCTCCCATCCCTGTCATTTTTGCTCCCAGAAGAGGTGGTCCTGGTGCAGCTCCTGTCACAGATCCCAGCTTCTCTTTAAAGAAGAAATGCTTCTCATTAAAGAAGAAATGCAATCAGCAAAAGAAGCAGTGATAAGCTGCCAATATGCAGAGAGTAACAAACACAGTTTTAACACAAGGCTGGAGGAAAGATGAAGATCAGTGCAGAGATGGCAAGGGACCGTACTAGAGATAAGGATAGTTGGAGGTGGGAGGCAGGAGGTGCTGGGAAGCTCCTTTGGACTGCCAGGTGAGCAGTCCTGGAAAGGCCCCTGACTGCTGCTTTTATTCAGCTCACTCCTGGGAAGAAAACCTGACATGACATGTTTTGAAAGAGCATCCTATTTCTTTGTGTCTCCATTTTATAGGGAGGAGATACATCTTCTCTCTTACTTTTGTCATTAACCACTTTCATAGCTTCATTGAATCATTTCGTTTGGAAAAGGCCTTTAAGATAATGGAGTCCAGCCATAACCCTCACACTGACAAGTCCACCACTAAGCCATGTCCCTAAGCACTAGATCTAAATGGCCTTTAATTCTGAATCTCAACTATTGTACTTAATCTTCTTATATTTCTACCCTAAGAACTTTTTCATGGCTTCTTACTTCATATGTGTTCAGCATCTGTGTTTCCTCGTTATATCACTGCAGCCAAACTGCTCATGTAATGCTGTTTTAGGTGATTTTATTCCTTAAAACTGCAGCTTTTAAATGTAATCTTATGTCCCAGCCCAGGTAGACTTGAACTTGAGAAGGTGCTCTCAGCTAATATGGGGAATTACATAATAATTGTATTAGTTACAATTTGTATTCTATTTACATAATTTTAGTCATATTAGCAAGCTGGAAAAAAAAAGAATTTTTAAATTTAATCTTTTAGCGGGGGGATGATGAGAGAACAGACTAGAAAAAGACATTCTTCCCCTGGTGTTGTTGCAATATTCAATTTTCTATCTGGCACTGTGTGGGAGGCAGTTTGGGTTGTAGGACAGACTTGATATTTCTGCAAAACAATCAGCAGCTAAATGATTGTGCTGATATTTAATTGTCACCTTTTATGTTCAATAGTTTAACAAGTCACTGTGACTGATGAGGTGTCTGTTGCACTGGGTAGCATTTACTTTGTCTCACTCTGTGCCCTTCTTCTAAGCTGTCTTCTTAACTGTGATGACTAGAGAGGGGACGAAGGAAAAGAAGAGGGTTGTGCAGCTGTGGGTACATCCTGACAACTGCAGAAGAGCCTTCCAGAGGTTCTTGACACAGGTTTTGACAGAAGTATACATTGACCTGTGTAGTGCTGTGGTGTTCTTTGAAGGCAATGCACAGCTTAATGAGAGATGGGACTTCAAGTCACCATGAGAAACATCAGGCAGCAGTTTGACAATTCAGTGTTCATTGCACTGTCCTATTTCTACCCATACTATTATAATTTTCCCAAGTAATTATTATTGCCCTCCTGGGCAGTTGGTTAACTCTGTAAAATTCTGCTACATCAGAAGCAGGGGAACTTGCTCTTTTCCAACATGTTCAGCAACATTGACACCATTTCTTGTTGGCCTGTGCATTTTAATATCATTCTTTCCCTATGACAACATGAAGCAGTGAACAGCTGGCCAGCTGCAGAAGTGCTTGTGCAACCACAGAAGGTTAGGAAAAAGGAGGGTAGGGAGTCTGGTTTAGAATTAGCTGACAGCCTTGCTGCAGAATTATGATAAAAATGTTTTGTTGAGAGTTAAATATATGTGCACGTCAGGGTCAGCAAAACAGCTTGGGCTGCCTTCTGTTTCCTTCTCTATTTGTTTAGCACACAATTTCTCAAATGTCACATTTACTGTAATCAGTCTCCTTTCATTTGCATGATATTAATCTGACTTTTGACTCCTCCTTGTATTTCTGATGAGCTCCCAAAGTAACAGCAGAGTTTGGAGTTGATTTAGTTCTTCCTTGGCATAGCACTGACCCCACAATACTTCTTGTGGAGTTGTTCTAGATAGACAACGTACTGAACAAGTGGAAATGACATTTCCAGTGGAGAAACCTGTAATCCCTAGTGCAGGAGACACAAAGGGGCTCTCTGGGACCTGAGGTCACTCTTTTAATAAAAAGGTTATCAATATCCAGCACATAAACCATCAGTAGCTGTTTGGATGGATGTAAGTCAGCAGCTGTAGTTTATGTTACTCAAAATATTGCAGGCTGCTTTTAACATTATTTTAGACATTTTTATGATATATGTATAATCTGGTGGAATACTATTGCATCCTTGACTTCACAGCAAAGGACCCAGAGATCCATCTATCCATACATACATAATCCATTACAAACAATTTTGATGTAGATATTTCAGACTTGCAACAGTTATGCCATTTCTCTTGAAATACAACTGGAAAATTTGTAGGAAATATAACATTTGCATGGGGAGAAGGGACAGGGGATTAAGGGATGAATCGTCTGTACTCAGTGGTGCTGTTAGGAAAATGTAGATACCCATACTATGATTCATCATGCCAAACATTGTACTTCTGCAGCTAGCAAGTCACAGTTGCTCTTTTTTTGCTCAGAAGATGAGTGGGCAGTTTGAAAGTATCATTTATCTGATTTACTTCACAAATCTAGCTTGAGTCACACACCCTATACAGTTACAGCCTTGGGGCATTGTAGGTGTTTGCATTTACTCAGATGAATCTCACCCCCATTTCCTCTCCTGGGTGAAGTATTTTTTTCAGAAGTATTTTATGAATTGCATTCTTATTTCTTTGTATGGTCAGAGGATTTTCATTGCAGATATTAATGTGCATGTTTGTAAGTTTGTACTTTATTTAGAGATTTTTCCAAGGTCAAACTGTGTCCTTCTCCTGTCCTCAGCAGAATTTGAAATTGGCTGCTTGGGGAATGGTTGCTATCTCACACGTCGGATGAACTCTAAAGATGACCATTACTGTGCTGAAAAACACTTTCTTAATGTTTTCTTAATGCAAATTGCTTCTTTTCTAAAGTGTTTTTTTAATAATTGGTGCAACTCAAAAAACTGAAAAACTGAGTGCACTTGTGGTATTTTCATGCTAGCCAAGATACAGCACTTGCTTTTCTATGTTTTTTACTCCCTGTAAATCAGATCATTTAATCAAGAGCCTTTTAAATAAATTTTAAAGATAGCTCTTGCAAAAGACAAAAAAATTTCGACAAGATAATGTGAAATTTATGCCTCTTAATTTTAATTTTTTTTTATAGAAGAGAAGGTCAATTAATTGCTCAAGCTTAATAGCAGCCCTGCTTAGACTCCCCTCTGTTCCAAGTTCAGCGCTGTTCGTCATTTTGAATAGTTATTAAAGCTGTCAATCTTTGTAAAATCTATTTCTGAATTTGGAAGATTTTTACATTGAAATCTGGGATAAAGGTTGAAAATATAATTATATAATTTGCATGAAAAGTGTGGAGGGGGCCGACCCTTGTTTTTCCCAACTTTTTTTAAACTCCTTTTCTTCCTTACAATGAATAGTTGCTGCGTTGTAATTTTTCTTGTATTTTTGGTAGGTTCTTTTTGTTTGTTTGTTTTAATCCAGGGCATAATGAGAGTGAGCACTAGAACAGTGAACAGGGAATTAAGAATTAATTTAGCAATCTGACTGTTAGCACCTTCCTCATTTTCAGCTTTGCTGGAAAATAATGAACACTATTTGGTGCCCTGCTCCACCTCCTTAGGGAGGCGAGGAACAGTCTTCAAAGTTATTTTAAAGTAAAGGGAGTAATTTGTTCCCCTTCCCTGAAACTCAGTCTCTCTAGCAACTTTATTATTTAAAGAACAGAGGCTGTTATTAGGCATCATAGCCTGGATAATATCAAGTTTTTCTATTTCTGAACTACCCATACTACTGATAGTGTCAACTATGAAAATTTTAGGGTTAGTCATTTGCCATATAGTTTCAATTTTCTGAGGTTTCTTGGACCAAAAAGAATCCTTACTTTACTTGGGTAATATGATGATCCTGATTTCTGGTCAGGATTAGTAGATGTCATTATATTCTTCAACATGTAACTTTTTTTCTCTTTAATTACAGGATACCTTGGAAATTTCCTGTTCTTACATGCTTGTTTGGCAAATCTGTCCTTAAAACTTCAAGATTCTAGTTTTAAATTAAAATGAAATCTTGTGTCCTAAACCTGCCCTTTGACTAAATCTTTTCATTTCTTGAGCATGTCCACTTCCTTGGAGCAAGTAGAAAAAATGCACTCTGAGTGTGTGCATTTGAATAGCAGTAAATACAAAAAGAAAGCTTAATATCTGGAGGTTAATTACTGATGTTATGTGTAGCAATCATTTGAAAGACCCTAATTTGCTGAATCAGCAGGCTTTCCAAATACAACATTCTGGACAAATTTCTTGTTTTCCCTTAATGCAGAAATTTGGTCCTGATTTAATTTAGCCTCCAGGACATCAAACTTTGGTGCTTGAAAGTTTCTATTTCTGCTACTAGTTTCATATTCCACATATTTTTATGACAGCTTGATGCCACCTCATTTGGCTGTTCAGCCCTCTTCTTTGTGCTCTTGCTTTTCTATTTCTCCAATGAGTACCAGAGTACTCTAGGAAACCTTGGACAAGTAAAAGAGGCATTTTTTTTCCTGAAGTATTACTGAACAACTTTTTCAGTAGTAATAACAATGGCCCATAGCTGAGGACACAACACATATTATCGTGGGATGTCTATGCACTCTACAAACCAGCATTCCTGCAAACTGAATGAAAACTGCTCATATGAAATATGTCTTTCTCAGTTAAAAAGCAGCTGATGTTCTACATGAGCTTCTACAGTGTCTTAAACTTCAGTCAGAGAGCACTGAGCTATAAAATAGATGCAAAACCTAAAAGTCTTAAGGAAGCAGGCAGCTTTGCTAGCTGGAAAGTCAATGCTGGAGGTAGGAGACCTGTGGACCAAGAGTTGCTAAAGTACAGACTTCAGAATGAACATATGCTAGATGTGAAATGTGACTTTGAAACATGCAGTTCACGAAGTAAATATTTCCTCAGACAAAGAGGTTGGATAAGCTTTCAGAGTCACACATATTTACAAGGAGTACATGAGCTGTGGGCTGCAGAGGTTACTGTATTTTGCTTTGCTTTGCTTTAGCTGATATAAATCATAAATTACTCACTTCACCTCTGTAGGGTACCTTTGGGTTTATGTTATAACCACTAGAAGCCAGGATGAGCTTGACATTAATTTTATGCACCCTTGAGGAAGAAGTAGTGTTTAAACAGCACCACCTCAAGAGCATCTGTGCTGACTGTATATCTGTGCGTGCCTGACACAGGGAGATGTGTGATGACCCTTCCCTTCTCTAGAAGGAAAGAACAACACTCTCCTGCTTATACATCACCAACACAAAGTGGAAACCAACATCTTCCTGTTTATCTCAGAGCTTGTGACACCGAATGGGTCACAAGAAAGAAGCTAGACAGTATTCCTCCCACTGTCTCTCTTTTTTCCCTGGGATATACTTTGTTATTACAGAGTACAGTTTTCTTACTCTTATCATTAGGTGTGTAATCCCTGTCAAACTCCAGGCCTACAGCAATTGTTCTTCAAATCTTTGTGTGTAAATAAGTAACAATGCTTATGAATTAGACCCTTCCTTGTGCAGTTAACTAAAAAGATAAAAAAAAAACAAAAGTAAGAAACCTTTGTTTAAATGAACCAGTGTATCCAAATGCAGTGTAAAATCAATGACACTAGAGTGCAATTATCCTACTTAGTGATCAGTTGCCAACAATAGTGAAAAAGACATGGGAATCTGAAGGTTTCTGTCATGAAAGAAGACTTAGGACTGACTATTCCAGGATTAATTTTAGGAATTTTATTTTTTCCCCTAAGTATTGTTGTGAAAGAAGGATTTTTCTATTCTTTCACCTGTTTAGTGCTGTGTGAAGCTTGCTTAACTGGTATTACTGTACATGTTTTTAGCAGGAAAGAAGATGCCATGGAAAGTTTTCCTGTTTACCTTTCTGTGCTGACTTTTGGCCCTGCCATATACTTTTGACATTTCTCAGTTGCACATCATTAACAATTTATACTTCATGTCAAGATTTAGATAAGCTAATGACAAGTCAGATAATGTATGTGTTCATATGCACACACATAAAAATATCTTGGATAAAGAAGTACAGCAAACTGCAGAAAAGTTTCTGAATACTTTATGGTTACTTGTGCTTTATTGCTCAGTTGACATCTTGAGAATAAATTGTCTTATTTTGTAGTAGTAAGAAACCTTTCCATAGGCTTCTACAATGTCTTTCCTCATGGGGAAAAGCTGTGAGGTCTGTATTTGTGGAGGTTTTCTATTTTAACATATTAAAAAAGCTTAATGCTATGTTCTAGGATCACTTACATAATATAGAAGTGGATATTTACATACGTAAAAATGCACATTCAGATCCTAACATTTCTAGGTATAATGTGGGTATGTGTCGTGGTGACTAAGAAAGTTTAAATGTACACTTTCATCATGCCATCAGGTAGGCTTTTAATGAGAGAGGACCTGTAGAAATATCAAAAAAAAAAAAAAAAAAAAAAAAAAAAAAAAAAAAAAAAACCCAAAACAAAAACAAGAAAACTATTCAAATACCCATTTCCAAAGTAGTAAATTTGTATAATAAATGCAGTGATTCTTATCTCTCAACTTGAAGAGGAAAACCGAAATATCTCCCTCTTCCTGGAGCAGTTTAAGTGTCTCATGTAAGAGTGTGTTCACCACCTAATTGACTGTGGTTTGTTACATGTTGTCCAAGTTTTCACACCTTTATGCACATATGCAGAAGAGACAAAAACCCTGTCCAGCTCCCCAGGCCTATTAGTGGGCAGGTGGCCTTGCCAGGCAGGAGTAGTGAGAAATAGCAGCTTTGGTAAACCTTCACATGGTCTCAGTGTTAAAAAGCAAATTGGTGAAGTTTGACAGGTCAGTAATTCTGTCATAGCTGGCTTTACCTGAGAGAGTTTTATAGCAGAAGTGCAGTCTATATTAATAATGTCTAAAGACATAGCTGCCCTTCCGGTGTAGGCAGCATCCCAAGAAAACATTAATCACATTTTCTTGAAGGACCCAAATTGGTTTCTTGGGAGACAAATTTCTTTGTCTACTCCTCAGCCATTTCTGAGCACATCACCAGCTTATGGTGATCTGAGCAGCTAATGAGCTAATAATTACTGCCTGTTGATCATCCAGGACAAAGGCTACAAATATTGCTTTAGGTTTTAGTGTAAGTGACTTCACTTTTACCAAGGTGTAATGACTGTTTTGTTCTATCACCTTTTTTGGTTTTTTTTTTTTTTCCGTTCTCTTTTCAATCCTTAGGTTACATGGAAAGTAATGTCATATTTACAATGCTAGGAACAGCTTACATTTATTTATTTTAGGTTTTAATATAATACCTGTTGTAGCATCCTGTGTAAGCCTTTACAAACAAAGGAAACCTGTTTAATTTTTGTTCACTTTGTTTGTATTTGTACAGTTCTCCCCAAGATGTAGCTCAGTTCTGCCTGGCAAGTGAGAAGATGGCTGAAAATGGAGTCCATTAACCTGAGCAGAGCCAAAGCTCCATGAGCTATAGATTGAGTGTAGGAGAGAAAAGAAGATGGGAAGTGTGAGAGCAACTCAGGTAGTCTGATGTGAACATTAAGAGTATTGAAAGACCTTTTGTGGCAGGAAATATGCTACTTATTTTGTCAGTGAGTTTTTTTAAAACCCTCTGTGCACAATTAGTACCCTACATACTAGGATTAGTTAAGTGGTTCACATATGCAGCTCAGGGTCTCTCTGTTGCTCACCTGTCGTAAGGATATGGAGCAGCCTGCTGATTTGAATTGGAGCTTCTTGCTTATGTACTTCTGTGTATTTTTTGGAAAAAAGAGTTTTTCACTAATGGTTGTCTGTGGGCTTTAAGCATTTACCTGGACTGTGTGCATGGGAATCCAGGTTGGTCTATTTTATCCAGGCTCCAAATGCAAACAAGGAAGGAGGAGTCTTGAGGTTGTCCCATCATGATGGATTAGCACAGCAGGCCCTTAAAGTAGACCCTGGCATTTTCCTCTGAGGCTGTGGTCCCTGTGGACCTGGATGCAACCTAATGAGAGAGGTGCATCACTACTCCCTCATCCTCCTCTACGGGACTTGCTACTCTATCACTCTGCTGTAAGAGCAGGGCACCTGAACAGCTCCTGATCTGCTGCAGGCCAGGCTAGCTTTAGCAGTTTCAGTTGTCAGGCTGAGCTAACCTGATTTATTTTTGTGTCCAGAGAAGTAAGGGACAGTCAATTTAAAGGCCTGCTGTGCCAAGCAGGAGAAATGAGCATCTGATTTGGAGACAGGCCTCTACCTGAAAAGAGATGTCTGCCTGCAGTGCTTGGATCTAAATGTCAGAGTCTGCCACTACTCAAAGCCTGACCAGTGGAATTTTCATTTTGTATTGATTTTTTTTTCAGGTTTTGATCAACACAAAATGTTCACATACCAGGCTGAGTTAGCTTAAGTCATTCTCTCTAAAATCATATCATTTATACCAGACTGCTTTGATTGAGCTCCTGCCTACACATAGGAGACATGCCCCAGGTGAGCTGGTTATTGCAGTCATGATTCACACCAGTCTCATTTAAACTTCACTTGTGTTTTGGCTGTCTCTTCATTTTTCTGCTCCACAGCATCTGCAGGTGAGGTAAGAACAAATATCAGCTGGTATTTCTTACCATAAGATATTTAGTGGTCTGCTTCCCCTAGAAACTTTCCCCTCTGGGTGACACCAAGCTGAATTCTCTTGAACTGAGAAATGTGAGCTGTAATAGAGAAGAAAATGTCTCCCTCTTCACTTCTGGCCTATCCTTCTTGGGAATACAGGTTTCAGATCTATTTAAAGGTTATGAAGATAATTGCTTCACTTTCAAGATGGACACTGCAATTATTTACAACTCTCTATGTCGCTACTGTTGGGCCTTCCATTTCCATATGCTCATGATCCATGATCTTAAAGAAGGTCATGAGCAGTGAATCATCAGTGGCTTAGAAGTGTCCTCCAGAAATTTCTTTTAGGGCATCTCCACTACTTGTTTTGAATCACTTTATGCTTCCAGTTTAGGTATGATTTAGCAGCTTTTAAAGTTAGGCAACTCAGTTCCTCTGTGGTGCAAGGCAGTGCTGTGGTTATTCTGTGCAATTCTAGAATTATTCTTGTTTAGACATCAAATTAGATGTCTAAAGAAAATTTTATGAATATTTACTCTTGGGACTATTAGAGGAAGTTTCATTACTTGAATGCATTTGCATTGTGCTTGTTTGTGAGGTGCTAGAACATGATGCAAGTAATAGCTAAAACAGTATTAAAGAGTTTATAAAAGTGTTATAAAATATATACACATTTTTATCTGTAGACACCAGTTGAAGTCCTGAGGTCTTTCCTTTGCTTATCTCCAAATCTTCTTTGGGCCACATAAAAGGAAGTTGAACCATAAGTTTCATCATTTGGAAGTAAATAGCCAGTCACGACTGATGCAAACCATCTTTGAAAATAGATTGCTCTATATGCCAGTTACTGGCAAGGTTGCAACTGAGTTAATACTCAATAATACAATGTCTGTATTTATACAGGTCTGATTCCATGTGGGAAGCCCTTTGGTCTACCATAAATAACTCTTTTGTTGTTTCTTTTCCAGTATAGCATGAGTTTTAAGGAAATCTGGTTTTGTCTTTAATACTGGAAGCATATTCAATGAGTTATGCTCTCATAAATATATTGCCTTAGAATATTTAAGAGGGAGAGATCTCTTTTCCTTGCATTTTTCTAGTAGTTACTAGAGGGAAAGTGTTAGATTTGTTGTTGATTTTACTTTGCAGAGGTGATTTCTTTTTAATTAATAACATGCTCATTACATGAACATGAAAGGTGCCTTATGGATTTACAAGATAAGTAAACTTGAGGAATGATACTGTGCAAATTTCTCTTCTTCATTTCCACCTCTCCATGTTCACATTGCATAGGATTGATTTCCAAAAAACAAGATAAATAGGGAAAGCTGACAGCTGAAAGCACCATACACTGGGAACTTGTGTCCTGATTACACTGTGAAGAAAGTGATGTTTGCTTTATTCTGATTTATGAACAGGGCAATGACTGACCAAGTGCTGGGCTAGCATCAGCTATTTACTTTCCTACATAAAGAGTGATGAAAGGCATCAGAAAGCAGAAGGAGCAATTTTTTTTTTTTTTTAAATGCCTCGGCTAAGTGGATCACAGTGCTGCCAACAAGCAGCAATCTATCTTTGCTGTTTTGAAGAACTTGTTAACCTTTCTGGAGACCACATCTCACTGTAGGGTTTTGGCCCAAAATTTCTCTTTCCCAATCAAAATCCTCACCAACGGTGCCTGTTCAGTCAGGGGTGAACAAAAGGCCTGAATACCACGATCAAGCAAGCTTGTGCTGTTTGTCACCAAGTGAGATTTCAAAGCAATTCAGACACCAGGGCTGAATCACCACAAGCTTCACCACAACTTGAGCTGTGTTGGACAAAACCCTCTCATGACTGCTGAAATAAACACAGTACAAAGACAGGTCCAGAACATTGCACAGGCAAAGCCACTTACAGAATCGTAATTCAAGGGTTTGAAGAAAATACCTCAGTATCAAAGAGGCAGGAAATGGGAGAAAAAATAGCTCCTGTGCAAGTGTTTAAGACCATATCTTAATGTACAAATAAAAAAGGAAGCAAATAATTCTCATCAGCATCAGTTGAATGTGACTAGATGATACTCTTAATGGTGCTTTTGGTTTATTTTGTGATATATTTTGATATCTTTTATGTGTGTATACAAAATCCATGTATGTGAGGACTGACATGGAAAAAATCACTTCAGCATTGTATTAATGAGTAACTAATCATTTCAAGCTGGTAACATCATTGTGGCATTCAAAGCATTACAAGCAATTCTTTTCCTCCACCATCTTTATTTTATAACCTAGACCAAACAACTTTGAAAACTATGAGAAGATATGTTGATATAACTCTTCTTTGGCTGCCTGGTGAGTTTTCTTTGTACAGCAAAGAAAATGTAACAAAATACTAATTTCAGATTTGTCTTGTTGCTAAGCTAAAACACATTAATTACAAGCATGAGAGACTCATCACACTGGAGCTGGTAATTGCTTCTCAGTGTTTGGTGTTATTTTTCATGTGCATAAGGAAGTTGGAGTAGTTTTGGCTGAAATGGAGAATAACAGTACAGTGGTTTTAAATTGAGAAAGGTATTAGGTATTTTCCCCCTAACTATTCATTTTCTATGCCACTGTGACCAAAACATTTACAAGCCAAAATTAAGCCTTGTACTAAGTGTCCTGATTTTTCAGAAATACTTAACAAATTCCCTCTGCTAACTACCATTGTTTAACTATCATTACAGATAAAAATATCCAAAAGTCCTGGAAATATTATCCCTTAATCCATTCTTAGTTTGTTTAGGTGTAGCACAAATTACTAAAAAAATCTACTAAAGTTTTTGAAGTATTGGATTCTTACTTCTAAAATCAAACTATCTGCTTGGATACCTATTTGTATTGCATCTCATGAATTATATTTCTGAGCTGATAAAATTTCATTTTTCAGTCATTGCTGTGACTACAAACAAGGCTTTGAAGCTTGTTTAGAAGCAATAAAAAAGGCTTAAAGAAGCATTCTAAGAACATATAGCATATGCACAATTCCTGCTTCTAATTCTCTCAGTCTTACAAAAAGAATTGGATATATTGAATGACATAGGAAAATAAAGCAAGGAGAATGAAGCAATAGAAGCAAGTGGATTTGCATTAGCCAAGGGTCACAGCTAGGGAAAACAGTTTCCTTTTAAAAATTTAAAAGGAGTATTAATTTAAACAGCATTGCTGTTTGCTCTGTCTCCTAGGTGATACCTTTCTTTGTAATGCTAATAAGACATACTGGTTTGTGAGGAAAAAGAAAAGCAAAGTATGAATCTTCTTACCTAATTGTTTTTTAAGTAGTTTGTACACCTAGGGAACATAGCACTATCACCTCATGGTGTCTTCCTGCCTTTTCTCTACTCAGGAAAGAACTTCAATCTGCGGCATATAAATATACTTTTATTTTCTAATGTTTTTGTATTATTCTAGGGCTCTAAGAATGTTTGAATTTTATTTTTCACAGTGGATGATCTCTTATGCTCTATCCATTTGGTGAATTAAACATTATGATTACTATTAAATTTCATTACAGGTTTCAATGCGCTTTAAGGTGGTGGTGCATTTTTCACCAACTTTTATAGTATTGATTACAGAAATTACAACATAAAATATTTGCTACATTTGCTTGCTGCTTTTAGGGCAGAAATTAATATTTGCTTTCTGATTCTCTTATGGGTTAACGCAGTATGGTACAAAAGTTTCATTTCAGTACAAGGAGTGAAAAAGAAAAGAAGATCTTGGCCACCTTCTCAGTTGAGGTGCATTGGATTCCCAGAGTGCACATGGGCAGGATTTGAGAGTAAATTTTGTCCAGAGTTGTGTCCTTACAAAGCACTTTTTCTTTTCAGCTGTATGTGTTCACAGATAATGGGCAACAAATGCTAGGAAATACAAATTTAGAGCTGAATATGCAGCTCTTCAGCATCAGAGCCTGATAAAACCTGATTTTTTTAGCTCAGTCATTACTACCAGCCAGAATAATCTCTCGATACTTGATGAAATTGGTTTGCATATCAGTGACTACATTAAGTACAAGACTGAAGAAGGCCAAGGTGAATCAGAACATGCAAGCTTAATTTTCCTTTGTTTCAAATGTTCCCATGAAGTGCGGAGGCAGTAAGTGATTATTTCACTGATTGTGTATTAGTATAAAGCTCACGTTACACTGGGCCCCATCCTGGTTTTGTTGTCTTTTAGAGCATTTAATATCACGCTGCTTGGAAGTCTTTCTGCAATCCACAGAACTAACAAGGCATGAGGCAGACCACTGTGGAAGACATTAGGAGTAGCAAATGATTTGGAAAGCTGAAAGTCTTTCTAGAGCAGCCCTGTCTCCACATGCTTTGGGCAGACTTCCTTCTCACTTGACAAACTGCAGGTGCTGAGTAGCTTGGAAAGATTCATGTTGTTATTTTGCTAAAAGACAAGCACTTCCTGGTGTGGGGAAGGGAGTGTGAGGTGGCTGAACATGGTAACTGGATGGAGCAAGAGCTTGCCAGCCCTCACAGAAGACAAGGGAAAGATCAAAGGCTGGGTGTGAGAGGGAAGAGGAATGGTGAGAGCACCTCAAGGGCACCATATTGAGGGTGCCAGGGAGCTTAGCACTGATGCAGGGAGGTGAGGGGCAAGGGCCAGGGACTGTATGCCCACAAACTGGCATGAAGTAATGCACATTTCAGCATAAATAAGATTGATATTTCTCCTTTCATGGTGTGGATTTAGAATGTCCTTCATTTTCTGCAAGTGGCATTGTAAAAATAGTGCAGAACCCAGTAACTCCCATCAGGGGTGTTGGGGTGACTGGCATGCAATGCAGAGGTCCCGTCAGCCTCAGGGATGCCACAGGGCTTGATGTCCAGCCCTGCTGCTCCTCAAAGACAGGGAGGGAATGGCATTAGTCCCCCATTGCCGCTGGGTGACTGAAGCTTTGCCACTCCTTTCTTAGCTTTGTCACCCCAAAACCAATCCACCCTCTGTTGTGTCCTCGGTGAGGCCACCCCTAAAGATGCAGCCTGAGGCACACTGTGCCGGGCTCTCTGGGAGGAAAACAGAGCAGCTCATAAAGGTAAAACATCTCCAGACGAGACCATCACTTCTGTATACATAAAAAGCATTCAAGATTTTAAAGTCATGTATCTGTGATCATCCTTGGCCCTATGTAGATGCTTTGTAAGCTTATAAATTTCTTCTCTGTACTGGTAAAATAATACATTAATGCTAACTGTATACTGGACTGTATACCTGTCATGGGTCCAGACCTTACCATGACATTTTCAAGTCAAGGCACTTGTACAGAAAATCTATTTTCAGTCATTTATAAAGGCTTCTAAAATTTTATTGGTGATAGTCTTCTTCCTTCTCAAATCACTGTATGGCCTCACCAATGACAGCTGAAGTACAGACTCAGTCTTGCAAGCGATAGCTTCCATAAAATTTTGCTAAATTCCTTTTCATAAATTGGTGCTCCTGCAATGTGCAGCAAAAACTGGAGAGTATATGTAGGGTAGGAAAGTTTTATTAGCCTTCTTTAGGATGATCTGCACTATGCAATTACAGCTTTCCTGTGCATAATTAATATATTCATCCCAAATTCACTGCAAAAATGCCATGATACCTTCCATGTGTTTTGATGTACTGTGTATATTTTTGTGTGATAAATATACTTATCAGTGAGTGTAATTACAGTGAATATCTGTGAGTATATGTACACTGCTTTTCTTCATGATCATAACAGAAAAATTGAGGTAATTGATGATGATTTTTTAAAAATTTGTTATTCCAGCTTCTAATCCCGTGATCTCTTTACACAAGGACAAAGCAAGGGTGTTTTCCCTGAGCATGTATAAGAGTCATTCCCACTACCAAACTATAGTTATTTGAGCATAAAAGGAAAAGCCTTAATAACACAGTAAATTTACACCCTTATCTGTGCTTGACAAAATTCTAGCGGTAATTTGATTTGACCATATATACAATATATGTTTTTATTTAAGTAATAATGGCTGAGGGATAGAACATTTCCTGAAAATTAATAGCTGGCTGAAAAATTTTATAGCTCAGATTCAGCCAAGGGCCATTAATCCCAACTGGTCAATTCTCCATGAAATGCCTTATGTCAGGGGTCGTTTGTTACATTCCCATCCCTCCCACCCACCAATAAAGAAGTAAAATTAAATGTTACTTTCCTCCTATGGCATTGCTGAGCCTTGAAGCAGCCACTGGAGGCTCCTGGTGAAAGTGTTGCGGTTGCTGCCTGGAGATGAAAGTTTCATAGTGGATGAGTGATGGAGAATGTTTCAAGTATTATTCACTGCGTATTACTTTACATTTCTAAGTGAATAAAGCTCTTCAGGTTGCTTCTTCAGCTGACAAGGGGATGAAACAACTGCTGTGCTTCCCTTGCCACTAGACAAGTTACAGCTTTAGGAAGGTGCGGGGAGTTTGCACTCCACATATATCATAAACCTGTCTCATCTATGACAGCTGCCATCCTTCTAGGATCTGTTTATTCTTCTGTATTTAGTGACCCGTGTTAAATACTTCCAACTCTAGTTTATTCTCTCTGAATACTTCACTCATTTTTGGTAAAAACTGGTGTATTTATTGGAGCTACATGATATTGTTTCAAACTGGAGGGCTGAGGTACATGTAGTGACTATGGAAGAGAATTAATGAGAAAACAGAGAAATAATTGCAAGCTTTCAAGAAAAGTATTGCTAAATATTCAGGGTAAAAAAAAAATCCTTGCATTTTTTACATTCTTCAGAACTAGATAAAAACACTGCATTTCCTTTTGCAAATCAGAATAAAAATCACATCTGTATATCATTATATGTGACAAATCTGTCACCAGGATCTGTCACCCAGGACCTTACTAGCAAACACACCTTTCCTGAGGAAATAAGCTCTAATGACAAGGAATGACAACTTGGGGGTGGAGGGAAAGATGACAGCAAAAAGCCCAACACCTCTTGGGCTGAACTGGTGTAGCTAAACCTTCAATCATAGCTCTGGCAGCCTTTTACTGTTCTTCCCAGTGTATGCTGGGGCAAATTCAGCTGCCCACTGGGAGCTTTTGTTGCTACTTTTCAGGATTAGGGAAGAAAAGGAGCCAGTCAGAGCCCATTCAGCCTGATCAACCTTTGGAGATGTACACGCTAAGTTATAATTACTTGTCTGCTTTATTGTGAGGTGGTTCCTTACATAGCTTCTAGTCTTGGAAGCTATAGATTTAATTTTCATTTCAGCCTACTGCCTCATTGGAAAGAGGGGTAAGAGAACTGAGCTTTCATTCTTCCAGTCATGAAATGGAACAACAAGCCTTTCCAGTGTTAACATTCTGACTTAAGAAAGGCATTGCAAACACAAAACTAGACTTATGTTAATATTCCATTTAAGTAGTAGAGTTCAATTGGTTGACTTGGAATGGTCAGTCAGTGTATCTGTACAGAGGGAAGATGTAAAAAGTTCAATTTCAAGTGAAACAAGATTTTCAAAATCTCTCAAACCTTATAGGTACATGAAGGAAATAGAGCATCTAGGTGTCTTGTGGCCTTCCCTGGAAGCCTGCTGTAGGGATCACAGTTTCAGAATATTGGATGGAAAGGGTACAGTGAGCTAAGGTGAGACAAAACATGTTTGACTCTGTTTCTTTAAGCAAAGGGACTTGGATAATTTGAAACTTCTTCCATATCCTGTACACAATATATTGTTCACAGTACTAATCTGAAAAGCACAACCAAGTAAAAATGGATGTAATTCCATATTGTTTTTATTAAGATGGATAATTTTTTCAAGTGTTTGAAAACTGTGACTGGACCCTCAATCTTGCAAACAGTTTCACACAAGTGGTCCCATTGTGCAGTAGACTATTCACATGACAGTGGATGATGGCATTTGCAGGATCACGGCCATTTTTGCTAAAATTATTTTTCATCTTTAAAGCAAATCACTTCTAAAGAAATTACATAAGCTTGATAGCAACACCATCACCCAGGCTGGATTTGCAATCTGGTTTTTTAATTATGGAATTTAATTATATTTCTTCTAATATTTACTATTACATTTAATTTTTTATTTTGTTTCTATCACTTCAACATCCTAAATTTCAGGGAATCACTAGAATGTGTCACATTATTATAACCTTTATTATGAATTATTCATAGTAATTACTGAGTTGATGTAAACTTCATTGTGAAATTTAAAGTGCCAGAAAATCTGGTGGTGATACTGTTTTACTCTTTGGATGTTCTTAAAATAAGTCAGAGTCAACAGATTGCAAAAATATGCAATTACAAAGTTATTAAAATGCAGATTTTTGGCAGGAAGCCACTGCAGTCTCCTGTGTTCACAACTGCCTATTTACAGCAAAATAGCCCTGAGCAGCCTGTGGTGGCTTCTTTGAGCAATTACAGCTGATGGGTCAGGGCAGTGGCCTCTCTGAGGACCAGGTTCCTTTTACCTCCTGGGTCATAAGCTTCACTTGAAATTTTTTTTTTAGGCAGGAGAGGTTGACAGTGGACCATCATCTTTTGTTCCCTGTCACACTAACAATAAGTCTGGGATGCCTCTCCTGAGACTGTGCATGTACTGTACCTACATCTACACAGATGGTTCCTCGGATTAGAGAGTAGACCATTCAGCAGCATAAATTTTGAATTACACTTTTGAGGTCAGTGAAACATGCATTTTCCCCAGTCGGAGCTGCCTTTAATCATTGCTGCCTTCACAGTTCTCTGGGAGCAGGGCATACTGGAATATTAACAAAGTGGCAGATGCTTTGCTTTAATGAAAAAATAAGCACTGTCATTTTACCTTCATCCAATCCCCCATAGTACTACTGGATGCCCCAGTGATTTTTTCTTTCTCTCTGCACAGTGACTTGGGAACAAAAATTATGACCCACTTAGTGTAAAAAAAAAACTTCCAAAGTCGATGCTCAAAGGGTTGTGTGCAGACACACAACACCACTGCTACCAGCCAAAAACTGCTTTACCTGTGGTTTAGCATCCAAGTAGGACCAATATGTACTGGCTCTTTCTCTGTGTCTATTTTTGAAAGGTGCTTACAGTATGGACTTCTATTATTCATTTGTGCAACTTCTCCCAAGAAGCAAAGTTCTTTTTCCTCTGTGAAATTATGAGACTGACACAAGCCATGAAAAGGAAGGGGGAGGTTATGCAAAATAAGACATGTAGCATCTAAACAGCAAGAAGCAGCGAGAGTGAGCAAGTCATCCTTGCTGTGAAATTGGGGTGATGTTCCCAGAGTGTGGAGAGGCAGAAGTTTCCATTGTCTGTGATAAAGTATAGTGAGAGCATCTCCCCTTCTCCCCTCTGTCTCGTGATGTTGGGGGCTTGTTGGCTGTGTGAAACAGATGTCATTAATATCAGAGGATCTGTAATAGTCTCTCACAGGACAAGTGATATTTAGGGGTTCAAGACTAAAATAGAGCAGGACTGTTAGAGAATATACAAGAAATCGTTGGTGTTATACAGTCCCATTATATATGGGCTTACCTGGTAGTGCTTTAACTTGCTCTTCATAGAAATACCTTTCTTCTGTCTCAATAAAGTCCAGTCTGCATTGTCCCAAAAAAACTCAAAATGTGTCCAACCTTTTCATAGAATTTCCTAGCTGATAATGCAGAGCCTAAAACTTTAAAGACATTAAGTCATCATTTAAAAGTTGTATGTGTGTCCTGGGAAACATGTATGGGCAATATAAGAAAATCTTACATTAATTTCTTAGAAGGAGGAAGATGCAGGGGAAATCCTGAGCCCTTTAACCTCCACATAGCCAGTGCATTTTGTGTTACATAGGAGGAGATGTTGAGGTTACCATGAGCAGGCAGAAGTAGATCAAAAGAGCTTAATTTTGAGGCTCTCTGGAGGTGCAAACATACTGGAGGAACTGCAGAGATGCCAAGCAGTGGTGTCACTAAACCTCTGAATTGTCCTTTCCTGTGCAAGGGTTCCTGAGCCATCTCAGGAGGCAGGTTGGATGCCAGCATTCCACACTGCTTTAGTTTATGCCTTTAGCCACAGCCCGACAGGCAGTTCGGCTGAGTAGGAGTGGTGAAGCTCAATGTGCTTTTCTTCCACCCTGGTGGACCATCTCCTTGGCTGCAAAATGAAATAGTGAGAGAAGGAATCCAGCAGGGATCCTCCAAGGATACGAGATTGTACCTTCAAGGCCAAAGGCACAACACCCTTGCTCTTGGTCATTTGGTGCAAGCATGATGCAATTAATGCCAAGGTCATGGGCTCAATCCCCATATGGGCCATTCAGTTAAGAGTTGGACTTCATTGATCCATCTGGGGCCCTTCCAACTCACACTGTTCTGTGATTCTGTGATTTGCACAAAGGGCACTCCACTGATGTCTGTTTTGTGGATGGAGAATTGTGCTTCTAAAGACAGTGGTGGGCATTTCCTATGCTGCTGGTAATCATAATTTTCACACGTGGGAAGAATACTATAAAAATCAAGACTGACAAAGGCTCTGAAGAACATGATGCCACTTCCCTTCGTAATTTACTCCCAGGCACTTTCATGTATGTTTTTCCTCATGCAGTTTTAAATGTCCTGAAACAAAAGAACATTAAATATGGGGCTCAATGTCTGGTACCATGCAGAGGACTCATCCTGAGGGATTGAGGAATGAGACAGAGAAAGTCTTTGCTATATGTTTTAACTTAGAGACTGAATCAACACAGGAGAAAAGACAGGTTGATCAGAGTGCTTATCCAGAAGAGAGTAGGTTTTGATTCCCAGAGAAAATAAAAAAAAATAACTGCAAAGCAGGTTGGATATGGGATTTCAGGAGCTCTTGGGCAGGTGAGTGATGATGCTGGAACCAGCAAAATGTGTTGTGATCAGGGAGAGAAGAGGAGCAGTGCTGGGTCTTATGGCAGAGGATGCTTGAGGAGATGCGGGGGCAGGCTGATGACACTAAACATAATGTGCTCCTTCTGCATCAGCAATGGTTGATACAGAGTAAACAGCAGCTTTGGCCATTAGATATATTTCAGGATTAGACCAAGATGGAAGGAGGCAAACTTGCTTAGGAGGCAAACTTGCTTAGTATTCAGTAGGCCCCTGTCTGGGTGCTCTTCCCCATTTTCTCTTGAAGTAATCTATTACCACATCACAAGAGAAAAATGACCCCAATCTAAAGATTAATAGAGCAGTTTCCAGTGATGTGTATGAAACTCAATTTTTTTTTTGTCGCTGTATGCACTGAGGTGTCCTTTATCAGCAAATCTCTAGATCTTAAAAAGTAGGCTGATTATTGGAGAGGGCAGCAGACAATTTAGGGCACATGGTGTTTTCTTATGACAGGAGCATTGCTGTGAAGTACAGTAATTTATGTTGATAAATTGCAGCCATCAGAATGTCTTAAACACTTCACAGGATGAATTTCTAAGTATACGTCTCTCATTTTAGCAGTGGATGGATAGAAAAGGGGTATTTGAGAAATTGGGGAAAAGATAACTCTTGCTTGTACTATTTTGAAAAGTAGCAAGGGACTTTCATGTGTTCCTAGAATCAGCTCATTGCTATTAGGGTCAGAGCAACCCAATTTTGGTTAAATGTGACAAGTTAAGGAACTTTCCTCCTTCATAATGAAGTTGCAACAAAAACGAAGGAGCCCATATAGTGTCAAGTCTGAGTAGTTTTTGAACACTAGAACTTTCTCAGCAAAGGTGTTTTGGTTTTGAAGTTCTGTATGCAAGCCAAAATGTAAAGCTTTTTATATCAAGAATTAAAGACACTGTGGGGTCCATATGTTATTTTGAGAGGTTGCAAATTTCTCTGTCTTTTTTCCATCATGTTATATGGTCAGAAATTTTAAAAGATGTTCTTTGGACTTCAGTACAGCACAGGGGGTGCTGAGGTTTCTATGTTAAGTGTGAGTTGAGCACATGATCTAGTTCCTCTCTGAATTGTAGCCTGCAGAAATGAGCAGTGAAGTAGACTGAGTAGATAAGGTCCAAATTAGATATGCATTTACCCTAAAGATGTATGCATGTGTCTTGCAGTTGCAGTTGTCCCTGAACGTGGTAATGAATGTACTCAATTGGCCTGAAGATTTGTACTATTTGATCCCCTCATCCCTAAGGAATGATAGAGAGACCTACCAGGTGTTTTCAAAGCAGGAACTATATTCAAAGTTTGACCTGTCATGACCCATCTTGACTTGCAGATCTTTTGCAGAGATGACCCTGGATTACAGAGGTTTTAGTTGTAGGATTTTCAGAGGGATAGATGCTGAAATTAGTCCCCCTTAGCAACTAAAGGGTTTTGAGAAGATGTTTTACTCTTTCAGCACATTATGATTGCACACAGAACTTGCTAAAATACTGATATTAATGCTACATCAAAGTGAGTGTGCTGTGGCATGTGGTCTCGTAATAGTAACTGTAGAAGATTGGGATTTAAACAAAAAATCCCCAAACCATTTGTTTGTGTTCTGGAAGAAAAGATTTCTATATTGACAGACAGACAACTACTGTGCCTGTAATTTCCTAACCTTATCTCCTATGTGTTTGTTGTACTGAGCTGCTTGCATATAGGCAGCAGGAGGAAAACTACAGCATAACCTGTTTTCTAATGATGGGAGTTCCCTTAGGCTGAATGCAAGCATGGCATATTCTAAGACACTTGCAAAACTTTCCAAAAAGCAGCAACGAGTAGTGATTTCTAGTATGCCTTCTGGAGCTCTGGAAAAGGGTCTTGTTACTCATAACTAAGAATAAGAGCCAGTTGGGATTTGTTCAAATAAGCCCTTTCTTCTTTGATATATAATTGCTATCTCTAGTTTTGCCACAAGTGTCTTCAAGTTGTTATAATTTCTGCTCCTCCCTTTTTCTTTTCCCCCAAGATTTCAGCTTTCCATGCCAGTGGTCCAGAACCAAACTGGTCAGCTGAAGATAAACTAAGATATGAACTAAGATAGGATGTCTCTTGGGCATGTACCTCTCCTAAAGCAAAAAAAGTGAGAAATTTCACATTTTCAGTTCATTTTTCTACTGGAAGGAAGGTTCTCTGGGTTTTAATTTTTTTTTGTTTCAAAAAAAAAAAAAAAAAAAAAAAAAATACCATGCTGATGGAATCAATTACAGCCTTTTATTCTGTTTTCAGACCCAAACTCAAAAAGCAGTAAAACATCAGTGCACTTTTGCTTGGTACAAGGCAATGTAATTGCATCATTCACTAAAAATTACAACTGACTTCACAGTGTAAGGGAGAAGGAAATGAGAAGCTGGCAGGCAAGTTCTGACTCACCTTAAATGCATACTCGAGGAGCACAGTGTATCAGTGGAAGTGCAGATAGGACCAGGCCCTGGGGTTTCTATTCACATCACATGGCCTGTTCACAAATGTGAAGAGGGAGTATGCTGTCAGCCTCCTACACTTATTAATTATTTTCTGTTTGGGGAAGATTAAATTTTGAAGAAAAACATCCAGTAATCACTGGGGTACTATTTATATCATCATAAACTTGTGTCAACTTAAGTGACTTTAATAATGATTATTATTATAAAACCCAAAACCTCTCATCTCCCCCACCTGTTGTAATGAGGAACTCTCCTTTTTTCCTTCTTCCTTCTGCTTCTTCACACAATACCCAGCTTAACTCCACTTTCCCCTCCTCTTCTCCCCTAGCTGTCAATCACTGTCACATTACTCATTACTTTGCATCATATGTATCAAGTTTTTCCATCAAGTAAGCCAATTCTAAAGCTGCCTTCCCAGAGGTTACACAGATTGTACAAGCTGGAGGAGCTCAGGAAAGAGGAAACCAGACAATAACAAAGGCTCCCAGAGCTGTCTCTGCCTGCCAACCTCTCATGTAAGCATTCACACGGTGCCATAGGCCATGCCTCCAGGGCCAGAATCGTGTGTGAGCTCGGCCAGCAGACCTCCTGTCCACACCATTAATCACAGCAGGGAGGGGGGAAATGGCTAATTACACTGCATCAATGATATTGTCCATTCTGTGTTCTACAAATTACAGTGCTGCATTCAGCATCCCCTGACTTCTGAAGTCCATGATTCAAGAGAAGGAGCAAAACTTCTTAACAGGAGCATTCACCTGTGGGCAGCAGAAGTTAGGCTAAGAAAGCTGCACTTAGTGAATTTAGACAGCTACAGCAAGGCAAGCTTTCCAAGGCATGTTTTTTCTACTGTTAAATCTTTGCTAGTTTTTCTTCCCACTCCCAAAATGATAGACTTGAGGGACTTTTCTGTTCTGAAGCATTGTTTTCAAAGTCCATTTCCAGTATAGTTTTCATGTGAGACTTGTGTAAGGCATCCTTCATGGCTGACTGACTTCAGGTATAATTGAGTAAGAGCTTCCTGCAGTATTCTGGCCTTCCTAAAAGGTCCTGTGCTTTGCTGGAGAGTGCTATGGCTATTTATGGATACCCTTTCAAAGCAGCAGAGATTTATCTCCCTGGCTGCCAATGTGAAGTTGTATATTAGAAGTTGTATAACTATACTGTTGCTCACAGCTCTTACACATGATACTTTAATGGTCTCTTTTGTGCTTAAGTAGCTATAAATGAGCCCTTCAAAATCTGTGTCATCCAGGTTCCATTCTTGCACATGACATGACAAACCTCTTGCCATGTCCTTACCTCAGTGCTGCAAGGCTCATCAATATTAGTTCTGTACAGAACTTGCAAGGTTCTCCAGGTCTTCCTGGAAATGTTGGTGTTTAACTTGTTCTTTTTCTAAACCCACCCTCCAGTAAGCTTTAAGCTCTTATCAGAATTTCTTCCTGGTTCTGGGCTTCATGGTGAAGTGCTTCCCTTAGTCTCATGAAGGCTGCTTTGTAGTGGGCACACATGAGATAGTAGTTTGATGGTCTTGAAACAAGCCTGCCTGTTTCTAGAAGAGCAGTGCTGCCTATTCTGGAACAGACACACCTTTTGATAGGTTGCCATGCCTTAAATTATGAAGTAGATGTATCTGTTCAGAGATCCCCAGGCTTGATGTTGGGTTCAAAACTTGCATGAGACATCTCTAGGTTCTGAGGCTTATCTCAGGGTTACACCAACTTCTTCGTCATCACTGGATATCTTGTAGTGATACATAACAATATCCTTCTAAAACTGTGATATTAAGAAGAATATGCACCTATACTCACATCTTCCAAGAGGTGGAATAGAGCTGTAGGGCTCACTTGCTTCAAGACTTCTGCATTTGGCTAATTATAATGTGTCTAGTCTGGTTGAAATACCTGAGGATTAATCTTCAGATATGTCACTATGTTCTTAGGTATTTCTATTTACTTTGTAATCACGTGGACATCAGTGATGGGGTGTTTTCTGGGTGTTTTATGTTGCTTAGAATAGTACAGCAAAAAAGTGCTATTTTTTCTAACCTTTTCAATACTTTTAAGGAAGATGTCAGTTTAAGAGGAATTTAAGCTGCTAGCATTGTTTCTAGAACTAACAGAAATCTGTAATAGTAATTTAAAGTTTGCTTTTCCTCTGAGATAATTTTGCTTTCAGCAAAATTTTCCATATCTTCAAAATAAAAAAGAATTTCACATCTAGTGATTTTAAATAATCAGTGAAATACTTTATGTCAATGAAATTCTGCTATGTATCATATTTGTTTGTGAAGTGACAGCAAAACAAACAAACAGTAGAAAATATTGAGTACAAGTGGCCAGGATGGGAAAAGCAATGTCAAATAAGATACAATCATATTTCACAGAATCATAGAACAGTTTGGTTTGGAAGAGACCTTAAAGTTCCTCTAGTTTCAACTCCACTGCTGTGGGCAGGGACACCTCCCACTAGACCAGGTTGCTCAAAACACCATCAACCTGGCCTTGAACATTTCCAGGGATGGGATATCCACAACTTCTCTAGGCAACCTGTTCCAGTGTCTCACCACTTCAATTTTGAGTTCAAAATATAATTCAGAAATGTAGCTTTCTTAGATGTTGATAGCAATGTTTCTCCTACAGTATGCCCCAGAGACTGATAATTAATGAGAAATTATGAATGATTGAAGATGACAGTCATTTCAGGTACGATAACGAACATTCTAGGCTAAAGACAGATTTACTTTATGGAAGCTCCATGAGCCTAAAAAAATAGGCTGTTTGAGGACGTTTTTCCTTTCTTGGCAATTGCAACCACCATGTTCTTTTAACACCAAGTGCTGTTGGCAGCAGACAAGCTGTAGTGTAGTTGGTGTAGTCTTTTATTTTACATGTGACTGTTGGATTTGTAGTTCCTTTTCCTTCCCACTTCTTGCAGTGTGTTAGGGTAGTTTATTGGTAAGTTAAAAGCCAATGTCAAGTCCTCTGTACAGTAAAACTGAGAGCCTGCTGACATGTATCACTGTGCCATGGCATGACTGTTGCAGTCCATCTTGACCAGTGTGTTTGAAAGTTGAGCTACATATAATCAATTGCAGTCTTAAAACTTTAATGTCTTTGACTGCACCATGTAGCACTACATTAATTTAGTGGTGCATTTGGCCTCTGTGTTTTAGGTCCAAGGGCTTACACCACCTGGCCTGGGCAGTGCCTGACACGGCACTGTGTGATTAATGCAGAAGCATTTCCTTCCTCTCAGCCTGGGCAGAAAGCTTGCTACAGCCCTGCTGAGGCTCTCCTCTCTAGAGAAGAAGAAGCTGAAGAAAAGATCCCCCGAGCCACTGAATCATTGCAGGGAGCCAGGAAGTCCATGGCATGTTTCTGAATGTAAGGGACAAGTAGCTGAGCTGGTTTGCAGAGGGGAGAAGAGGGTGGGGAGCAGGGCTAAAAAGGCTTTTCAGGTCAGGAGGAAGAAGCACACCAATATGAAGAGCACTGTTCATATTGGAAATCATTACTGGAAATCAATCAGATTTTGCTGAGAGTACACAGCCAGCTAACAGATTCTCAGTAGTGAGTTTTGCACTTGAATGAAGTTCTAGACAGTCAATGACTTAGGACTTGCCTCTAATGACAAACATCTTTTTTCATTTTGGGATAAACATTATATAGGTGATGTTTGTATTCAGCAGCATTGATAACAAATCTTAACCTTGCATCCCTGAAAAAAAACACGGTAAAAGCAAACAGCCAGGAACATTAAATGAACGATATGCAATGACTTACTAATTCATATACGTGGCAGATACCCTTCCCGTGGCCTTCCTGAAGCAAAGGGCTCTGATGGTGGGTGAAGTGGAAGAAGTGGTTAATACCAGCTAAAATAGGCTGTGCTGTGTCATAAGTTACATTTTTTGTTGAATTTTTTCTTTCTGAAAAACTGACTTTAAAGCTTAGAAAGAAGGGAGATTGAAAGATGCAATGGGCAGCACTGTTTCAAAAGCAATCCTTTATTTTTTGGAGGACATGGAGAGCCATCTAATCCAATTGAGTGCTTTTGAACTATAAACAGTGTAGCTTGCAGTCTCCTGTTGAATCTCATGTTCTGTCTCAAGGGTTGCAACACATAAATGGTGCTGGACTCTAGTGAGCAAGTTTGGAGGAGCCGCAGTTCCATGAATGTCTACTAATGTTGTAAGTTTAAGATGCTAGTTTGAAGATAAATTGAATAGAATTAATAAATACCAGTAATGGCTTTGTAATTGAAATCGTATGGACATTAGAGGTACATAGGGTATTAGTAATCATATTAATTATTTGTTAACAGAAAGACAAAGTAATAAAATTAAAAATTAAAAATCTTAGTTGTTCACATGCAGATCTAGGGGGACATTTTGTAACAGAAATAATTACTTTTGCTTCGTCCTCAGAATGATGCTATCTGTGTCAAATTGTTTTTTCTCAAGAAAGCAGAGCAATCTAAAATTCTAAGTAATGCATGGAAATAGTAGGGGTGAAAATAACCACATTTTAGAAACCTCATACAGCATCCTTCCCCAACACTGAAAGGAAGCAGTGCTGGTAGGAAGAGTAAAGATAAATGGAATTACTTTTCTATCAGAAGTATAATAGTCTTTATTAGTTAGTTATGTGTGCCTAGAATAGATCAGCTGTCAGGGAGAGCAAGTAGATGAACATGTACCTTGTGAGCTGTCAGGAGCAGATCAGTGTGGGTTTTTTTAAATAATAATTACCCCCTTCCAGAGAAATATTTTAGACAAAAGCACAGCTGCTTTATTAAGGGTGCCTTTTGTGCATAAGGATGAATATTCCAGTTTGTTCTCTTCATTTTTTGTGTAAATATAATACCATATTTACATAAAACTCTGTTAGGAAATGCTGCCATTTGCTGTTAAAGCTTGCATAATAAAATTGTTTGTCAGGGATTTAATTTGATTGAAGTTTGTTATTTGTGCTAGCAGCTCAGAGGGGCTGCAGCTTTCTTTCAAGCCTGGTGATGCCCTTGCCCGGAGCAAGCCGTAATGCAAACAGCTGTCCTGGGATTCAGTGTGGCAGGGCATGTATCTTTTTTTGCACCTTGACCATTGCTCACAGGTGAAGGCAGCTGTTTGCTTCCTTGTGGTCAGGGGAGCTTTTTGAGCACCAGATCCACCATTCTGACAGAGTTCAATAGTCTTTCTGGTCTGGCAGCTTGACTGAGGTCTTGGAGCAAGTAACTCTTGGTGGTCAAGAGAGTGTGGGGCTCCTGGGGGCCCCCCAAGAGTCTGAATGGAGCAGCTGTGAACTAGGTCAGTTCTGGTGGGAGCTGGACTTGGCAGGGGAAGGGTTTAAATATGCAATGTGTTGGACCCCTCTGTGGTAGGTTGACCCTGGCTGGATGTCAGGCACCCACTAAAGCTTTTCTATTACTCCCATTCAAAACTGGACAGGGGAGAGAAAATATAATGAAAGGTTTATTTATAAGGACCAGGAGATAACACTCACTGATTACTGTCATGGGCAAAACAGATTGAACTTGGGGATATTAATTTAGTTTATTGCTAAAAAAATCAGAGCAGAATATTGAGAAATAAATCACAAGAACACTGTTTCCTCCCCACCCCTCCCTCCTTCTCAGGCTCTACCTCATCCCCACTAGCAGGACAGGGAGACAGGGAATGGTGGTTATGGTTGGCTCATCACGAGTTGTTTCTGCCACTGCTGAGGTAGAGGAGTCCTTCTCCTGTTCCAGCATGGAGTCTTTCCCACGGAGACAATCCTCTGTGAACTTCTCCAGGAGCCCATTCCACAGGCTACAGTTCTTCACAAACTGCCCTAGAACAGGTCCCAGTCCACAGGTTGCAGTCCTTGAAGGACATGCTGCTCCAGCGTGAGTCCCCCACAGGGTCACAAGCCTTACCAGGAAACCTGCTCCAGCATGGGCTCCCCTCTCCATGGGTCCACAGATCCCTGCCAGGAGCCTGTTCCTGGTTCCCCAGGTTCACAGCCTGTTTTGATTGTCTACCTTCTCCGGCATGGGACTCATCCACAGGCTGAAAATGGATCTCTGTACATCCATGGACCTCCATGGGCTGCAGGGGTACAGCTTCCTCACCAAGGTCTGCACCACAGCCTGCAGAGGAATCTCAAATACAGTACGTGAAGTACCTCCTCCCTCTCATTCTTCACTGACCTTGTTGTCTTTGAAGTTGTTCTTCTCACGCATTCTCATTCCTCTCGGACCACAATTATATCTGCGTGTAATAACTTTTTTTTTAACCTGTCTTAAATCTGTTGTTACAGAGGTGTTACCATAATTTCTGGTTGGCTTAGCCTTGGCCAGCAGTGCATCTGTTCTGGAGCTGGCTGGGGTTGGCTCTGTTGGACATAGAGGAAGCTTCCAGCAGCTTCTCACCGAGAAGTCACCCCTGTAGCCTCCTGCTACCAAAATCTATTTAATTTTGGCACTGAAGCCCAGTGATGGAGCAATGTGTGCAGCAGAACAGGACTCTGGATATGGTGCTGAGCTAGTGCTGAGCTAGTAGCAATAAGAAGACAGCTTGCTTAAATTTGTTTTTTAGGGCTGGCTAAGGAACTGGCTTTAGATCAATTCCCTAAGGAAAATCATATCCCCACCCCAGAAAGCAGAGAAGTGCTAAATTCTTGGGAGACTTGCTGTTGGGGACTCATCCTACACAGTGGTAGGCGATATAAGCAGTTGGCCAAGACTGTTGTGAAATATTTATGGCATTGCTGCTGTTTTTCTCCATGGAGCAATTAAATGAGATCCTCATTTCACCCAACATGTATAGGTATTTACTGAGTAAATATCCATATACCAATATTTCACCTACAGGCCGAGTTTGATGCAGAAATAATCATTGTGTCTGCACATTTTTGCAAATTATGGGAACAATGGTATGCATACAGAAGCTAAAAAATTTGTATTATGAATGTGCTTTAAAATCCTCTTTTACTGCTTCTTCTTACAGATATAGTAATCTAAATGTGACAGGATTTAGCAGGAGTTCAAAGAATAGAAGAGAAAAATAATTAACATTGTGTTCTGTTCATAACTAATATCACATTTTAAAACCTGTTGAAGGATATATAGGGGTTTGTGAGAGAGGATTTTTTAATTTGTATATGAAGCGCTGGAAAATTACTGTAGCTAGAGGTGACTTGTTGATCTTGATCAGTCCTGGATCTGGTTGAGTTGAAACACTTTTCTGGTGTTATGTTGTTCAGAGCCTGAGTACATGGATGTACCTAGACCTGAGATTTGGGTGAGGAAGATTTCCTCTCCCTTCTCTTCCCATCTCTCTTCCCTGTCTCCAACAGCCCAGTCATGAGGAATGTAGGGGGAATTTCACTCCTTTCTGCAGTACTGTCTGTGGTCAATTGCTGGGATCATTTGGATATCTTTCTCTAACAAATTCAGTAGATTTCACTGCTACATTCATCATATCAACTTGACAGTGTAGCAGCATTCAAAATAGCAAGTATTTTTAGGTTCTTTGCTGTCATGCCAAACCAGAGCTTCAGACCTAAATGCTGTGACAGAACACTATTGTTTTTAGCTAATCTCAGGTTTCAGTGTTGCACCAGATTGCCATCCTCAGCTTTGTGTGACTAAGTAATGCCTCTAAAGATGACAGCGTAATAGGATGATGTGTGCTATGAGGTGTCTTATGGACAAGTTAGCAGTAAGACAATTCATTAGCTGATGCATTTCAGTATTACTCTTGCCCTTTTTCTCATGAGAATAGTGTTTTTTATCTCACAACCAGAAGTAGAGACAGACCAAAATAGCAACAAGTAATTTTGTCTAGCTTATATGCAAAATCTCTACAGCAGCGACTGTCAAACTGAAGCTACATTTTATTTCTGCAGCTGTTTCTTCAGTGCTCTAACACTATTATTAATAGTACCTGTCACCTGTACAGCACCTCAGAGTTGTTAGCAGTTTGAGAAACATACAAACTTAGTGGAAAGCATCAAAAATTAAGTAAACACCCTACTTCTTACTGGCTACACTCAATTCTAAAAATTACTTTGTAGCCTGGCTTTGCCTTTGGCTTAGTGAAACAGTCTTCCAGACAGTTATTTCTCTGACTTACTTTATGGTTTTGCTAGATCACTCCTGCTACAACTTTATCATAACGTTTAGACCAGAAAGGCACTACTGAAAACAGTATGTAGTTTCCTTGTTTAACTTTCCAGGCCCCTTTAATTAAGTTAAGATGCTAATGTGATTTTGAACAAACACAGAAGCACATCTTGCTGGTAGTGCTGAAATGCTGCTAATAGCTGTAGAAACTCAGTAGAGTTAATGATGCTTGTTGATCTTGGTGAAGCAGTAGTAGCGGCAGAGATCTTAGTGTAGAAAGCAGTCTTAGCATCATTTTTATCACCTAATCATTTTAAATTGCCACCAAGCAGGTAATGTGACAGGAAGACTTCAAGCTATTATTCTTGCAGTGCCACCATTATTACAAAGCTGGAAAAAATATGTGGGAAAAAAAAGTGTGCTGGAAATAAATTTGAAAACTTCTGACATTCATTTGCATTTCTGAAGGCTCTCTCAACATTGGTGGTTTCTATCCAGGGTAGAACACACAGTTCTGTTAATATATTTTTTCTCTTTTAAAATGAAATTGTGAAGTTTTGACAGCCTTTAAACTTTTGTTTCAACCTCCTCAATTCCCCCCAGTGTGAGGCCAGGCAGCCTGTGCTGGAGAGCCCAGGTCAAGAGTCTTTGCCAGCACCTGAACCAGTGGAAAAGCCACCTGGCCCTGCCTGCTGGCCCCCCTTCCTCCCATATCCTCTCAACATTTTCATAAATCTGCTTGTATGAAAGCATTGAGATTATAAAACCATTGTTCTGTGCCACAAAACCAGGTACCCAAAGTTACAATAGTTATAAAAAATGCCCAATGCAGTTTCTGCTTATTGAAAACTCCCTTTGGCCCTGAGGGAATCTGACTACCAGACTAGTCAGCCCCCCCCCCCCAGCAGATTGAGCAAGCCTTTATGGTATTTCTGTTGTATCACTATTGAAAATAATTCATGTTTTATTGTAAATTGCTGTTATTTGCAACTTCCAGTTTTGCAGTTCCCACTGCACAGAGATCAAGCACCCAATTTTTCCTTTGTATCCATCAGTGTAAATCAAGATTAACTCCAGTGAAGTCAGTTAAACCACAAGTGTAAACCTAGGAGGAATGAAAGGAAGATCAGTCCACTATCTACTTGGGATTTTTATTTGTAAATAGCAAAATTAATGCTGCTGTTCTGCAGACACAGGGTGACCTGCAAAGTACTAGCTCATGCATTACTAATGTATCTCCATTTAAATACAGATTTTTGCTCCTAACAGACCTTCAGGGAAATCCTCTCCAGATAAACTGTAATAGGATACCAAATGGTGATTCAATATTTTACTTTAGCTTGTGTTTCAGCTTATTGATCTTAATTTTCTATCATTTTGATGCAACATTTGCCTAGGGGAAAGAGGATTACATTCACAATAATACGGCTTTTAATTAATAATTAATTATTTTAATATTCCCCACATTCATGCCAGCAGTGGCAATCTGCTTGTATTCCTTTCCTTGTTTCTATTTTCAGTGGTGGAAACCAGCCAGGTGTGACTTTACATATTTCAGGAAGTAATTGAGACACAGTTGAGAAAAGGCAGCATAGCATAAGTATCACAGTGTCTATGTGGGACATGCTTAACATGGTAGTCTTTGGTCCTTAGTCATTTGTGGTGACAGTAGTGAGACCCTGACACAATTTGGTTTTGCCATATATGACAAGTTTAGGATGAAGTTTTTCTCTGAACGTGCCTCCCTCAGGCACTGCTTAAGTGCAGCTTCTAAGATGTACATGAAATATTGATTGATATGTTTTTTAGATAGATAAGCACTCTTCTCTGGACTGAACTTTACATGTCCTAAATAATACACTGGAACATAGAAATTATGTTTATAAGTCTACTAGATCATGGATACATTCATTAAGAGGACTTACCTGATATTAAGAGTATTTTTGTAGCACTTGATATGATGACCTCCAATCTAGTTATAACTAGGGTACGCTATTTCTCGGTTTCCAGGATTATGTACCAGCCACTCAAAAAGAACTGATTTTCAGTACCAGCCACTCAAAAATAACTCCCTTCTGTGGTAGAAGTATAAATAGGATGAGATTTTAAAATAAATTTTTAGGTTTGGGGTTTTTGATTATTTCTGTAACTTAATTACCTATAGGGCGCATTCTGTTAACATTTCCAAATGTTGTTCTTGCATCCATAAGACTTATGAATTTTCAAAGTTTTACCTCTGAGATTAATATTTTTCATATAGCATCCGCAGATTTGTATACGCTTTTTAAATTATCAGAGTAAGAGCAATGAAATAGTGGAAATTGCCAGTCTTGTGATTACTGAGATCTCTTCTGTCATGTAATTTGGTCAGCAAAAAAGATGTCTAAGAAGTAATGATCTTTGTGATTATGCTTCTTTGGGAAGTTCACCTACATGCCTTCAGTTTTCTTCTCTTAAATTATGTCCAACATTCTCAAACCCTGGCAGATTGAAAGACCATCTAAACAAAACAAATCTGCTAGAGAAACATTCCTCCACTACCCCAACAAAGTCAGTCCTCTCCATGCCCATATTTAGGTCTGAATAAGTGGTATGCTGCAATCCATCAGACAGAAATTTGTTACTGGTAAGAACATAAGGCACATCATAAAAAACTGTCTCATTATAGATTTCATTGGGTGGGGAGGGATATTGATGGGGTTTATTTCTCCCCCTCCAAAAAAGGCAGGAACAGCATTTGCTTTTAGTACTGAAGTCCTTGCTGGCTTGATAGATAGAGAGTAATGAAAAAATAGTATAGCTACAGAGGAGGAGCTGGGTATTTTCCTCATCAACAATCCATTATCAGTAAACTCAGTTTGATTGGAATCAAAGCACTAAACAAAACTTCTAATGCTGGGGGGTATTTCAGTTATTCACTTATGGGTTTATCTAAATCAAGTCTTTAAAGAGACTACTATTGGTCAAAAAGAAAGCTTTCAATGATCCAAAATAACATTCCTTTAATTAAAAAATTATAGAATTTCCAGAGTTTTTGAGATTTGGATTTTTTTTTGATCGCAGTGTGGAATCCTGTATTAAAATTGAATTTGGTACCAAATTATAGCAAAACTATAAATACTAAATAGTAAAAAAAAAGGTGGATTTCTTTGGAATCTATATCTTGAAAAGTAATCTCAAAGGTGAAAATGGATGTTTTTCCCCAAGACATAAGTTCTTGGTAGGACTTAACAAATAGCACTAAAATTCATTTTTAAAAAAGGAAATGGATCAGATGTGAACTGATAAAACTTACCACTTCTTTGACCTTGTAAACTTCCATCAGAATGCATGACACAGCAGGAAGTTTGCCTAGCAGCAGTAGGTTTGCACATCCTCTTGTTTCCTTTACCAGCTCAAACCTAGGCTTTTACATTAATTACTGTTCATTTATTGAATGGAAAAACATACATTTTTAATTATGTTAGTTGAAATGTTGGCTGATTGTGAAACCACGTGCTTGGAATTGGTCCATTTGAGCCATGTGAATCAGCAGTACTGTTTCACAGTTTGTGCATTTTTTTCATTTCAATATTTCACACTGTGATCCTTGCCCAGCAGAAAACCTGATAAAGATTAAAGGCTCCATCTAGTGGGCTAGAGTTTTCTATTGAAAGTGGGAAAAAAAAAAAAAAAAAAGGCTCTCATTTTCACTTGATTTTATGCACTAAGAAATATAGCTTTAGATTTTGTTTCGTTAAGCTGCCATGTTGTTGTTAATTCTTGACTTCTGCAGAGCCATTATTTTATATGCAAAACTGTGAAACATTAAGTATTATTCTGAGTCTTGAGCAAGAAGCAATAAATGATACTAAATGAGTGGGTTTATACAGCAGTTCATAAAAAAAGTTCTTCCTCCCCACCCCCTTCAAGTTTCAATATATAGTAACCAAAAGAAGGTAATTTGTGTGACAGGAAATGTTTTAAAGTATTTAAGCTTCTTTCCTACTTAAAACTGACTGGAAACACTCATAGCTTGACCACAGCACTTAATACAATATTTTGGGAGTATTTTTACTCAGGGAACTCTACCCATGTGTTACCTTAGCATTAGATGACTTGTTCACCTGCGAACGGTGAAATCTGTGTTTTCTGGCAAGACACAGCCCCTGTGGCCTCTGTGTCTTCCAAAGGCAAACACCAAAACTCATTCATCCTGGCATTTGTCTAGGAGCCTGCCTGGTACTGTTGTGGGTCCAAAAGCATCCCGACAGAATCTAGCACCTTTATTTTTGATATAGTACAGTAGTACTGGGTTTTTTTTTTTCATTTTCTCTCTGCTGGATTTCTGCACTGCGTTGCAGTTACGCTCCTAGCTCCTGGACTTCAAATGGCAGGACTCTTCCATTTGCAGTAGTGAAACTTGGGTGTTACTCTCATACCAACAAATTCAGCTAGCAGCTGAAACCTCCTCTTCAGTTCACTTCAAGCTAGTAACAAGTGTAGGAGCAGGAATAAGTAGCAGCAAGCACAGATTTGGCAGAAGAGATACTGAGCTACATGTCTTGGCTTTTGTCCGAATGTCCTTCCTCTTAAAGCCATAGAGCCTGGCAAGATCAGTTCCTCCTGTGCAGCTTCCAGCAAGGGGCAGACAGTGCATGCATTGTAGTAATGCACTACACCCAAGTTTACTATAGCCAGCATTCATATCCAACACTGGAAAATGTGTCTCCTGTGCAAATCACAAAATCAAGCTTACTAAGTTGTTTTGCATTCCTTTTGACCACAGGGAGATCATCCTTTGCATTAGATCACTTAATAGCTAATTCAGAGAATTCTTACTTTAGTATCAATGCACAATTTGGCAATTCTGGTAGGTCACACAAACTTGATCTTTCAGAACAATCCTCCCCAGCTGCAGCTCTCATTGTATCTTCCATGGAAATGTTTTTCTGAGGTGCCAGTAGGAAAGAGCCGTCATTTGGCTTGTTTTACAAGCTAAAGCAAAGGATAGTATTAGAATTCTTACTCTGAACCTTTCTATGAGCAAGGACTACCACAGAACTGAGTAGTTATAGAGTGCCTTTGAGGAAGTTGATATGTTTACAACATGCAAATGATGCCATCTCAAAAAGTCAAGAAATGAAAGGCAGAACTTAAACTCCATGCTTTGCTATTTGTTAGAGTAATGCCACTCTAACAAATGTACACAAACACCTACCTCACATGTAATAGAAGAAAAGATGCAAGTCCCTTAATTCAAAGTTGTTAAATAAAATCACTTTTAACAGCTGGCCTTTATTCAAGAACTGTTCAGGTTTTAAAAGATTATAGGCTTGTTGCTGAGCTAAAGCAAATCCCAAGTTTGGAGCTACAGTAAGATTCTCTTTGTTTTACTTTAAATACCTTTTCTAGCACTAATACTTGAACTGATTCTAATGAAATACAAATTTCCAGATGTGAAACTCTGAGGATTATCCGACACACTGCTTTTGAAATAACCTGCTGTAAACTCAAACTGTTAATTTGGGGATTAATTTATTGCCTCTTCAGGTAATTGAAAAATCTCATACAAGCCTTCTAACTAGGTAATGTTTGTCTGGGTTAAATTTATTCAGCTACTTTTTTGTTCTTTGTGGGAGCAGTGGTCTTTCAAATCAAATGCACTGATGTCCTTTTATTGTCTTAGAGAACCACTCAGTCTCTTCCTTACTTTTCACAGCTAACCAGGTGCTGAAGTTTGGAACGCTCGTCAGTACTTCCAACACCTATGACAACTCTGGGATTGTGACCATTGAGACGGACAAACCTTTGCTGTGGACAATGGCTATCAAGAGATAAGCTCAGCTACAGCTGCCTTTTCTGATCCAACACAACTCAAATTACTACAAAATTTCACTGAATTAAGACAGTAAAGCTGCTGCAAGATATAAGCAGGCACTGACTTTCTGTATTGAATGAAAAACAAGTCTGAAATAAAAGTCACTTCAGATTCAATCAAAATTACTTGCAGTAATAGAGTACTTCATTCTGGTAAATCAAACTACTTAATCAGAAGATGCATGAGCAGCCATTCAGTACAACCACAAACCAAAATGAATGTAAAGATACTGCTGCTGCTTATCTGGTTAGCTCAGGCTACTTTTACAAAGTATTTTATTCCAATACTTAACTGTTTTTCCCCTCCTGCCAAAAGGAAATATAGTACCAAGTTGCACATAGTATAACTGTATGACAAGGTGATAGCACCAAGATTAACTAACCTAATTTTTCTGTCCTGGTTTGTAACATATGTAGGTGCTGGTGAAGATTTCTCAAGAATAGTAATAATTGAACTTTTCTACTTAGGAAGCAAGTTGGTGTATCAGGTGTCCCAGTATTAAGTGCTTTTAAACTCTGTAACAGAAGTACCATTGTACCTTCTGCAAATACCAAATGCATACAGTAAGATTTTTGAAGTGGATTAAATGTCTTTATCTCAATCTGAGGAGGAAGAGCATTGCATCTACCAGAGTTTTTGCAGGTTTTGTTCTTAAAATCAAAATGTGCAATCATTTAAAATAATGGAAACTTCCAGGTCAACATGCAGGGGCCAATATGATTCTATATACAGAACAGGATCCAAAATGGGCATATATCCTATCCAATGGTGTGAGCAAATTGTGGATTTGCTAAAGGACTGCTTATTGTCTCTGACACCTAAATTATCCTCAAATGGTATATCTCAGTAATCAATTATGTTTGGGTTTTTTAATTATGTCATCAGAATAAGGACTGGCAATGCCATTTCTTTGTTTGGCACAAGGTTTTTTTCCACATCAAGTACATACTATAACCTAGCATGACTTCCAAATGCAGAAAGGAATTTGTTATAATTGTGATTCCAGAAATTAGTGACAGGAATTCCCATACACTTTTACAACACCACTTCAAAGGATACAGAAAGGCTGTTTTCTTGCAGTCTGCTTTTGCTGGAACAATGCTGTTCCAAAGCTTAATTTACTGCTTTGTAAACAGCTCCTGAAGAGAGGTCATACAGGTGTCCCCCATGGAAGCTTTCAGTATTTGACTGGAGAAAACCTTAGGCAACCTCATTAGAATGCAACACTGATCCAGCTTCAAGCAGGACATTGGAGTAAGATCTTCCAAGCTTCCTTCCCACATGAATGATTCTACTATGGTTAAAAGAAGTAACAAAACAAGTAAAGCACACAACTACTATTACCGGAAAAAAAAAAGCAAGCCTGTAGACAGGTATGCTCACATACACTTTAAAAAAGTAATAAGATGACAAGAACGTTTGAAAACGCAAACTGAGCTTGTTTAATATCAAACAAATTAAAGCTGTGAAATCATTGCAGCAGGTGTCACAACTGTCTTCTTCATGATGAATATTCAGCCACCTCTGTTGAGAGAACAAAGTAATCAGTTTCAACTAATATAGTGTGATCAAATGATCCCACCTAAAATTTTACTTATCCTCCCACCACTACCTTGTTAGGACAACCATCACAGCTTATCTCCCATTTTCAAACACTCCTTGCCTAGATGACCACTCTTACAGGTATAAGGAAGTCGTGGACACAGAACAGTCTTTAGCCTCTTCCAGTGCTGGAGAGGGGATCATGTTAGTCCTGGAGAATATGGTACTGTTAAGTATGTCAGTACCATGATGCCAGTCAACTTGAAGTTCAAATTTTCATTCATTCCAAAAGGGATTTTACAGGATGCAGTTACACATGAAACAATGTTTCAAATGTATCTAGCACTCAGTAAATGAAACAAGACCAACTTTGTTCTGTGCCCTGTCATCCTACAGCATACCCACTCCATTTTCTTTACCTTATCATCCATCCATTTACTTTGGATACCCAAACTATAAACTGGAAACAGTAAGCGCATATAAGATCCAAATAAGGTAAATGTTCTATGGTCAAACATACAATGAGGAACTGAAAATCAAAATATCTGATGTTCAGTTTTAAAGAAGAATACTCAGAAAAAACCTTAAGAATTATGGATCTAATGCTTTGCAGCATGCTGAATTAACATAAAGTTCATTAACATTGTTCATAAAGTCCTTTGCATAGACACTAAGGCAACATGAGTCTCGTAGGGCTCACTAATGTCCTCTGTTTAAAACTGAACAGGTAAAAATTTAGTGAAACTGAAGGCCATATTCACTTACACAATTATATTGTTGATTGGGATATGGATCAATTTGACAAAGAAACCAATAAATCCCATTATTGCAAAGCCTATTGCTGTTGCCATGGCAATCTTCTGGAACTCTGCAAAAAAACAAAAAAAAAACTTGTCAGGATGTCTCATGTATGGCGCATAGATATGCACCGCGGTGACCAAAGGAGAGATCTCTCTTTACAGAACCATGTTAACACTTCAAAGTCTGCACAGATGCCAAGAAACAAATCCACTTTTTTAGAAGACAGATGAGATTTTCAGAGAGAAGATGTGAATTTCTACAAAGAATGGCCAATCACAATCTTTTTTAGATAAGCAGAATCAAAAATACCCACAATTGTATGAATGGCAATTCATACAACATCTATCCCATTATGTTTCCTTTACATCCCTACAAGCCCTGAAAGTAATCTCTAATACAGCATCAAAACCAGAAAATCTATATTTATGTCTGTCACAGGAGGACAGCACCACAAGACCCCGCAAAAATCATCTACTTGGGATATTTTCAATTACTTTAGGACAGCAACCATGAAGTTGACTAAGAAGGTCAACAGCCCCGCAGAAACCTGCCAGTCTGACAAGGAATGAAGTTCCTTACGGATCTCAATAGCAAACTTAAGTCATAGACCTGTTCAGTCTGAGCATGTGAATAAAGCACTGTAACTTTCAGAGGACCAGCTGCATTCTGGTTTTAGTTATAGCTTCTCTCCAGGACCTCTCTAGTCCAAAACCTCCTCTTCAATACTCCCAGCAACAAAATTGTTACTGTCCTAGTTAGGCAATGACTAACAACTGTGGAGCACTGAATTTCAGCTACTTAACATCTCTCCTAAAGTGAATTTTAGTACTATTCACACACCTACAAACATGTGTTTATTATAGCCAGAACCTTAAACACACTGACATTCAGACAAATAAAGCTCAAGTTTAAATCTCATATTGGCAGCTGAGAAACATCCACAGCAAATGAATCAACAGAAGTGATGTATGGAAAGACACGTGCTAAGATACAAGACAAAATAAGGATTGTGTTCTGGTTTATTGTGTGCTTTACCTTTCCTGTCAGGCTTGGTGCATCTCTTAACAAGTCGTATGGAATCTTTTACAAACTGACGGCTGGGTTCCACAAATTGCATTACCTGATCCATGATTGCCTGCAAAGACAGACACATTTAGCATTAATGGTTCCACATATATACTGAAAACCAGAATTTTTTAATTACATTAGTAGCAGTTACCTACAGAATTTGTTAAAGGCTTAAGATAACCTAAAGTGTCATATTCCAACCTAAGATTCTTCCACTTTGCAGGAAATAAACATGAGAGCCTATTTCAAACTGCAAAGACAAAAGTATGGAAAATTGTGCCTTTCAGTCCAGAAGAGGAAAACAGCTCCACCACACTTGGGTATTCAGCTCATGTCCTACGCCATGTTTCTGAGAACACCACCAAAGGCGTCTAAATAGACAAAAGTCGCCGGTTTGAGGAGACCCCCACACCAAAAGCTACCGGGCCTGGTGAGCATAAAGAGAGAATGATGTGGCCGAGCCTTATTCTCACAGCAGCCGTGCGCCGGCATTGCCACCGCACGCAGGACACCCACCGGAGGGATTTGCTCCCACTAATCCATACGGACCGCCTGGTAGGAGCCTCCTGGTACGATGCCGGCCCCTCTCGCGTCCCCAGCGACCCCCTTCCCCCTCGCTCCGGCCTAGGTCCCCCTGCCTGCCGCAGTCCCGGCAATTCCCCATCCCAATCCCCGCTGCCCAGGCCCCATCCCTTATCCCTTATGCCCGATCCCCGTCTCCCAGGGCCGAGAACACCCGAACCCCCCGAGCCGCCCTCACCGCCGGCCGAGGGACACGTCGCACTGAGCAGCGGAGCGCGTGACGTCACCGCATCGGGCGGAACATGTTTTGGGGGCGGGGTTGACTTGGAGGTTTTTTTTTCCCCTTCCGGTTTCCGGGGCCTGGCGCTCCTCCCGCCTCGCCGGCGGGGACGGCCAGTGCCGTGAGGGCGGATCCGCCCTCCCAGCGCCTGTGCGGCTTTCGGCAGGCAGTGCGTTTGCTTCCCATGCGCTTGGAGCCTTGGGATCCGAGAGCGTCCTAGCGGGAAATAAAGAGAAAAAGGTGTCACTGTTCTCCCGGGCAAACAGGGACAAGGATGAGAGGACGTAGTCCCAAGCTGTGCCACGGGAGGTTTAGGTTGCACATCAGGTGGAATTTCCTTATAGAAAGGGTGATTAGATATTGGAACGGGCTCCCCAGGGAACTGGTGAAGTCGCTGTCCCTGGAGGTGTTTAAGGAAAGACTGAACGTGGCACTCAGTGCCATGGAATAGGTGTCAAGGTGGTGTTAGGGCATAGGTTGGACTCGATGAACTCAGAGGTCTTTTCCTACCTAATGGATTCTCTGAATATGCCTGTAACAAATGCTCTTCGGTGAAAAGATGAAAAAAAAAAAAACACCCAAAAAAAACAGTGTAAAACTTGGTTTTCAGGAATGCTGGAGCTATTGTGAACTAAGGGAGTTCATCACCTTTGAAACCACAGGATTTTTCTTGGGTAGAGACGTGTGCAGTGCTCAAAAGTGCGAAAGCTCCATACATTCAGCACCACAGGTGTAGCGTAGGACACTTCCTTGCATGAGGGGGAAAAGGGGCCGTCACTGCCTAAAGGGAGCTCTTCCTT